>NC_051075.1:70075922-70793136 GCF_004664715.2 Peromyscus leucopus
CTCCAGGGATAAGGACCCTGAACCTGCTTCCTGGAGATACTGCCGGCAAAGGTTAGGCTGAGTCCCAAATCTTTACATCTTGGGTTTACATGGTCTTGTCAGCACCACCAGGTAGAGGTGACAGAGCCTAGTTCCAAGCGACAATTTTATGGCATGATTGGTCTTTAGGGTGGCGCTCCTCTCTGCACTCTCCCTTCCAGCACCATAAGGGTGTCGAGGAAGCTGTCCTGTTTATCTAAGAAAGATTTGGGACACAGGACACAGAGCACATTGACAAGTGAACAACGTGTCCCTGCCATAGTCAGTGACCTAGGACATGCTCTGGTCCTGTGTGGTTTCCAAGAGAAGTGAGGAGCTAGGAGCTATGTTAAAGATTTAAGTGGTGACAGGATCTGTTTCATAATCCCTTAGGGGCCAGGGAGGAAACTGAGGCTTGGAGTGGCCAAGGGGGCTCTGCCAGGGCTGTGTAGTCACCCCACAGTCTGAGCCCCACTTTCTGACCTGACCCCAAACCAAAGAGCATGCTTGCTCAGAAGTTCCCTTACAAGTTCCCAGCTCTTCCCCTGCCTCAGTGCCTGAAGCCCTGGCACTGCTGGGCAGTTTGACACAGACCCAATGTCCACTAAGGAAGGCGGGGTGGGGGAGGGACACCACCTCTCTCTCATGGCCTGCCCCACATAGAGCCTCATTGTCTATGGATACAAGGAACTGCCTCAGCCCCTGCTAGCCGTTCACAGGCACTGGGCATCCATGGGGAGGCCTGTGCCAGGGTGTCCACCACCCACAGGGGCCTCAGGGTCAGTGTGCGGGTGGAGCTGTTCCTCATTTCTCACCAGAGACCATGGGTTGGGCTAGACCTAAAACCACAGATAAACCACAAGGCGTTGGTGTTTGTGCACTCTGGAACCCGGGCCTCATATCTCGAGTTGCTAGGGGTGCACCCAGTAAAGAGAACATCGTCTTGGGATCCGGTCCCCACCCATATTAGGGGGCAATATGTAGACATATGTATGCCTACTCTGTCTTGTGCACACCAGCCTTCCTGCAGCCCTGATGGAAGTTCTTTTCTACATCCCCAGTCATCCAGGTGCAAATGGACCAGGAGGGCAGCCACACTACGATATGAATAAAAACTTGTTCAGGCTCTGAAGGGTGTGGTGTCAGTGTGCTGCCAGGACTATATGGAGCTGCAAAACACAGAGGATGACAGGCCAGACCTTGGCTGGGATGCTCAGAACTCTGGACCTACGTTCAGTGTAGCCCTAGAAGCCATATCTCTGCCTCCAGTGTCTCCTCAGCTTCACTGTGCATACAGCATCTCCCAGATGTGCACCACTGGCCTGGCCCAGGCTGGAGACATCTAACAGTAAGGGGTCCTCCTCAATCTTGCCAGGAGCTGTGCCTCCATCCAGATTCAGCCCCATACCAAACATTCTCCCTTCTGGGCTCCTTTCTCTGAGCCTCACAGCCATCAGGGGACCCTCACCCCTCCTCTTTCTCTTCCTCTGCTTTGCTCCCCTCCTGATCTCTGACTCGCTCAGGTGAGCCCATCTTCCTCACATCCAGAGGTTCCTCCCCGCTGGGCGTCCATTGCTCAGTTTAGTGCAGTGATTATCCACAGTGGCTTTGAACTGCGAGCTGGAGTTGAAGTCTGAGCTCTGAGTTGGGCAAGCTATTCAGTATGTTAGATTTTTATCTGTTTTACCCATTGTAACTTGGGAGAAGCCACGGAACCTCCTCCAAGGAGGTACCAGGATTAGAGAAGATCCACAGACAGACAGCTGTGCCTGTGACAGCTGAGCATTAAGTCGATGAAGTGAGAACTGGCAGCCAGAAGGGAAGGTGCCAAAGAGGCTTCGGAGGGATGGACGGAGGGAGCCTGTTGGGGGCTCTGTCAGAGGGACTGTGTGGGAGGAGATGCAGACAGTAGGTGCACGGGGCTTTGTTGCCCAAGGCAGGAGCCCCCATGGAGCCATAGACAGTGGGGAAACAATGACCAGAAAAGGATTTTCAGGTGTGTGGTAGAGCACATGTGTGTGCTTATGTGAGGAACGGGCAGTGAAGGAGAAAGAGAATCCACTGGGTGTGTTGTAGGAAAAAGGGACCTAAGGACCCTGAGCCAGCCAGAGGAAGACCCCCCCCCCCTCGCCAGATCAGGAGTCCCTGCCTGGGTCTCTGATGGAGCCCTGCTGTGTAGGAAAGGTAGGCTGGAAGCTTTTACTGCATGGGGTGGTTGTCTAGGGCCTGGGTGCTTCTTTTTCGGATGTGTCAATCATTTCAGGAATAATAGTTGTGAAGCCAAGGCAAAGTACTGAGGGTACCAAGGGGGAGTGGGGGGGATGGAAAGCAGTTGTCTAGAAGAGTGAGTGATTGATGATGTTGTGAAGGGAAGTGTGAGAAAGACCCTAAAAGAACTTGAGATCATGAACCCAAAGTTCAAGGTCGTGTGTCTTGCTCAGGCCACCTTCCACTGCACAGGACATCCACTGGGGATGCAGAGAAGCCAAGAGCGGCTGTGTCCAGTGGGTTATGATGAAAGGAATGTCGAGTGTGGGTCCTTGCAGGGAGCAAGGACATGGGTTGACAGCTGAGGGAGCCATGGCACAGAACCTGAGCACATCGTCTCAGAATTGGGGCCTAGACAGATTTGAACCTGGGACCCCTCAATAGATAGAACACAAGCAATCAAGCAAACCTATAGGTACAGAGACTGCTGGGAGATGTTTTAGAGGAAATGAGACAGGGAGGCAGGAGGAGCCAACGCTGTGTGGGAAGGGGATCTGCTGTCACTGTGAGAATCAGGGTCCCCTCTCTCAGGAGATATTGAACCTCAGTCCTACATGGAAGGGCCAAGGAGGTAGCCCTAAAGAAAGGGCCTATCTGGATGGGCCTAGGGTGGCAAAGGCAGGCTAGACACCCCCAAACGTGCACACACACACACACACACACACACACACACACACACACACTTCTTGACAAAGGGCTCGAGATTCTTCCATCTGTTGACTCCAGCCAGCAGCCCATGCTCCATGGACCACTCTCTCCTCTAATGTCTTTCTGCCCTGTGTCTGGGCACAGAGCCCAGTGTGGTGGTGGGGTGGCTGTTTATCATCAAGAGCACCATTTCTCAAGGCTCGGCTCCTGCGGGGCACTTAAAAACCCGGATACATTATTAATAATCGTCTCCTTCATTCCTGTGCCTAATTAGGAGAGGCAAATTATGAATCAGGTTCATGTCTCTCTGGTGGGGGGCAGCGACAGCTTCTCCTGGGTGAGAAAAAGATCACAGGGAGGTCTGGGCAAGAGCTGGGAACAGTGGGTCACAAGCTGGTATAATTAATTTTGCTTCTGTGGGGACTGAGGAACACGACCTCCCTTGTCTCTCACCCAAATGGCCCTCTTTGTTAGGTTCTCAAAAGTGAAGATCTGTTACTCCGGGAGCCTGGCCCAACCTTTTCCTGTCTGCTCTGGTCCCCTTCTCAAATCTGCCATGCCTGCTGGCCCCAACAAGGCTGCAGGTGCAACACAGCGCAGAGGGTCACGTTTGCCAGCTCTAGGACAGCACAGCCCCGTCCAGAAGTGACAATGAGCTCCCCTATCTAGAAAGCTCTGGGTGACCACGGAGCTGATCTCCTTACCCTGTCCTCACTGTTCCAGTGTGAGTCCACTCGTCCACTCCTGCAGTGTGCAGTGCACAGGGATAGACGCTAGGAACAGGATGGATGCTGCTCTCAGAACACCAGCAACCCAGAGGAGAACAGGCGTTAATTCAATAGTCATCAAAATTCAGGCTGGGATTCCAACCTCACCCAGACACCTGTCGGTGTCTAAAAGACAAACACCATAGAACAAACAGGTAGTAATGCCATGACATGGGAACCAGTGGGGGTTGACAGGGCATACTGAACTCATTTTTGCTTAAGAGAAGCTTGTGGTCCAAGGATGGAGAAATGTTCCTGCTGTCTCTAGGAAATGCCCAGCAGAGCCTCTGCGCTCACCAGCATCAATAGATGAGAGGTGGCTTCCTCCTTTCATGATGGCCCTTAACCCATGATGGAGGCCTTGGGAATGCCCAGGTTGGTAGAAGCAGTTCTTTCTAAACAGTTAATTATTTAAAAGAAAGTCTCAGGGTCACCTTGGACTAGTGGTGATGAACTCTGGTCTGAAGGTTGACTCTGGGCCGCTGCTTGTCCTACAAACAAGGTTTTAATGGAAATATCTACTGCGTGGCTTTTGACAAAAGTTTGCTTACCTCTAAGGGACACCGTTTTTACCTCAGATTCCTCATCCATCTTAACAGAATCTGGGTCTGTGCTGAAAATTACATCTCATTTGTATTGTAAGTGTGAGCATTCTGGTTCTTCAACTTTGTTATTTTCCCAAATGTCACACCAATTCTCTAGTGTAATCTCTAGGTGTGTGGCATGGGGCGCTCTCTGTTGTCTAGGAAGTTTAAGAGTGACAACGTGATAGGCAGCCAAGCACAGCAGACAGACAGAAAGACAGACAGCTCACATCTTGACTTGGTAAATCATGCCCACTAAGTCATTCCCCAGCCAGAGCACACAGCCCTCAAGTTCTCATCCACAGAAGCAGTGACGACATTTCCCTGGGAGGCTGGAGGAAAGTGCCTTCCAGTGTGGGCAAGGATGCTGGGACTCTGCTTTGGATGCCATTGGCCCAGAACTGCAGCCCTTCTTTGCGGCACCTAGCTGGGCTGCTCAAGAGGCAGGGGCGAAGCACAAAGCAAGCAGCCTGGAGGATCTCAGTCTCATATGGCATCCTCAACCAGTGCTTGGCAGGTGCCACCAGTTGGGGACCTGTGGCCGTGCTTGGTGCTCTAACTCGGCTTTTTCTCACACCATCCCACCTCCTCCATGGCCCCACAGTCTCCCCTGGAAACATCTGCTTTTAAAATTCTCATGGGAGGTTCCAAGGACAAGTTCCACATCAAGACACTCAGACATGAGGTCACCAAGGGCTGACAGTCCCTGGCAGCCTTAGAGGATGAAATTCTATCCCAAGGAGGTGAATATGAACTCTATGTTCTGGATGACCAGCTCCCAAAACCTCCTGCCCTTTTCTGGTTCTCTGAACACAGCCTGGGTCTTATTTAAAAGTCTCTGTTAGGTGACGCTAGGATCAGTTCTGTCCTGGCTGAGGCCACACAAGCACAATCTGCTGAGAAAGTCCCTGATGTTCATCAGGCCTCTGTTTAATACAGGGAAGAAAACTGACATGTATGTGGCTTTGAGACAAAACCATACTTAGAAGTACAAGTATCCACACTGGTTGTCCAGGGGCACGCTGTCCAATACAGTAGCTATCATCCACATGTGACTACTTAAGCTTGATTTAAACGATCAGTATTGTAAGGGCTGGAGAGAAGGCTCAGTCAATAAAGAATCTGCTATGCAAGCGTGAAGACCCAAGTCTGAAGCCCAGAGCCTGCATAATAAAAGCCGGTAGCCGGGCGGTGGTGGCGCACGCCTTTAATCCCAGCACTCGGGAGGCAGAGCCAGGTGGATCTCTGTGAGTTCGAGGCCAGCTGGCTACCAAGTGAGTTCCAGGAGGCGCAAAGCTGCACAGAGAAACCCTGTCTGAAAAACCAAAAAAAAAAAAAAAAAAAGGTAGGGCAAGCTCATAATCCCAGTCCTAAGGGGACAGAAACTGGTGGATCTTTGGGGCTCCTAGCCAGCCTGTCTAGCTTACAGTTGAGTTCCTATGTAAACAAACAACTCCCCCCCATACATACACCCAGAAATCCAGAGGTGGATGGTGACTGAGGAACGTCACCCAAAAACAACCTCTGGCCTTCATACACACACACACACACACACACACACACGCACGCACGCACGCACGCACGCACGCACGCACGCACGCACGCACGCACACAGTTGCCCGAGCCATGAGGAAAGTGACAGTCAGTGCTTCTAAGTGGGAAGGCTTCTGCCACTACCACTGAGCAGAGTATAGTGGCATAAGCCATCCTCCCAACACTTCAGCTCTGATGAGCCAGGGAGGAGCCGTGGACCTTCCAACCCCACACGTGGTGCACCCATGGCAGGGTGAGCGGGATGCCTGGACCGAAAAAGCAGTCATTATGCCTTTAAGACAAGAGTGAAGCCTTCTGTGATGGGCAGACAGGCCATTGTAGTGACATCGGCCAGTCCCAAGATGGTGAAGATCCTGCTATTGCAATACCCAGAGATGATTTCTCTGCCCCTGGTTGGTCCAAAGCATGATGATGCTGAGACTGTGCGAAAGGTCTCCCTGGCAACAAGCACCGTCCTGGGCCTTTCCTCTGCCTAGACATGCAGTTTCTTTTAAAGATCAAGGTCACACCACCCAGCCACCTGGGTTCTGGTACTGTCATCAAAACTCTGAACTTTTGTGAGTCACCACGTCTCCCTGGCTTTCAAAGGCCCAATGAGAGTAGTAACACGGGGCTAGGTCAGCATCCACAGCTCCGTCACAACCGGCATCTCAGGCTGCCTTGTGGTTCTTCAGTGTTTGGGGGTTTCTCTGGCCTCCGCTCACTAGATGATAATGGCAGCTGTTCCCCAGCTATGATGAACAACTGTCTGCTTCTGGGAGCTCTTCCAGGGCTCTGTCCTGACTCCTGAATTCAGTGCAGAGGCCAGTGCATCCAACAGCCAGCAGCAAAGGAAGGAGCCAGATTCAGGCTCCTGGTGTGCACTGCACCAGCCCTGGCTAATCAAAGAGGCTGACTTGATAGCCTTCCCACAGGACATTCTGAGATTCTGAGCCCATTGCCTTCAGAATGACCCCCAGCTACTGAGAGGCTGCCCAGTGGAACTGGCCATAACAGGATTCGGAAAGAAGCCTAAGCATTCCTTCCACAATACCCATAATCCTCTCTGCCAAGGCAGGGGGTGGTGTGCCTTTGCTACCCATGGTCTAATTCATTCTGAATCTGCGAATAAGAAACCCATTCATTCTGGGCCAGGAGGCCCCGGGGCAGGAGGGAGGGAATAGTGGCCTCTGGCCTTTTCTGATTGTTGGCAAGGGTCACACAGAAACTTGGGAGCATGCTCGTCCCATGTGCCTTTTTCTCTGACAGAAGGTGGGGTGGGGGACATTAACCAGGGCATGCTTTTCCTTGACCCACCCAAAACCTTGCCGTCTTCCCCAGGCAGAAAGCCCAACAAAGTAAAGTCTTTGTAAAGGCTGTTGAGACCAGGCCTCCCCTAACTGAGAGGTCACATTACCTCCCTCCAAACAGGCCCCCTTCGATAACTACAAGCCACAGAGGAGCAGAGGGTCTCGGACCCCTCCCAGGCAGTGCGATCGCACCAACTAACCTCCAGGATAATTCAGTTCTATAACGAGAACCAGATTCTTTTTTTTCTTTTTTTAATTTTATTTTATTTTACAATACCATTCAGTTCTACATATCAGCCACGGGTTCCCCTATTCTCCCCCCTCCCACACCTCCCCTTACCCCCAGCCTACCCCCCATTCCCACCTCCTCCAGGGCAAATCCTCCCCCGAGGACTGCGATCAACCTGGTAGACTCAGTCCAGGCAGGTCCAGTCCCTTCCTCCCAGACTGAGCCAAGTGTCCCTGCATAAGCCCCAGGTTTCAAACAGCCAACTCATGCAATGAGCACAGGACCTGGTACCACTGCCTAGTTGCCTCCCAAACTGATCAAGCCAATCAACTGTCTCACCTATTCAGAGGGCCTGATCCAGCTGGGGGCCCCTCAGCCTTTGGCGAACCAGATTCTTTTTCATCATATAAAGAAGTAATGATGGCAGTGTATACAGAGTCTCAGGCAACACTACTTATGTTTACGCACAAGGCCAAGGAGTGCCACCACGGGGGTGTACCAGGCTGTCTCTGTGCTGTCACATGTTTTGTTTGGTTTCCTGTCATGTGCTGAAAAGCCAGCAAGTTCCTAAGGTCTCAGAAAATGTTACAGAGGAGTTCTGACAGGTTCAACTTGCTGAATAATGATATGCTGGCAAGGGGCGGAGGAGACGGCTCATCCATAAAGTGCCTGCGTGATAAGCAGGAGGACCAGAGAGCCATCCCTAGCCCCTGCGTGAAAAGCGAGGTGTGGTGGTGGGTGCTTACAGTCCCAGCACTGGGGAGGCAGAGACAGGAGGATCCCTGGGACTTACTGGCTGGCCAGCCTCATCTGCTTGGCAAGCTCCAGTGAGAGACCCTCTCTTAAAAAATAAGGTGAACAGTACCTGAGGAACAACGCTTGAAGTTGACTTCTGTCACACAACGCTTGAAGTTGACTTCTGTCACACACAGACACACACACACACAGACACACACACACACAACACACACACACACACACACACACACACACACACTGTAGTAGTAGTAGCTGTTGTTCCCTTGGCTGCTGTGTGTCACACACCGCTGCAGAAACATCACCTGACTTAAGTCTCCTGACCCTGCAGGAGAGGTCCCTCTCATCGTTCCCATTTGCAGAGGTGAGAGCAAGCTAATGAGGAAAGTCAATAGCAGAGGAGGACTAAGCTGGGACTCTAGGTAACCTGAGTCCTAAGTCCCTGCTCTCCACCACACACTACTGAGAACCAGACAAGACTCCAGGTGTTCGATTCCAGCCAGGGCACCTTGCCCCAGCTTGAAGAACAGATTCAAACACTGCTTGAGAGACCCTGGTCCCAGGTTTCTGACTGCCATGAGGAGTGTCCCTGACCTTCTCCAATCTCTCACTCCTTCCAAGAGCAGATGAGGGGTTGGAGAGATGGCTTAGCAGTTAAGATTGCTAGCCAATCCTGCCGAGGACATGAGTTCGGTTCCTAGCACCCACTCAGGTGACTCACAATCGCCTGTGACTCTAGCTCCAGATCTGAAGCTCTCTTCTGGCCTTTGTGGGCATCAACAGCAGTTGACAGAACTCTAGGAGATGAAGTTTGCTTCATCCATACTCTGGACCTCAAGACAGCAGAGAGAACAAAAATGCTCAGCAAGAGAGAGACGGAGAAGTGACTTTTCACAGAATTTCACATTACCCAGGATAGCCTCCAACTCATTACGTAGCTAAGGATAGCCTTGAACTGCTAATCCTCCTGTCCCTGCCTCCCGAGTGCTGGGATTACGGGTGTGTGCCATCACACTCTACTCAAAGCTTTGATTTTCCTTTCTGGTAGTGGGGATTGAACTCATGGCTTTGTGTATGCTCAGCAGTCACTAAGCTCTACTGCCAGCCCTGTGGGAGGGTACAAGGAATTCTTCCTCTTTAATCCAGTGTCATCACGAACTCCCCCAAGCACCTCAGTCTAAAATCCAAATGACATTGACCCCTGAGCAACCCAGTCCTGCCATCTGCTCTTTATTTTTCCTGACAGCTGGCCTCACAGGTCACCATAATCAACTGCTCCATCATCTTCCTTTGACAGGGACATTGATGGGGGCTCAGAGGTGAAGACCGTCTCTCACAGACAGGATGATGCTTCAGAGGCCAACTATGTCCACTAGCTGCAGAAATCCAGCTTCTGTGTTCCCCATGGTCTGGCAGATAATGGTACCCCACACCCATGCTCATGCAAGGAGCTCAGCGGGCCGTCAAAACAGAAAGAAAAGCAGGAGGGGGTTTAGGAAGACGTGGGAGGGTCGGAGGGAGAGGAGGATAAGAAGGAAACTGGGGGTGAGTGTGATCGAAATATGTTATATGCATGTATGCAACTGCCAAAGAATACAAATATTTTAACTTAAAGAAAAGAAAACCAGTTACCAGGCACAAGCAAGGTATTGTCCCATGACTACTAGTCAGTTCCCCACCATTGAGGCAGCCTCCACTGTAACCCAACCCCTTCCCCATTACTGGCCAACTTCTGGGTGTTTCTAGAACTTTCTAGTCCAGAAAGGTCACCCCTTTCCTATGACTCCTTCCAGATGCATGTGTTTCTAGCCACTCTAAGTGTGAGTACCCACCGCACACACCAGGGATGCTGGTGTGCGTGTGTTACAATACCCATTCTGCAGAACACACTGCTAAATCAGCAGCAGTGGAGCCACTTTTTGTTGTCCTTTCGTAAGAGCTGAATAGGATGCCGTGGGATGCACCACGACTCATCTAAAGCCTTCTGAGGCCATTTTCAGATGCAGGGTACCTCAGCCTGGTGTTGCCTGTAATTTCCAAACCCAAAAGGGAGTTTGGTACCCACAGTCAAGCAGGAATTGGGTTATCTGTATTCTCAACTCCCCTTCCCGCCTGTGGAAATCGACAGATCTTGTGACAGGAATATTATTGGATGCTGGACAGCTGGCTCTGCCATTTCACCTATAGTATACACATGCCATTGCTTTCTCTAAAATCCAAAGCCTTCTGGTTCTTGGCGAGGTGCCTCCCACCCTTCTACGCCTTCCTGCCCTCCTCATCCCAATCCCATCCTGACCCCACAACTTCTTCAAACACCCGGGTCTCCTTGATCTGCTCTGGGCCTTGGCTCACACTCTTGGGTAGTGTCATAAACTTTGGTCTTCCTACAGAGAATCAAGGAGCAGGATCTTAATCGTGAATTATCCCTGACGGTTCAAGACTGTCTTTTCTGTTTTGAAAGACTGAATGCAACAGGCTGGGCATTTGGTGTCATTTCTCATATGACTGCCAAACAATACTTCCTAGGGGCAAGGACCCAGCCACAGACCCAAGGGACTGATAAACTTTAATTCATCTCTTGGGGAATAAGGGAAGACCACTGTCACCCCGGAAGGCGGGAAGGAAAGAGCATGCTTCCTCGGGTCCTGAGGATGCTTACTAGCCTTGGCTTCAATGCTGGGCCTGTCCCTATCCATTCTCCCTCACACACCAATCCAGCCCTGCTGTTTTAATTCTGGCTCGAGGCCAACTCCACACTTACAGCTCCAGACTCAACCGATGCCCAGCTCCTGGCCTGTGTTCAACTGTGAGTTGGCATCTCTACTCCAATGGTTCAGGGGGAGGCTCAGGGTTCACACAAGACAATGAGCTCACCAGTTGCTCCATCCCAAAGGGGGTTCGGGGGAGTCCTTCCTGCCGCCTCCCTCCATGTGACCCAACGGTAAGCCATGCCCTTTTTCTTAAAGTTTGTCTCTGCCACAACCGCCTTCCACCTGGCCTCTTCTTGCCCATGCCACCCCTCCCTGTCGCTTCCTCACACAGCAGCCTAAATGAGATGCATTACACCCCTGCTCTGCATAGCTTCCAGAGGCTTCTTGCCAAAGATGGCCTGAACCCTAATCTTTTTTATCACGGCTTTGCTAAATATTGCTTCTATTTAAGTCCCTTCCCTTGTAGAGAGGACTCTAGAAACTTCCTGAACAGTAACAGAAAACTCCCATAGCTAGCACACAATGTGAGAACTTCTGAGGGGAAGATGGATGGGTTACGGGATGTGTGTTAGGAGGGAAAGGACGGGAAGGGAGTTAGTCCTCTCACCTAAGGGCTGCACCTCAGGAACAGCACCCTTAATTCCCATCAGCACACACCCTCACTCCCAATACTCTTCCACAGAAAGATGAGTATTTGGGTGGAAATGTCAGAGCTGGTTAATCCCACACGGCTTACAGGCTGCAGAAAGCATCTTAGCGTTTACTAGGAAGATAAACTGCTTTGCTGCTGGAAGGCCCAGAATGTTCTCAGAGATGAGAAGAAAATCCTTTGTGTATTTCTGACTGTGAAGGAATCCAGGTCCTGGCTTTGGGGAGGGAGGCAGGTGTGGGACTTCACTCGGTGGTGGTTTGTCTGTGTTTAAGGCCCCATGGGGAGTTATTATGCTTCCTGCTCTCCGGGACTCTGAGGGGAGGTTGGCACACAGGAGCAATGGACTCCTCCTAGGATGAGCAGGAGTTCAGCAACATGGAAGAAAGGGGGGAGGGTGAAAGCAGAGAATAGAGGGACACTTTTAAAAAAATCTCAAAAAGGGTAAGAAAAGTTTGGCAGGTATTGGTGCCATTGGATCTTGCCATGTCTGAGCCAAGAATTGGAAGAAGAAACACAGTGGAGGGTCTTCACTCTCAGAAGAATGTGGGGTACACACTCTGGGGCCCCAGTTCCCTCATCTGAGGCAGCCAATGACAGAACACTTCCCATATGTTCCCCATCACACTTCCTGAGGGCTCCCTTAGAGTGTCCTGATGAAACCATACCCTGGCTCCATAAGTTCCATTCCTGTTCTGGTCTATTTCTTCCTTCCTTACTGCGTCCTCCTGGGAGCATTCCCTTTTCCCTCCCATACACCTGAAACATCTCAGCTCAACTCTGCCTCTAGAACGAACCAGATAGAACGACTGATGAAAAACAAAGCCACCCATAAAAGCACTGTGGGCCACATAGGACTGTATGAGTCCAGTGTGAGACAGTGTCCACAGGCACAGAGCAGAACGGGAAGCTGCTAAATACCTTCCTGTCCTCTAGCCAAGCTAAAGTTAACCCGCAACTGAGCTTGGCAGGTAGGAGATCCATGCTCTGTGATGAACGGCATTTACTTTATCTCTGGCTCCTGCCCACTCTGCCAGGGGGCACTCACCCTCCAGCCCAGATGCCAGGAACTAGTCATCCCTACAGTTCCACATACACCTAGACAGTGCTTTGCCACCCTGGTGGAGAACCACTGTAGGAAAGTCAGCTCAAGTGAGAGCCAGGAGAGTGGAGGAGGCAAGCACCCCCTGAAGCTGGGGGTTCCAGTGAACTTGGAATAAGGAGAGGATGAGGAAGGAACTAAGAACAGGACTGAGGAAGGGAAGGGCCTGGCAGGAACAGCAAGGTCTCCACTCCCTGCCCAGGAGTCCAGGTAAGGCATTTCTAGCTGGTCTGCTGTGCACAGTGCCAGCTTCCCAACATGAGGGGGTGGGAGGTGCCCTGGCGGAGACGCGTCCAGAAAGGACTGTGTTCACCATCTCTCTCTGCCCCTGGCAGACGGCAGTTTAGATAACGCATACCAGGAGCTTCCCAGACAGTCTGGCCCAAGACGTGTGAGCCTTTGCTGGGCTCCTCTTGGAAGGGACAGAGAGGGGCACAGATGCCACTGTCAGGTCACAACTAGTTCTGGTAAACTCCAGCAAGGCCCTAGAGGCTCGCAGATGACATCCCCGCATGCAGTTTGGCCATATTTAGAGAAAAGAAAGGGAGGGCAACATAAATCAGCTCCCCAGAAACAGGGCTGCAAACCAGGCCAACGTCTCGGCATAATCTTAGAAAGAGACCGTTGCCACAGTGAGGTCCCCAACACAGGCACACAAACGGCCTGGGGCCTGGCCTCCTTCCATCCCGGAGAGACAGATAGTCTCCGTGCAGGGCTTAGCCCCATGATCCTCCCCAAAATTCATCTGAGAACTGTCACTCTGCTCTGAGTCATCCAAGTCCAGCTCTGGTCTACCATACTCTGGACGAAGTGGTAGCCTCCTAACCAGCCTCATCCCCACCCCCCACTTTCTACTCACTGCCAATGATCATCTAAAGAGGCAGGTCCCTTCAGGTCATCCTCATGGCCCCGTGTCTCTTTAATGACTCTCCACAGTACTTTGAAGAGGACCCAGCTCTGTGCGAAGTGACCACTGTGGTTTGTGGACCCTGAACGAGTTGTCTCATTATCTGCCATCCTCTCCCATGAGCCACCCTTCCCCAAGGCTTACAGTGCCCAGTGGCATGATCCGTGAGTTTCCTGAAACCTCTGGCTGTTCCATTTCAAGCTTTTGCATATGTCCCCCCTCTGCCTGGCACACTCTCCCTGGACTTCACAAGATAGTTCCTTCAAAGACCAGCTTACTCAGAGATGTCTCCTGCCCCTCAATTGAAGCTAAGACCCTCCTTGTAGTCTCTATTTTGACCCTGGAATCATCTCAGCCTCCTAGACCTCCATCACTTACCACAGCCTCTTGTTGCTGGAGAGCTTTTATATTGATACAAATACAGAACTATATTTGTTATAATGTACATATATTTCTACTCTTATTTGAAACATTTTTATATTGATACAAATGTAAATTTATATCTGTCATACTTTATATATGTTCTACTTCTGTTTAGGATATTCGGTATATTGATATATATTTAATATTATTGTCATATTGCATATCGCACTATATATTCCTACCTCTGTTATAAATATCTTGTGTATTGTCACAATTTTGAAGTCATCGTTCTTCACCATACATTTGCTTATAGACTGTTTACCTTATTTACGTGAAGCCTTAGTCCTTAGGTTATTTTGATAGATAAGATTTATAGATTTATAGTCGCCTATGTCATCTCTATAGTTACGTTAGTTAGGTTATCCAGATTTACAGATACATAGGTTAGATGGCAGGTAATCTTCAAACACTTCATAGACCTGGAGAATATGGCATTTAAATAACTTAGAATTCTGTTGACGTGAGACACAATTGCTCCTGGCTGCACCAATTGATCCCGAGAGAATGTTGGGCTTCTAAGACATTTCCATTTGGAAGTTTGTCTTTTGGCACAAAATGGCCTACTGGCAAAGAACTGCCCTTGCCTTGATGGCTGACAGTACAAATGCAATGCTCTCCTTTCTGGACAAGCGGGACACAAGGAAAGCGACCACTGTACTCTGCCAAGACAGGGTAAGATGGTCTTTCAGAAATCCTGCTTCTGAAAATGGTCTGTCAGATACTCTAGGCCTGTAGCCAATTTGAATGCACCAACAATGCTGAGAAACATTAGGTGACTGTCCAGGCTGCCAGCTGTCTTGGTCTACTCTTGCAAGATTCCCGAAAGTTGCTTGCATCCGTCTTCCATTTCTCAGGTACCGTTATATTCCTTCTCAGGTCTTTGATGGGATTGAAGACTAGCAGTTATAGTTACAACTTAGTATATATAATATCTTAGATAGAACTTATTAAGTATTAGGTTCAGGTTCTTTAGGATAGGACACCTTTGAATGATCTTTATAATATGCTGTTTACCTATGCTCTATACTTCTCTGGATTTTAGTATGTGTTTCTTGCTTGATATTGTTTGCATTGGTTGTAGTTACATCTTATCTAGGTCATTATCTCTCATTATTTCTGGACAATATTTGATAACCATTCCTTTGTATATAGTCTTGTATTAGTTTAGAACCTTCTTATTTAGACAAAAAGGGGGAGATGTAGTGGGTAGCCATTCCAACTTGGTTCTGGAAGTTCCAACCCCCATTGAGACTCTGGCAACTGTCACGCCTACGAGGCGGGGCGAGGGGAGGCGCCTGGGGACCCGAGAGCTGGATGGGCCAGCGCTCGCTCTGGCGCTCTCTCGTGCCAGGACGCTGACCAGTGCGGATTGACTGTGTAGAGCTCCGGAGAACACCGTTGGACTGCATTACACCTTCCCCAGACCCTGCGACCTACCCATTACTTAATTTGTGAGTTTTGCCATTAAATAAATATCCTTTTAACTACGTGGAGTGGCCAAAATAATTTCTCCAATAGCCTCTGGCCCATATTAAGTGTTCAGTGGATGTTTATTGGGGGGGGGGGGGCATGGGTGAAAGGAACCCTTAAAAATCTGTGATGGCCTCCCATGGGACATCTAGGTTTTACTTTTATTTAAAACCTGACCAAGAAAACTTGAAAGAATTGGGGGTTATGAGTTTTCCTTCTCTTCCCCTCTCCATCCTTCTTGCCTAGGAGTCCCCGGAACCCCCTCACAGCTGCCCTTTCTCCTGCCTTCCTGTTATTTTCCTTTTATTCTTCTCTGTTGGTTTACTATAGAATACACCTGGCTATGATGCTTCTGGTCTATGGTGGCTCATCATCACTGTCAACTTGACCGGAGAGTGCCCGTGAAAACACACACCTCTGGGTGTGTCTAAGAAGTTGTTTCTAAAAAGGGTTGACTGAAGAGGTTAGCCCCGCCCTAAATGGGGGCAGGCCTCATCCCATGGGCTGGGGTCTGGAACTTCATGAAAGAGGAGCCAAGTACTGACACTGTCTCTCTGCTTCTTGACAGCTGTTCCATGGTCCAGAGCCTGCATCTTCCCTGCCCTGATGGGCTGCATCCCTCCAAGTCTGGGACTGAGTAAGCCATTTCTCTCTTTTCTTGTAGGGTGCTTCCACAGAAAAGTCACTGCTGCACAGGCATTCTTGAAATCTCTTCTGTGTCCTCAGAAACTTCTACCCTCCCAGGTGACATAGGACCCTGCCCTGGGTCAGGCCTGGAAGACATCTCTGCAGATGCTGGTCCCTGAGCCCCAAGGATGCAACTGGAGCCAACCCAGACTGCGCTGCCCAACCCCAGCATTTAACAGTGGTGACAGACTCTTAGGCTCACTTGGGATCCCTGATGCCCCCACCCAGCAGACGTGGAAGTGACTTCCCCATTTTGTACCACCGCCAGATCACACACAGGCGCCTGAGTTCAAGCTATGATAGAATTGACGTGTTTTAGCGGGGAAGGGGGAGGGGGTCTTGGTTCCACCATTTTGGACCACCCTGACATCCCCTCTCGATGCTTGCAGCCCTTCTCTGGGCTCCCTGTCCTGTCCCTGACCTTCCCCAGGACACCACCCATCAGCAGCACCTGACTTGCCCAGAAGTACATAGAGCAGGCTCCTGTCTAGCATCGGAACCCTGCTGGCACCGCCTGGTCCCAGGGCCATCCCCTCTCCCCTGGGTCACTGCAACAGATGGGTTTTCCTGCTTCTGTCCATCCTCTCCAAAGCAGAGCAGCTAAAGGGATCCCACTGAGAGCAGGTAAGACAGTGATCCCCCTGAACTCCAGCCCCACACCCTCACAGTGGGCTCATGGACCCCACCTTCTCCGCCCTTCTCCAGGCATCGGGCTGCTGTTCAGCTGCTCTGCTGAGTCTCCAAACTCAAGCTTTAGCCCTGGCTGTCCTCTCCCCGGGCCCTTCCACGCCTTCTCTCAGACACTGTCTTCTCTTCCTGTGACCTGGCCTGCCCCAGCCAGCTCCCCCTCACACCATAGCCCTTTCTATCTCTAGCACACCTGCCACGGTCTGGCTCAAAGGATTAGCGCATTGATTGCTTCTGGTCTTTATCCCCTGCCAGAATGTCAGTTCCGCATCCGTTCTGTCCTAGAGCATATCTCAAGTTCTGAAGACATGTTTAATAAAATGTTTGAATGAGTGAAAGCTGGCTTACTCTCAAATGTCCTCCATCAGGCTCCTCGGGGCCCAGCCTCAGAAGCACATGCATTGGCTAGAACATCTGTGGGGGGCCCTGAGTGGTCCTGACCACACCCATGCTGGCCTTTTCCCCTTTGGCTCACACTCTCCTCACTCTAGATCGGTGTATCTCTGTAGGGTCCAAATACCTCTCTGAGGTCAAGTTCATGCCTCCCCACCTCCCATGCCCACGGAAGCTACACTTTCTCCTTGACGTCCCTGGATTCTACAAGCTCCCACCACTGACTGCCTCCCATGGCTGGACCCTGAGTGGAAACACCCACTTGTTTGGCTCCAAATGCCTTCATCTCCTTCACCCTCTCCATTCGGTGTTGGAGATCTCTGGATTCGGATGACTGAACTGATAAAGGGAGGTGTACACATACCTCCTTGCTGCTCTAGCAAACACTTCGGTCCTCAACTCCTTCCTGGCTTCTGGCTCCTCTCCCCATGCCTGGGTCATTCCTCAGACTCTCCCCCGCGCTCCTGGTCTTCATGAACCTCAGGCTATGTCTTCCCCCACCTCTCCTCCCTCTCTGCACTCTCCCCAGTCAGCTCTTTGGCTCCACTGTGAATGGCGCCCACAGCCCCATCCTCAGTGCTAGTGGAAACGTCTGCTTCAGCTTTAGACTCCTCGTTGTCTCTTCAAGGCTCTGTGGCAAACCTGGAGCTTAGATGTCTGTTGTCACACTGCTCTTGTTCAAGAGGCACCTGACCACACCAGTCACCATCATCTAGGAGTTCTTGTTTCCTCCCCACAGTGGCTGGCCTGGTGACCTTTCAGGCCCTTTTCCAACCTCTGCCTGGCTGGGTTGTGTTCTGAGCCCTGGCCCACCCCCTCCTCTCCAAGCTTGGCCTTCAGTCTCTGCTACTCAGCCCGTGTTTTCTGTACCCCCTGCCTCATCCCTGCCGGAGCACCCCTTCCTGCTCCAAGGCCGGCTTTTTAACTTGAGACTTCTAGTCCTATTTCTGCTCCTCTGGTGGCTCCTCCAGGTGACCTGCTCCAGTCAGACCCCTTTTCTCTGGCTAACCCTGGAGACGGGCATGCTGAGGAAGTAGCCTGCAATGTCTTCATATTCACTCTCCAGGCACTGTCACAGACTCCTTAAACTCCACCTGAGACTAAACAGAACGCCATAAACCTTCCCTGTGGGGTCCTCAGCTCCACTGTGTCATCCTCAGCCGGTGGCCACAGCATAGGACTTGGCAGGCTCCGAGCTCTAGAAATGCTTGTTACATATATGTTTGTGAGTGACACGTGTGTGATATGTGAAGGTGTGTATGCCTGTTCTTGTGGGCACCGTGCATATACATTTATGTGCATGCACCATCACGCCCTGCTTTTTTTTCCCCATGTGGGTTCTAGAGATAAAACTCCAGTTCTTTGTGCTTTATTGATGGTACCGTCTCTCGGGACCCCTCATGCTTTCTCTGTGCAGGAGAGAGAGGTGTGGGTTCCTGATGGGACCCCAGAAGGTACAGACCCAGTGAGTCTGACTGGGGACAAGCTCAGCCACATTAGTCCCATTTGAAGAAAGTAATCACTTTCGGCAGAAGCTTCTGGGGCATGTTGCCTCTCTGCCCTGGGAAGCGACACTCCAGTTCACCAGCTGTGACTAATTAATATGACAGATACCCCCCCCCCCCCCCGCTAGTGGCTCTGGGGGTGCCGGTCTGTACTACTGCCCTGAGCTCCAGGGTCAGGTGTAGTAGCCACCATGGCTGGCTGCCGTCCTTCTCCCCTCACCTCCCTATGGGTGTTTCCTGGGATTACCACCCAAGTGGCCCCTTACACTTGACTCCTTGATCAGCATCTGTTTCTGGAAAAACCTAAATCAGACCGAGTCCCAAGAACTGCTACCAAGTGACAAGAGGGACCAGATAAAACCTGAGTCCCCTCTCTGCTCCTCTCTCCTGGACAGCCACCCCCTGTCTGCATCATCCTGTCTCTCAGGCATGCATTTACGCATGCAATTGCCACATGTCAAGCCCAGTACCACCAGGGGGGACAAAAATGTACAGAGAGTTCCTGAACCTGGGGATAGGAGCAGACACTTCATAGGCTAAGCTAGTGACTTTGTCCTGGACACGAGTGGGGCATCCTAGGTGAATTTTGCAGTAATATTAAAGAGATGACACACTGACAAGACCCCTTCCCTCATCCCCCATGATGGGTGCCAGCCTAAGCATTATCTTGACTCTCTCGACTGCCCTATAAATAAAAATGAGGTCCATGCAGGGGGGGGGGCTCACAGCTGTGATGCCTCACCTGGTTCCAAATCACTGGTGCTGGGTGTAGAGCTCAGATCCTGGCTTGCAGAATCTATCCTGGTCTTGCAGGCAGTAAGCATATGTGTTCTTTCCTTTTCTTTCTTTAAAAACTTTTTCAAGACAAGATTTCTCTGTGTAGCTTTGGAGTCTATCCTGGAACTCGCTCTGTAGACCAGGCTGGCCTTGAACTCACAGAGGTCCGCCTGCCTCTGCTTCTCGAGTGCTGGGATTAAAGGCGTACACCACTACCACCCGGCTAGATGTGTTTTATCTTGAAAGCATGCCCCTTCACACATATCCTCTCTCAATTATCAGTCACTTTGGGGAAACCAAGTCAATACCCCTTGCTTCCTAGCAACCCCTGCTGCATCTTGGCCAGCTCATAGCTTCTTTCCAGCAAACATTCTCTCTAAGTAATGTATTCTAAGGGATTGGTTTCTAATTTGCCCCCCTGTATAACTTAAAACGAGGATAGGGACATAAAATAGAATACAGAAGGAAGCAGATAAAAAAGATGTTAAAAGCCATTGGCATCCAGGACAGTATGTTTTCCTCCATGCTTCCTGGCAGTGTGTAAAGAGGGAACTGGGCCGTTTTCATAGCCACAGCTGCTACAGATTCTAAGACAACAGTTTGCAATGGCTGTGTATCTGTCTTGGTGCTAAGCTGGGAAGGCGAAGGATGAATCCTGGAGGTGGACTGAAAACAAGCCAATATATACTCATAGCACCTGACGTCTGCTGTGCTTGGGAAAGTTCCAGACTTGAGAGGCCTGGGTTTGGGTTCCAGATACCTCATTGACGGTAACTTTGAGAGGGTCATTTGGGCCTTCTGAGAATGTGTTCTCTTGGGGTCAGGTTTGCTGGGAGAGAGGGACTAACAGATGTTTTGGTGACATGACACTAGCTAGCTAGCCTCTTGCCACGAGAGTGCCAGTGACAGATGATACCCAAGAACTGCCACTTCAGGTCCAAGGCCACATCTCCCTCCCCACACCCCCCTCCAAAGGGTATGCCACAGTAAACACACACACACACACACACACACACACACACACACACACACACACACACACACACGAGTGCTTCCAGCCTTGGCACAGACTTGATGCCTCGAAGACACTGCAGTGTGGTGTGTGGAGCATTGGCGCATGGGATTCAACAGATGTGAACAAATTGTAGGGTGGCCTCAGGTCTCCAGGAAAAGAGGACTGAATCCATTTACATCCAGTGGGAACCCTGGCAGAAAGCTTACGTCTGGTTTCCCCTTTGAGAGCTGAACAGGAGAAATCAGGGAGCCAGTCTGCTGGCCTCGGTGAGGACAGTTTGTCATGCTCTGGGACCCACGAAGAAACAAAGGAGATGTTTGGGACAATTTGAAGGAGAAGGTGTCTGATGACCTATGCTTGTCCCTGCCCGGTGCCTGCACCTCATCAGGTAAGCTCACGGAAGAAACAAAGGAAGAGATGATGGACTCAAGTGCCTGAGCCCAGCAGTGCACAGCATGGCTATGAGGCTCGGCCCATCGTCTTGTTGCTGTAGCTCATGTCTGCAGTATTGGCCAGACCCTCCAAGCAGTGACAGGTGCAGGGGGTGGGCTCAGCAAGCATGCGCTACTGGTCAACGGCTGAGTTGGGTTGGGAGACGGCTCAGTGGGTAAAGCGATTGATACGCAAGGACTCTGAGGACAGGAAATGAATCCCCAGGACCCACACTTTAAAAAACGTCAGACTAGGTGGTGGTCACTAGGTCCCTAGCACTGAGAACACAGAGACAGGCGGATCCCTGGGCCTTGCTGGCTAGCCCACATGGCTTAATCAGTGGGCTCCAGCCCAGAAAGACCCTGTCTTCAAAAAATCAAAGTGTATGCCCCCCCCAAAAAAACAACACCTGAGGTTGACCTCTGGCCTCCATAAGTATACACACACACGTGCACTCTAGTATACATGCATAGCCACTCACATGAGCACATGCATGGGTCCACATACACACACCAAGAAACAAGCAGCTGCCATAAGAATTAACAGAGGTGCAGCCTGGACCCCGACTCGTTGCTAGCTCCCTCATCTTCACAGTAATTTGTCAGCGTTTAGCAGCAGCTGTGTTCCCATTTCACATCTGGAAGTGGAGATGAACAGTGAGGAGACTTGTTCAGGGTCACAGATTCCAGTGAGAGCAGCCTCCCTGAGGAGCCCCTGCTGTGGATGAAAGGTGGACTCAGAAAGAATGGCCAAAAGGTGCCTTGCAGCTCAGGCTCCTGGCCTGGGAAGTAAGCAGAACTCAGGCAGACTCTACCAGGGTGAACCTGACCCTGTGCCTTCACCACAGTCAATATCGGAGAGCCTAGAACAGTGATGTCCCCAAGGCCAGAGACAGAGGAAGCCAGTCCAACCCCATCACACCCATGTTTTCCCCTTGCTGGGGTAGATCCGTCCTGCATTGTGCCTCCACCTTGACTCATGAATCACCTGGGCAGCTATACACCGAGCCTGTGCAGGATGGGATTAGGATATTTGGAAAGCTGGTGTGATGTGCATGGGAAGCCAGGCTCAGGCAGTTGGGGTTCAGGCAGTCCCCTAGAAGAAGGGGCTCTGCACAAGCAGAAATGTAGCTCTACAACGTGCCACAGCACACTGTTCCTGTGATCACACACACAAACATACACCTAACAAGAAGCAGCTTAAAGAAGGAAGGGTCTATTTGGACTTCTGGTTTGATGATATAGTGCATCATGGTGGGGAAGGAGCATCAGCAGGGGCTTGACGTGGCTGATCACGTCATGACCACAGTCAGGAAGTAGAGAGAGATGAACGCTGGCGCTCGGCTCAGTTTTTCCTTGTTATTCAGCCCAGGAGCCCAGCCCATTGAATGGTACCATCCACACTCATCAGTTAAACTGTCGGGAAATGCCCTCTCGGACATGCCCGGAGGTGTGTCTCCTGGGTGATTCTAAAACCAGGCAAGTCGAGACTAATCATTGTATGAGTAAATTAATATAAATGGAACTTTGTAATGTGTTCTTAGTTGCTAGATGCAAATTAATGAATGGAAGACAAATAATTCCTTTATTGAATAGAGAAAAGAAAATTCAGTTAAAAAAAAAAACATTTAATAACCAGAAACCCTGGATGCTATTAAAGATCTCAGATTCTTGTCTGGTTGCAGCACCATGCTGGGGATGCCCTGGGCTTAGTGTACAGTAGAATATGAGAGTTGGTCCACTTTACAGATGGAAGAATAAAGACTGACCTAGGTAAGAAATTTGTTAAAGTAAGATTCATACTGACAAAACTCCTACTTATGGAGAGTTGGCCACCCACCAGGGGCAGCGCCAGGCCCTCATTCATGTTTTTTTTTTTTTTTTTTTTTTTTTTTTGTTTTAGCTCCCACAACTATCTCTGAGATGGAGAAAACAGGAACCCCGAGAGGCAGAGTGATCAGGATACAGCTGGAAAGAGCCACAGCCCAGTTGGCCTCCAGGTCCTGCCTCCAAGACCAGAAACACAGATCAATGACCACGAGATAAAAACAGTGCCTCCAGCAAAAGTCCCAGGAATCTAACTTTGTAGCCCTGGGGAAGACCAACTACCCATCAACACAGGATAGGAAGCAAGAAGCTTTCAAAGTCCTCGGGTGTCTGATACCCTCACTACATCTGGTGCTAATACCACCTCCAACCGAAAGCAGGATCAGTGGCATCTGTGGACCTTTACTGGGAGCCTGGCAGCCCTCAGGGAAGCCAAGGTGATGGGGACTGGCTTTACCTGCTGTGACACTGAGGGCAAGAAGACCATGCCCCCTTCACACTCATCATGACCCAGGAGAATTCTAGTTTATGTGTGATGGGAACCTTTGGCTTTTTGAGGTTCCATGGCACTAAATCTGGATTAGTGTTGAGGAATTCAGTCCTTAAGATGGAAGCAGGGAAGAAAAATAATGAGGCATCACTCCTTGGCCCCTCTTGATCTTCATCACCATCCTACTGCGAAATTACAAACAGGAGAGGGTGCAGTGAGTGGTATCCTCCACTGAGTGACTCCTCAGAGCCCAGCAGCATCCCTGCATCCCTCTCTCCTCAGGTCCAGCAGAATCCCTGCATCCCTCTCTCCTCAGGTCCAGCAGCATTCCTGCATCCCTCTCTCCTCCTCAGCCAGCGCATCCCTGCATCCCTCTCTCCTCAGCCAGCAGCATCCCTGCCCCCTCTCTCCTCAGCAGCCGCAGCAGCCTGCATCCCTCTCTCCTCCTCAGAGTCCAGCAGCATCCCTGCATCCCTCTCTCCTCCTCAGAGCAGCATCCCTGCATCCCTTTCCTCTCTCATCCTCTTCCTCTCAGGCCCAGCAGCCCTGGATCTTCTAGAATGGTCTCAAATCAGACTAAGTTAGCTCAGCACTCTCACCTGCCCCTCGTCTAGTCCAGCCACCATCACGCCATCTTTGGCTGGACCACAGTACCAGCCTTGTCACTGGGCCCTAACCTCTACCCTTTCCTTCTGCCTTACTCCCTTCCACAGGACCAGTCTCTGAAAAGCAAGTGTGAGGCCTTACCATCTAGAGGTTCCCTACTGTACGTAGATAAAAATCCAAACTCCCTTCCTGGCCTCTGATGACCTGTGTAGCCTGTGCAGCCCATACAGCTTCCCCATACAGCCTCCTGTAGTGCTGTCCTACTCCTATGCCTCTAAGGCCCCTCCTGTTTCCACAGTCTGCAGTCAGCAGCCACAATGGCTTTTTTCACAGCCCTGCCCCACATGAGGACCTTGCACAGGCTGTTCCCTCTGATGAGAAGGCTTTTCCTCCCATTCTCTCAGCTCCCTACTTTAGTGGGCTCTCAGCTTACATGTGATCTCAGGTCCACTAGCGTCAGTGGCCATCCTGGCACCCCTTCAGAGCACAGTACACAGTATCTTCCCTTCTCCTGCACTATGTATGTCTCTTACTATCCATCACAGCTCCTCATGCACATATAAAGTAAACCATAAGTGCTATGACTCTGGGGACCCTTCTGTCCTGGGCACTACATTCTCAGAAGCCAGCCTATTCCTGATGCACAGAAAATACCCCAAATATATCTGGGAAATAAACTACTGAGGACCAGGGGCTAAAGAGCTGGAGTTGTCACTAAGGACCTAGCAAGATACTCAGCAATTGTGCCTATCTAGGCAAGTGCTCAAGCACTAGTCAACCAATTACATATTTACAAGCTGGGATGATTGCTATAAAGGAAAATGAAAAGCCACAGAGCATGTGCTGGTATGTGCATGTTGCTAAAGAACAGCATGGCTCCCCAGCATAACCGTGGTATAATGACAGCACTAGGAGGGATGAGGCAGAAAAGCTATGGTTCAAGGCTAGCCTGGGCTACAGGGAGAGTTCAAGACCAGTCTGAGCCTATCTTAAAAAAAAAAAAACAAGCAAGCAAACAAAGCAAAACAAAACCAAAAAACAAAAAAAAAAACAAGGGCTTGGGATGTAGCTGGGTGAGGTTATTTGCCTGGCATGTGCAAGGCCCTAGACTCCATCTCTAACATTGTAAAAGCAAAAGACACACACACACACACACACACACACACACACACACACACACACACAAAGAAAAAAAAGGAAGTAAGTGAATTTTCTGACCCTCTTCATTAAGAGGTAAGGTCTAACCCCAACTCCTTAATGAGCCAGCTCTGGTCACTTGATTCTATGAAACGGGACACAATAGGCACAGTGTTGTATGTCTTTCTCAGCCGCACCATCAAAAGGGATGCACCTTCTGCCTGCCTTGCCACCTTGCAACTTGGCCTCCAGGTTGTGAGGAAGCTGGACCACATGGTGACATCATGTGCAGATGCTCTAGAGGATGGCCCAGTTGAGGACCCAGCTAACAAGTGACCCAAGCCACTACCAACTTGAGAGGGCAAGTCTTTGGAATGACCCAGCCCCAGGCAGTTAACTACAACTTCATAAAAAGCGCACAGGGAGAACATCCCGGAGGGATCAGTGGACCCTGTAATCTGGGAAGGGAGGTAGCAACTGATCTGTGGGTCATCAACTGAGGTAGCTTGTTCTGTAGCCATATGAAACCAGAATAGGGCTGGGGTGAGGTGAGATTTGCATGAATGAATATGAACCCCTCAGAGGCAGGCTGGCCCTTCCAGCAGGGCAGCCTTGAACAAGCAACTCACCCCTTCTAAGGCTCTGATCTTTCGGAGAAAGTAAGGATAATGTCACCTATTATAAAGGAGAGTCTGAGGACTCACAGAGCTCCTGCCTGCAGGAGTAGGGTACTAAATATTGGTTTATTTCTTCTGTTCAAAATGGGGGGGGGGACTAGAATTCTAGCTGAGCATGGTAGCACATGCATGTAAATACTTGGAAGACTGGAGGAAGGAAGATCTACAATTTTAGGCCAACCTTGCCTACATTGTGAGACCCTGCCTCAAAAAATAAAATATTCTAGAACTTCCATAGCTTAACTGGAATCTTTCTGTTAATATGTGGCTCTTGGCACATAAGAGACCCAAGCGACCCCATTCCCAGCTCTGCCACTGCTGTGTGGCCTTTGGGGAGTCATTTAACCTCTCTTATGATTTTTGTAAGAATAAAATAAATGCAGAAATAAAATCTACCCCTGTGCTTTGAAGTCCTTGGGCCCTGCGGACACGCCAGCTCACGCCTCTGCTCTGCCATAGCTATTTCTGGCCTGGCCGCCTTGAAGCCCATCTCATAGAGGGGGTGTGCACGCTTTTCCTTGAGGGCTGGTACACAGTTCTTCTTCCCATGACCTGGATGATCTGAGTCACAGGCAGGGACAATAGGCCACAGCTGGCATTTACAAAGCAAACTCAGGCCCTCAGTTCTGGTGGCTGTCATGGGCTTTGCCTGGGTATTGTCCCCCAACACCTTCTAGAAATACTATCACGGAAGGTGGGGTCCCCTACTTGACTCTGAGGATCATAGGCTGGAAAGGACTGTGAATGGAAGCCTCAGAGTCCTTTTTTTCTTTGTGCTGAAGATTTGTGGAATCTTAACATTTGTGAAATGTTAAGAGCCCACTACATCTCAAGTTTATTCTCAGCCAGGTTCCAGACTCTTATCTAGACCGCTGCTAGTTTGATGGTTAGTGGCCTAAGAGATTAGTACAGCTATTAGCCTAAGTAATCCCTTTTTGAGACAGGTTCTCATGTAGCCCAGGCTGGCCTTGAACTCACTCTATAGTCAAGGATGACCTTGAACTTCTGATATTCCTGCCTGTGCCTTCCAGAGGCTGGAATTGCAAGCGTGATCCCAGTTCAACCTTAATAAAAGTTTTATTACGTGTGTGTGTGTGTGTGTGTGTGTGTGTGTGTGTGAAGAGAGAGAGAGAGAGAGAGAGAGAGAGAGAGAGAGAGAGAGAGAGAGAGAAAGAGAGAGAGAGAGAGAGAGAGAGATTATGCATGTGTAGAGCTCAGAGGATATCTTGCAGGAAGCATTTTCTCTTTCTGCCTTGTGGCTCCTGGGGATCAAACTCAGCTTAGGCTTGGCAGCAAGCGCCTTGACCATCGCGCCAGCCCAGCCTTCACATTTATTAGCTGCAACTTGCTGAGTGGTAACTGGGTTCCAGGCTCTCCATGAAGCATAGAGACCATGTGATACCCACATGTGACAGGGACAGCTGCTTGTCCTGGTTCGCAGCAGCTCAGGAGCCCAAGTCATTCATGTGTCTAATGAACAAAAGTCAGAGGGCAGGAAAGCCAGGCTCTGAGTCCCAGCTCTGTGACACCACCTTTGGGATGGCATGCGGTTTGCCCAGGGTGGCCTGCAGAATCTCCAGTCTTCACAGTAGGCCCTTCCCAGGGGAGGAAACAGAGGCCTGAGAAACTGCAGCTGGCCTGATGTCTCAGAGCTGAGGGAGAGGGTCTGGCAGGCTCCTAAGCCCTTTGAGTGGTATTCTTTAGGGCTCTGCCTCTTAAAGTGCCCCTGAGACTAAGAATCACCCTCATTTGAAAGTGAGTGATGAATTCAGGTTGTTAGGCCCCTGCTGACCTACTGAGGGAGGGTTGCTGGGGAGCAGGTCCAGCATCTTCTTAAGACAACTTTCCAGGGGTTCTGAGGACCCTGCCTTGGGCCCCCTGTGGCCACAGCTCACAAACTCACTAACACGCACAAAGAGTGAAGCCCCCAGGCAGGTGCCCTTTGCCCTATGTGTGAGGGTTATGGGAAGAGCATGGAGAACAAAGTTGGCCTCAAATAAACATACTGTTCAAGAATCTTCCATGGCATGCCAGGCATGGTGGTGCATGTCTATAATCCCAGCACACGGAAGGTTGAGGTGGAAGATCTCAAATTTGAGGCTAGCCTGGACTACTATGTACTGTCTCCACACATTAACTCATTCACTCATCCAGCCACTTGCTCACTCACACACTCACTCTCTCACACATGAACCTTCTGTATCACAATAACACTTTCTAGACACCTTCCTAGTGGCAGCAAGGCTGAGGGGTGTCGGGACAGTGGCACAGAGCTGGGCCCTATGAATACAGGGCAGGTCCGTCCCCAGCCCTACATGCAATAAATACCCCCCAAATGAACCTAACAGGAAACAACTTTTAAAATCACCTTGCCTCACCCACAGCTCAGCAGCTTCCCCAGCAGGACTTGGGGGGCCCAGGCAAGTCCTGGGGAAACTGGGATAAGCTGATCACCCTGATCAGCCAGGAAGTGGCCGAGTGCTGTCTGAGTGATGAGGGAGGTCTGCTCAGTCTCATGGAGGCCACCCACGGATTCTCCTCAAACGCTTCTGATCATTACCTCCGCTGGGTCTGCACCAAGGACTGTCTCTCCCTGCACTGTCTACTCCAGGCACATGTTCCCCAACCCTTGTACCTCTGTGACAGCTGCTCCCTGTCCTGTCAGCCTCCCTCAGCCCCATGTCTTCCCAACTTCCTCCTCAAGTCCTATCTCCCTCCCTGCCCAGCTGGTAGAAATGGAGACACCATCACAGACATTTCACAAACTAGACCAACCCATCTCTAAGGCAGAATCTCCTTTAGAGAACTTGTCAACTAGCAGCTGTAAGTCAGGAGCTTTCCATGCACTGGTCAGGGCTGAAGCCTGAAGAAAGTGTTCTTGACTTGAATGACCAGGGAATCCCCTTTGGGGATTGAATGTTCTTTCCGAAGCAGCATCCCTTCGGTCTCTGAGTCTAGCTGGTATCCTAAGGCGGTTTCTTTCACAAATGATTTCCACAGGATGAGCAGCAGCCACCACCGCCTGGCCAGGATTCAGAAGTATCTCTCTCCTTTGAGAGTTCTCAGGTCGTGTGTGTGTGTGTGTGTGTGTGTGTGTGTGTGTGTGTGTGTGTGTGTGTGTTGGCAGGGACATGGGTGATCTATAGCCTATTTTCTAAATGAAGAACCTGCAGTGTTGAGGGGATCCTGGAGTTTAGAGCCATAGGGACAGTAGAGGGATTGAGAGAGACCAAGACCAAAAGACAGGAAGAGAGAGAGAGAGAGAGACTCCAAGATCATCCATGAATACAGCAAATCTAACACTGCAACATTCTGATTCATGACCTAAAAGGCTACCGTCTTTCTCTCTAACTTTTGCATTGCACAAGTCACTCCCAGAAGTATTTCTAGAAAGAAAAGGAAGAGAGAAGGCAGTGGGGAGGGAGATAATAAGGACAAAGTGCAAAAACACATATGTATGACAACACCAGAATACACTCTGTGACTTTGCTGTGGGGGACTGGCATCAGACTCATACTCTGCTGTGGACTCTGCATGCTCCACTACTGGCCTAGCAAGGCAAGATGTGCCTACTGGTGTGATAGTGGCACGATTGTTACAGGGTGATCAACCACTTTCTGCTTGAAAATGAGGACTGCTCCACCAGAAGGACACAGTGTTTGGCACCATGTCAGTACCTGGTCAAAAGCCTGTGTCGCAGACCATTCATGAGGAACCTACAGCTATCATTTTGCTAAATGGATATTATGTCCCAGCACAAGTGCCTTCTAAATATTTATGTAAATGCCCCTGGGAGAAGCTTTCTGTTGCCATAGGTAACAATTATTGCAATGAGAATAAGCGTTGAATGCTCGGCCCTCAATGAACCATTTTTATCCCTTCCTCCAAGGCTCATGTGGGGTGGAAAGAACGTAAATGCCAGAGGAAGGAGTGCAGTGCTGTGGAATGCTGTCTTCTGGACACGACATGGCTGTGGCACTCTTGAACTCCCAGCATCTGTGATTATCTGCACAGGACTAGGTTGGTCAATATTTCGTCAAGGACGGGGAAGGGGCTCACAAAGTCCCACTCTTCCCCGAGGATCTATGGGCAGTTAATATTTGTGGAGGGGGAGAAAGAGACGTTTTCTTCAGTGGTGTAGCCACTGGCAACTTGCCTATGTTCCTGAAAAATAACATCTCACCCGTGCTTCTAGAAGTAACCATAATGTAGCTCACCGGGGCACCAACAAATAAAAATAAAAGATGAGAAAGGAGGGACACGACTCGCCAGCAGTAGAAGAGGGTCAGTGAGAGCTGGGTGGAACCAGAGAGGGTGATGGAGGACAGTTACAATCAGAATCCATTACAGACAGAAGCATCGTTTCTGCTGCTTATAACTAAGCATCCTGCTGTCATTGTTTCAACCAGACTACTCTCGTCTCATCCAGAAACATCTTCCTGCCTACAGCTCGGCTTTGTCCCCTCTACCACATGGCACCCTCTCTGCCCTCAACCTCCTTTTCTGCAGCACCCAGCCTGTCTTCATGTGTCCCAGAGCTCTGGACATCAAATAATCTCAAGATGCCCCCACATTCTTGTCTGACAGACCAAGCCCAACACCCACTGTAGCTGCTGACACTGCTGACGTCTCTGAGCAGCGGGTGCCATGGTATGCCATTTACCTGCCTACCATCTCTGTTGGCTCATTGCTGTCCAGACAGTGTCCCAAAGATGGGCCAGTGTCCCTGCGGTACTGTAGACTTCAGACAGCACACAGTGTTCAAACACACCAGAGCCTTACAGTTGGATCCTGAATGCCCTCCAAGGGCCATGTGTTGAAGGCTTGATACGCAGTCTGTGGTACAACTGGGAAGGGATGGGACACTTAAAAGGTGGGGCCTAGTAGGAATAAGTTAGGTCATTAGGGCTGTGACCTTGAAGGGGATACTGTGATCCCAGGCCTTCCATACTTCCCTTGCTTCTTGGCTGCCAGAATATGAACAGGCCTCCTCTATCACTCACTCCCACCGTGACAGACTGTGGGCCAAGGGTCAAGCAACCATAGACTGAACCCTCTGAAACTGAGTCAAAATGATCCTTTCTGGTTAGTAAGGTGATTATCTCAGGTATTTTGTTACAGTGACAGAGAGCTAACACAAAATCTGTACCAGCAGTGGCACCACCATCAACATAACATGCTCCTTTTGATTCTCTTACAAGCCTTCTGATTAACATCATAAAGCACTGGCTTGTTTTCATTGGATTTGTTTCTACTGGCACTTTCTATCTAAGCGAGTGGTCCTGGTTTCCGGTTTCTGGCTTCTACAAAGCATTCTATGGCCACAGGGGTGAATATACACGGGAAAATGCAGGCAGATGAGATGATACTCGGAAACAGGGAAACTGGAGAGCTACAATTCAGGGGATGGGATGTGGCTTGCTCACCCAGGCCCAGAAGATCTGTCCCATGATGCTCCTTTTAAACCCTGCTGTGATTGACTGTCATTTGCCCCAGCAAGACTCATATTAAGACTTGGTTGGCTGCCAACACAGTGACATGTGGAGGTGACACCTTAAAGAGGGATTAATGTCTTTCTCATGACACTAGATGGATTCTCTCGGGGATGGATAAGCTTCCAGAGCAGCTGGTTCTGGCTAGCTTTGTTCTTCTCACATCTGCACGTGCCTGCCTGCCCTTTGGTCTACCATGGCATGAAACAGCAAGAGGCTCTTACCAGATGCTGCTCCCAGTCTTAGGTATTCCAGCCAACACAGAGCTTTTCCCTTTATAAACTACCCAGTCTCGGGCACTGCCTTAGAGCAACAGGAAATGGATTAAGACAACCCCACTGGAGGACTGTGATACCCCAAACAGGTCTCACACAGTCCTACCTCCCAGCCTTTGTCCATGCTGTACTTCTGTTGGGTGTCTTCACACAACCTCCACATCAACCCGTGAGAGGCCCCCTTCTCTCACAGACCAGGTTCTGCATGAATGGTGAATCACGGGGCGATAATTCATCCACCTCCCCAGCCACTACTTATAAGAAACAGCCCCCACCCCAGGTGGAAGAGAGTAGGAAGGCTAATTTGAATTTTAGGGGTGGAATCTTGCCTAACCACTCAGGAACTTCCAGTGTCCCTGGCAAACAATTTGCATATTCTCATAGGCCACCCTGTGGGTTGCTGATACAATACCCTCTGTGGAGCTGGGTGACCACAAGAGGACAAGACAGTCCCGCTGTGTCCAGCGCAGGTGTGTAGCAATACATGGAGTTGCAGGGACCCTGGCTGAATGTGTGGAGCAATTAGATCCCAGCACTTGAGCGTGGGGGCCAAGACTGGGCAGAGAGGATGTCTTAAGAAAGGAAGGTGACATCTCCAGGGACATGTGCCACAGGCCAGCCCTTAGCGCAGGCAGATGGGTTCTCTCAGGATAAGCAAGTAAGGGACAGAAAGAGGTCTGAGCAGAGGGCCTGATGGGATTAGGTTCTCACTCAAACCTGCAGCCTAGAGACCTCAGATGATGCTAAGCCCCGCCCCAAAGGCTCTGACTCATAGATGTAAAGTAAGCTAGAGAGGTTGGGAATAGGTTATTTGGGGTTACACTCTTAGAAGCAGAGGGTCTCGGGATACCTATAAAAAGGAAAGAATCCACACAAACTGCAACAATGGCCCTGAACACTATATTGTCAGCTAGGTACCAGAGGCTGGACACACAGCCTGGCAGGGATAGAGCCTCATCACAGTTATTTAAAACACACCCACATTTAATTCAGTGAACACATGACATGATCATAGGCATGCTACAGGGCAAACCTAGAGGGACCCATCTACAGCTCAGAATCTCCTCTAGACACCCAGGAATCACCACTTGAAACAGGAAACTTGACTGTACAGAAGTCGGAGCTGAGGCCATTTCTGGCTAAAGAAACGCTCCTTTGTTTGCGTGACTGGGCAATTGCATTGTTCAGAGATGCAGCCACCCAGGGAGGAGACAAGCCCAAGAGGCTTCAGCAGGTGGGGTACGAATGGCCAAAAAGCAAGAGTGCATCTTGGTTCCCAGATCTTTGCGTTTGGTGCTAGCCTAGCTGCCTCCTTAAACAGGCATCAGAATTGAACATTAAAACTGTGTGGGTGGGGTATTTAAGATCGTACCCAGCAGCTGCCCCCTTTAAAGATCTGGCCTTCGGAACATTCCGGGCTGGATCACTTATCAAATGGAGATTGACTTTTATCCGATTAACCGATGGAGAAGCATCCTTCTCCATCTCACAGGAGCATTCTGGGGGAATAGCGTTCTGCAGACTGCAGGGGAAAGTTGGGTCTTGGCTTCCCTCCCGCTCGGCCAGTGGAAAATTACAAAGAGGACAGAGCTGTCCTCCGTCTCATCTTGTTCATCAGCTCTTCCCAGGCACAAGAAAACATAGAGAGGAACCCCCAACCCCCGAATAAAACCAATGAACGAGCCTTCACTTACCTGGGGCGGAGAGTAGTCTGGGAGGCGGTGGAGGTGGAGGCGGAGGGGGTAGAGGGGGTGGGGGCCGGCACTGGCAGATGTGTTGGCAGCTGTCAGTCACCTTAGAACAAGACTTCTGGGGCTCAGCATACGTCACCTGCAGATATGGACACAGCCAGGAGACATAGGAGGCCACGAGGCAGCTAAAAGCTGAACTGAATCTGCCCCAGGTCCCTTCCAGGTCACAACTTGGAATTCTTCATTAAGACCAAAGCAGGCAGAATAGCTAGGCCTCAGAGGGGTTATACCCAAAGAGTGGCAGCTAGACAGCACAAGTTAGGCCCTCACCTTTCTAGTCACAGCTCACCCAGCCTTTCTGTGTCTGTCGGGGGCAGGGTCCCACCCATCTTGGCGAGGGAAGCTATCTGGCTGGGCGTTGTTCTGCATCTCATATGACCAAGGGACAGGGTAACCTCCTGATGTTCTTTCTCTAGGTAGCATTCGAGTAGTTCGTGGTCAAATCATCCAATCTCCCAGTGGCCCCCAAGTCCTTCCTTACCACTCAGAGGACCACATGGCCCACAAGTCACGGCATAAGCAGCCCTTGGCAAGCCTCTACGCATCTGTCTCTTCCTCTCTCACCCTCCTGTCATCCCTGGCCATTGTATATGCTGTCCTGGTGGCTGGAATGTTCTCCAGTTCTCCCACCTGATCCACTTTGTCACCATTCAGCCCTGCTGTCACTTCTTTGGCCAGGCTGAACCTCTCCTTCTCAGAGGTTCCCTGGTATCAGGTCTCATTTTCGCTACTTCGTTCCAACCTGTCTTCACTGTGAGATTGTAAGCTATGCCAGGACAGGGCTATGCCTTGGTTTCCCTCTCACTATTAGAGCCAGCACCCCAGGGAAGGGCCCAGCACTCCCAGAGAGCTAGCCTTTGAATAAACAAACATCAAAGAATAGACTAGAACCTGTGCCTCATAGGTTTGGACCTGGGGTCTTCCCAAGATGGGTCTCTGTCTCTCGATGTCAGCCTACAGAAGGTTGTGATCAACAGTGATTCCTCACTCTACCTGTGTCCTGGAACCGCTCAGGCAGCTCCGGCACATTCCAGCCTTAGCCTTACCTATGACCAGGGAACTGAGCCTTTTGCAGGGGATCTGGGCCTGGGGTGTTTTGCTTTAGTCTCCCAGTCAAACACAGAGAGAGCTAGCCTGAGAACCATGGGTTAGACAGTTGCCCATGTTCCTCCACATGCAGAAGATTGTGAAGTCAGGAATCCAAAGCTGACTCCAAGACAAGAAGAAAGGAGTTAGGGGCAGTCCCTTGCCTCGGTGAGAAGCACAGTTAATTATTCTGGCTTCGTGTAAGCAAATAGAAGCACAGAAGAGCAATGTCCCTGTAACTTCCTCCAGTGCGTCATTGCAGGTGGGTCCCCTAGAGTCCCTCAGTTGTGTGAGAGGTGGCACAGGGCTGGGTGCTCCCTGTGCAGTTGGTGGCACAGCAGCTGCAAAGTGGGAGTCAGGGGGGCAGTGAGAGGTTGGACCAATTTAAAGCCCCAACTTAACACCTTAGAGGCCAACAGGCTTTTACAGACCGCCTCTTGGAATTTTAAAGGGCCACTGACTATGTCTCTGACTCTGGAAAGCAGCCCTGTCTCCAAGGGAAGGGTGCATCCTCAGAGAATGAGGGTCTTTCATTCTTGCACCGACATGACTCAGTTATCGGGTTGGAGGTAAGAAGAGCAGACTCTCTGCCATGTGTCTGAGTCCCTCCCCCAATCAGGCCTGACCCCTCTCCCTGCTCTATATCATCTCCATCTAAGACTCAGAGCTTGAGCATGTGAACTCCAGGCCATGCCCAGACAGAGCAATTACTTTTCCAGTCTCCAAGGCACACTCAACGCAGGAGCATTCAGGAAGAGCACATTGGTTTGACCTAGCCTTACACGATGACCTATTTTTTGTGAGAGGTTACAAGGGTGCAGATCCACGAGGGTGTTTAATAGGATGAAATGACAGGCAAGGAAATTGAGACCAACTTTCAAGACTGAAGGAGGAAGAAATGAAGGAGCTCGCATTTTAAAAATCAATGGATCCTGGGCTCTCATGTGAAGGCTCCAGAGACCCAAGTGAACAACAGCTCAAAAACCTGTCCTCACAGAAGGGCCAAGTCTGAGCTGACTGTCCTTGCCAACGGGTGAGCTCTATCTGGGGCCCCACTGGAGTTTCCTTTAGGTTGGTTCTGTGTGAGCCAATAACTGCTAAGTCCTCCCTCCACTGAACCCTTTACCCACCTGAAGGCTTCTCTTCATCTTTCAAAGCTCTTTCTTACACAGTCGTCTCGGACAAGCTGTGTTTGCAGCCTGACTTGGGCCTCCCTGTTCCCTGCTTTCTCTTCACCTTGCAAATATTCCTCTTTGGGGCAAGTGCCCCTGCTATTTTTTACTGCCTGTCTCTTCAGGCAAAACTACGGGTGTCTTGGAACAGACACCCAAGTGTCTGTGGTATGTGTTGTATTCGTCCTGAGCAAGTGACATGCTAAGCCCTGTTAGTGACATGCTGTCTTCATGAGGACTACAGATATGGGAAGCGTATTAGCTATACAATAGGTGAGACAAGGGATCAGCCTAAATAATGGGCTCAGCATCCTAACCAACCCTGTCAGAGCCCGGTGCCCGTCTGACGCTTTTCTCATTTGCTGTGGCGAGTTTAGTTTTACTCACAGCTCCAGGGACAGCCAGCCCATCATGGCAAGAAATACCCAGCAGCAGGAGGCTGATGCGGCTGGTCACACTGTGTCCATGTCAGGAAGCAGAGAGACATAAATGTGGACAGAGGCAAACAGGGACTTTATTGGGAACAGGGCTAGAGGTCATTATGGGATGGCCTGGCTGAGAATTTGGCTGCATTTTGCCCATGTCCTGAGAATTCAAGTTAGATTCAAGGCCAATTTGTGTGGCTCTCATATCCAGTGTGGATGTTGCCTCCTAAACATGTCCAGAACTTACCTACATCTCTCGATTCCCTCTGTTACTGTCCTACACCAGGTATCCATGTCTGCTGAGTAGCACCTGCCTCTTACCTAGTATTGCCTTGTTGAATTTGAATGATGGATAAACAACACCATAGCTGACAAATACCCTCAGGATTGTACAGAATATACTTATGCTAAAAGCAGAAACGGGCTTTGCACCTATCTGCTCTTGGCTCCCTGTCTTGTGCCCTGGAATCAGAATCCATCCTCCCTGCCGATCCAGGTTGAGATGTCTAAAGTGACAATCCGAGGCAGTGTCATGTCTGACTTTGAACTCTCCATTGTCCCCAGGAGTGAGTCCCAGGATCAAATCTCAACTTTAAGACAGTCGGGGGGCTTGCCTGCTCCTTTTCTCCCCAGGTCCTGCCTCATCCTTGCCCTTGGCTTCAGCCCGTCCCCTCTGTCAAGATGCTTCACCATCTCGTGTGAACTGGCCTCTCTCACACCTTGGTGGTGACACCTCAGTGGGAGTTTGCCTGGACTCTTTTCCCAGGTCTGAGCCGTTTGTTCCTCCTGAGAGCTTTTGCCTGCAATGACTTGTTTAAGGACCTGGCCAGCACAGCCTGCCAGGGCCACAAGGACAGGGACCACTAAGTCACTTGCACTCGCTACACAACTTGTCATCCAGGAGGTGCCCGGTCAATGCTGCTGCTGGAAAATGCCAGCTGAGGGAGCTGAGTGTAGGACTCAGCCCCACCACGTCTGGGAGAGCTTCACTTGGTGCCAGCACACAGGGACACATAAGGCCAAGATGCAAGCCTGTCTCTCTGGCACTCGCGTTAGACGAGCGCCCACAAGGATGATGGCTTCTGGCATCTTTTAAGGAGATAGGCCAGCACCACAGTAACTTGATGAGACACACTCCTGTCACACCTAATAAATCTGGTGCAGCCTGTCATCCTCTTCCCTTACAAGAAAACAAAACAAAAAACAAAAAACAAAAAAACACAACCACAACTAAAGTGAACTTAGAGAACCCTAAATCACAAAAGCTCCATTCCAGACACATTAAAGGGTGGAGGTTAAGGAATGTCCCCACCAACCTTTGACAATTAAAATGTCATTGACTTGAGCAACTCGGTGTCTTGTCTTGCCATAGCCAGAGGCTTCTGCCAATTTCAGGGGAGGAACCTGCCACACGAGGGACCCAGGTTTCTTGTCTCATTAACTGGCCCATTAATCACAAGATAGTTGTATCAGGCCTATCCTTCAACCCTCTGGAGGATTCTTAGGAAGAATGCTCATGGAGGCAGTGATGGCTATGAGCTCTTTCTCTGCATTGAGGGAACTCCTGCGACCTGACAGATTTATCCTCTCCACTTAGAGAGGAACACATGGCCTTATGGGCTTGCATTGCTTCTTCCTCCCTCCTGTGTTCCTTCCCGAATCCAGCTCTCCTGCTTTAAAAAAAAAAGACCCATTCATTCCCAAGCCCCCTTCCTTTCCTCTGCTCTCTCTGCCTTTATCATTTGTAGATTAATTTTCCAGAGCTTCAAGCCAAGATCTTGCCCATTCTATTTAACTGGAGGATTCTTTTCTAATTGATTTTCATGAGACTTGATTTGTATTGAGTTTGAGAATCTGAAACACACTCACACAATTGCTTTTGTCAAAGCTGCCTGGCTGTAGGAACACACAGAACGGGGTTGGTTTTGGTTTATTAGTCCTTTGAAGGGTAGGGCAGTGGCTCTTCTCTTTAGGGTCTCTCTAAAGTGCAGGGCAGCCAGCACTCTAGTCTCAAGGCAATATTATCAGTGCTCTCTCGGTCCTAACTGAAAGATCTTTGGGAAGACAGAACGAAGCATGTGAAGGCACAGACAGGTAAGCTCTGCCATGGAGCCCAGCTAGAAATTGAACCAAGGGACCTAGTCTCAATGGCCCAAGTGTTGAGAAGTGACAACTTTGAATCCTGAGGACACAGACAAAGCAGTTATAAGCCAGAGGCAGGCCAGAGCAGGGGAAGCAGAAGCATTGGACTGTGCTGGGGGTGGGGTGCCTCTAGAGAGTGGTGGAGATGGGGGTATCTGCCCAGTGGATGGTAGGATAAGTAGCGCCTTACATCCCAGTAACAGCAGGGACAGCTTCTAACCACGTTTCCTGTGGTCCAGGTGAAGTACCAAGTAAACAAGTACTGACCCCATAGCAGTAAGAAAGGAGAAAGCCGGGATCAGAGAGCTTCAGTATGCTTGGCTGGTGAGGACAGCTGGGCATGGGGATTCTGGGCGGGACTAGAGAACATCCCATCCAAGCCTCTCTCTGCCTTGAGGAGTAACTGCAGTTGGTGGGCTCTTGCTTAGTCTCTGCCCTGGAGACTGGGGGACCAAAGGTGAGGGATTTGTCCTCTGGTGGTCTTGACAGATGTTCTGTGTGAATGGTGGCCCAGGTGGCAATAATTCATCCACCTCCCCAGCCACTACTTACAAGAGACAGCCCCCACCCCAGGTAGAAGACAGTAGGAAGACTAATTTGAAGTTTAGGGGTGGAATCTGGTAGGAAACAAAGGACCATAGTGGGATCCTTTCTCTTTTTAAGTTCGTTTCTTTTCCCAAAGGCTGCAGCAGAGATAACTATGAGGTCTCAGCACCTTTCTGTGCCAAGTTCGGTCCTGCAGGCCTCAGGCCACAATTGAAGCTCCTTATGAAGTTTATCTTTTGGGGGTCAGAGCATGCTGTAGTTGAACAGCTTTTTTTTCTTCCCAACTGTCCCCAGGACCAGTCAGTGGGTGGCTATAGGGAGCGCTCTGAAGTGACCCCACCCCTACCCAGGAGGCCTCTACCCGCCTCTCACCTGAACGAAGCCCCAGAGTGGGTGAAGCGCACAGTGCAGTAGTAGTGAGGGCCAGCAGCAGCCACGGCGCAGCACCAGGTCCCGGAGTAGCATCTCGACCCGCGGCGCCCACTGGTGGGCTAAACTGTCCAAGGGAGCAAGGCTTGAGTCAGATGGACACGGCGCCGGCACAGTAGCATCAATTCCGGTACCAGCGCGGTGAGAACTCAGTTGCCCTGCACTTTGGGGCACCTGCGCAAAGCAAGCCTTCATCTTCGTTCCAGCGTGCACACTTGCTCACTCTCAATGCATCCCAGAACTCACACCCTATCCTGGAGCAACCGTCCTCCCCCTCAGAATACTGCGTGCACACCTTGATCCCATGCACGCCTCCAGAAACATTCAAACACACTTACTGAACCTCATACAGCCCCAGAAACTGCCATGCACAACTCTGACGAGGAGTAAGCTTCAAACCCAGCGAAAACCACTCTGCGCGCGCACACGCACTGTGACCCCCATGCACTGCCACCGACTCCCGCCCGCACACTCCTTGACTCTGCATGCACAGTACCACCAAATCACTCTCGGCGTGCAATCTCTCTGCCCCAGGGACTACACTGCGCACACTGCCACTTAGGCACCCCCGTGCGCGCCCCCATTGGCCGCCCAAGCCCCAGCTCCTGCTCCCGGGTAGGCGTAGGTTTTCCCGAACGTTTTCATGCCCGCCCGCACCCCTCCAATGCCACACGCCACCTTGTCTGGCGGCGACCCCCACCGATCGTCTATACTGGGAAGGGAGGTCAGGGTTCCCCTCACAGCAGCTCTGTTTCTCAACGGCAGGACGGCCCCCATTTAAAGCCAGCCGCCTCCCCAGTCCCCCGCCCTCTAGGCGGGGCCTCCAAGCTCACCCTGGCGGCTGCGCGGGCGCTCGGGGGCTTCACACGCAGAGGAAGAGCGCGGGGCGCTGAAGCAAAAGTTTGCGCGCCGCTTGGGCCTCTAGGGCAGCTGATCTGGGGACCCGGGGTGCGGCGCGCTCGCACGGGGCTCCGGGCTGCGCTTGGCCGGGCCCCGGCCAGGAAAGGCGGCCACCCCGAGCCCGGGGCCCGGGTTGACTGCCCAGGCAGAGGGCGGGGAAAGTGTCCTCGGATCCTTGGGGAGCCGACCGCCGGAGCCCTCCTCCAGCCCTGCCGCGGGTCCCTGCGCCGCCCGGGTCCCCGCCCTTCCCGGTGGCGCCGCGCGGTTGCCCGGGGCGCTGGGTGCCTGGGCCCTCGGGAGACAGCGGGCGAGAGGCGCCGGCCGGGAGCGCCCGCTCCGGCAGCAGGGCCGCGGGCGGAGGCGAAATAAATAATGCACGAAAAAGGAAAACAGACGTGAGCGGAGCCAGAGCCTCGCCCGCCTCCCTCCCGGGCTGCGCTCCCGCCCGCGCTCCCCGCCGCCGCGGCCGCCAGCGCCGCTGCAGTGATTCCTCGTCTCCATCTAGCGAGGCTATTGTGTATTGGGCGCTTAATAATTTATATATTCACCCTAGAGGCTGAGGACTCCCAGTGACAGTGGCTCCTGCTCCTGGCTTGCCCTTCCCTCAAGTTCACCCCCAGGCTCCTGGAAGGTGATAGTGAGATCTGACTAGTGGGGCCCCTGTCTGTGCGCCATCCTCCCGGAGGACGCCTTTCCCTGCAGGCTCTGCAGGTGCTGGGCTGGGACTGTACAGGCTAGCCCTCCAGTGCAGTGTATCTGACCTCCCTCCAATTGGCAGTCATGACCTTAGGACTCTCCTTCATTACTCCACTGAGTCTTGGGGGGAGTCGCGACACCTCAAGGAGAATCTTTTCTCCAGGACTTTTCCTCTACCATCCGCAAAATGTTTGAAGCAAGATTATCAACAAGTCGGTTCTTCAGGAAGGAAGGAGCTGGTTGCTTCTCGTTCAAACAAGCTCCTGCCTCACAGAAACCTTCGCGGGCGCCACAGAGGCGCCCTGCTCATCTGGTGATAGCGCTTTATAAGCACTCCGATGGCCTGTGGAGATGGGAGTGTGACAATTCCAGTCAAAGTCCCCAAGAGCTGGGCAATCCTGTTTGGGGGTTGGGCGAGAGAACCAGTGGCTTAAAGTGAAGGGTAGTACCACAGCTCACTGGTTTAAAAAAAACGTTACTTAGTTCCCCTTGACACTCCAGGTAAACCCACACCTAAGTATAAACCACTCTGCAAACTAGGTTTTGGACCAATTTTCCAGCAACTTCCTTTATCCAGCGCATGTAGCAAGGCCTTTCCTTCTTAGTGCATGCCTGGCTGGGGTACTTGTGTGCCTTACGTATGCCCAGTTCTATACAGCAGATGTGAGTGAGGTCTTGACCCTTCCAAGAACCCAGGGTCGGGTAAGGGAACCAATAACACCATCATTGCCAGTACTTTAATATTCCACTATCACTAAGAGGGGCCTGCACTTATGAAGAGTAGAGGAACGGAAGCTGAGGCAAAGACTGACTGCCAGGATAGAGTGACCTAGAGAACAGGTCAATAATGTTGTTAATCCCTTAGGCAAAAGCATGGAGACATTTGCCCCTTCCTGAATTCAGTCATTTGTTCAGTACAGTAGCCACAAGCGTGCAGTAGGTGCCAGGCACAATACAACAGAAACAAATGTAACAAATCACGTACTTTTACAGCCAGGGAGAAGGGATGGGAGAAAGGAGCTTCCCAGGACAGTGTGGAAGGGAGAGCGAAGCATCAAACTAAGGCCTGTCCATCAGCTGGGATTAAATGATTGCTGGATGTTTTCATGTCTTTGAAAATGTAGCTTAAGCCAGTTGGAATATTTTGCCCAGTACAGGACTCCAGTCTTTAGCTAAGTCAACAACATCAGATACCTGGAGCCCTTTGCTACTTGAAAATATTACTTATGCCACATTTTAAGTTCAGTTCTCATAGTCCTGGTAGGCTAAGGCTATTGTTCTGTTTGAAAAGTCCAGTATAGTGTTTTTGTTTTGTTTTGTTTTAACTTTTTGGGGGCCTGCCACCCAGCTCCCAAATAAATTCACAGAGACTTATTCTTACTTATGAGTGCCTGGCCTTAGCTTGGCATGCTTCTAGCCAGCTTTTCTAACTTAAATTATCCCATTTCTCTTTAACTAGGTTTGGCCTCTGAGCTTTTACCTTTCTTTATTCTATATATCTTTCTTTCCCTCTTACTCTGTGGATGGCTGTGTGGCTGGCCCCGGGCATCCTCCTCTCCTTCTCTTTTTCTTGCTCCTTGCTCTTCGATTTTTCTCTTCCCAAGATTTCTCCTCCTATTTATTCTCTCTGCCTGGCAGCCTAGCCTAGCCTTTCCCCTGCCTCACTATTGGCTGTTCAGCTCTAGAATGCAACACATCTTTGCACCATTACAGCATAAATGAATGTAACACATCTTAAACTAATATTTCACAACAGCCCAGAGATGTTCCTAGCCAGAATCACATAGCTCTTGCCCTAAGATACACAAATATTAACTTCTGATTACAGGGTTAAGACATTCCGGGCTGGGGTGTATGTAGCTCAGTTGTTGGAGTGCTTGCCTACCATGCACAAAGCCCTGGATCGGTTCCTAGGTACAGCATAAAGAGCATACAGTCCTAGTACTCAGGAGGTAGAGGCAGAGCCAGGAAGATGAGAAGTTCAAGGTCATCCTTAGCTACATAGCAAGTTGGAGGTAAGCCTGGGTGGGTTTGTATGTTGGTATTTGGTTTTCCAATTCTGGATTTAACCTATGTACCTCTGGAGAATCACCTGGTCCCCAGCTTCCTAGCTCATCTGACACTGGGGAATGTTACAACCTCCCTTAGAATGAAGACCATCTTTCATGACATCGAAGGACCAAGGGAGGTCAGCCTTTCTGGACTCCTGTGACTTATGGTAGCTAGTTACAAGAGTCATCAAGCAACTTCACCAAGAGACTTTTACCACTCCACCTTGGGAAAACGTGGGCCGGTGAAAGAGGAGAGATGAAGGATGAAGGGAGACCTGACTGTGGAGTCTGCTGGCTCCATGTGGCCTCTCAGAAGCTCACCCAGAGGTGTGACAGAGCATCAGCAACATCTGAAGCTGTGGTAGTTTGACAACACCCAACCTTGTGTCCGCTTCTCTTTCCCTTTTCCCTTATTCCTGCTGCTCTGGGGCTTTGGTCCTCACTAAAGAGTATCTGCCAGGTTTCTCCAGAGGAGTGGAATGAACAGAACAGACTAATAAGAGCTGATTTACTAGATGGGTGTACACAGTCAGAGGCAGCATAGTCCCACAGGGTATGGCTGCAGGCTTAAGAAACCAGGAAATAAATTACCCAGTGCGAGAAGCTGGGAACCTCAGAACAAGAGAACAACACCACAGCCCCAGATGAAGGCAGCTGGCTTGGAAGCTTGGAGCATCACTGATGCAAATCCAAAGTCAAAGAGTCAAAGAGAATCCAGGCCTGATGTCTGCAGATGATGATAACAGCCCCCTAAACAAACAATAACCGATCAAGAGGGGTGGCTTGTGCCCTCTTATCTAAGCAACCCCCTTGGCTTTTTCTCTGGAACCAGCTCACAGCTCATCAGATGGGCTTCTCACATTTAGGATGTGGCTTCCTGGCTCAGTTCTCTGATGTGTCAACTGTTTCCAGAGAAACTCTCACAAAACACCCAGAGTGAACACCTGTCTTCTATGCATTTCCATCTAGTCTACCTCGTAGACCCCCCAGGCATGGCTTTGCTCACTGAAACAAATCGATGGGAGAGCCAAGTCCGACATCCCTTCTAGAAAGTCTACTTGGTAGCACTATTTGTAGTGTATGGAGGTTGTCCCTGATCCTTAGGAGACAGTGGAAGGTGGTGCTTGCTTACAGGGATGGCTGATCTTGGTTGTCACCCCGGCTAGATTGATTTTTTAAATATTTAATTGTATGTACGTGGAGGGGTGTGGATGCATGCCCAGGAGGACAGGAACTTTCAGAAGACTGCATCAGATTCCCTGGAGCTGGAGTTAGAAGCAATTGTAAGCCACCTGACATGGATGCTGAAAACTGAACTAAGGTCTTCTGGAAGAATAGAAAAACACTCTTAACTGCAAAGGGACCTTTCCAGCCCCAGCATAGCAGTTCCCAAAGCTTCATCCACAGCTCATGGGAATGAGAAATCGCTGGAAAGCAAAGCTCTATGGGATCCAGCAGCTCAGAGTGAGAGCAATAGCTGTTGTAAGGATGTGGCATTGGTCAGGTGACTTTTTCTGGCATCATTTTACATTGTAAGAATAAAACAATAAGCTTATAAAACTGGTTGCCCACTTAAGCCATGCTTTGTAAAAGCTTGAGGAACACCCACATGACAGACTGAAAGCTAAGCCCAGGATCTAGTTAGAAGGGGAGCTGGCAGGAAGGGGACCAAACGCATAGCCACGCAGGTGTCTTAATCTAAATCAGGGCTGCTATAGGGAAAAGGCTGGGCCTTCTGATCTGGTGTAGAGACATCTGACTAGATAAGCCTGGAGATGTTTGATGGCCAACGCCCCCTAATGTTTCTGGAAGGCAGGTTGATTTTTTTTTTTTTAACCTTTGTTAAAATAGAACAGTGTCATTTGCCCTGGGTACGACAGTGACCTCATTGGAGCGGGAACCTTGCAAGATGATTGTCGTTCTCATAGCCTTAGCCTTTGGTAAACATCTCCTCCTCTGAGGCATAAGGAAAAGGTCTGGGAAGGCAACATCCACTCCTTTGGGAAGTTCGACAATGGCTGTCCTCTGAAAGCTGGAAGCTGGCTTCGATGATGGGAGAGAGAAATAAATTCGCTCGCATGAGTGGAGGCCAGTGTGATGGCAAAGGCCAGGGACATACCCAGTCACGAGACACAACATAGGCATAATTTTCACAATTGGCATCAAGTCGGACAGGGCTATGAGGTTGAGCTATGAGATCCTTATCAATGACCAGTAGATCACCATATAACTAGGGGTGAGACAAAATGTGTTGATTGGTATATAAACCTTTGTGTATGTGTGTGTTCATGTATGTGTGTGGGAGTGTACATAAAGATGTGCATGTGTTGGTGAGTGCATGTTTGTGGTGTTCCTCAGATGCCTTCAACTTGGATTTTTGAGACAATCTCTCTCTCTCTCTCCCTCTCTCTCTCTCTCCTCCCTCCCCTCTCTTGGGCCCGGGGCTCACTGACTCAGCTAAGCTGGCTGGTGAGCCATGGAGCCCAGGGAGTGTCCTGTCTCAGCCTCCCCAATGCTGGGTTTATAAGTGTGCACCACTGCACCTGGATTTTACATGACTGTTGAAGATTGAGTGTATGTAACACACATGTTTATTATGTATATACATGTATGTATAAGGGGCTGGGAACATGGTTCAGTCAATAAAGTACTGGCCTTGCAGCATGAGAACCTGAGTTAGATCCCCATGTGTGTGCACATATGTACATGTACACCCACACGCATGTTCATTCAGACATACATAAACACACCTACACATACAATAAAAGGAAAAGGAAGAGCCATGCAGCCGAGCATCCTGATGACCAAATAATAGCAATCCAACAATGGGTGACTTAAGGTCAGTCTTGAGTGACTCCAGAAACAACAGTCTGCTGCTAGACAGTTGGCCCAGATTCTCATGTTGGAAATATCTATTGAAGCTCTTCCTCAATTTGCATCTCTGGCCTCAAGCAGGAGCTTCACCTGAAAGTCCAATAGCAGGAAAAAGGGACCAGAACTTCAACCACATACAGACTGGTATAACATACTGATGCTAGCTGGGAATAGGCTATTGTTGCATTCATCTCTGTTCATGGGTAGGGATGAAATACAGGAGAGGCGGCCTGAGGTGTAGACTTGAGCTGCTTCCCATGAGGGAGATAAATGGCTGGGACAATAGTTTAAGCATGTGAAAATAACACAAGTAAAATCAAATGGTGTAGGGAGCCTGTAGATGATGAATAGATAGATGCGTGGAGAGCATGAAGGCAGGGCCATCTCTCACTTGAGGTCATCCATTGCCAATGTGGCTGTCAGCAATCGGTTGGGCGGGATGGCAGGGCTTCTCCCATTAATTCCGCTGTGCTTCCATGGGCAAAGGAATGATCCACAGAAGAAGGAACTGTGTCACCCAGCTTAGAAATGAGCTCTCCTGGACTGGAGAGCTATTCCCTGGGATGTAGTAAGAGTCAGTGGATATGTTTCCAATAACTAAAATGCACAAGTCTAGGAACCAAGCGAAGGAGGCAGCTTGGCCTGAGTCCGGTTGCTGAGGAGAAACCAGCAGAAGCTATGCCTCTTGTCCCGGCAATCTTGGGCTTCAAAGAATTAATGGTCCTGGATCCCAGGGTGTGAAACATCCATCAGTGCAGGGGTCCCGTGAAACTGGACACTGATTGTGACCTGACCAATGGACCAGGAGTAAGAGGGACTTCTGGAGGGGATGGGAGCTAGGGTTACTATCACACAGTGAGGGCAGGGAAGACTATGCCTGGTGCTATGAACTGCATTTGGTCTCCCCGAATGCACACATGGAGGCTCTAACTCTCAGTGTGGCTGTATTTGGAGACAGCGCACTCAGGAGTAATCAAGCTTAACTAAGGCTATGGTTGAAGGTGGGGGCAATCCCACCTTATTTTTCAAAAGTAAGAAAAGCCATAGCTAGATAGTGCTGTCCCTCACCCTAGAGGAAAAGTCATGGTTGGGACAAAGTGGTAGAAGCTGTTGGCCTCCCCAGAGACTGACCCTGCTGAATTTTGGTCTGGAACATCCAGCTTTTGGAACTGTAAGAAAATCAGGCCCTGTTGTTCAGGCTATGCAACCTGTGATGTTTATGTTATGGCTCTGGCAGCCTGAGATCTTCATTACAGGCAACTGCAAAACCCAGACACCCTCAGGTTAAGAATCGCAGGTGGAAGCCTAGAAGGGGAGAGGGGTAAAGGGAAGAGAGTGGATGTCAATCATGGCCCTGGACAGCTGCAGGAGGACAACTCCAGCCTAGCTTACTAATCTTTTCCATCTTTTTTAGGAAGTTGGCATTGACCACATCAACGATTAGGCTTTCTTTCACTCTTGGATTGATGGTAATTTGGTCCTTAAATGAGATGTAAATATCATAGGGCAGGAGCTGCATCTGTGTCCGTCCATTTCCTGTCAGAGAACCTTAAGTCTAAGGAATTCATAATGGAAGAAGCTGCTCTTGGCTCCTGGTTCTGGAAGCCCAAGAACATGGCACCAGTACCTTCTCAGTTTCTTTGCAAAGCCACGTGTCAGGAAAGGCAACTAGAGAATGCTAACTTGCTTTCATAGGAAGCTGCTCATAGGAACTCAGGAGCATCTCTGAGGGTGGAGACTTCCTGATCAGCCTGTAAAAGTCTTACCATTTCTGGACACTTGCACACCGAGGCAGTGAACTTCATGGTGAGTTTCGGTGGGGACAATCCACATTCAAGCCACACAAACTCAGAAGAGAACATGAGCTAGGCCATAGCAGATTGTTTGGGCAAGGCCAGGTCTACTTTCTCTTCCTGCTGCTAAGTGGAGAGAGCAGAAGTTGCCACCATTGTTCTGTCTCCAGATGTCTCCAACTGTCCCGCCCTCCCTCAAGTGTTCAGCTAACACTGAGCATGGCTGCCATGGTCCCCACCGTGGGAGAGGTATTGAAGCAAAGGTGTCTAACCCGGGTGGAAGGTTCTGGAATCTCAGAACCTTTGTCTAACCAACCTCACACCATGAGGAGCAGCAGCCGCTTCCCCTCCAGCTGTCAATATGGGGTTGAGAAATATACTTAAAAGTGTCGGAGAGCTAACTCTCCAGGGGATGGACTTTGATCAATGATAGGGTCCAGGAAGCTTTGCGGATGATTTATCTCTCTTTCTTCATCTGCTGCTCCATATGGCTTAGTCTAATATGTCTTGTGCAACTGAACAGCTGGCTGTGTTCCCTGGCAGGACTGCGGCTGGCTCAGCATCATCCCGAAGTTGTCCTCCTTCTTATCCTGCCTCCCTTGCTCTCTCTCCTTCTTCCTACCCTGGATTTCACACCCGTGATGGGTTGTTACAAGTTTCTCCTACAGTCTTCCTGGGGTACCTCATTTGGTGTATACGACCACAACCTCTGGGACCCATCAAACCCCTTATTTTATGGGCCCCAGAGGTTATGCCATATACATCAAGTGAACTGCGACACCATAGTAACCAGGACATTATGTATCTGGACCATCTGTGTGGCTGCAAGGAATCAAATGAAGTGGCTCCTTAAGTATGCAGATGGTTTTCTTTAGGCTCTCACCAGGCATTGTGGAATATATGAAGGGTCATGGGTTTGAGGCTAGCCTGGGCTACATAGCAAGACTGTCTCAGAAACAGACAGACAAACAAATAGATCTGGGCTCTTGAGTTCAACCCTGTGACTATCACTACTTAATCTTTGAGGAATTTCCTAAAACCTGACACCTGGCCCTCTCCCGTTGTGGACTATAATAGTATTTCGATATAATTAAGTCACACAGATTTTGGAAGAATTAACACAGATGATTCCTGAAGCTTACCAGATAGCAGCTGGTTGAAGGGGAAACCACTGTCTGTAATGATTTTGAGGGGTAAAGGGAAATGTGTTGCAAGAGTGTGAATTGACATCAGGGGTATTCTTGAACAAAATACAAAGAAAACAATGGAAACCCATTTGGCAAAGAGATGCTCATCATTGAGCTTGGAAATGAGGCAAGCCCATTTCATTTTGAAATGCTGCAAATAAACACAGTTGTTACAAAGACACTGACATTATCCCAATTGTTCACTACCTCCGGTTCAACTAACTATGTGACTGCCAATAGCGCACTTCACAAGACAGCTATGTCTCTGTAGAGAGGAGATTTCACTAGTTCACTGGGTCTGAGGGAGGGGAGCCCCATGTTTCTCCTGTGCTTTGTCAGAGACATCACTGGTCCTTCTGAGGCTTGTCCCATTCTCTGTCAATGACCTAAAAGCCAAGCAGTAATCTCTCCTGAGTGGTGTGTGTGGACCACATTATTCATATCTGCCCTGTATACACACACACACACACACACACACACACACACACACACACACACACACAGAAAGAGAGAGAGAGAGAGAGAGAGAGAGAGAGAGAGAGAGAGAGCGACAGACAGACAGACAGACAGACACACATACACACACACACACACAGATACAGACAGATGCAGAGAGACAGACAGACACACACACATACACTTTGGTGGCAGTGCTGCCCATCAAGCCCAGGTCATCAAGAGTGCTAGGCCAACTCTTTTCCATGGAGTCGCATCTCCAGCCTTCTTGTTGCCCTTTCTTAAACCCTGAGAAGGAGCCAAGAGTTGGAAAAGTTTTCACGTCTGGGCATGGTTGGTTGTTACTCTGGCCCAGTGCCACGTTTCTACATCAAAAGAGAGTCCAAACAAGGGATCCAGAGAACATTTGGTTGGGGCCACTTGGCTGACCACTCCTTTGGCCAGGACAGTTGAGTCCAAATGCCAGCCCAGCAGGCTGAGCCAGCTCGGTCGCCTGGATTGAGCTGATCACCGGTGTGTGTTGGGGCAGTTAGAAGACACCAGAAGGAAGAGAGTCCTGTTCTCTGAGGTCTCTCGTTCTCATAGGGGAAGAAAAGCATGGACAACACTAAACTGCAAATGGGACCATGTCTCCTTCCTGCCTAAAATGATCCAGAAGACACCCTAACATAGCCTTTGAGGACCCTCCACCCTAGATCCCTTCCCCTTCTGGCTCATCATACCTTTATGCTTCAAGTTTCTTCTGTTCCCAGCAAATGCCTGCTGGTATACATCTCCTGTCTTTGCTCACACTGACTCCTCTGCCCAGAATCCTTCTCTTCCTGGGAACCTCGGCTAATTCCTATAGGCTCCTCCTGTCCCTCTTCTCTCCTTCTCAGACATAGCACAGTACACCTCGCAATGGAGTCTAATCATGTGTAAGTGAGATGGGTCTGATGTGGGCTTATGTGTTGGAGCTTAGTTCTCAGGGTGGTGATGCTAAGAGACAGTGTGACCTCTAAGGGGCAGGGTCTAGTGGGAGGTAGTTAAGTCATTGCAAGCACTGCCCTTGAAAGGGATTCTGGGATTTCTTATGTGAATATGAGTTATCATGTAAAATGAAGACTTCCCTCACTGCTCTGACTTCCCGAGTTTCGCACAAGAGTCCAACATGATGATGTCTACCATTGGGCCCTCACCGATCTTAATTTTTAAAATTTCAACCTCAGGCTGGAGACATGGATGGTTCAGCAGGAAAGAGCAAGTGCCGCTCTTGCAAGGACCTAGAACCCATGTGTGGAGGCTCACAATTCTGTAATTCTCTCAGGGCATCTAACATCTTTGGTCTTCTCAGGCACTCACGTGCACGTGGGTGTGCAGCCATCCCTCCCACATATGCTTAATTAGAAGTAAATCCTTAAAAATGTATTTAAAAAGAAAGTTTCCAACATCTAAAACTGTAATCTAAATGAACCTCCTTTCTTCGCAAAGTGCTCAGCCCCAGGTATTTTCTTACAGCAACAGAAAGCAGATTGGGACACGGTGTAGCATGCTCTCAGAAAAGTCCGCAGGGACAAGTCTGACCTTGGTGTCACTTGGCTCCAGGACAAATCTGCGCAGTTTTCTGAAATTTTCTGAGCCTCAGGATTGCTGATTGTAGAGTGAAGAAGGGGATGACACCCTGCTTGTCTGTAGTGAGCGATATTAGAAACAATGCCAGTCAAGCCTCTAGACCAGGGCCCTCCACAGAGCAGGCCCACGTGAAATCCTGGCCCATTCATAACTGCAAGTCTCCTCCTCTAGCTGGGAGTCTGCTCTCCATCTCTGAGTCTAGGAGATTAGTGAACACATCCAAGAGGGCTGGCATCATTACATGAACAAACCCAATGCAGTGAGCAGGGTCCCCCTCACCTCTCCTCCACAGCCTTTCTGTGTCCCCTGATGTAGGAGGCACAGGAGGTCTTTGTGCTCACAGATAAGCTCTAGGGGAACCTAGGATGTTAAGCACACAGGGTTGTTCCTTCAGGGAAGGAATACAATAGCTGTTACCCACCCAGAAGGCTGTGTGCAGATGTGCTTTCCAGCCTGGCGTTCCTGGCTCTAACCGTGCAGCTAGAGACTTTTCCTGCACTAGACCCTCCCCGGACCCTTATCACGAGCTAGTTTTTCTCAATCCACCTGTAGAACCCCTCTTTAGGGACTTTACAAAGAGTCTCTGTGTTGCTGCATCTGATTTGCTGGTCTGATTTGTAGTTAGCTTACTTTGTTCCTCATGGAGATTTATGTGTGCTTCATGGCACACATGAGATTGTGTTAATTATCACCAGAAAAGTTTTCACCAGTGTTGTGCTTAAATATGCCTAAAATAAACTACTCAGGATCAGGCTCCAGAAGTTTGAACCAACCCTGGGTACTGGGTCCTGCTGAGCCAAACTGAGTCTTGTCTCCCATGGTATGCCTCTCTGCAGCCTGTTGAGGTCACAGACACCCCCCATTCCCCATGACTCCACCTCAGCCACCTTGTTATTTCTCAAACCCTCTGACCTGAGTTTGCCTCAGCCTGGTCATTCCTGATGTCTAGACAGCTCTTCCCCAGGGTCACCAGGGCCCACTCCCTCACTCAGGTGCCACTCTGTCAACAATACACACGTCTATGCTTTGAATACTTAGTGTCATCCAATTTCATGTTGAGGCCCTGATTCCAATGCAGAAGCTGGGACCTATCGGGAGGTTTTTAGGATCCGAGGGTTCTGCCTCTCACTGGATGAGTGCTCCAATGGAAAAGACTTGATGCTGTGGGCTCACACCCTCTGCTCTGGAGACACATAAGCAAGGGTATTCCTGGGGGTGGTGCAGCCTCCAAGATGCAGTCTTGGAGACAGAGACGGGGCTCTTGCCAGATGCCAAACCTCCCAGCACTTCAGTCTTAGACTTCCAGACCTCTGAAACTGTGACAAATGAATGTCTTCCCTCTGTAAACCAAGCCCCCTCAGCTATTCTGTGACGGCAACACCAAACACACTGAGACACCTCCCCAGACAGCCCTGCCTTATTTACACTCTAACCCACTGGCTCTTGACTTCCCATGCAGAGATCAGAGCACAGTTTGTAGGAACTGGGTCTTTCCATTCACCGTGTGGATTGTGAGGATCACATTCAGGTCCCCAAGGCTTGGTGGCAATCATGTTAACCTACTCTCGCTTCCGTCCGTATCTGATTCTTTCTGATACGCACGTTATGTTATACATCTGTTTTGTTGATGACTTGTCTCCCTCACTAAAAATCGAGTTCCATGTGAGCATGAGTCCAGCTTCCTTCTTTGTTGCTTAAAGCAGAGACTGCACACGGTATCCCCTCAGCCCACAGATGGTTTCAATGGAGTTGATGAGCAGCTCCTCTGTCTCCCATACCCTAAGCTCCTGATGCAACATATCACTGCTTCTTTGCCTGAGAGCCCAGAAGTCTATGTAGGAGCCCAAACCAGAAGGGGTGGTGGCACCTGGACTATAGTACCACTTACATCAACAGGTCAGGTGACCATGAGCATGCCCAGACTCTGCTTTGCACAGCTAGTTTAAAGATCTCTGCACTTCTTTAAGGGCCGTGGTGGAGGGAGGCCCTGTCTCCACTGCAGTACCTGACTCCTTAACACCAGCTCATCTGGCTTCTCGTCTGGCCCTGCCCAATCCCCTCACCCCATCTCTGTTGCTTTTCTCATTTCACACAGAAACCCTGGGCACCCTGACTTGTCCTCTACTCTGCTTTTGGGAGGACTTCGACTGGGAGGCCAGCTGCCATGTTCCCAATCTGGAGTGCAGCCCCAGAGTCAGGGTGCTCACTCACCACAGCCCAACCTGTATTTGCTCAGTGAATGAATGGGAAGAGACAATTTGCAAAGTTCTACATCCTGTGTCTTGCTTTATGATTAAAGGTTTGGGTGACTTTTCCTCCAAGGGGGAACTCGCTGAATTCTACAGCTTCTTGTTTACAGTGGGATTTTCTGGGAATGGCTTCTGCCTGGAAACCTGTCTGGCTCTGGGTTTTGTAGATCTTTCAGGGAGGGAGGGCTTTGCCATTTACTTTAGTTAGAAATGTCAGGAGTACCCAGGAGCTCAGAGACCTGCCGTTCATACTAGCGCCAGCCAGCCGGGTGCACAGCTGTTCCTGATGACTTTCGGAAGATCACCATTTTCTCATGGTCTGATGGAGACAGATCAGTTTGCACTCACAGTTTCTTAAACACTGTTGTCGCCTCCTTTATTTGCTTGGGCCTTCCTAAAAGCATGTCTGGATTACAGGTTCTATATCAGTTCTTGAACCCTGGGAATCAGAATGGCTGGACACAGGGCCCCTGCTTTCCCTCCAAGAGCTTCATTTGGGTGAGAAAGAATGGGAGGGAAAGTGACAATCATAGCATGGTGTGGACACACATGATCACAGGTAGCAAAGCACCAAGAACCTGGAGCTCTCCGCCTCTGGGTGCAGATGTGCTTTCTCCCTGGCATGACCTGCAATGGCTTCCTGTGCATATTCCATTCTAATTTCTGCCTTACATGCATCCTGTACTCCTGCCCTGAAGGTTTTACCCTCTACTTCCTAGCAGGGTCCTCAGCATCCTTTGGCTCCAGTCCTTAACCTTCCCCAGGTAGTGCCTCTCCTGAATCCCACACTGATCACCCTCTTCAGGGTGCTGTGCTTGAGCTGGGTCTAGGGACTTGCAGCTGCCCTTTATCCTATATGAGGTTGGGGAAGGATGAAGAATCAGAAGGCTGGTGTCATGGGAAAAAAGTCTCATTGATGTAGCTGAAGTTTTCCTGTGTCCCATCTGGCCCATTGTCAGGACAAATCTCTCTCACCCATTGGTCCCGCAGCTGCTCAGACCCAAGTAAACACAGAGAGGCTTATATTATTTATGAACTGTATGGCCATTAGCTCAAGTTTATCACTGACTAGCTCTTTCACTTAAATTAACCTATAATTCTTATTTATGTTTAGCCATGTGGCTTGGTACCTTTTCTCAGTTCTGCCTTCACATCTTGCTTCCTCTGTGTCTGGCTGACTACCGCTGACCCAGCCTTCCTCTTCCCAGAATTCTCCTTGTTTGCTTATCCCGCCTAATCTTCCTGCCCAACTACTGGCCAATCAGCACTTTATTTATCAACCAATCAGAGCAACACATATTCACAGCACACAGAGCGACATCACTAATCACATTTACTTTGATATCAAACAACTGGGTAGAGTTCTGGGGTTGCTGTTTCCTGGTGTTGTGGTTTGAATGGGGCATGTCCCCAACAGGCTTATATGTTGGAATACTTGAATGGTGCTGTATTTTGGAAAGTCATGGAACCATTTGGACATGGGACCTAGGTGATAGACTGGGACCATAGTAGTGGGGATAGAGGGTTATGACCCCTGTTACAGCCCAAGTTATCTGCTTTGGTTGTGCCTCCAGGATGTGAGAAAGTGGCTTCATATACCCATTGCCAAGGACACAGGAGCTTCTCAGGGTTGACCATGCAACCATCAGCCAAAACAAACCCTTTGTTTCCTAAGTTGACTCTGCTAAGAATTTTTTCATAGAGATGAGAAAAGCAGCTAACATACCAGATTATGCTTTCTTGGGCCTGAGTAGACAGATCAAGAAGCAAGGTTGATGAAGGGAAAGTTGACTGGAGAGGACAGTGACCTGGTGACAATGGCTAGACTTTGGTAATGTCTTCTAGAGCTAAGTTTTTGGTTTGTTTTTTTTTAAAGAACATGTCAATAGCCTCAGATATTGGTAATTCGTGAAGACCACACTGGCCATGTCATCAGTGAGGAAAAAAAGACTCTGGTCCACACTGTCACCCTCAGCAGTCTCAGGAGTCCCCCTAACCTTTTAGGGATTTTTATTTGATCAGTCCAGGAATCATAGCTTTGACACTGGAAATAATTTCAGGGTCAGCTAGTATGAGGAGGTGGAGCTGGGATTTTATGAAGATGCTTTAAAATTTTTATTTGATCTCATTCTATTTTGAAATAGGGTCTCATGATGTATCCCTGGTTGTCTTGTGTCTTAGTTACTTTTTTATCTCCGTGACAAAACACTATGACCAAAGTAAGTTATAAAAGAAAGCATTTAATCTAGAGCTCAGGGCTCCAGAAGGTTAGAGTCCATGACCACCATGGAGGGAAGCATGGCAGCAGGTAGGCAGTAGTTGAGAGCTCACATCTTGATCCACAAGCTTGAAGCAGAAGGAGCTAACTGGGAATGGCTTGGGTTTTTGAAATCTCAAAGCTCATCTCAAGTAACACACCTCCTCTAACAAGACCACTCCTCCTAATCCTTCCTAAACGGTTCTACCAACTAGGGACCAAGCATTCAAATAAATGTGTAGTGGGTAGCCATTCCAGCTTTGATCTGGAAGTTCCAAGCCCCATTGAGGCTTCGGCAACTGTCAGGCCCAAGCCTCAATGGGGCCTGGGAGGCACCGAGAGACCTGAGATCTGGATGGGCTCTCTCTGTTCTGGACCCTGGACAGTGGAGGTTGACCAAGCAGAGCTCCACAGAACACTGCTGGACTTCGATACACCTTCCCAGACCCCGAGACCTACCTATTCCTTCATTTGTAAGTTACCCACTAAATAAATCTTCCTTTTAACTATGTGGAGTAGCCTTAATAATTTCTCCAATATAAATGAGCCTATGGGGTCATTCTCTTTCAAACCACCACAGTCTGGAACTCATTATGTAAATGAGAGGGGGCTGCTGTGGGATGTCTTTCTGTATGCAGTGAATATGTGTTGTTCTCATTGGTTGATAAATAAAGCTGTTTGGTCAATGGTGAGGCAGAATAAGGTTAAGCATTCAACCAGAGGACAGAGATGAAGAAGGGTGGAGTGAGGAAAGACACCAGCCCACCACCCAAGGAGCAACAAGATGCCAGCAGACAGGTAATGCCACAGCCACATGCCAACATAGACTAATAGAAATGCATTCATTTAAGATGAAAGAGTTAGCAAGAAGCCCGAGCCATAGGCCATACAGATTGTAATTAATATAAGCTTCTGAGTGTTTACTTGGTACTGAGCAGCTATGGGACTGGGTGGGACACAGGAAAACTTCTGACTACAGGGGGCAAATGAGATCATATCCAACCATGGGAATTGGACTCCTCAAGGGAAAATCACAATGAAGTGTCTTAGCATTAACCATATATACCATTTGAGTGGCTCTCTAGTTTCTAAGAAACCTTTTGAGGCATTTTCTCAATTTTTTGACAAGTGGAATTACAGAGTGGCTCTGGAGATGCCACGGATGGAGTTTGTAATCTGACAAGGTGATACAGGAGCTGCTGGGTTTACACAGGGGTTTAGCACATGCCCTTTCCCTGTAAATGGGGTTTCCCATGAGATTTTTAAAAAACTACAGGTTTATAGTTGGGAAAGGAGATGGCCTTATGCAGTTGCTCGTTGTGCTGGAGTTCTTGCCTCTCAGCTTCAGCCAGATGCAGGATGAGGGGTCCTTTCCTCTTCTCCTGTCCCCAGATTCCCCTACCTTTCTCTCTTGTCTCAGCAGTACCCAGGGGAAGGAGAAATGATGCAAGGGAGACCAGTGAGCCAAGTGCACCCTGTGCTGGTGGACAGCTTGGCCCAAGAGTCACACAGTTGGGTTTTTGCCTAACACACTGATCTTGGGCAGCTGATTAAACTCTCCAAGCCTCTGTTTCTTTGTCTATAAAATGAGAACATAAATAACATCATTTGTTTTGCCTGGAAATATCATAAGAAAAAATAAATGAGAATAGGTTTTGTAAATTTAAAAGTACTATGTAAATACCAGATATGATCAGCAATGTCCAGAGAAGCCTGAGCGCAGTAGAATTTCATTTTCTCTCTGGAAAAAATATGACAAGTCTGCATCTGTGGGGGGGGGGGGGCAGGGGAGGAATCAGTACAGTTTCTTATGGAACAAGAACCATGTTCTTCGTAACTAAAGAGCTGCCATCTTTAGAACATAGGAGTCTTACCTCGTAGTTTAAGATGACTGCTCAAACTCCAGCCATCACATCCTGAATTCTACCAGCAGGAAAAAGGAAGAGAAAAAAAGAAAGATACATTCTTCCTTCTAAAAGTCACTTTTGGAGGTCTCACATGACACTTTCACTTGCACTCTATTGCCCTGGAAATAATCACATATCTACACCTAGCTGCAAGGGAGGCTGTGAAACATACTTCTTAATCATGACAGTCATGTATCAGAGTGTCAGTACTAATGAGCAATAGAGAAGTGGGTATTGAGGCACTAGCAGGTGACTAAATTTTCTCTCAGAGTTCTAGTCATTTGTACTATGGACTTTTGTAGGTCAGTTTTCATAAAATATAGGGGCTCTATAAGAGGTAGGACCTACTGGGATTTTGAAGGGACACTGGGCCCACAGCTTCTTCCTCTCTTACATCCCACCATGAGTGGAATGGCTTTGCCACACATTCCCACCATGATGTGCTTCTGAGTCACAGAACTGTCAATCACTCTTGGCAACTCTGAGCCCAAGAGAACCCTCCCTTTTTATAAGATGGTTGTCTCAGGTAGTTGGTGAGGCAATGGAGAGCTCTGGAATAAAACCTTTCTTTGTGAGTATTGGGTGCAATCTAGGCCATGAGAGAGAAGACTCTGGTGCTCAGGGCCAACACACAAAGCAACAATGACCTGGCACTGATATAGGTAGTGACTGTTACCGCATATATCCTATAAAATAGGTGGGGATGAATCAGTGGCCCTGTGTGTGTCCTGCTGTGTCTGATGTGGTTTGTTTCCCAGAGGTTCATCTGCTAGAAGCTTGGTCCCCAGGTGAGGGTGTATGGACATACTATGCCTGTAAAAGGCGGGACCCAATAGAAGATAACTGGTTCATATTGACTCCTCCTTTGAGAACCAGTTTCCATAGTCTCAGATGAGTTGGATTCTGAAGGAATGAATGATCCTCAGCAGAGCAGGCTGTGACAAACCCAGAGGAGCCTCTGTGTTTGGCTTGTTCTCCCCAATGGTTCTCTCTCTTTCTCCTTCTCTACCATGCAATGCATGCAAAGAGGTTCTTGCCAGATGCAGGCACTGTGTTCCCTGGACTTCCTAGCCACCAGTTCTGTGGGTCATATATCCCCTCTCTGCATTTCCAAACTCCTAGTGTCTCATAGCAACACAGAACAGACTAATGCAGCCCCTTTGCCTTACCCACCTGCTGTGTCATGTGACCCAGGACCACCCTCACTCCAACTTGCAGTCTTTGCCCCTGCTTTAAGCTGACCAGATAGTGCTAGGTGTTGTGTGGCTGGCTTTGTCTGCTTGTGCTTCTCTGCCTGTGGTCAGATGAAGGACCTGTCCAGGATAGCCTGCCAGAGGTGAAAGGGCCATGGAACACAGGCCACCTTAGATTAGCCAGTTGCTGGCTGAACTTTGAGCTGTGAGCAAGCCCAGACAGTAGCCTCAGAGCCTCTTGGATGATCTGCAGCCACTGCTGGTCATGAGCAAGCCTGCCTGGACCAGCGGAGCTTGGCTAGAATCAAGGCAATCGTGTAGACTCAAGGTCAAAGTGAGCATTTCTTTTGTCAACCACTGGCGCTCTACAGCATGGTTGTGACCTTAGAAACGCTCCCCACAGAGAACGTGAAATGGGGATGAGATGATTGAGCAGGCAGAGGCACTTTCAACTAAGCCTGGTGACCTGAGTTTGGTCCCTGGTACCCACATGCTAGAAGGAGAAAACTGTTTCCTTAAGTTGTCCAGTTGTTCTCTCTCTCTCTCTCTCTCTCTCTCTCTCTCTCTCTCTCTCTCTCTATCTATCTATCTATCTATCTATCTCTCTCTCTCTCTCTCTCTCTCTCTCTCTCTCTCTCTACTCACACACACACACACACACACACACACACACACTATGGACTATGGCAAGGTATATCCATGCTCTTCATATAAGTAAATGTTCTAAGTGTTGAAAAAAAAAGACCCCCTTTGCCCCAGCTAACCATCAGTGTGCTGCAGTTTTGAACCTGGTGGGGTAGCTCCACTCCACATTGCAAGAGTTAGCTCATGCTTGTTGTTGAATTATGGCCGATGGCCAAGTAGTCACCACCTACCTGTTCCTGTACAGCCTAGGAGCTATGAATGGTTAGGACAGATGACATTATTTTCTCATTCTGATTAGGAGAAAGCTTTGAGCCCAAGGGAAGGGAATATGGTATCTCACCAAAAGGTTTATATTCTTTGGCTGGGCATTGTGGAACAGGCCTTTAGAATCCCAGCACTCGGAAGGCAGATCTATGTGAGGTCTACAGAGTGAGTTCAGGAGAGCCAGGGCTACACAGAAAAAACTCTGTCTTGAAAAAGAAACAATAATAACAATAAAAAGATGTATCTTCTTCTCCTTAGCACACCAAGACTATCCAATTCTGGATTTGCCTATTACATGTTGAGTTTCTTTAATAAGAATGGGTGGATATCTGTTCTTCCTTGTGATGAACTAGGCTCAGCCACTCTGCCCCACAAAGTTTTTAGGAGTATTATGCAGTATGCGTAGCATCTCCCATTTCTACCTCTTGGTGTACACAGTATGTGAAAAGCTCTAAGTGCATCCTCTCTGGACCCTCACAGAGCAAGCTACCCAACCAAAATGTTTGATCTTTGAATTTGGCTCTCTGGTCAAGTCCTCTGGTGTCTTCCATCTCAAACTCAGCAGAACTAGAACCCAGGTCTTGGTCTCCTAACCTAGAACACTTCTACTCTCCAAGCATCTGGTGCTACATTCTTCAGAGGCCTCCAGATCTCCAGCTGGAATGTTCTCGAAGCTCAGGTTGTCTTCAGGCCTCCCCTGTCTCATCCGTCCTAAGGATGATTGCTCACAGGAGCGCGGCTGACTCACCAAGTCTTTCTCCAGCTCTGCCTCAGGCTGTCTAACACAAATTTGTGTTGTGTGCCTCTGTGATAATTAACAAACTCCCAGCATTTAAGGCAATTTGTACTGGAGACAAGAGTGGTGTTTGCTCTCAAAGAGTCTCACAATCTGGCCTCATAAGGAAGGAGAAATGGAATGGGAATGAATGCATGGGAAAACTCATTTCTTCCCAAGTGTGTTAATGAGCTGAGCCGCAGGAGGCCGTGTGTAAGTCAGACTGTGAACAGCTGTAAATTAAATTTATTACGTGCCAAGGGATTCTAATAAACATTACTTAAAAATAGCAACAGACAGTCATTTGTATTATATCATGTGACCTGGTTATGGAGACATTTTTGTGCCTCTGCTATTAATCAGAGTTATTTTGAGAGAAGGTTGGTAAATTCTTGTAGCGTTACTAGCACCTTCCACTTAATTAAGATTGTTCTGGACGAGAGCAGGATGAGTCAAAACTAGCCATAGTGTATATTACTGTGCCCTGGAGGCCCTCTGTGCTCATTAGACGATGTTTCTTAGGCTTTCCAAGAGAGAGAAACTTAAGAGAAAATGTCACTTTCTTTAATGAAACCTCAGACCCTGGAAGGCTAGCAACAGCGGGCAGTTTCTTCACCAGGAGTGCTGAGCGGGCAGGGAGATGGTAGTGGTAGTGGGATCCTTGCTGCCACTAAGGATCTATCCTTAAGGGGGCGCTGCTTGCTCTCTACCCCATTGGCCACACAGCCAGCAAGGTCTTTTCCTCTCCCATTGTGGGTACAGAAGAGGCTGCTGTAGCAATGGTCAGAATTACATATGGAAAATACCAAATCTGAGCTAGTTGTCACCTTATGCAAACTCCTGTCATTTGTCACTGTCAGTGTTGAGCCCCATGGAGTCTTCCACCCCAACCCCCATCCTACCTATGAGGAAAATGAATTCCTGAAGCTCAGATCTTAGGGTCTGGAATCAAGTCGACATGTAGCTGAATAGGAGTTCTGCCACTTCTCAGTTGGGTAACCACTCCTCCACGTGCTCACCTGTAAAATGGGAACAGTCCTGATTCTGTTTCCTCTGACAAACTCCGTGACCAAAGCAGCTCAGTGGAGGAAAGAGTTTGTTTCGGCTGACAGGTTACAGTTCACCAAGGAGGGAAATCATGGCAAGAACTCAGGCAAGGACTTCAGGCAGAAAGCACGGAGGAACACTGCCTGCTGCCTCGTGGCCAGCTTCTTCCTCGTACATCCCATGCCCGCCTCCCTAAGGGTAGTACCACCCGCTGTGGGCTGGGCTCTCCTGCATCAATTGGCAATCAAGGTCATCCCTCTACAGACATACCCACAGGCCCATCTGAAACTGGGCAATCCCCCAGTTGAGGCGCCCTGAGTTCAGCTCCCCAGAACCCACATCAAAAGCTGAGTGTGGTGGTCTGTGTCTATAAACCCAGCAGCAATGAGTCAGCAGACAGAGATTCCTGGAAGCTTGGGGCCCAACTAGTGCTCAACATGACAAAGTCACAAATCAGTGAGAGACCTTGTCTCAAAAATCAAAAGGTGGAAGGCACCCAAGGGCTGACACCCGAAGTTTTCCTCTGACCTCCACAAGTGTGCATGACATGTGCGTTCCCCAGAAACAAGCACAAATACAAAAAGGGAGGGGGAGAGGGACGGGAGGAGGGGGGAGAGAAGGGCAGAGTGGATAACGCACTTCCTTGACCCACACCAACCTCGGCCCTGGTCTCTTTGGTGACTTTTCATCTTTAGTGCTTCGGCTGTAGCAGCAGCAGCTAAGATGTTGCAGAGCCCCGTCTGGTTTTAAGAACCTTGCTCTGGTCTCCAGTCACGGCACACACGAGGACACGGGGTCCTGGTGGCTCCCGCCTTTGTCTGGTCTGGTCACGCAGGCCGCTGAAGGTCTTTGAGAGCTGAGGTCATGTCTGACCTCCTTTGCTTCCCAGTGTCAGCTGCAAACACTCCTAAAGTGTCTGTGGAATAAAAAGAAGCCTCAGAGAGGATGGATCTAGACAACGGGGCTGAGAACAGATCCGAGGGGAAGCTTGCTGTTTCAGATGGGTTTCCCTGAAGGCGGAGGGGGACATCTCTCATCCAAACTGCCACAGTGTAATAAGATGTGTAGAGCACAGAAAAATGGGTAGTAAACATAGACTTCCGCACTTTATAAAGAACAAGTTAATTCAATGGAATTAAAAGCAAGGACTCAAATACTTGGACACCATCACCTTATTTACTGCAACCAAAAGAAACAGCCCAAGAGGCTCTGAACAGATGAATAAGTAAAAGATACAAGGGGCTGGAGGGATGGCTCAGCAGTCCAGAGACTTGCTGAGTTCCGTTCCCAGCACCCACATGGGGGCTCACAACAGCCTGCAACTTCAATTCCAAGGATCTTCTGGCCTCCAGGCACTGCACACACATGGTGCACATACATACATGCATGAAAAACACATTAAATTAATTAGTTAAGTAAATAGTTCAAGAACATCCCCAGCTACATAATGAGCTCAAGGCTAGCCTGGAATTGCTTGTGAACATTGCTTCCACACTCAGCTAGCAGTCAGAAGTGTGCTTGGACACATATGCAAACATGCAGAGGCATATACACACACACAGGCACTCACACACACATACACATAACATTTTGACACACAGAGACACAGACACATACACGAGAATATAGACACACATACACAGACATATACACATACATACACAGGCCGTATACACACACACACACACACACACACACACACACACACACAGAGAGAGACTCTCATTCACACATTCGTAGAAACAGTTGGGCTATTCTGGTTTCAGGAAGGCCCTAGGTTCACCAGATTTTTAACTCAATGAGTCTCTGATGACACCATTTGTAGCAGGAAAGTCATGAATTAGTTATCAAATTGCTCAATAATTCATAGCTGCCACCACCAAGCTCCGTGGAGATATAATTGTATGCCATTCTTCAGTGCCATTTGTGTGTGCATGTGTGTGTCTGAGTCATGTAAGCCTGAGGCAACAGCTCATCCTATGTTAAGTCGACTTTATAACACGTACCATAATGAGAACCACTAAAGTACAGGGAGCAAGATGCTGCACTCATCACTAACACAGTGCACTGGCTGTTTTTGTTTGTTGTTAACCATTTGAAGATAAAGTCTTGTGTAGCCCAGGCTAGCCTAGAACCCACTATGTAGCCAAAGATGATCTTGAATCTCTGATCCTCCTGCCTCTACCTCCCAAGCGCTGGGATTGCAAGCATGTGCCATTAACTTCAGCCTATGATTGCTGAGGATGAACTCCGTGGCTCCATGCGTGCTAGGCAAGAGCTCTACTCACTGGGTCACATCTCCAGCCCTTACCGGCTTTTTGCTTCTTTGTGTCATTCCAACTGTTGGGCAAACTGACTCCCACATTTGATCCCAAAGGGCCCTGTGCCCATCATTTCATGAAACTTATCTCTGAGATGCCATAAACACATCACAAAAGGCAGACAACACTGATATGCTTATGGAAAAAATGTCACTCCAATAATGACATTACTATCAAATTATGAGTGGGTTTAAAAAACCAGTAACATGGTAGCATTCTGGTGTCCATGCCCAGAGACAAGAGGTCTCTGTCTTAGATTACCAGGTAGCTCAAATGGGAACCACCATTCCTGGGAAGTGAGTGCACAGTGTGTTGTCCATGTCTGCCTCAAGTCCTGGACATGCTCAGATGCCAGCTCCATATTCATCTGGAGGACTCAATGTGGAGAAAACAGTGCTTTCTGTAGGGTGACCCATGTGGGAAGATGCTCACCACCGCCCAGTCATGCCCCCAGCTGCAGGGTGCCTTAACCACCCAGCTCATCTTTGCTCCCCATGTGTATAACTTCACACTCTGTCCCCTGTCCTCCCAGAGAGAGGTGAAATGGGTGGGGCCAGGACCTGCTCAAGACCACCCAGCTGAGAAAAGGCAGTTCCAACCCGCTGCCTGGAGAGAAAATCCAGCAACCCCAGCTCTACCCCAATGGGGCCAGGCCCCTCACATTTGGGGTTCCCAGGGTACCCACATAATAGTCCATACAGCTCTTGCCTTTGTGACATTCTGGAGGTAGCTGGGGCACCTCACTGGGCACACAGTCCAGTCAGAGCCATGCTGCCCACCTCAGGGGTTCCTGTAGATTGGGCTGGGACAGGCACCTACAAAGAAGAGGAGCTGGAGAAGCCCTGCAGATGAGCAAGCCTGGGGTAATAACTGGTAGACCTGGGTACTCGTCTCCCCAGAGGTGCCTCTCAAGTCCAAGGTAATGAGTCTGGGGTCTGCTGGACCTTAACAGCCACATGCCCCCTGCTTCCTGAGTCCACAGTTCTGAGATCCTGCAAGGCCAGCACCTGCCTCCCTCATCTGTGTCCCAGTGACTGAAGTGCTACTTGGGACCTATGCTGGTCCCCACCTTCCTGGTCAGACTGCATCTCAGCAGCTCAACTCCTATCTGCCCAAGACCCACATCTCTGTGTGTTTCCAGCTATGAACCTGTGCCCCGGAAGGAGTACCTAGATGCTCCCTGAGGCCAAGGGCAGCCACAGCTTCTTCCCTGGCCTGAGGTGTACAGCCGTCCACTCCCCAGACCCTGACCTTCTCACTGAAAAGCATGGCTCTCCCTACCATCCCAGCCGCAAGGTTCAGGCCCTGACGCCTGGTCAGCAGCTGCGGCTCTCTGGGTGTTTCCCTGCCCCAAACCTGTATGCACACTGGCTTTTCATTGAGAGACCTGACATAGCCAGATGACTGAGCCCTGTGCTGGAGGGCCATGATCCTGCACATCCCCTATACCTGCCGCCAGCAATGGCCAAGTGAAGTCTAAAACAGGGTGCAGGCAGCGGGTATGTGGTTAGATCATTGGCAGCCAGAGGCTGGTCTTCAAGACCCAGGGTGGAAAGGGGCCAAGACTTTATGTCAGACCCTCTTGGACTCTGGTCTTGTCCCTTCCATCTGCAGGCTGAGGCATCTTGGATGAGTGGTTTTAATTCTCCGAACCTTGGTTTCCTTGTGTGTTAAAGCAGGATTTCACCGTTCTTCCTTCAGGGCTGCAGGGAGGACTGGCTGAGGGGACAGGGGCTCAACCCACCTCAGAAGGGCTTGGGGAGCCATTCCCTTCTGTGGAATCTCCAGTGTGAGTCCCAGAAGATAATGCCTCCACACCAGGGAGGCAGGTGACATGGGGGGGGGGTGCCCCGCAGGGCAGGCAATCACTCCTCTAGAGCTACTGGGGCTGTTGGCTGCTGTTGGGGAGGTTGCCTCTCCAGGGCCAGTGACAGTGAAGGGCTAAGCAGATCCTGACCCATCCTGGTATGTGAGAACCCCCTGTGAAGGCGCCCAGGGAAGCCTGCGGGGGCAGGACTCCTACTTCCAGAGCAGCACTGAGCTGGGTGGTGGGTGAGGTCTAGGTCTCCTCGGCAGCATTTGGGTGCATGAAGGAGACCCTGATCTTTGGAGTCTGAAGTGCTGTAGAAATGGGAACCAACAGTGTGCTGGCTAGTTCTTGTGTTGTTGTTGTTGTCAACTTGACACAAGTTAGCATCATCTCAGAGGAGGGAACCTCAACTGAGAAAATGTCTCCATAAGATTGATCTGTAGGCAAGCCTGTCTACATTTTCTTGATTGACATGTTCTTGATTGACAACTGATGTAGGAGGGACCAGCCCTCTCTGGGTGGTGCCATCCCTCGATGTAAGACAAATTGTATAAGAAAACACACTGAGGAAGTCAGGAAGGGCAAGCCAGCAAGTCCCACTCCTTCCTGGCCTCTGCTTCAGCTCCTGCCCCAGGTGCCTGGCCTGATGAGTGCCTGCCTTCCCTTGGTGATGGACGGTAAGCTGTAAGATTAAACAAACCCTCTCCTCCCCAAGTTACTTTTGGCCACGGTGTTTAATTGTAGCAATAGGAACCTTAACTAAGACCAAGGGACCCTGAGCTCTCCCCAGGGAGCACTGGCCACAGCTTCTTGCACATTTCCAAGAACAGGAGTCTCACTCATCTCAAGTGGGACCAGAGGCCTCCTCTAAGACTCAGTTGTGCCCCAGGACCCCTGGACTTCCAAGGCTTTATGACTTGTTGTTAACTGTAGCGGTGGGACAGAGCTGGGGCAGGGAGTCTCTGTCCTCAGAACTCTGTCATCTCAAAGATTTGGTGAGGACTCCCTTGGTTTTCTATAAAGAGTCAGATGAGAAAAAGTTCTTAGTTCAGGGCTTGGCGCATAATAGGTTCTCAATAAACCAGGAACTTTGTTCAAATTCAAAGCTAGGCCACCTCACACCAGAGCTCCCATCATGGCTGCCAACCTGGACTGCCTTCAGGGCTAGTCTGTTAAAGCATTGGTAAAGGAAAAGGAGGAAAATTCTAGAAACAAGCAAACAAGCAGTAGTCACTCAGGGCACTGGCAAAGCTGGCAACAGTTACTTTATTTTAGTTTAGACACTTCTGCCATTCATGTGGCCAGACATTGACCTGAGAGGTAAGTATTGATGCCACCCACTTTACAGGTTAGGAAACTGAGGCATGGAGAAAGGGCTCTCCTTGTGTCACGCAGGGCTACAATTGGAACTTACATTTTTAGTACTGAGCACTTGAGGTGATCTGGTGTGTGTGTGTGTGTGTGTGTGTGTGTGTGTGTGTGTGTGTGTCTATGAGAGAGAGATATCTGCAGATGTGTGTGCATGTTCATGTGGGTGTGGTATGCATGCACATCTCAGTCACGACTCAGCCTTGTATGAGTGACAGGTCTCTAGGCATGTCCCCGCCCACTTGCCTGAGCCTCCTCCCCCCTCCTGCAGTTCACTTTACTTAGTCATTAGAGGCTTGGGGTTGTAAAAACAAATTTCATTATTATAAAACCACAGTGGCAGCCTGCTGGGATGGATGCCTGCTTTCTTTGAACTGATGATCAAGGCTGAGACTAAGGGAGACTCAGAATCTGTGAGTTAGAAGAGGTGGCCAGCTCAGAGGCTTAGCTCCTCCCTGCCCAAGCTTGGGTCCTGCTCGCTCCTTGCATCTCACTCTGGGATGAAAGGAAATCTTCATTTGGGATATTACTTCTGTCCCGACCCTGAGTCACAGCTCTGCATCCTAGAGTAGGATCAGCGAGTCAGGTTCTGAGGTCTCTCTCCCTGTGTCTGTTGTGAATGCTGTTGCCTTGTGGTCAAGCTGCTCACTCTCCCGGGCCCTGATTGTCTTTCCTGGAAAGGAGAACTGGGAATTAGATGGTGCTCCGTTCAGGAGAGCCCAAGAGTGAAGACCCGTAACTGCCCAGAACAGTTATGACAGGCTGTCGTAAGTTCACACTGGTGGGTGGGGCCCAGATGATCTTCAGAAGTGATGGCTTCACTGGGAGGATTCATCGCTGTGTGTGGGCTCCGCTGCCCCTGCCTGCAGATAGCTGAAGGAGTAGGGTGCCTCCTTACACAGCATGGTGATTAGCTACAGCAGAAAAGATAGGCTGGTCCTGCTGCCAGCAAGTTTCTTATCAGATGTCCCAGTGTGTCCTCCTCCTCTTCCTCCTCCTCCTCCTCCTCTTCTTCCTCTTCCTGCTGTTGCCCCTCCCCCTTCTTCTTGCAGTGGTGATGGAGGTGAACATGTGATGAGAATGGATTTCAGGCAGCTGGGAATATGAATTAGGTCAACATGACAGTCAAACTAGTCTACTGTCTTCTCCCAAACAGATGGTGATCATTTCCAGGAAACTCTCTGCAAAGAGAGGACTTGTCCCCCATGAGAACAGCTCGGCTCTCTTGTTTGCTCCAGAAAAATACTCATGGGGTGTTCAGGATATGTTATTGGGTCGGGGGGGGGGGAGGCCAGGTGGGATGATGAATGGATGGTAGATAGACACAAGGAAGGATGATGGAGTGATGGACGGCTCTGCAGTAAATATCTGTATTTAGTCCTGCATAGATTGTCTTTGTGCTGTGCTTTACGAAGACATCGGTGCTGGCAGACTGCTATAGGGAATAACTGTCTTCTTTAACTACGCTGTCTCCCAGATTACCCTCTAGGCATGTTAGCCTGGGATCGGAGACACTGGCTTTACTCTCCACCCTGCTCGCTTGTTGCCTAGGCTTCCCTTGCAAGGGTGGAGTTTCCCCATTGGAAAATGACCCGATAGGCACCAAAGCCCAGGAATTCCCTAACTCCTACATATCTGTCACAACCACACTAGATAGCATCTCCTCTGGGAAGTCCTCCAGGGTTACCTCCTGTCCACCCACTTACGATTGCCCCCTGGAGCAGGGCCTCCATCCTACCCTCAGCTTGGCACTGTCTTCCCCATACCCTCATAGTGGTGCCAGGGCTGTCTTCCTCAGCTCTGTGAGCCAAGTCGGGCTTAAGTCCTGGAAGCCAACAAGTCCTTAGGAAGGCTTTGATCAGAAGAACAAATAACTGAAAGATTGAATAAACTAAACAATGACTTCCTTGGTCTCTCTTTAGAAATCTGCTCTAAGCCTCTCTCTGAGCTTATGCACAGATTTGCTTAGACTGCCTTAGATCTGTATAAACTATAAATTTACAAACCTGGATGTCCCAGTATGTCACACACACATAGACATGGGTCACCCATCCCCTCAGTTCTTGTACTCTATGACTGAGCTATATGTATTTTTCTGGTGGCAGTGTGTGTGGATTCTGGGACCCTCGCCCACATTTCGTGGAAGGCGCCCCTTCTCTTCCTCATGACGGCACTGTGGGTGCATGCCTCAGGATGCTGGTGGCTTGGGGAAGGTGGCAGGGAAGGAGAATCCTGAGGGAAATGAGGAACCTCTCATTCATGGCTGGCTTTCCTTAGGAATAGTACCCATGTCATCCCAAGAGCACCCGAGCCTGTCGTGGAGACCTAGTTTCAGATCCCAAAGGCCTTATCTGAGTCCCTTCTCTCTCCAAGTCTCACCGGATGCCTGCTAGCCTAAGCCTGGCCTTGCTCCCTGCTCTTCCCATGCTGGAACCTTCCATGTCATCTCAGGATTCGGACTAACGCTTGAAGTGCTGAGGGACTCCTGGCATCCATTCCTGTAGAGGGCTACTGCCTTGGGAGACAGTGACCTTCCTGTCCATTTCCTTTATTCCTCTGCTCCAGGCACCAATGTCCAACCGCAGATCCCTTTCGGGGGAGGCGTTAAAACACCAGTTGTTTAACAAAGCTAAGGACTGAGTGGCTAGTTTGCTTCTCCGGAACCCCCCACAGCTCCCACTGTCCTGGTCATGAAGTGTGGCGTCCTCACCTTGGCCTCTGGAGCACCACACTCACACAAAAGTCAGGTTCCCATAACGCCACCCTGTGAACCTGCCACAGGAAAGCACAGGTGTCCCTTGGTCCATGACACCCAACGGCCTTTCCTGACTAAGGATCCCACCCCACCCCCCAGGAATGCTACAAGCTGCAGAGAACATGAAAGGTTTGCTCTCTAAGCCCTGTCTGTGTGGTTACTCCAAGGCAGACGAGACCCAGACAAAAGAGGCCACCAGACATCATAAGGGTCTGCTGCCTTGTGAATCAGCTGCCTGCCCAGACTTGAACTCATGATCTACCTTTTCCTGCCACCACTCCTTCAGCTTTACCTGATATTTCATCGTCCACCCCTCTCGGGGGTCTGGGATACAGATCCAATGCTTCCCACAGCCTATTTTACAGATAAGGAAACTGACGCTCCCACTGGCCATGTGACTGGTCCAAAGTGACTGGAGAAAACTCTAAGAGCAGCAAAAGACAGAACAAGGATCCATTCATTCATTCATTCATATATCTCATATTACCTGGGGTCTACTAGGTGTGGAAACAAACAGCTGTGGCCCTCGCTCTCCTGAAAATAGAGCTCTGGCAGCTGGGTCTGGGAGACGAGGGGCCATGCGCCCCCTTTGCACCCCACTGGGACCTCCTCTGGCGATGTGTAGAGATTCTTGCTGGCTTGCTTTCTATGTTCGAGGCACTCCATCCATCATGGTCCTGGCTCTCAGGCAGCCAGCAGTGCAGGCTGGAGTTTGGTGGAGTCATCTCTCCCCTCAGTCTTTCAGATGAGAGCCAAAGGGCCGTTGATCACTTTGAAGAGGAGCGCGGCGGATGATGGCGGTCTGATGGGACTGTAATTTCCCAGCACTTGTCTCCCCTCCGCTCCTGCAGATTGATGGGCCCCAGCTGGGGCCCGTGGGGACTATAGGCTCAGGCTGAGGACTCCTCTGTCTCCCTGGCAATTTCCTCACCAGATGCTCAGGTTGGAGTCTGGGTGTGCAGGATACAGTCAAGAGATGTCCAGGAGCAGGTGGGGGGCAGAGGAAGCCAGCCTAGTGCCACAGCCAGGACCACAGCTGCCCTTACATGGGAGGCAGAGTTAGTGTGGAGCATGTGGTCAGTAATCTGGACCTCAGTTTTGCCAAAGGTGGGTGTTTTAATTAGGGTTTCTATTGCCGTGAAGAAACACCATGACCACAGAACTCTTATAAAGGCAAACATTTAATTGAGGCTAGCTTACAGTTCAGAGTTTAGTCCATTATCACTATGGCTGGCAATAATGGACTAAATCTCTACACATTGCCAGAGGAGGTCCCAGTGGGGTGCAAGGGGGCGCATGGCCCCACGTAGCATGCTGGTGTGGAGGCAGATGTGGTGCTGGAGAAGGAGCTGAGAGTTTTACATCTTGATCCGCAGGCAACAGAAGGAGACTGTTTTCCACACTGAGCATAGCTTGAGCAAAGGAGACTCCAAAGCCCACCCCCTCAGTGACACACTTCCTCCAACAAGGCCCATGGTGGTTTGAAAGGAAAATGGCCCCCAAAGGGAGTGGCACTATTAGGAGGTGTGGCCTTGTTGGAGGAAGTGTGTCACTGTGGGGCGGGGGCTTTGAGGTCTCCTATGCTCAAGCTATGCCTAGTTCAAATCACTTCCTATTGTCTGTGGGTCAAGATGTAGAACTCTCAACTCCTTCTCCAGCATATGTCTGCCTGCATGCCATCACGTTGCACCATGATGATAATGGATTAAACCTCTGAAATGTAAGCCACCTAGTTAAATGTTTTTTTTTTCTTTATAACAGTTTCAATGGACATGGTGTCTCTTTACAGCAATAGAAACCCTAAGACAAGGCCACACCTACTTCAACAAAGCCACACCTCCTAATAGTGTCACTCCCTTTGGGGGCCATTTTCTTTCAAACAATCACAGTGGGTAATTAAGAGTTTGTTATGAATCACAGACCATGTTAGACCCTTTACAGAGGGCATCTTATTCACCTCCACAGCTGCATGAAGGCATTCTTGACTCCATTTTATGTACAAGGGAACTGGGACTCCCAGGGGCCAAGGGACTTGTCTAAAGTCACACAGTCAGCAAGCAGTGGGCCTGGGGTGTGGACCCTGGGCTTTCTACCATGCTGCGGAGGTATCACAGAAGCTTGGAGTCTGACTGAATCACAGGAGATGTGTGTGTGTGTGTGTGTGTGTGTGTGTGTGTGTGTGTGTGCGTGCGCGCCTATCTCTACAACACTAGAATCCTAAGAGGGTTCTACCATGCACAGCTTTTCTTTCTTTTTGTTTTTTAAACATGGATGTTTGGCCAGCCTTGAACTCAGGTCCTTCTGCCTTTGAAACAAACATTTTATCAGCAGAGACATCTCTCCAGTCCTGTTTGGTTTGGTTTTTGTTTTTTGGCAGGGAAGGGGTATGTGACAGTGGGGCTTGGGGCTGGTGGGTGGAGGGCTTAGTTGGTTGGTTTTGTTTGTAAGATCTGGTTCTTTCAGGGAGTCCTCTGATGTTACTCAAACATGTGGGGAGGTTGGTCCCTCCCCTCTTTCCCTTCCATGGTCTAGGGGTGCCTGCTTCTCCTCTAACTCTGGCTGCAACTGGCACCTACAGAGCAAACTGCTGTGGTTTGCACATTGTTTGAATGTGCCCCCCTAGAACTTGTATGCTGTGTGGGCATCTAGTGGGGCCTTTAAGAGATGGGACCCAATAGGAAGTAACCGGGTGATTGAAGGTACTGCTCATGGTGGGCTCTACAGGGCCAGTTGTTATAAAAGCCTCCCAGGCCCCTCCAAGTCTCTCCCTCTCTCTGGCTTCCTGTCTAGAAGTGTGGTCTCATATTCTTGCACATGCCTACCATGAGACCATCTGCCATGAGGAGCTCTTACCAGAGCTGGTGCCCTGAAGTTTGGATATTTAGTTCCTAAACTTGACGTCTAAATAAACCTCTTCTCGTAGTAAAGCCCCTAGCTTTGGAACTTCATCACAGTGGTGGAAGATGAGCTACTACAGTTGGTATTAGACGGTTTCACTATGAAAATGCATGATGAGGCAGTAATAACAAAAACATGAACAACTCAAATTCCTATCCAGTGGAGAAATGGATAGATCAACTCTGATGCATCCATAATATGAAATGTGGCTCAAAAGTAAGAAGAAAGGACGTACAGCACCATCCCTTCATGGATGAGCCTCTGATGCATTATGGGAAGTAAAAGCCAGTCTCAAAAGCTTGCGTACTAGAAGGGGCCGTGCACACCACCCTCTGGAGAAGGAAAACCAGAGAGACTGAGAACTGATCAGGACCTAGTGCAGGTAGCAGTGGGACGTCTCAAGGCCTGCCAAGTACAATGGAGTATTTAAACATAAAGGAAGGGGCAGGGGAATGCTCATTTGTTGAAAGTGTTAGCCACATAAGCCTGGGGACATGCATTTGAGCCCCCAGAATGCACACAAAAGCCAGGCTTTGTGCATGCACTTGTAATCCCAGCCCCAGGAAGGTGGAGACAAGAGGATACCGGGGACTCATAGGCAGTCAGTCTAGCCTAATTGGTGAGCCTCAAGCCAGTGAGAGAACCCGTCTCAAAAACAAAGCAGCCGACTCCTGAAACATGACACCTGAGGTTGATCTCTGGCCTCCACAAACATGCACAAGTACATGTGTGTCTGTGTGTGCACACATGCACATAAGCACACACACACACACACACACACACACACACACACACTGAGAGAGAGAGATCTTTCAGTGCTGTAGTGTGGTGAGCTTTTGGGGTTGTACTCAAAGACAGTCATCTCTAGCACTTGAGGTCCCAAGACCCCAACGTACTACACTCTCTGAGGGGCTTGCTTCCTCTGAGGAACACAGAGCATTCATTCGTACATGACTTAGCCATACCCTGCTACATACTCTATCTCTCTGTGTGTCACCATACGTGGCACCGTGCCAACGACACACCAGTGCTTCCCCTGTGCAATTCAGAGAAGGCAAGGGACAGTCCACAAAGCTCAGTACATAGACAGTTTGGATTTTTCTCCAATAGTTTCAACCCACGAAGGCCAACCACACAGTATAACCAATCGCACTTACTCCCAAGTCCCTCGACAAGCAGAACTTACCAAAAATGGAAGCCAAATAGTGTTTTGTGGGGCTGGAGGAAGGGGATGGGGAACTTTAAAGTGTCTAACTAACAAGATGAAAAGTCTCGCCACTCTGCTGCGTAAGCCTGAGGATGAACGTAACACTACTGTACTGTACACTCTAAAATGGAGAAGAGGAGCTAGGAATGAGGGAGGCCACGTTGACCAAGTCGCCTGGCACACACAGAGGTCTAAATTCAATCCCTAGCTTAAATGTTGTATGGTGGCCTAGGCCTATGATTTAGTATTTGGGAGGTGGAGGAAAGAGGATCAAGGGTTCAAGGTCAGCCTCGACTGCATATCATGTTTCAGGCCAGCCTTGGCTATGTGAAATTTTGTTTCAAAAAAAAAAAAAAAAAAAAAAAAAAAAAACTAGCGAGGATGATAAATTTTATCAAGTTTTTTTTTAACCTGTGGTTTAAAATAAAAGTAGTTAAGTAGATGAAGCTTTCCTGAGGCAAAGAAACTGTTGCATATCGTGAGTAATTGTGTAGGTGATGGGTCCCACTGTGTGAATCTGTCAAATCCTTCACACCGGACTCTAAAAGCAGGGAGGATTGGCTGCATGTAAATCACAGACCACAATCAACCACAAACCCAAACATATTCTGGTACAGAAAAAGCCCAGTCACACAGTGTGCGTACCTTCTCTTTTCCTCTTCTGTCTGCAGGGCTGCAGAGGAAACCCAAGGCCTGGTGCCTGCCCGGCAAGGGATCCGCCTTTGAGCTGGCGCCTCAACCTTCTCCTTACTTTTTACTTTGAGACAATGTCTCACAAGGTTGCCCAGACTGGCCTGGAACTCACTTGTAGACAATGTTGCCTTTGAATTTATAATCCTCCAGCTCAGCCTCTTGGAGTGACCAGCCTGTGCTGCTAGGCCCAGCTCAATACCTGTTTGTTAATTAATTATATTGTGCCACACCCTAATCTTAGTCATGATGGCCCTGGGAAATTTATATTTTTAAGAAGATATGATAAATCTAAGTATCAGACAGGCTAATGGAATAAAAGAGACAGTCTAGATATCTGTCTGTCTGTCTGATGTATCATCTATCTTATCTACTTATTAATTACCATCTGAATTTAATAAAGGTTAAAGTGGGGCCCCATCAATTACAAAGTAAAATCAAATTATTCCATAATTTCTAACTTTATACTATATCCCCAAATAAATTCCTTATTTTAATGCAAAAATTACTTTGGGGAGTATAAAAATCAAAGAATAAATAAAATATAAATGTTTGTATACTTTTGGCCTGGGGAAAAACTTTCTAAGTATGAAACCAAAAGGAAATACATAAAAGAAAAGATTAATAGATTTGACCACTTATAAATTGAACAGCCTGACACCAAAAACACTATAAATAAAAGTAAATGTCGAGGCACAATGAGAAAATATTACCTGCAGCCTGTGTTGTACTGCAAGGATTAATATCCTTAATGTAAAAAGCAGTGCTGTGAATTGATATGAAAAAGGCAAATGTTGTAATAAAAATGGGCAAAGGACATAAAATCTGACGTTTTAATTATTTTAGTGTTGCATTTCAACAACTCACAAAACAAGCACTAGCTTAGAGGCCAAAAGGCATATTCTCATTGCCTGCAGCTAGGAATCAACCAGGGGCAGAGGAGGTAAGGTGTATCTCCTCTTGTCAAGCTGAGAATGAGGTGGTCAAGAGGCTCTCTGAGATGTGGGGACTAAGTGTAATCAGGCCCTACAGGAAGCAGCCTCAGCTGATGGTAGCTTTCTGTGAGACTCAGGGGGAATGTGTATCAAACACCTTCAGAAGAATGATTCACTGCTTATTCTGCTTCCTCCTCCACACACACCCCACCTCCTGTTCTATAATGCTAGCTAGAAGTCTGCAAATTACTTTATTTTAAAAAGACACCCTTCTGGCTTCTAGCCATCCAGTGGGAAGTTGGTTGGAGTAGAGATTGAAGAAAAGCAGAGCAAACTTCCTGCAACTTCCATTCAGGGTTGCCTCCTGCCCAGAGCGGTACAGGGCAGTCTCCTTTTGTCCTGCCTTGGAGACCAATGCAGACTCCTTGCTCAGAAGCCTGGCACCTGTGGCAGGTGCCCTCTGAGATGTCACACTCTGGCCTGGAAATATCATCTATAGGTTCCAGAACAGCTCCTAGTATGGAAGGCTGTAGGTGAACAACTGACTCCAAGTCCTTGAGTTGGAAACTTGATCACTAAAGTCACAGCTAATGACAATTACTGATAGCTATATGTGGACCCTTTCAGATGCTGTGAGGATTAGATGAGGTCACAAAGATGAGTGTCTTAGTTACTTGCCTCCTTGCTGCAACAAATTTCTGACAAAAGCAACTTAAAGGGGCGGGGCATGTTTAGGAACAGTTCCAGGAGATATGGTCCATCTTGACCAGGCAGGTATGGCTGCCAGAACCTGGCTAGTCTCATGGCATCCACAGTCGGGAAGCAAAGAGAGACAAATGCTGGTGCTCAGTTCACTTTCTCTTTTTTATTCAGTGTGAGCCCCCCAGCCCATGGAACAGTGCTACCCTCATTTAGGGTAAGTCTTCCCACCTCAGTTAATCTAAGATAATCCCACATGGACATGCCCAGAGATTTGTTTCCATGGTGGCTGTAAATCCCATAAAGGTGACAAGATTAATAATCACAGTGAGGCTCCCATGCTTGGCCTTAATGTTTCAGAAAGAGAGGAAGAGAGACTGAGCCAGCATCTTACTCTGCCTCGTGGTGTGAAACCCTCTACCTTGTCCCTAAGGTTACATGCCACATGGTGTCATTCCATGGAGATTTGTTACCATGACCAGGACAATAAAGGAGGGACAGACAGCTCTAATCCCTGAAGTTATCCATAGACCTAGGTTATCTTTCAACTCTGCCATCTTACCCAAGGCAGGAGGGTCAACCACTAAGAAGGGAAGTCAAAGTAGTGCAGAGCTGCATTGTTTAGGGAGATGACCTGGAAGATGCACACAGCATGTTTGACAGGACTGAACTTGGTTATGACTAGCTGTAAGGGAAACTGAGAAATACAAGCTCATTAGAGACTGAAGCATGTTCCTCCAAATTCATATTCCTAATCCTAATGCCTAGTGCCTCATAATGTGGCTGTATTTGGAGACTGGGCACTTTAAGAGGTAATTAAGGAAAAAGGCGGGCATTAGGTTGGATTCTGATGCAAGGATAGTGTCCTTATGAGACTAGAACACAAACATGCACCGAGGTAGGACAATGTGAATACTCAGGAAGAAGATGCCATCTCTTAAGCCATAAGAAGGGCTTCTGAGAAACATCCTTGTCTATGTTCCTGTTTAACTCTTATCCTCCAGCACTGAGGGAATAAATCTCTGTTGTTTAATCTACCCATTCTGGGAGTCTTTGTTACATCAGCTTAATCTGACTCATACAGATAATAAGATCACACCATGGAGCCATGTGTTTCAACAAACACTTGAGGAAGGGTGATAATTTTGTTACTGATCAGAGAGAGAGAGAGAGAGAGAGAGAGAGAGAGAGAGAGAGAGAGAGATGAAGAAAGGATACTGGAGACAGTTGACAGCAACCACGAAATCTCATTGGTGACTAATCTAGTGCAACACTCCGACCTTCCAGGTCCCGTGCTTTAACATGTATCTTGGCCCATTGACTTGTTGAGTCTCCCCTGGGTGACAGACAGTTTGTGTTGTGATACCTTTAATAAATGCCAGGCCTTGGTGTAGACACCATCAGCCACCCCATCTCCACTGCCTTGCTGCAGGAGTAGGAAGAAGTAGAGGCTGACCCTGCTGCAGAGGCAGGGTGACTGAGAGTGTAGCTTGGTGGTAGAGGATTTGCCTAGTATCCATGAGGTCCTGGGTTGATACCCAGTGTCACAAAAACCAAACAAATCCATGCAGCTGAAGAGTGCTGGGATCCTGTGAGGAACTCACGTATCCAGGGCATCTACTATGCCGTCTTAGCCACATGTGTTCAAAGAACTGCAAGGATCTGTCTTTTTGCTCCTTTCCAGTCTGTGGAGCTTTGATTAAAAGCTCCAAGGGACATGGAAGTACCTGACAGTTGTCCTTCTCCCCTTCCTTCATGGAAGGAATCTGTCTTTCAGAAGTCAGCTCCTTGGAGTTTCTGACTAGAAGATGCTCTGCTGTGTGGAGCAGGAGAGGTTGCTGAGGAGGAATGGACAAGGCCCAGGAGTTCAGACTAGCTCACTAGCTCTGTGGGACAGATCTGTTTCTTCATCCAGTCTCTCCTCCCCAGGGTCCCTGGCTTCTGTACTGCCTGGGGAAGAGTGGTCAGAAAATATCTACCAACAGGGAAGCTTAAGTCAGATGTTGGGCACCGGCCACACCTCTCCACTAGGCAGGAGCTAAGAACCCGGCAGCTCACCATATCCCGCGTGGCCTGTTCCTCAGGCGCCTCCAAATGTTCCTAGATCAGTTTGCCTGTATGCAGCTGATCCCCTAGGCTTTGGCCTTTGCTGTTCACTTCCACTTAAAGGTGTTCTGAACCATTGCTGTGCTAGATCCTCCACCCCTGGCACTATGCAGTGAGAACTATGGACCTCTTAACAGAGCAGTGCCAGTACCCAAACTAAAGTAACTCCGATGGAATGTGGTACAGTGTTGCACGCACCACTTTCCTAGTTCACTGGTAACAAGAAATGACAATCTGTTTAAAGCGGAAACTAATAATCATGAAAGCAAAGTAATGTGAACATGCATGATGATTACAGACATCAGTGACAACTATAATATGATGTGAAAATACTTGTGGCAATTATAATCCCTGTTTTGTTAATGATTAGCTAAAAGAAGCTGACATAGCCAAAATTTGCAGTCCAGCAGATCCTTACATCCCAGAGGTCAAGTCCACTCATATTCTAGTATACATACACATGCAAACACTCACTCATTTACTCATTCACTCATCCATCTTTTTACCTATTCATCCAACTATCCAATCATCCATCTACCAGCCTACACATCCATTCACCTACCCATACATGCATCCACCTATCTACCTACCCACCTATTCACTCACCCACTCACTTATCCATCTACCCCCCACACACACACCACACAATTAAATTCATCTATCAATCCACTCATCCATCCTTGTATTCATTCAATGAATATTTGAGAATGATTCTGAGTTGGGCTCTGAACTAACAACTCAAACAGGTTCCAGATTGTTGAAAGAGAAACCCACACATATGTTTGGGTATAATACTATAAATACTAACACAGAAGCAGGAAGCCAAGGAGTCAAAAGCACAGTTGTGGGCAGAAGGCACTGCTCATGCAAAGGTCCAGAGGTGAGAAAGGACCTGATCTGGCAGAGGAGGACTGATACTGTAAAGATAATGAGTCTAGTTCAGCCATAAAGGGTTCTGTGGGTCAATCGACAGCATAGAGTTCATGATGTGGTTGCTTTCAGAGGCAAGGGTGCAGATTGGAAAGGGGTGGACAGTAGCTGGGCGGTTTGGAGCCCCTACATGAGGAAAAAAGGAGGTGACAGACATAAGAGCTATGTCTGAAGCAAAAAGGACTGATACTGGTGACCTCGGGTATAGGGAGTGGGACAGGGGGACCAGGAAGGACAGGGGGACTCTCAGATCTCTGACCTAGAGGTGGGACCCCATTGTTAGAGCTCTGGGAACAGGTGACAGAGTTGGGGAGGGAAGAAGATCATGAGTTTGATTTTGAGTGTGTCAAGTTAAGCAAATCCCTTATAGAATGCTGGGTTGGGGGTTGGGGTGTCCTAGGAAGGTACCTGGGGATTTGGGGATCATCTTGGTGCTTGAGTCCCACTTCCCGGGGGCAGGGGAACAGGAGAATGCACACAACCTCCAGAGGAGCCTCCCTGAACTCTGTGAGTTGGCTATGTCAAGGGGCTGTTGGGTAAAATGGAGTGTAAACAGACCCTGGGGAAAAAAGTGCAGAGCAGGGACAACCCAGCTGTGATGTACAAAGTCAAGCTGTCCAGGCAGAGTGCTGCACCAGTGCAGGGGAAAGAGCCATAGTTTACTGGGGACAGGGAGACCCCGGCCTGATGAATCTCTCTGAGAGCACAGCTGGAACAATAGAGAATTCTGCATGAATGTCTCCACAGGGCTGAGGGGCTGGGGAGGTGGGTGGGGTGCTGTGGCAAACAGGAGTCACATGAGGCATCTGAGCAGCAGTGAAATCTTCTCATATTCACACTTTGGAAAGACCTCCATGGATCGAGACATTTAGGTGAGTCAGCCAGTCTGGAACTAAGGATACAACAGATGTTTGACCACCATGAATCTTCTAGCATATTTCTCCAGGAGAAAAAAAATGCAGACAGCTTGGGCCACAAAGAACAACAACAACAACAAAAATACAAATGAATCTGCCAGGGAGGAGACTTGAGCATTTCGAAAGAAGTCCCCTAGGACTGGGAACATCGTCAAGGCTCTGGTCCAAGGGATTTGAAGGAGGTGTCAGACTGTGGGCTTGAGTCAGCATTAGCACTGATGAAATACAGCCTTGGGGTCCCCCGACCGACCTTTCATCTGAAAAGCTCTAGCTAAGCTCTAGAATTAATGGCAAATCATTTAAAAACAGCTCAGTGGCTCCAAGAGCTTAATTCTAGCCTTGCCCCCAGAAGGCTAGCAGTGGATGTGGCAGCAATCCCTGATGCATGACGAGTTCTCCAGAAGCGGATGGAAGCTCAGACACTTGGCTCCTTTGTGGGGTGGGGGCCGTGGGGTGGGTCTGCTGCTTGGTGACAGATTTCCAGCTTTCCTCTGAGGGTTGCTTAATTTGTTTGGACTGCAGATTGAGTGTGTCTCTCCCGGGACTTTGTCCTCCGGCTTTGGCAGGCGCCTGTGCCTGCTGAGACAGGAGGTGTGGCTGGGCCAAGTGCTGGTCCTGCATTCCACCACAGGCCTGGGTCAGCATCATGGGTGCTGACTCAGGACACACTGCCCCAAAGCTTTTTTCTTGGGGGGCTCAGTGCCTAGGCTGTTCCACCTCTCACTACCTGTGCCTCTGCCTCTGGACTGGTCCTTGCCCTGCCTTGCTCTTTTCACTGAGGACTCTCTGACTCTTCCCATCTCCATCTCTCTGTCTAGGTCTCTCTATGTCTTCTGTCTCTTTCTCCAATCTTTCGATCTCTTTTCTCACCTCGGATTTCCTGTCTGTATAGATTTCTCTTGACTTCCATCTCTCATTTCCTTCTGGTATCTCTGTCTCTCTCTGTCTCTCAGCTCTTTCATGGCCTCTTCCTTCCCTCTCTTCTCCTAGGCTATCTGTGTCTCCATGCTCCTGTCCTTGCCTCTTCCACATTAAGCTTCTAGGCCTCTGGCTCCTCCATCTCCCCCCTTTCCTCAGAGCCCTGGTGTCTGGATTCTCTCTTTTGTCTTCTGTGGCAGCCACCGGGAAGACCCACCTCACCCATGCTGGCGTGTCCCTGTGGAGACACTGGGAAGTTCCTGTTTGGCACTGATTTCTACCCTCCTCTTGACCACCCAAGTATATTCCTGTCCTCCCAGCCTCTGCCTCACTTCTTGTGGAATGGCCTGCAGAGGAAGGCCATGCTGAGAATTCTGCTTTGCCCATGGCCCTGCTGCCCTCTCTGTCTTCCTAGGTTCTTCCTGCATCTCCGGGCCTCTCAGGTCTCTCCCTGATTCTGCCCTCTCCATCCACCTCTTGCTTCTCTGTCCCTGCTTTGCCTTTGTCTCCCTGCTTCTCAGGACAATGCCAGTGAGGGCTGTGGATGGATGGGGTCCTTGGGCATCCAAGGGCTGTGTAATGTGCAGGGAGGAGTCAGCTAGCCAGAGGAAGACAGGGCTGTAGCTCCTGGGTGTTCTTCCAAGTCCCGGTGGGAGGTGCAGTCAGAGGGACAGAGCCAGCCTGCCACAGAATGGAGGATGTGCTGAGGCCCGCTGACTTCACCAGACACTGCCAGGAACCAGCCTGGGCCACATCCTTTCCCTCACCTTGACCTTTGGAGTGGGGTGGTCACTTGTTTTTGCCCTCTGCAAGGATCCTGCTAGTGAAGCCTGATGTTTGTCCTGTCTCCCTCACAGCTGTAGCTGCAATGGCCTGGTAGAGAACAGCCTTGCTCCCATGTCACTGTGCACAAACCAAGACCCAGGGAGAAGCAAATGGGATGCCCAACATCCCACGGTAAATAAGCTGAAGCCAACCGATGCCAGGGCTATCTCTGGACCACCTTGTGGAGTCAGTGGCATGGCTGCCATCCTAGCTCAAGTCACTGCTACTGTGATTCCGGCCAGGGCAGCTCTTTGGTAGACATCAGAGCCCTTGATGTCTTGAGACACCTAGTGAAAGCTTCCCAAAGCCCACACTGCATCATCACCACAGGCGAGTGCCTGTGTGCCTTAGCCCTGGCAAATCCTTTGCTGACCTGTCTTCTTTTTCTCTACCCTCCGCTCCACAGTGCCAGGAGGCTGGGGGGAGGGAGGGAGGAGGCCCTGAGGCCTTCCGGATCCTGGAACAGACTGTCAGCAACTTTGGTGGCAAGAGGATTTCCAGTCCCGTCTTACATAAGGACCCACTAAGTTCATATTTCAAAACACACTGAAAGACTGCTTCTCGGCCGTCCTCAGAAAGGGCAGACTGAGGGCAGTGAATGGAGCAGGCAGGGCTGGGGGATGGGCTAAGCATGCAAGGGGCTGGTTAGTGGTGAGGCTGGCCAGGGATCTTGTGGCCTCTGGTGGTGTGACTCCTGGGTGGAGTCGGCTCTATTCTAGGCAGGGCATTACTTATGGTCAAGGTCAAGTGTTTCTGGATTCCTGGCCTTATGGGTTTTTTTTTTTTTTTTTTTTTTTTTTTTGATATTATTCAGCGAAAGTATTTACAGAATTCAGAAGAGGGCATGGATGGAATTCCCTAGAGCTCAGATTACAGACAGTTGTGAGTCACTGAATGTGGGTGCTGGGAACCAAACTTGGATCCTTTGCAAGAGCAACAAGTGCTTTTAGCCCCATGGTCTTGACCGCTTCCTCAAAGAATTGAAAGAAAAGCTTACGTAGATTTGCAAATGCACCAAGGAAACTTTGTTCAAGGCAAAGTGATAGAAAACATCAGAATGGGCTGCAAGGGGGGGAGCAGCGGCCCACGAGTGAATATACTCAGGGGCCCCACCCTTGCTGAGGCCTCCTGTAGAGGACTCAAGGAGTTTGGTTACTAAAGGGCACAAAAGGGAGGGTCTCTGTTTGGGTTGATAGGTAAGGTTATATGATCGTCTTCTCACTGTATATATATCCTTTCCCACAATGCATCTGATTTTAATCATATACATGCCCAATTATGTACAGGCACAAGATGGTAAATAGGGAATTCTCCCTAAAACTTTGAGTACAGTGTTATCTCACTGCATGCTCCGAAAACCAGTTCAGGATCAGCTCTCCTATGGGGGATATGTTTGAGCAGAAACTGTCCAAGTTTGGTGGCCTTGGATGAGAGGCCTTATCCCACTGCTCAGAGAGGTGTCTGCATAGATAGATGCAGGTGGGGGGTCTAAGGTTACTAGGTACACTGTTTGGAGAGGGGTATATTGCATACATGTACATACTCAGGCTGTCAAGTATGCTATTAGAAGAAAGGGCTGTTTTTCGCGGCGTGGTGCGCCGCTTTAATCCAGCACTCGGAGAGGCAGGGATCCTAAGTCGAGCCAGCCTGCTACCAGTGAGTCCCAGGAAAGCGCAAAGCTACACAAGAAACCTGCTCGAAAAAAAAAAAAAAAAAAAAAAAAAAAAAAAAAAAAAAGTGTGCTTAGATAATACTTGCGGCGTTGTGGCGCACGCCTTTAATCCCAGCACTCGGAGGCAGAGCAGAGGATCTCTGTGAGTTCGAGCCAGCCTGGCTACCAAGTGACTCCAGAAAGGCGCAAGCTACACAGAGAAACCCTGTCTCGAAAAACCAAAAAAAAAAAAAAAAAAGAAGAAGAAGAAAGGGCTGTTTTTAATCCAGTCCAGTCCAAGTGGAGTCCCAGACTGCTAAGCTATTCCCTATGCTCACCTGACTCCCAGGGATATGTCATTTCCTCACAACTATGAGTGTAGATCTATGGAGAACACTCTGAAATCGGGCTCAAGCCCTAGTGCACACACCATGAGGTGAATGCCCTCCCACACACACACACTTTGCTACCACAAAGCCACTGTGCACAGGCACTGTTGAGCCGCTGAGAAAGTGAGTGGACACACTTCCTGGGGAGATCAGGGACTCATCAGTAAGGCACAGACAGGGTGGATTTAGTGTCTTTGTTCTTAAGAACTTGAAGACAACCAGTGCCGGCCAGAGCTCAGGTAGCTGCTGGGCACGTGGGCTGTGGCAGAATAGGGTGGGGGTGGGAGGGAAAGGATAGAAACAGCTTGGAGCCCTGCAAGGATCATAAAAACCCAATGTCTGGAATAGGGTTTTGCCACATCACTTGCCAGAGAAGGAAGGGACCCTCCCCCGAGTCAAGATGAGTCTCAGCGAAGAACAGTGTATCTGTGCAGCCATAAAGACCTGAGGACCTCTTAAGAGGCAGAGGGAGCCTGGGCTGCCCCGCAATGTCATGAGCAACAGGCTACAACAGGGGGTTCATTTATGGGAAAAGAGCACTCGAGGGGCCACGCCTTCCACCTCCTCAGTAGAGAGAAACCAGGATGGGCACATGGCTAAGGACCTGGCAAAGACACACAAACTGCCAATGTGGCTCCCTCCAGAGGAAGAACGGGGAAGACGAGAGACAGTAGGGCACCAGGTGGAATTGGGATCACGAGGAGTCTGACTTGATCACAACCCAAATGTGACCATGTGTTTCATGAGCAATGGAAAATGATTAGGGAAGCAAATAAGAAAAAATGCAAATCAGCTTTATGAATAACAAACACGTGTGGCCTCGTCATCTGATTGGTTGACTGAGCCTACACACATTTAAAAGTTCATATACTTGTGGGACAAGCTTTGTGCTGGGGTTGGAGAGAGTCCGTTCCTAAGAAGCTTGAGATCCAAACAGAAAGGTGAGCACCAAACACAGAACAACCATCTACGAACTGTAACTGCCCAGGAAACCATATACATCTGCAAGTGGCCTGGGATGTTTGCCTAAAAGGTCGTTTAGGTAGGGCATGGACCGATGAGAAGATAGGGAGAGTGTTCCTGGCAGAGGAAGCAACAGGAGCAGATGCCAAGTGGCAGCAGATTCCAGAGCCATCTCCACTGGGTTGTGTCCATGTCTTCTCACCCAGCTCCCCCTCCTCCAGGAACAACACACGTAGTAGTCCTGAGCAAAGACCCCAATGCCAATCTATGTCCCGCACACCATATAATCTCTCTAGCCCTACTGCCTATCTGGAAGAGGAAGGTGGGGAGTCACTCCAACCCGGCCAAGCTTCCAGGGTCACCCTGAAGATCAAGCAGAATTATGAGGCTTGGAAATGTGTTTCCTGGACCAGGAAGCCGAAGGGAAAGATTTGGATTCCAGTCTTGTGACTAGACGCTGAGCCAGATGCCTCAACTGAAAAGATACATTTAAAAGATTTCCAAGTTCAACCTACCGTATCATGAGGTCTCCACCAAACCTTTTCGCCCTTCTCCTAGGGAGGATGGGGCTGGTTGGGAGTAATGGGGAAGAGACAGGGTAAGGGCTTCTGTAGGGCTGTGGGTTATAACTGTGTATCAGTCAGGAGTTGGGGGAGGGGGCAGGCCAATCTCAGGTCCAGATATGAAGTCTGAAGCAGTAAACAGGATTTAGTTTTCCCTTTCAGACTTGCCTCCCCCACCCCCACTCCTCCCTTTTTTTTTCTTTTCCCATGCTTTGCCAAGGAACCTAGCTCCTGGGAGATTCTGCAGCCCGTTCTATCCTGCAGAGGAGAATGCTAGCCTTGTCCTGAGGGTATACATGGGGTTTGGACTGACTGACCATGGCTGCCTCTGACCCTATACCTAGCCTGATGCAGAAACAGGAATGCTGTACAGAGCTCCCAGGGGTCAGGGGAAGTGGGTTTTCCTAAGTGTGGTAGCAAGGGCTCCAAGGCTCCGGGGTCCTGAGTCTCTGAGGCTGCGAGTCTGAGTTTCTGGAGGCAGAGAACCAGGCACTAGAATCATAGTGTTGCATCCAACAGGGAACTCTGGTCCTGAGCCAGGTGGGATGAGCCTGGCAGCCCCTTTCTCCCTCTTGCTGGCAGAGCACGTGTTTACACACCAGCTCCTCCAGGGCTAAGTCATCAACTTTACTCTAACAAGATCCAATTAGTGTCTTCTCTGCAGCCCTGAGCCCTTCCAGAAGAGCGATGTGAACAAGGGGCCGCCTCTTCCTGTAACTCAGATGCACCTTCTGCTTCCCTTCCAAACAGGGCTGCCAACAACTGTTTTTTCCAGTCTCTTATCTCACGCACATCTGGCTCCAACATTTCTCTGTGTGAGGATCCCTCACATGTTACTCTGAAGTGTAACATGGAATGAGTCTTCGTCTTCTACACATCTCCCCATTCTTTCTCCTGTCTACCCACATGAATGCCCACCCACCCACACTTCCATGCAAATAGCCATTAATTTCTTCAATGACCCCCCAAAAGATGCAGCCATTCAAACATCCATCTACTCACTAACCCATGTACCCACCATCTGTCCATATCTTCATTCCATCCAATCATCCGTTTGTCCATCCACTTCATTACACTACCCATCTCTTCCAATCATCCAACCATTCTTCCCCCCACCCACTCCTCCATCTATCCGTCCATCCCATTCAGCCGTCGATACAGTTCACACATTCACATATTCGATAAACATTTCCTTGGGACCTACTTTATGTGATGTCCTTTTCCTGACACCAGGAATACAGTCAGGAGCTACACTGAAGTCCCTCCTCTAAAGCTACTTCGAATGTAACAACTCTATTCTTCAATAGTTTAGGACCAGGGACAAGCCGCTGGATCTTAAGCTTGCCATTACAAGGGCTACTACTTCAGGTTAGCTGTTGTAACAGTAAATGAGATCATTTCTGTAAAGTGCTTAGCCCAAATCCTGATATATGTTAAATACTCCACAAGTGATCAATAACATTTTTACTTATAGTATTGGTGCCATGATCATTATCATCATTTCTTTAGATACTTATTATGAGACTTGGTTGCTTATGAACAATTTATACATGCATTAGTGAATCTTTATTGGGTAGCTACTGTGTATCTCAGCCTGTGCTAATAAGCTCTATGACCTTCAGGAGTTGAGAATCTCATTGTGTAGATGCGATAGATATTTGAAATGGCTCAGCAGCATCAATCACCATTAGCATGGCTGCAATGACCACAGATTTTTACTGAGTGCTTTTGTGCCAGGTGCTGGATGTGTAAACATCTGTCTACACTAATAACAACTCTGGGTAACTTCCAGTGTTTTCCCATCTTATGGATAAAAAAAAAAAAAAAAAATGGTCAAGAATGGGAGAAGTCTTATTCAATGTCACAGAGCTGGCACATGGAGCAACTGAGATTTGGGATTTGCATTATGGGAAAACTCCAGAGGGTGGGTTCAGGAGAAGATGAACAATGGGGAAATGACTTCTGTGTGAAGAGGACTGACCAGTCCTCAGATATGGGTCATGGAGCTGCTACAATAGATCCATGCATTCTTAAGACCTCATGAGAGACCCACTACATCAAAGCTCTGGGCAACCTCCACCCTCGATCTGTTACCACTCTTTACAGCTTGAAGCCCTGCTCTGATGTTGAAAGTAGATGGCTATCCTCAACCTCACCTCCTACTCCATGTGGGATATGAGACACATCACTATCCCATCTGGAGTTCAATTTCCCTCTAGAAAGTGGGAATGGTGCTAGGTTCCTCTTGGTATAGTAAGATGAGATGACACTGGTATGCTTGTCTTTGGCTGGACAGTGGCCTGTCCTCAGTTCATGGGAAACCTTTATCTTCAGAGTCTGAGGTTGTCTGTATGCATTGTACATCTGGGATTTGGCCCTTCCGGGTTGTTTTGTAACAAATTTTTCCTGAGGATACACAACATATACATCTACTCACTCCAGATAGGGAACCCACAATAGACCAAAGTACAGATACCCCTAAAGTCCAACTTGGTGAACCAATGTATTTTTATTGGAGTTACAGGAATCTGGGTGATGGGTCACCTACAGGAGCAGAAATGACTCAGAAAATTGCATCACCAAAGCCACCCCAGTTCACAAAATTGGGAACCTAGAGCCCAGCCTGCAGGCAGCTCAGTGGGTTGGAGAGTGTCCTTTCCAGGTGCCTCAGTTGGTCTAAACCTCTCCCAGGTAGCTCTGCTGGTTTCTACTTCTTCAAGCACCTGGTTTAGTCTTCTGAGTCTTTGCAACTGAGCTTCCTTTTGTCTGGGAGGGACTCTTTGCTTTTATTGCTTACTCTGGCAGGGAGGGGCCGAGTGAATCTGGTCAGTTTCAGGAACTTCCTGAAGCTATTCTGAGCTGCTTACCTTCCTAAGGAGTTTCCTACAGGGTGGAATGTTTCATTGACATGTCTTAGAATCTAATTGTGAAACTGAAACACTCAGTCTGCTTCAACCAGTAGACTATCCCAATGGCTTCCTTAGGAATATTCTTCCAGAACAAGTATTTGGCAATGCATCTGATGAGCCCACCAGCCATACATGCTGCACTCAAGCTCAAGTGGCATTTTCATCTGATCCCTGGAGAAGCCAGCCTGCCACATGCATCCCAGAAAAGCCATTGTTCTCTCTGGCTTTGTAAACAACACATCAGGCCACTGTGTCAGGACACAGCCTCTCTTCCTGCTGGGTGAGTAACAAGGTGGCCCCCCGCTGAGAAGGCTCTCCTGGGTGGGTATAAACAAGGGTCACCATAATGACTGAGAGAAAAGTCTATCCACCCACATGTCTATCATTATGATTGTCATTGCGAGTGAACCACTTCACAGATCTGCCAGCCATTCCCGCTGGCAGTGACTTCCTTTTAGACTAAGAGTGGGTGGGGACAATGCTTGGAAGGTGTCTGGCCCAGCAAGGACTTCTGGCATGACATTTGAAGTGGGGTTGTCTGGGTTGAGGAGACAAGGCCACTGTCGGTGATGTTGGGAGGATACTGGAGGAAGCAGGGTGGACAGGGTGGGCAACAGTGGACTGAAGGATGAGCCAGAAGCCTGGAGCTCAGGACATCAGGGAAAGCCTAGAAGCAGGTGAGGTAAACAGGTCACCAGTCTAGGGAACCCTGCAGCAGAACATCATGGGGGGCTGGCGAGAAGGAAGCTACTTCGCAGGAGTTTCTCAAACAGACAATACCTAAGCTAGAGCTATCCTAACAAAGCACTCTAGACTTGGTGGTTTGCGCACATGTGGCAGGATAGCGGGTGGTCCTTGAATGTTCTACCCCTCCTAAAGTCACTTGGAAACCTAACCCCCAAGGGACTGGAAGCTGAGGTCCCCAGGAGGTTATCCTGTCATGAGGGTAGAGCAGAATTAAGTGTCCTTGTCAAAGAGCCTGGAGGAGGACATTAATCCCTCTTGCCCTCTGTCCTTGGCCCACAACACTCCTCCCCTCCATGGGATACAGCTTCAAGTGCCACCCTAGGAGTGGAGGGGAAGACTCAATTAAACCACAGGCCAACCTACAGAACTTTCTTATTGAACTTCCTCCTCTCTCCATAGCTGTGAGAAATAAATTCCTATTCTTTATGAATTACCCTGTCCCAAATATTTTGTTATAGCAGCAGAACGCAGACTAAGACTACACCTCACACTTGTTTTCAGAGCAGCACTGGTGGCCCTGAGGAAGGGCCTTGCAAGAGAAGTATGTTCCAAGCAGAGCTGCTGCTGGTCCTTGATGGCTGCTACCAGTCCCTCAAGCCAGTTCCTGTGGGTGGACAGAGAAGATGACCCTGGAAGAGTACCACACCTGGGGGTCCCTGGAAGAAGACAAGGCAAGAAGTGGAGACAGGATATTCCACACCTCCATTTAGCACTGCCCCTCTTGTCTCATTTTAATATGAGGGAGCCGAGACCAGGAGGGAGATGGTCTGAGGAGGAGGCTAACCAGTGAGATGGTCTCAATGACTGATTCATGTTCCTAGGGCTGGGGCCTCAATGTGTCGCCACTGAGTTCTTTCACATCGTGGATATATTTAGAGCTGGGCCTCCCTTCCCAGACTAAGCATAGCTCTGTGGCTTTATTTGGTCACCCTGGGTCCCCAACACCTGGACCAGCAAAGTATGGGTGCCAGGAAAGGTTAAAAAAAAAAACAAGGGCCACAAAAAGTATGGAGTCTCCAGGAGCTTTCACCTTACTGTCCCAGCAAGGAGCTCCTGAGACATCGATGCACATCCTGCCTTGGCCTTGAATCCTAGTCCGTGCATCTGCTCACCTTAAATCAGTTTAAAGTCTTTATCTTATCTCAGTGTCAGGGGTGCAGGTGGGGAAGGGGGCGGGTGGCTCCCTCTGTGCTGCCAACAAATGCCTGTGTCTAGACAGGAGGAGGCCCTGTCTGAGGGCAGACTGCCGAACTGTGGGGGAACACACAGGCGGCACAGAGCTGTAGGGCACAGAGCTAGAGGATGCATAGGGTGGGTGCACCAGGCTGTAGGCTGTGAGGTGGGGCTTGAAAACTGAATTCTTACCAGGTTGGGTGGAATCTTTAGGTTCAAAACTGCACCCCGGTCTTCTAGACCAACTGAAGAAGAAATTAGTTTCTCCACTCAAGGCTCCCATCATCTTGGCAGAATGCAGTTTTCAATCACACCCCAATAAAAGCCCAAGTGGACAGAAAAGACCTGCAGCTAGTTCTTTTTCTCTCTGCAGCCACCTCCACTCTCCAGGGGGTATCGACTTTTATCCTGTTATCCTTTCCTCTCATCTCCACTGTAGTCTTCGGGGGTCCCAGTACGCTGCGTGAGTCACACCCCTCCATGCCAAGACTCATAGTGTCCATTCTCAGGTTGGAGGGAGGCCTGATCCTGCAGGGTTTGCAGATGTTTCACTAATGGAGGGAGAACACCTTCCGCATAGACAGCGCCTTCCAACAGAGGCACGGATATAAAAAAAGCTGAGAGGAAGCTGTGTGTCTCCCTGCCTTCAGTGCTTCTTCTTCTTGGGAGAGTGTGTCTACTGTTACACTCCAAAGACACTAGAACCCAGCTCCTTTGGCCTTCCAATGTGGACTTCACAAGTGACTCCCCAGGGTGCTACCAGGCCTTCAGCACCAGACTGGGAAGAGAGAAAGGAAGGCAGTTGCTTATTTTTGGAGAGTGATTTGCCTCAGTCCTAAGAGTCCCAGGGGCTGGACAGTGGCTGTACCTTTGTGATCTGCCTTAGGCAGAACTGCTTTCCTGCTTTTGCCCAGCTGTCTAAATTCTGGAAAAAGTAGCATTTAAAGGGTTAGGGGCGAGGCATATAAATGGAGGGTTGTGGGGCCAGATGTATAAACTAAGGACATGACCACTTCAAGTTGTGGTTCAGCAGAGGGTTTTTATTGTAAATATGAGGGAGAGAGCCGCTGGAGGCATCTGGAAGAGTCCAGACTGAACATAGCCAGAAGAACAGACCCCATGAGAGGTGAGAGGAAAAGAAAGAGAGGAAGAGAGAGAACCAAGCAAGAGTGTCTTAGTTGGGGTTTCTATTGCTGTGAAAAGACACCATGACCACGGCAACTCTTATAAAGAGAACATTTAACTGGGATGGCTCACTTACAGTTTCAGAGGTTCAGTCCATTATCATCGTGGTGGGGAGCATGGTGGCATGCAGGCAGATGTGGTGCTGGAGCTGAGAGGGCTACATCTTGCAGGCAACAGGAAGTTGACTGAGATACTAAGTGGTATCCTGAGCATAGGAAACCTCAAAACCTGTCCCCCACAATGACATACTTCCTCCAACAAGAGTATACCCTCTTCAACAAAGCCACACCTCCTAATAGTGCCATTCTCTATGAGACTGTGGGATTCAATTACACTCAAACTACCACATTCCACTCCAAGGCCCCCATAAGCTTGTTAACAATATCATAATGCACAATGCATTTAGTTCAACTTCAGAAGTCCCTGTAGTCTATGATAGTCTCAACAATGTTTTAAAGTCCAAAGTTCAAAGTCTCTTTTGAAATTCATACAATCTCTCTCTCTCTTTTTTTTTTTAAAGATTTATTTATTATGTATATAGCATGTATGACTGCAGGCCAGAAGAGGGCACCAGACCTCATTACAGATGGTTGTGAGTCACCATGTGGTTGCTGGGAATTGAACTCAGGACCTCTGGAAGAACAGTCAGTGCTCTTAACCTCTGAGCCATCTCTCCAGCCCCCATACAGTCTCTTAACTGTAATCCCCATAAGCTCAAAATCAAAAAACAGATCACATATTTCCAACATATAATGGTACAGAATATACATTACCATTCCAAAATGCAGGAAAGGGAGCATAGTGAGGGAATACTGAACTAAAGCAAGACCAAAAACCAACTGGGCAGACTCCAAACTCTGCATCCCCATGTCTGATGTCAAAATGCTCTTCAGATCTCCAACCCCCTTCAGCTCTGTTGATGCTACACAGTTCTTTCTCTTGGGTTGGTCCCAACTCTCTGTTAGCTGCTTTCCTCAGCAGGTATCCCACAGCGCTGGCATCTCTAGCATCTTGGGGTCTCCAGGGCAATCCAGGCTTCAACTTCACAGCTTCACACAATGGCTTCTTTACTAGGCCTCCATTTAGGGACACCCCTGACACATGCCTGGCCTCAGTGGCTTTCTTTAGGCATGATGGCAAATCCCATAACCTGTTTCTTCTATCCTTAACTCTAAAGCTAGAACCATATGGCCTAAGCTGCCAAGTTCTGCTGCTTGTTGGGGCTGGAATATGGCCCCTTCACTCAGTAACATCTTTACCAGCTTTCTGTTCTTCACTGCCTAAGCTTGGCTGTCCTGAAACTTGTTCTGTAGACCAGGCTGGCCTCAAACTCAGAGACCTGCTGGCTTCTGCCTTTCTAGTGCTGGGATTAAAGGTGTGTGTCCCACCACATTCGGCTCTAAGCATTTCTTTAATTCCTTCTTACAAATTGGAAACTTAGCTGGGTGGGATCTTATCCTGAGGTCACCATTCCCTATATTCCATTTCTTAATCTGTTTATCTCCTTGAACACAGGATTTAGCTCCCTTCCACTTCCTGGTGCTCTTTTTCACCTCAAAATTTACATTTTGTAATTTACCCTGCTTGACTTGCTCCTTTTCATTATAAATCTTCATTAGAGTTACCACTAATATCCACACAACAGAGTCTATACTAGGCTATCTTGAGATTTCTTCTGCCAAAGGAATTAATTCAAAACTCTTGACTTTAGCCTCAGGCAGACTCTTTGGACAAGGGCAAAAAGCAGCCACTTTCTTCACCAAAATATCACAAGGCCAGTCTCTAGGCCACATGCTAACATTCTTCTCCTCTGAAATCTCTTGATCCCATAGTTCAGCAAATCACGTTCAGCACCACTGTCTTCCATGCTCCTACTAGTATAGCCCATTAAGCAGTGCTTAAAGCATTCCACTGCTTTCTTAACTCAAAGTACTAAAGTCCATATTACTCCAAGCAAAAACATGGTCAGGCCTATCACAATAATACCCTAATCCCTGGTACCAACTTCTGTCTTAGTTGGGGTTTCTATTGCTGTGAAAAGACACCATGACCACAGCAACTCTTATAAAGGAAACATTTAATTGGGATGGCTCACTTACAGTTTTAGAGGTTCAGTCCATTATCATCGTGGTGGGGAGAATGGTGGCATGCAGGCAGATGTGGTACTGGACCTGAGAGGGCTATATCTTGCAGGCAACAGGAAGTTGACTGAGATATTGGGTGGTATCCTGAGCATAGGAAACCTCAAAAGCCTGTTCCCCACAGCGACACATTTCCTCCAACAAGTCCAGACCTGATAAGTCTTTTCCACCTCGATAGGCCTCTCTGCCAATGCAGAATGTTTGGGTGGGAGCTCTACCTCAACTCCTGGCACCCTGGCATCCCTATACCCAAAGAGTCTGGAATGTTTGGAAGGAGTCTGGTGGAAGATCCACCTCAACTCCCCTCCCCTATCTCTTTCCCTAAACCCACCCCTTCAAAGCCTGCCAGACATAGCTCCTCCCCCAGAGAGACTCAAGACCACTCCCACAGGGTATATAAGCTGCATCCCAGAAAACAGACACATGGTTCTTCTGGCCTCTTGGCCCTGTCTGCTCTCTGAGGGGCCAGGAATCACCTGGGAATGCTTTACCCATTAAACCTGGGCTTTTCCTGATTCGGTTTGCAGCATCGGCAGAGAGGCCTATCAGGGTGGAAAAGACTTATCACCTGGCGGTTCTACTGAGACCAGGTGGAGCAGAGCAAAGGCAGCCCTCTGCACCAGAATGAGTCAAGGGTCTGGCGCAGCTCTTTAGCAGGACACCCTGAAAAATAAAGAGACCCTGGGCCTCCTAGGCAAGGACTTGAAAAGAGCAACTTACCAAGCTGAGAGCCAATCTTAGTCTGGCAGAGAGCAGATGCAGGGGAGAAGGTATTTTCCCACCACACAGCCCCGGGTCTTTTCCACCCTGATAGGCCTCTCTGCTGATGCAGCAAACCAAATCAGACTGAAGCAAGAAAAATCCACCAGACTCCTTCCAAACATTCTAGACCCTTTGGGTATAGGGATGCCAGGGTGCCAGGGGTTGAAGTGGAGCTCCCACCCAAACAATACCCAGTTCAACAAAGCCACATCTCCTAATAGTGCCACCCTCTATGAGATTATGGGATTATGGGGGCCAATTACATCCAAACTACCACAAGGGGTGGGGCGTGAGAGAGCACAGCTGAAACAGCAGGCTTATAAGAAGAAATGAGAAGCTGGGGGTAGGGAAGCCCATGAGCTGGGGAAACTTAGGATAAGGGTCAGATGAAACCCAACCAGGATGCCAGGATGGACTCTGAAGTGTGTAACAGGTACTTGTGATACTGAGGGAGCCTGGATGCCAGCTTGCACTCTAGTATGCCAGTAGGCATCACACGTAGCCATTTGTCCCTTGTGCCAGAGGTAAGGAAAAGGCTTGTTTAGTCGAGGGGAACTGACTTCACAGGTTCCTGAGGAATGCTGGCCCTTGTCTCACTGCCAGAATTTGGACCTGACACTAGGTACATGCAGGCAAGAGTATCAGGTCATCCCCAGCTACATAGTGAGTTTGAGACAGTCTGGACTACAGGAGACCTTGTCCAAAGAAGATGCTAAGATGCTAGTTGCTAAATAACCTTCCTTTTCTAGAATCCAAAACATCTGGTGATGTTCAGATAACTATTGGCAGGTGTAATGCCCTTCTTATAATTTGGTTCTGAGTATCAGCTAACGTAAAACATGCACATTGCTGTGAGGTTTAACTTGTAGAAAAGTGATATGTTGAAGGAACTATAGGAGCTGGCCTCAGAAGGTCAGAATGAACTGATGTGCAGGCCAGAAAAAAAAAAAGAAAGAAAGAATAGACAGGCTGAAGAGATTGCTCAGTGGTTAGGAACACTTCCTACTCTTGCAGAAGACCAGAGTTGGTTCCTAGTACCCACATCAGGCATCTCTGACCTCCTGTTACTCCAGTCCCAGGGGATCCAATATCTTCTTCTGGCCTCTAAGGGCACCTGTGCACATACAAACAAAAATAAATATAAATCTTTTAAAAAGAAAATAAAATGGAAAGGACATGTGCCCTGGACAACACCCCCCACACACACCCCTCATGATGAGGTCTTGTGTCCAAAGCCTTTCGCTTTCTCTCAACCTGTGCAAGCCCTTTGACATATCTGAATCCTTAAGAGTGTTTTGGGGGTAACAGTAACCTCCACTCTCCCATCTTCTCAAGGTGCTAGCCCTTGACTAAACCAGATTTCCTTCTCACTAGCTTTCCTTTCCTGAATATTGGCCTTTGGGTGGTGAACAGATGGTCTCAGTTAACAGAAGAAGGGCAGGACAGCAATTTGTTTTCCTTATTTCACAGTTGAGGGAACTGAGGCTTGGAGCTGAGGTGTGGCTTGTTTGAGACACAAAGTTGAAGATGGATCAGCTTCATTGGCTTAGCTTTGGGTCACATGGTGTTCCCAAGGTTGGAAGAGAGGGAGGAGGGGGACAGATGGTGACCTACCATTCTGTGCCCTGTGTTCTGACCTTTAGGGACTCTGTCTTTGCAGAAAACATTGTCCTTAATCCCCCAGAGCTGTGGAGATGCTGCACACAGATCCAGGATTAGAATCAGAGTCCTGGGTCTTGACTCAGAAAGGCAACTCTCACTTCAAAAGAGACAAGTGATGGCTTTATTCTGCAGCCAAATGTGAGTGACGGTAGCTTGGAAACACAGGTTTAGGTGGTTCCAAATTCCGTATTCCTCCGCGGTAACAATTCCATGAGCTTTTATGGAACAAAGAAAAGTATAAATCGAGATAGTTTTCAGGTGTATTGCTGAAAACATTGGGTAGGCAGTTTCTAGAAAAACAGAAATTTTAGCTTTTGTGAGACCAAAACAGGAACAATATAGCTTCCAGGTTAAGGTTTCTGTTTGCAGTCAAGACCGTTAAGAATAAGTTCCTGTTTGTCCTTTGAAAATCCTTAAAATAGTTAGAGAATAAGTTCCTGTTTGTCCTGTGTTAAGTCCTTGCAAGTGAAGATTTCTATTTGTAATTAAGAATAAGTTCCTGTTTCTTAGATCTGATGTAAACTGCAAAGCATGTTTTTCAACCTACATTAAACCTGCGACCCTGTCCACATGACATATATCCTGACCCCTGTTCCTTCCCTTTCACTGTGGTTTTCTTTTCATTTTGTAACTGCAGTTTTCTAACAATGTATAATCGTCAACTCTCTGGCCACTGTGAACACCTGTCTCTTCTATAAAAGAGACCTCGGGAGGCCAGTAGGGGCCACACTTTCAAATCCTGACTTAGGGTGAGACAGCTGGCTGGCCAGTCCCAGGTGCACCCCAAGATACAGCTTGCTTTAGTTGGACAATCACAGATTTGGTCCTTTCTTCTCGTGATTTTCAGGGGCCCACAGTCTCACTAGGAGAAAAGGACGAGCCTCAGAGGCTCTCTTAGCCCTTATTTGGTGGAATCCCAAAGGTTTCAGGTGTTAGTCGCAGGTCTTTAGGTTAAACACAGAGATGGGCAGGAATGGCTATCAGGGGGCTGAATATAGTCTCGAGTAAACTAAATTGGGGTTTGGACCTTCCACATTCCAACTTCTCCATAGCCATTAAAATTCTGATCAGTTAGCCCGTCTGGCAGGGGGGTGGTCAGAGGAAGACCTGGATCTTTTTAGGAACTTTTGTTCATACAGGTAACCCTCATTCCTAAGGCAGGTTCACTGGCCCTAACCACTAGGCCTCTCATAACTCAGGTTTCTATGGTGGGCCACCACTGCATGTCCAGCACAGCCTCAGCAGAAGCTTGTGACAAATTCCTCCTGTCAGACCATCTGTGAATGGTGATCCTCCATTCTCCTTCCAAGGGCCCCTTGCCTTGCAGGATGACCATGTTCCAAACAACAGAGAAAGCCTTGAGGATTCCACAGTATTAAAAGCAGGCAGCCTCGTCCTTTTCTCCTAGTGAGACTGTGGGACCCAACTCCCCAGCCTTGGTTTCCCAAGTTTGGACTGAAAAAGTGGCATTTTTCTGGGCCAAACTCAAGCCTTTCAAAAAGGTGTTCTGGGCCAGCGCGTTTGCCTCTTGCAAGCCCTCCGGGAGCTCATCTGCATTCTTGGAATGAAATGTTGACTGTACTTCAGGCTCAGCCACACATTAAAATGCTCCTGAGGGCTTATTTTGGAGAAGGAACTCTGGGATGATGGCTGGCAGGCCTTCCACCTCCCCTGGGAGAGCAATCAGCCCCCTGCCTAGGCTGTAGGGAGGACGGCCTGAGACTGTGGCCCTGAGAGGCGCTGACCAATGAGAGCCTCGCCCCAGGGGCTGTCTCATTTTTCTATGTAAATAAATCATTTCCAGAGATTGCCCGGATCCCAGCAGGTGGCTGCTAAAATGTTTGAAGTGGATCCTCTGCCACTGTGAACACTGTTAAGCATTATTACCAACTTTGGATGTTTTTCTCTGCTGATTTCACAGAATAATCACCAACCTCCCTTCCAGGCTCTGGCCTCTCTGTGTCTAAGATACTTGCATGCCTCTGGGGACAGACTGCTCATCACCTCCGGGTTTCCTGTTTTGTGGCTGTGCCCTGGTGATCACCAAGGGCTCCTAACCAATCTGGAACCTGCACTCTTTCTCTCTATAAGCAGCTTCACAGCTTGCTCTGGTCTTAAAGAGCATGCTTGCTCTCTCCACTGTCTGCACACCTTCTTCTGTACATTGGACTAGGTCTGCGACCTCTTTTCCAAGACTTCCTAATCCTCCAGCACCTGGTCCTGCCTGGCCCCTCCACACTAATCCACTCCGGCCCCTGCTTGCTATGCTCTGACCCTATTGGTTCTGCTGTCCCTCAAATATAAGGAAGCCTGGGAGGGGCCAAAGTACATAGGCGGGGCCAAGGTGCCCCTTTCTCTGGGTTCTTTCTTGAATGCCCCTGCTCAATTGCCCCTTTCTTAGAGAGAGCCCCTGATACTGCCACCATTCTAGGTACCACTGGTCTGAGCCCCATCTCTCTCTGTCATAAGAACCCCACGCAGTCTCCTTTACATCATGTAGTGCTATTCAACTATAATATGAAGCACTAGGACATGACTTACTTAGGAGTCATTGACGGTATGATTAGCATGCAAACCTCATGAGGGGTCTTCCTCTTGTTCCCTGCTGGGGTCTCTGACTTAGCACAATGTAGATGCTCAATAAATATTCCTGATATTGCCAAACTTGGATGTGGTAGTTCAAATGAAAAAGGCCCCCATAGGCTCATGTTTTAATGGTTGGTCCCCAGTTAGTGGAACTGTTTGGTAAGAATTGGGAGGAGTAGCCTTGTTGGAGGAAATGTGCCACTGGGGGAAGGCTTTGAGATTTCAAAAGTCCAACCCAAGCCCAGTGTCTCAATCTGCCTGCTGCCTGCGGATCAGGATGTAAAGCTCTCAGCTACTGCTCCAGTGCCATGCCTGCCTGCTTCCCACCAAGATGATCATGAACTAACCCTCTGAAACTGTAAGCAAGCCCCTAGTCAAATGCCTTCTATTATAAGAGTTGACTTGGCTATGGGGTCTCTTTGCAGCCATAGGACAGTAACTAAGATAGGGGGAGGTTATCACATATTGTACCCCAAGCCAGGTTCAGCTGTTTGTCCTCAATAAGCCAATTAAAGGCACAAAATTAAAAGTGGAAATCAGAAAAAGGAGATCTATTCAATGTGACCACATTGAAAGAGAGACAGAGAGACCCAATGGCACTTCCTGACAAGTCTGCCTTGGGGGTCCTGAACTGAGATTGAAGTTTAATTAGAGGGCCAAGGTTACACACATCTCAAGTCTTGTCTAGGTGTAGTCTCACCCACCACTGACCTCATTGTCTGGGCTTAGTCTCACCCTGTGAGATGGCCTCAAGAGTTGTTCAAACTGTGTGAGATCTTTTCCCAGGAGACAAGTTCCCCCTCTGGCTGGGACATTTTCCTTCTCCCAGCATGAGTTTCTCAGGGAAAGCCCCATTTCTTTGGGATCATTGTTCCAATAATCTGATATTTAGATTGAGGGAGACAGAATCTCTTTAAAATCTCTTCTTTTCTACCAGTGATCATAAGGGACACGTGAGACAGAAAGGGACACTTTATATTCTAGGTGGTAAGAACACATTTATACTTCATACTGTGTCTTATCTATTGCTGTGATAAGACATCATGGCCAAGGCAATTTAAAAAAGAAAGAATTTAATTTAGCTTATGGTTCCAGAGGTTAGGGTTCATGAAGGCAGAACAAGGGCACAGAGGTAGGCATCCAGACCAGTAACTGAGGCTCACATCTTGATTCCCCAAGCAAGAGACAGAGAGAGTGAACTGGGAATGGCATGAGTCTTCTGAAACCTCAAAGCCCTTCCCCAGTGAGATGCTTCCTCTGATGAGGCCACACCTCCCAATCCTTTCCAAATAGTTCCACTAACTGGAGACCAAGTATTTAAATATATGAGCCTGGGGGAGGGAGGGACATTATCATTAGGTTCAATAGCAAATAGCCTCTACTTGCTGAGCCATTTCACAGACCTACATGGTGTATTTTGAGTTACTTTTCCTTCAAGGCATGAAGTCAGAGTCTAGATGATGATGGTGATGATGATGATGATGATGATGACGATGATGATTTTGCTGTGTCATCTCTAACATGGTGATGTACCTTACAGTTACAGGTTAGTGCTTACAGGTGACAGTCATGAAAAAGCTGTTATATATTCATGCACACGATGGCAGTGGAAACCATCTGGAGCCAGCAGAGGATCTTCTGTAATAACACTGAAGGTGGTCTGGACACAGATTCTCTCAAACTAACACAGAAAGGAGTGGCCCCAAAGATAACAGTTTGGAAAAGATGAACTCTGAATGTGAAGACATTTGGGAAAGACCTTTATTCTTTTATTTTGCTTATATTTCCTTTTTTGTGTGCATAGAGATAGCATGCATTAAAAAAAAAAAAAAACTAAACTAAATCTAAATGTGTCCAAAGACTCTCTCGTGATAAACACAGACTAAGAAGGGAAAGTCTTGGGGTTGCTGAAGAGACAGCTCAGCAGTTAAGTGCTTCCTCAGCAAAGTGCAAGGACCAGAGTTTGGATCCACCAGACCCCCTGTAAATTCTGGGTAGACATGGTGGACTACTCGTAATCCTGGCCTCACAAGGCAGAGACAAGATGAACTGGCTAGCATGACTATCCATCCATATCAGTGAGCTCTGGTTTGCTTGAGAGACCCTGCCTCCAGGAATAAGGTGAGAGAATGATTGAGGATGGTTCCTAATATCAACCCCTGACTCCACATTCAGGTGCACACAGGTACACCCACACACCCACACACATGTGAAACTACATACATGCAACCCCTCCCCCAACACACACACACACACACACACACACACACACACACACACACACACACTCTGAAAAGGATTGAAAGTGGCAGGAAGCATCACGTCACGGCTTATGGGTCTAGTTTGTCCCATCTTTTGTGGCAGTGGCTATTCTTTCTTGGGACACCAGACAGTGGTGCTTTCTAATACTGACATCCTGGGGCATTCATGGCATTATAAAGGGACTGCCATAGCACTGGATGTTAGGTGTTAGCATGCAGGCTGCCACCCAAAAGAGAAAGAGACCAGGAATGAGACCCCAGCTTAGCCTCCTCGCACCCTCCGGTTTTGAACCTAGGTCTCTCATGTGAGAGCCCAAGAGATCCAGAGTCAGGGTTCCCTTGAGTGCTCATCCAGAGACCCTCCTCCTGGGGCACAGAGCAATATGGGAAGCCAGATAGGGTTATAAGATGGGTAGAAACTACTTGAGGCAGAGCCAAGATCCCTTTTGTGTCCAACTCTTCCTCATGCAGTGCGTGGAGGGCCTGGGCACATGGACAGGGCCTGGAGCCCTATCGCTGTGTAAAAGACCAGTGACCCTGCCATCTGAGTGCTGATGTGGGATTTCAGCATCTCACAGCCCTCCTCCCCTTCACTCATCCACAGGCACCTGATTTACAATGTGGGGCTCTCCGTGGGGAGAGATGAAACCTTAGTGACAGCTGGGACTTGGCTCCAGGATGCAGACGTCACCAGTGATGGACAGCAAGAGCTCGGGTTGCAATAGTGTGTGTGCTGGATGAGTTGTGTATATATCTCAACCTTGGTCCGGTGCCTCATGCCCAGTCAGCCAGGCTAACTGCATCTGTCTTGCTTTAGGGCTCTGGACCTGTCTATGGAGCTGGGGACTGAGCTCTTCAGTTTACTGCAGTTTACTTCAATCTACAGCAGATTTGGAGTCACAAGATCTACCCAAGTCTATGTTAGAGGGAGGGCCTTTTGGATGTCACCATTGCTGTCCATGGTAGGCAGAGAAGACACAAAACTCCAGGGGTATGCAGTGTGCTGCAGTGTTACCTGTACTTGCCTCCACAACTAGCTTTTGATGTGGGTGTGGAGGATCCAAGTTCAAGGCTCTAAGCTTATGCAGCAAGCATTTGGCCCACTGAGCCATCCCCCCACATCCACAGAGAGAAATTTTGAGGGGAACCCAGAGCAGGATCAAATCCACGGCCCTAATGACCAGCCCAGTGCTTGCTCTCGGTTCATTGAATGACTCAATGAGCATGGAAAGGGCTACCTAGACTGTGGAGTACAGAGGACATGTTGCTTGTTTAGTGCCCAGTGTGGGGGACCTATCCCTTCCAAGGTGATGACCCTCACCAGACCTACCTGCCAGGAGATCTGCCAGATGAAGATTGTCCTGTCTGCCACCCTCGGGGACAAATCCAGCTTCTTCCTAGTGGAATTTAAAATGACATCAGTGATTTGAACAAGGACCACGCAGCTGGCAGGTGCATGGCGTATGGTCAGCCCAGCCCAGACGCTTAATGCTGACCTAACATCCGAGTCTGTCATAAAGCTTGGGTCATGGCCATAGTTAAGAGGAAGTGGTTGATGCTGGGAATGAGTCTCCTGGGGATGCTGGGAGGATGTGGGCTGGACTGAGCCCAGCCGTTTCTCAGTTTTACCACAGAGACTCACAGCGGACTTGCTGCTTCATGGGGAAAGCAAACAAGAAGCCTGGGGAAGGAGGGATGTAGCTCAGCGGAGCATCCTGCAGCTCTGGCACATGGCTTACCCTTCTCCCCATCACCTTCAGGGAAGGAGGCCATCCAGGTGCTCCATGTCCTGGGAGGGCCAGGAAGGTTTGAGCAGAACAGCAGCTTCATGCAGTTCCATCACACTCTAGTCTGAAGGGGGAGCCAGACAGTGGGTAGCACAGCAGTCCTCACTGAAACTGGCATAACATGAACTCTCCTGACACTGACTTGGGTGGATCCAGAAGTCAGTAGAGATGGTACCACGTCCTTATCAGCTTTGTAATGGAGATGCTCCCCAGTTGAATCATTCTGGAAGGCCCATAGTAGAAGGGGCTGGTGAAGCCATCTTATCTGGCCCTGTTTTATGGGATAAAGAAGGCAACTAAGGCTGAAGGGAGAGAAATCACACACAGAATTGGCTCCAGTACTGTACCTTATTGGTATCCTGAGTGACCTGGAGCTGCCCATGCCCCTGTCTGTGATGTTGCTCACATGGTCCAGCCATCATCCCCACTCATGAACTGGCATCCACATCTGTACCCCGTCCCTTCCATCCACACCACATGTCAATACCTAGGGGGTCCCCATGAGCTACATGTTGTACTCACCCACCCAGATTCACCTTCCAAAAGTGCATCCCAGAGTTCTGTGCACTCAGCCCAAGCCTGCAGGGCCTGTCCCCCTGCCTCCCCATGAATCTGTGTCCCGAGGATCCCGCACCCCAAACACATCAGGCATCTGGCATTACTCCTACCTCTGTTGTCGTTCTCTGCTCGGGACTCCCAGCCTCCCCTGGGTGACAGCAATGGTCGCTTGTCCCTAGTTCTCGCCCTGGTAAGGATGCATAGACTCATGGCCCCTGGGGATCTCTGGGAACAATCATCCACTTAGTGTGGCTTGGAAAGTCCTTCGAGTTCCAGGTCCTTGACAAATGGCTGTGTTTGGCCCAGGATGACACCTGTCCTGCCAGCTGTCCACAGATCTGCTCTCCTCAGCCCTGCAACCTCTTCTTCCTCCATCCTCACCTCTGTCCTTCCCTCACCCTTGAGGAGGAGCCACCAGCACATCCCGGACCAAGAACTGCTCCTTAAACGTGAGAGTGACTTTAGTACAGATATATATATATGGCCTTTTCTGTGGCCCCAAGGCCATCCCAAGGGGACATATAGGAATAACCTGAAATCTGTTCTTCTGTAGGTGAACCGTAGATGCACACCATCTTCCAGCTGCCAGTGTCGGTCACAATGCTTGTCACAGACTCCGCCATAGCCACCGTAACCAGTGTGTGCCACGCTCCTCTTCATAGGCAGGGGTGTAACTGACCACAGACAATGGACTCCTGGTATGAAGTGTCACAGAGACATTGCTCTGGCCCTCCCAGGGTAGGCAGCTGAGAGTGGCAAGACCCTGCCAGGTTGTGGCCTAGGACTCCTGTGTTGTTCTCCGTGCCCTGCTAACATGGCAGGGGGAAGCCTGGCACCCCCTATGCCTTGTTCCCCGAGACTGTCAGTGTTTGACTCCCCAGGGCTGGACCTGGGCAGAGCCCCGCTAATGAGTGTCCAGATCACCTGGGGCCTGGTGCTGTCTCAGGGCCTCACCACCAGCATCTCAGCTCTGTGAAGCATGGGGTCGAGGAGGCTCTGAGGTCTCTGGCGATGCCAGGATTTGTCGCGTCTGAAGACACATCCCAGCCTCTCTCTCCAGCACCCATTCATTACTGCACCAAATCCCTGGAATTTTAAGACATGAATTTTCCTTGCTGTTCGGATTAAATTTGAAATGGGAGATGAGTGGGCATCAGACAAGCACGCTCTTCACTCCCTCACAACTGGAAGAGATGCCTGGCTCTTGGGATCAAAAACCCAGGTTAGCATTGTCAGGGCCACCTGGTGGATGTGTAGGGAACTACAGGCAGTAGGCCAAAACCTGAGTGCCCCTGGCACAGCAGTCTGTGGGCAAAAGGTAAACACATTTTATTTACGGTAGACACAGATTCACAGAGAGGTTAACAATTTTATGGGTCCATTCCATGTGATTAATGTTTAGAAATCTAGAATTTTTTTGGTCAAGACTGGTTTATCTCCAAGCAACTTCGGGCCTTTCTGGATCTTAGTTTCCATGTTTATAGGTGGTCGAGGTATTCACCCTCTGAGGACCCTCTTGGCTCTGAAAACCTTTCATGTCACAACAGGGACAAACACCCACACTTCACACAGCTAAGTTCTTTCTTTTGCAAGTCTGAGCTTTGTCGCTTGGGAAGAGACCCCACATGCCGCACTTGTCTCCCACTTCATAGGGCACAGACAGGTGGCTGAGGCAAGCTGACCCTGGCATCTGCCAGGGCCTTGAGGAGATGGTCACTACATCATACTGGACCCAAATAAGAGCAGGGCAGGCTTGCTGCACACACCCCAGTCAGGCCCATGTCTTTGCTATTGTGGTAACATGATCATGTTACCAGTAACCCGCTCAGTAGCTCAGACGCTCGTGGGCAGGGCCTCTTCTTTTCTGTTTGCTGGCCAACAAATGCCAGTTGTTTTCTTCCTCCACTCCAAAGAAATCCTTGGGGTGAGAGAACCACAGGGGCTCCTGAGAGTTGAGGGCAGGAAACCCTGCTCAGGGGTGGCCCGGAAGAAGTTAACAAACTTCTTCAGGTAGCAAGACTCAGACCCCCTCAAATGCCAGGAATGCCAGGCATGCCAGGCAGCCGCTGCTCTGAGTTCTGTTTTTCCTCCTTATTCTTTCTGGGGGAATCTGGTGATGACAGAGACGGTCTGGGTGGGAAATGACCATTGGCACTGCTCTGAGTTAAGCTGTTAGAGACCATTAGGATGTGTCCGTGTGCACCTTTCTTCTCCGAGCTGCAGTCAGGATGGATCTGAAGCCTGCTTCAAGGAGGAGGGAGGGGGTGGGTGTGCTGCACTCCACAGCAAGACTAAGACTCTCAGGGAGTGGGTGAGGGACCCGTTTTCCTTCTCCCTGCCCCAGATTCCATGTGCATGGCATCAAGGCCCCAAGGCAGGGGCCACGAGGTAAGTCTTGTGGGGCTGTTTGCTCGATCTGCAGGGTAAGAATGCTTTTTTAAAGGGTGGAGAAGGAGATGGGGGGGGGGAGATAGACCCTGAAAAACCCTAAATGTTCAGCATGTAGCCTCCACAGAGAGTGCGCAGACCCCTGGCCCAGGGCAGCGGAACCACATAGGGAAGATTGTCAGAAGAGCCCTCCTAGGACGGCTGCCTGGGAAGGAGGCAGGAACACCCACATGGTGCCTCCCTTGGCTGTAAAAGTTAGGTTTGTGGTTTGAGCCAGAGGGACATAATTTTGGGATCTAGGCAATGCATGGTAGCCTGGCTGAACTAACAGGGAGGTTTACCCTTAAGACTCCTGGGAAAGAAGCTCTCACTTTCATCTCCTAAACCTAAAATCTGAAGTGAGGCAGGAATAGAATTGGTGGCTCACGGTGTTTCCTGGGAACCCCGGGGTTTTAGCCTGCAGAGGGCTGGCATATGGGAAAGTCAGGCAGTAGTCTGATTCTGGAGACACTGACTTCTGGAACCAGCCATTCCTGCAACCGACACTATATTGGACTTCTCAGTGTTTAAGAGCCAATATGGTCTCACCTTTCTCCACCACAGCCTGGACTGTTTCTTTTACATGACATTAAGAAAATTCCTAAAATGTCTGTTCTTAGGATCAAAATAACTTTAAATCTTTCATTAATCATTCAGGGGAAAAAATGACTCATTACAGACTTTGGTGTTAAAGTGCTGTCCTCAATGTTATAATACAAATCCGAACAAACAGACCTTGCGGTATTTAAAGTGAGGTGAGTCAGAGATGCTAAGAGCCCATCTCTTCAAGTAATGACCATTGATGGACTGGTTGGTTTGGGGGATAAACCCAGGAAAAGCCGGCACAGAGCTGTGCTCAGAAGTGTGTATCCCATGTGTTTGCAAACAAATGCCAGCTGGAAGGGGTCAGAGATGCCCCACCCTTCAGAGCCTTTCCCAGTCTTCCTAGAAGGAGCCCTCAGAGCTGGCATCAGGGACTGCGGGGTTGGGAAGATCCAGGAGGCAGGAACAGAAGTGGAAGGGGGCTCCTTATCTTAACCTGTTGAGCATCTATAGTAGTGGAGTGGACCTAGAGAAAAATAACTCTGCATGGTGTGTGTGTGTGTGTGTGTGTGTGTGTGTGTGTGTGTGTGTGAGAGAGAGAGAGAGAGAGACAGAGAGAGAGACAGAGAGAGAGACAGAGAGAGAGAGACAGAGACAGAGACAGACAGAGACAGAGAGAAAGACAGAGAGACAGAGAGAGACAGAGAGAGACTCATGGCCAGGGAGACTACTGGAAGTCCAGAGTTCAAGTTCTACTCGGGCTCATCCTTTAGGCCAGGGGTGCCCTAAAGGACTAGCCCAGAAGTGACTGACCACTGGCTTCCATGTGTCTTTGCCAACCCCCAGGTCATTTCTGCTGGATTCAGAGACCAAATCCAAGCCAACCAGAAAGAGCAAAATGTCCTTGACGAAGCAGATAAAATGTGACCCACAACACATGGTAGACATGCCCTGAAGCCCAGTGTGCCTCCAGCTCACCTGTGACCTCTGCTTGGGAGTCTGAGTAGCTCTGGGGTGGAAGCAGACTGCTGTCTTGGGCCTCCACAGCACTCCCAGGCCCTGAGCACACATTTTCTTTGGAGGTTGTGGTAAGGAGATGGCTGTGGGTCTGATGGGGCAGGCAGGTACCCAAGAGGTCTCTGCCCCTTGCATCTTTTGAGGACAGTCCCTGAGCCACTGTGTGTCTTTTTCAGTCCACAGAGAGGCTGCAAGCTTGAGGCCTGTCTCTCCAGACAGGCAGGAAACTTCCACATATTATATTGAGGCTACAGGAAAAGGCCCAGTGGTCAGGCCAGGCAGCTCACAAGTCATCAGGGCTTGCAAGAAGAATGCCAGACCCAGCCCCTCAGCCAACTTCAGGCCCCTCCCCTCAACCTCAGGCTTCTCCCCATTGCTAGGGTCTGTGTCACTCAGGAGGCTCCTCTGCTCTAATGGGTCCTATCTCACCCAAACCTGTGCTCAGCCCTGTTCCTCAGAGCCCACCTTCCAACCCCCTCACTGGCCCACCTTCATTCTCTCTCCAGGGTGCCCAGACTCGATACGTGATCTTCACACATGACTGAGGCCCCTTATCTGCCTTTGAACATAGAATTCTACCCAGGCTAGTCTTGGATTAAAGTCAGTTGAAACAAACCAACCTACCCCTGCTCCCTCAACAGGGGCCACCCTGGGAGAGTCAACACCCTCCCAAAGGCTATCCTGTCTGGTGGACCCATCTGACACCAGAGCAACCAGCTAGCACTCAAGTTGCCCACCTTTGGCACCCTGCATATTGAGTCTGGGGCATACAGTATGCACCCAGCGAGCTTGAGTTGTTTGTTAATCTAGCTAAGAGCCGTTATGCTGGTTTGAATAAGAATGGCCCTTGTAGGCTTTTATATTTGAATGCTTAGTCACCAGGGAACGGCACTATTTAGAAATACTAGAAAGATTAGGAAGTATGGTCTTGTTGGAGGAAATGCATGACTGGGGGTGGGCTTTGAGATTTAAAAAAAAAAAGCAGATTTCACTCTCTGCTTGCTTATCGGAATGTAGCTCTCAGCTACTTCTCCAGCACCACGCCTGCCTGCTACCATGTTCCCGCCATGACAACAATGGACTTAATCTCTGTAACTGTAAGCTAACCCCCAGTTAAATGCTTTCTAATATTAGTTATCTTGGTCATGGTGTCTCTTCACAGCATGAGAAGAGTGACCAAGAAGCCATTGAGTGCCTACCTAGAACCTTTCTGGCCTTCTTGTGGCTGTGATCAGCTGAGTTCTGAGCTCACTTTCCGCAATGCCATGCTGATGACATCCCTCCTCATGTCATCTGTGAGGGAGAAGATGTAATTATACATGTCAGTCTTCATGATCTGGTGGAGCACTTAGTCTGAACAGGGGTGCTCTTAATTATGTAGTGTTTCAGTCTGCTGGTTAATATGTCTCTGTTCTTTCTCCAGGGAATGGGGTGGAGAAGTCACAAGAACAATTCTTTAGGGCTGTTTAGGGCTTCTGGGGGAAGAGGGTAACCATGCTCTGTCTTGTCTTCATAGCTGATGCTAATCCATCCTTGGGCATCTTCTTTGGCCCTCATCCTCTGCTGTACTAGCCCCCTAACACTGCATCTGGGTCTCATTCACCCCAAGAGTTGTGTCCATCCCCTACCTTCAATTTCCAGCTTTCCTGCTTGGGGTCAGGAGAATGGAGCTCCCCTACCCAGAGGAGCCCAGAATGACTTTGACCAACTTCATAGTCTGCAGCCTCCAGGCTATGCTTAGAAAGGTCACAGTGCCCTCTACTGGTTGCTAGCTAGGTCTGTTCACCTCAGAGCTGCCGTGAGGAGTTGAGCTCAGAGGTGAGGCCCTGTAGGCAAAGGTCTCTCTCCTGTGGCTGCTCAGAAACCTCAGGTCCTACCTGCCTGATCAACCACTTGGCATCCTTCAGGGCTCAACTTAGGATCCTCAGCTTCCATAACAGCTCTGAGCTTCCACCCTCAGGCTTTCTTCCTGCTTCCAAGCAACATATAAAAAGGAGTCGTTGGTTGTTGTGTTGTGCTATTTTGTCCTATTTGCTGGGGAGCTAACCTAGGGCTTCACACATGCGAGGCAGGAACTCTCCCACTGAATTATAGCCATTTCTTACTTTTAATTCTGAGACAGGCAGGCCTGGAATCTTCAATCCTCCTGTCTCAGCCTTCCAAGTAGCTGGGATGGCCAGCCTGCAATGCCAGGCCAGCTGGTTATAGTCATGTCATCTTCTGCCACACCGTGCTCTCCTCTGAAAGCAAGGTTGTCTGATGTGTCCTTAATCCCCTTCCCCGCTCCTCCATGTCTCCAGATGTGGAGCCGATGTTTTCGGAATAGATGAATGGAATGAAAGCAGATGTTCAGGAACATTCTGTAACCCTGAAGTAAGGAGCCATGCTTGCAAATGTGAGCCACATGTGGCCAGAACAACAAAGGCTTTTCAATGATCCCAAGTCTGCTCAGGAAAAAAAGAATATGGGAGTTAGAGGACCAAGGGTTGAGGTAAGGAAGGAGAATGAGGGGAGATTTAGGCATCATGAAAGCACTGAGGTGGAGGGGACTCTTGTCATGATTCTGAGAAGGGCCTGAGTGGTTGCTTGCCTGGCAAGTCCTGAGTTTACAAGTGCATGGAAAACCTGAGTAGTTCCACAGGCGCCCCCTCGTGGCTAGTGAAGGCCGAGCACACAGAAGAGAATCCTGAAGGTGGGTTCAGAAGAGAGTTATTACATTTTATTATTATCTCGATGCCTGTTTGTTTTCTAAGGGGAGACAGGATGTGGACATGGGAAGAGAAGTGGAGAGGATCTGGGAGGATTTGGGGGACAGGAAACTGTAACCACAATATATTGTATGAAAAAAATCAATTTTTTTTTTTTGATTTTTCGAGACAGGGTTTCTCTGTGTAGCTTTGCACCTTTCCTGGAACTCACTTGGTAGCCCAGGCTGGCCTTGAACTCACAGAGATCCACCTGGCTCTGCCTCCCGAGTGCTGGGATTAAAGGCGTGCGCCACCACCGCCCGGCCAGAAAAAAAATCTATTTTCAATTGGGGGGGGGGGAGGAAAGGCAGAAGTGGGTCTCAGAACTAAGATTCCAGCCATCAGTTGCCCAAGTTTCTTAGCGCTAATCACTACCTCTTGGCCTGTTTCCTCGTCAAATCAATGGTGGGATGAAGTGAATGGCCCGATGGGCGGCAGAGCTAATCCAGCCCCGAGACAAGCATGCTGTGTGCCTTTCCTTAGTGTCCTCCAAGGACAGGGCAGGGGGACACAGCCTAACAGAGGAGCTGCCCAGATGGTGAGGGGCAGGGCTAAGACCCAAAGCCGGGTGTGTGACTCCAGAGGCCCCTTACCCCCAGCCTGTGGTACTTCTCCTGGTCCCTCAGGTCCCTTCCACCTGGGGCACACAGCATCTGTTGAGAAAGTAGACATTAGGACCAGGTAAGCAGACAAGATGGGAACTAAAGGGTGGTTAAAAGGCATTCCTATGTGGGGCGACCTCACAGACAGAAAGCCTTGAAGCATGGGAAGAAATTATGGCCACCACTCAATTAGTCAGACCAAACTCTGCTTCTGAGTAACCTGGAAGTTTTTAAATGATGGTTCACCCATCCATCCAACTGCTCACTCATCCATTCACATACCCCACTTCATCCATCCACTTACATATCCATCCATCCATCCATCTGTCTGTCTATCCATTCATTCATCCACTTATACATACATACATACATACATACATACATACATACATACATACATACATACATACATAGATTTACCCATCCACCTATCTGTCCATCTCCACACCTACACGTCCATTCAGCTGCCTACACACTCACCCCCACACCTCTGTGTCCAACATGGCCTAGAACTTACACAGTCACTTTTCCTTCTAATGAACAGACATTCATTAGAAGGGAATCACTAAACCCATGCCAAGGGAAAGGTCTTAGTCTCCACTTCCCACAGTAAGGAGCACGGAGAGGTCTTTGGATCTACTTTACAACTAGCACGTGTGTGAAAGGGTTTGCGATGGAAGTGTGAAGGAAGAAGGGAGGAAGGAGGTGCCTGCATAAAAAGGAGCCTCTTCCTTGGCTGACATCCAGGGCTCACTACTTCCAGGTGACCCTCAGCATCCCTGGATCTTTGACCCTTTAAGGTTAATGGTCCTCAGCCGATTTCTCCAGGATGTGTTTGGTGACTGGTTGCAGGTTGCCATCTCCCTGCTACGTGGAGATCCGGTCACTACTTATTTGCCTCTGGAGACAGCAAGATCACCACCTTGGAGGCAGGTATGCGGCCATTTCCACTACTGTTCCTTTTGAAATCCTGCCGCCTGGAGGCAAGGGTTCCTATGGTGATGGTGGCGTGTGTTTGTGATGTGCAGCTGAGAGGGAAGGTATGCTCAGAGTTCGAGTCAGGCACCAGAGGTACACTCAAGAGTCAACCAGCTATGTTACATCATGTTCCATTTTGCTTCTGCAATCATCCAGTCAGGCATCAAGCATTTATTGTATGCCTCATGAATGCAAAAATGGAAGAAGAATTTAACATTTCTTTCATACCTGATATCACCCCACTCTTGCACTGACCTCCTCCCTTTGCACGACACCAAAGACACTTCTCACTGTCTCAGCACCCCAGAATGCCCACACTCTGTCTCGGGGTCTTCTCCCAGGTTGTGGTGGCTGTCACATATCACACTCATAAGCTATTAGACAGATCCCAGGGTCTCGAGTCAGGGAGACAGGGTTTGAACCCTCCCTGGTTCATCCTCTTTGCTGCTGTTAAGTCACTTAACCTCCACGAGCCATAGTCTCATCTTCCAAGTGTGGGGAAATACTGGGATCCATCACATAGGGTGGTTGTGAGAATAAAACACCATTAGCTGTGTGGGGCTGGAGAATTGGCTCAGCAGTTAAGAGCACTTGATGCTTTTCCAGAGGACCCACATTTTGATTCTTAGCACCTATGTGTCAGCTCACAATCATCTATCACTCCAGTTCCAGAGGATCCAATGCCACCTTCTGGCTTCCATGGTACTGCACACATGTAGTGCACAGACATATGCAGGCAAAATACTCATATACATAAACAATAAATAAAATCTCCAAAACAATTTTTAATGCCATTAGATATGTAAGATGTTTACTATGGCTAATACCCAGCTGGGTATTGAAGCATGTTAGTAAATGTGTAGCCTGATATGGTCCCTGAGCCTGTAGGGGCAAGAGAGTCACATGTTCCAGGCCAGCCTGGGCTATAAAGTAAAACCTTAACTCAAGGAAAACAAAAACCTGTCAAGTTGAACTGAGGCACTCTGCCCTGGGAAGCAAGAGATCTGGGTTCTGGTTAAAGGGAGGTGTGTGTGGATAAGTCACTGCCCTTCTCCGGTGTTCTGTTTGCTTGACTAAAATTGCAGTGGTTGGATTACTATAAAGCCAAGCTTTGTGTCCTGTCAGCTGCACCTGGGATCAGGGACCTGGCACCCAGAGACCATCTCCATCCACCCTCAAGGCAGACATCACTAGCTGATCAGAGCATTCCAAATTCCATGCTGGCCTTGGAATCATCCCTCAAGGCTCCTTGGAGGCATCACCAATCAAATCCGAATTGACAGTTGAGATTAAACTGACTTTTCATTCCTGGCCAGTGGCCTGACCCGACAGGGCACAGCGTACGAAGGGCAGGAGAGGACACAGCCAAGGTGAAGTGTCTGTCTGTGATGCGTTTGAGGGTGGGAGGACAAGGCAGTGTCAGGAACGTGGGGCCAGGATCGAGCGGGGACAGAACACTGGGGCACAAATCCACAACTGTCGCACTCTTTGTACCACACCAGCTTCACTTCGCAGGGAAAGCTGGATCCAGCTCTGTGGAGAACTGAGGAGGAGGGAAAGGTGTTGGCTGCCTGCCAGGTAGCCTCTTCTTTATTTTTTGAGGAGTTTTAATCACAGTATCGAGTTTGCCAGGGGCTGCAATTCCTCCACTCTAAGGGCAAGGAATTTGAGACACAGTTCATTGCCATGAGGATTTATAATGGCCATTTATAAGTGGCCATCACAGCCACTCCTTGGCAAATCTCATCATTCATGCCTCAGTGCCCTCTGTAGAGCAGGGGTAGCAGCCATGCCCACCCCGTATGCCATACTTATGAAAACTCAACTGCTTTCCCCAACATCAGAAAGCAGACAGGGCCTGCTGTGTACAGTCTTGCCCATCAAATTCCTTCCTGAAGTCTGCTCTCCTGAGGCCATGAGTAATGGAGAAAGAATGGCTGTGCCATCTCTACCTGGAGCCTCCTGTCCTTAAACTCCGTCTCTGACCCCTCGCTATACTAAGGGTATAGCAAGCGAGGTGGTTAAATCCTAGGCTAGTAAGTGAGGTTAAACCTGCCCTGGTTTGTATCAGGAGAAACCAAAGCATTTGCCAAGGTTGGGACTCCTAAATTATACCACCCTGCCTCTGTTGCTGCTGGAGCTGACCACAAGGCCGCAACTACCCATGATCACCTGAGGTCCCAGCTGTTCTGTGGGCATCGTCATAATGGGGGTCGTCATCAACCATGAAGCTGGGCAGCCAGGGCAGGAAGCACTCATGCCAGCAGCCCAAAGAGCTTACTTCCGCCCGACGCCTCCCATCCCTACTCAGGCCTGATTGTGGTTGACACTTGCTGCAGGCAGGACTTTGATAGAAATGCTGCTGTTACGTAAGGGGTTACATAAGTCACCATGTGATGCATGCCCCGTATTCTAGAGGGCTGCTGTACCCCAAGTGGCCTTTACATGTTCTTCAGGTCAGAGTGGCTGGCTGCACTCATCCCCAGAGCCGGGGTGGTCACAGTAAGCCAGCCCGGTGGAGGAAATTAGGTCTGGCTCCAGTTGACAGCTGTCAGGCCACAGCATATTGGGATGTCACAACCAAAGACGGGGATGCGCTGCCAGCAGGGATCTGTCATTCCCAGCCCATGGACAGTGGCTCTTTGTCGGACAGTAATTCTGGCATCTAGGAGGCAACGTTTAACATCCACTCCCTTCCACTCTTAGGTCAAGTAGGATTTTTGCATTGCTGAGATCAGGGGTTACAGGTCGCAGTATTGGCAGTGGGGGCTCCCCAGCTCACAGGGCTGAGGAGGGGAAGGTGGGGGCCCTGCTCTCTGGTTGCCTTAGTCCCTCAGCTCAGCTTATTTGCCCTTGGCAGTGCTTGGCAGAGACTCCTGCCTGGGTGCAATCGGGAGTCTGCCTCCTTCATCAAGTGCCACCGCGCTGGTGAAACGAGACCATCATCACGGTCCAGTCACAGCAGCTGTAAGTGTCTTTTGCCAAGGACACCTCTGCTTCCACAATTCTAGAACAAACCTGCAGCCAACCCCTCACTGCCCTTACCTGGCTCGAGTTGGGCAGCAAACAAAGGAAACCAGAAGTCGTTTCCAGTTAACAGGATGCAAGCTATTCGGTGACTGTGTAGTTACTTCCGGAAACAAGAAGCCGCCCTGTGCCAAGCCTTGGTAGGACAGCACACAATCAGAGCTCAGGAGAGTCTGGTTTGGGCCATACTGGGGTTTCACCACTGAGATATCCCCCCCACCCCAAGACTAGAAAGGTTTTTTAAAAGTGGATTCCCACAGAACCCACTCACCTGAGAAGCATGGAGAGAACAGTACAAAGAGGTGTCTAAAGGGCAGAGGCACGCTGCCACCTTGCCACCTTGTGAGAAGCCGATCCACTGATGGCAACATTCGCAGGAGCAGCCTTGTTCCAGGGAATAGGGCCCACAGGTCACAGGCCGGGTGCTGACTGGTAGGCAGAAAAGGGCTGGATATGCGAGGCAATGCCCCTGCAAGGTGGGAGATGAAGGGGCAGTCCCAGACGCATGGGGTCTGAGGGAAAGCTGGCAGGAGTCTCACCTGGTGGCCACAGAACCTCAGAGTGTATCTCCAGCAGAGTGTACCAAGAGTTTGGAGTAGGAAGCATGGTGCCCAGTGTCAGGGCGGGCTGGGACACTGACGCAGAATTTCGCCCTTCCAAGCCCTGGGGATTCCAATAGCGATGGCACAGCGGAGGAAACAGAGCACGTGATGGCTGCCGCTACAGGGATGATCACAGCCCACATACCCCCTGTCTGTCGTGCCCCGGCTCTGCTCAGAGGACATGTGCTGCTAGCTCTGGGTGTCAGAGGTGGGATCCCGGGCTACTGTAGACGGTGCCCCATCCCACAGCAGCAGTCTCTAGGCACCACTCCTGAGCGAGGGCATGCAGCCATTTCTGTCTGCCATAATTTAAGTTGTGGTATGAAGGTGTGGGCCCGTATGTGGACAGGGGGACAGGAGAAGAAGGTGGCAGGAAGACAGGGAACGGGGAGGAGGGAGGAAGTGTGTGGGGTGCACTGAACTGGCTGGCATGGAGACCCTGCCCCTCATGAGCACTTCCCAGGCAGCCTCATTCACCATGCGGCTATCTGCCTCACCTTCTCTCTGGGCAGTTGGCGGGCAGGGCCAAGGCAGCCGGGACTCCCTTCCTTGCTCCGACTGAGCGGCCCTGCTTGCAGCCCTGCCGGCGTTGGCACGGTGACAGTAGCCAAGTGTGCAAACTTGTGCCATTGTCCCAGGGCCAGGGGGAGCCATGGAGACTAGCTAATATGACACAGGAAAATGTTTGCTGATGGCAATTCTATGGGCTTTGTCCACCTCTTTCTCCATCATGACGACTCGATTTAAGTCCCTAACTGTTTGACTACAAATGCAAGGGGACCGTGCAACGCCACCCTTTTGTCCAGCCGCACTGAATGGGCAATTCAGGCTTTGTGCAGCTCAATTGAGGAAGCAGACATAAAGACAAGATTCCTGAGAGCCCCGGCTCCCTTCCCATGGATATCCCAGCACCCCTCAGCTAGCTGGTCCGGGCTACCTTTCCCCACATCAGTGCACCTCTCGACCCATTGCAGGGGACCCTTTAGGCAGGGTGGGGAAAGAGGCGAGAGATGTGAGGGCAGGCAGAGTCAGAGTGCACACTCAAGGGCAGAGGGAAAGCAGCCCACCCCAGCTTACCCCATCCGATTGTCTGTCTGCACTGGAGCATGGCAACTGGAGGCCTGGAGTATCTGGGAAGGTTGGGTGCCTGTCTCCACTGCATCCAGTCCTCCTTGATCCTGGACATTTTGCACACACACGCACACACACACACACACACACACACACACACACACACCCTACTCCCTCAAGAAACCAGGGTACCGAGGTCAAGGGGAGGGGTGTGTGTGTGGAAGGCCGGGGAAAGTGGGGCTGAAGGGTAGAAATTTACCGGGAAATGATTGCATTTGGGAGCTGTCTTTTTTTGTGATGGTCCCCATGGTGACAATTTGTGACGGCAAAGAATGTGGGACCGGGGCTCCGCCGCCTGATTGGGATGCTTTGTATCTGGAGAGGCGCTCCTGATTGGCCTGAGGGCCCCCCAGCTCCGGACTTGTCCTCCATTCAGCCCACTCAAGGGCTGCACAACCGCTTCTCACCCTGCACGGAGCTCGCTGCACGCCAGCTCGCCGGGCTTGCCTGGGTCTACAGTGGGGAACCTGCCGGCCACGTTGGCGGGGGTCCCAGCCTGCACCTTCGGTCAGTGTGGAGTCCCGAGTGGTTTGGCCAGGCTGGGTGGAGGGTGCGAGCGGGCTAGGGCCTTGGGGGAGGGGCACAGTGCTGTGGGTGGCGGCCGAGGAGGCATGAAATTGCTGCAGATGGTTCTACAGGGGAGTTCCTGCTGCAGGCAGCCTGAGATGAGCCTTGAAGGCAGGTCTAGATTAAGTGCTAGACAGGGATCCTGCCCGGCCCTGTGTGAGAGTTGGGGGTGGAGCGAGGGGACTGCAGAGGGGGCGGGGTGGTGGGAGGGGGAGGCCACCACCAGGGAGGGGGAAGGGGGCTTGGCCTGCTGTAGAGCATTTCTTTAGCTTTGAAAATAAAAACTTGAATGGTGAGTTGTGCATGCTGGCCTCACAGTATGTGGGAGAAGCGACCAGCTGGGGATGTAGCCCCAGCCGCGCCACTTGTGGCTGGATGGCTTTGCTTTTTCTGAGCCTCAGTTTCCAGGAGAGGGCGACTGATCCTGAAAGACAAAACGAAATAGCTGGCACCTGCCCCATCTCAGTCAGGAAATACTGAACGACTTACCAGGTGTCCCATTGTGGAGTCTGTTTGGGACAGAAGGGTGCCTGGTTGGGGAGCTTATTGCACTCAGTCCTGGTGGCCCTGGGGAAGGTGGCCCTGGGGAAGGTGAGACTCCAGCTGCCTTTTTCATTCCCAGGTCTGCCCCGTGCTCTTCTCGGAGCTACCAGCCCCCAGCAGAGCCCACACTCTTCATGGAAAGCCCCGCACGGTTCCCGTGGTGATGGCAGCTGACAGCGATGTGAAGATGCTGCTGAATTTTGTGAACCTGGCGTCCAGTGACATCAAGGCAGCCCTGGACAAGTCTGCGCCCTGCCGCCGCTCTGTGGACCATCGCAAGTACCTGCAGAAGCAACTCAAGCGCTTCTCTCAGAAGTATTCGAGGCTCCCTAGAGGCCTGCCTGGCAGGGTGACAGAGCCTCACCTGCAAAGGGGTCCTGAGGAGAGGCCTGGGCAGCTGCCTCTCCATCCCTGTCCTGAATCCAGCCCTGGCGGGGGTGGGGGCTGCAAGGAGAAGGTCCTGGGGACCCCCTTCAGGGAGGAGTGCCTTTCTAAGGAGCAGAGCTTCGGGGGGCTGAATCCAGAGGCTGCTAGACCTGGCCAGCTGCCCATGAGGAAGAGACAGCTGCCTGCTTCATTTTGGGAGGAACCAAGGCCCACCCTCAGCTACCCAATGGGGCTGGAGGTGGGCCTAGGCCCCAGGGAGACATCTCTGTATGAGAATAAGAAAAATTGCAAGGGTCTGGAGTCCCTGGGGCCTGAGACTGCTCCACTGCCCATGTCCCCAAGGGTACTAGCTGACATGGAGCCGCTCAAGATGTCTGGGGTATCCTTGGTAGGCAGCCTTGATGCCTGGAGCTACTGCCCATTCCAGTACCATGGACAGCCCATCTTCCCCAGCCTTCCAGGGGTCCTGCCTCAAGGCCCAGTACCCAGTCTGGGCTTGTGGAGGAAAAGTCCAGCCTCACCTGTGGAGCTGGCCCACTTCTGCAAGGATGTGGACAGTCCAGGGCCCAAAGTGTACAGACCTGTGGTTCTGAAGCCTATTCCCACTAAGCCGGCCATGCCTCCTCCCATCTTCAATGTCTTCGGCTACCTCTAGCTGGACAGCCTCAGCCCCCCTTTTTGGCCTGCAGGATGGGGTCTCTGATAAGCTCTCCATGTGAGAAGGGAGCTGGGCAGGGATCTAGCCAAGCTGCCTCGGGGAGGGGCCTCCTCAGGCAGGCATCTATTTGACTCTTGCAGCCTATGGGGCCAGGCACAGGAGCCCTTCCCCAGGGGACTCCTCTCCCTGTCCCTGTGGAGACCATAGGCAGTGGGACCCTGGTCTGACAGCCACCCATTACACACCTGTTCAGCTGCCATCTGCTGGGGATGGGAGGGGCATTTCACTTGTTCTTTTTGTTCTTTGTAAATATTGAGAAAGTTAAAAAAAAAATAAAGATTTCTTTTGCAGTTTCCACCTCTTGGGTGTCATGAAGTGGAATAGTTCCCAGAGGCAGGCCTGATATAGAGGATGGCTGCAGGGAGGAGTGATTTGAAGCCTCTGAGATACCTGGAGATGGGTGCTGGGATCCATGGCTCAATTCACAGGAAACAGGTGGGAAGGGATGGGGAAAGACCTTGGGGAAGGATGCTTGGTCCAGACATCTGAAGAAAGAGGTGGGCAAAGTCTAGATCCCCATGGCTCATGATGCTCTGGCCCAGACAGGTAGAGCTATAATTTTGGTGTGCCTGTGAGACAGCTTAGGCTGTGCCAGAGTGGCCATGCACTGGTCAGAGATAAAAGCAGGACAAATCGGATTTCAGTTTCTTGTCACCAAAGCAGGCAATTTGACTAAATTGTCCCTTTTAAGCATGAGCATAGTTATATGCCCACGGTGAACCAAAACAAAACAAAATCCAAACCCCAAGCCCTGAAGCTGCAGCCTTTAACTAACTCACATCCCCAGTTTTCTGATCGCTCTCAATCACATGTCAATGAGATGTGGAGAGCTCTGTCTGTGGCTAGATAGAAGTGTGTGCTGGGGGCAAAGAGTGGGGAGCTTCTTCCTGACAGTTCCCAGACAGCAAGCTGCTGGGCTAGATGCCTTCCTGAGTAGCATTGGCCTAGGCACGCTCTAGTGTGCCTGGGCTACACAGTTCATCAGACCACGGTCTTCACAACCAAGCCTGGTGCTGGGCGAGTCTCTGCTCCCCACATAGGAGATTCCCTCTGCACCATCTCCTTCATGGCCTGCCTCTGAGTTGGCCTTCAGCTAACTCCACATCCAGGACTAGAGGCTGCACATGCCCCTTTGGTCCTAGCCTACTCCCCCACCCCAAGTCCCACTAGGGAGTCCATCAGAAATGCAGTTGGCCAGGGAAATGTGGGGAGTATTCCAGGATTCCTGGGCTTTCTGTCCAAAGGCACCAGAAGATTTCAGTCACAGATTCTGACATGACACAGAGTTGTTCTGAGTCATGTTCTGGCACGTGGGGAGGGGGGGTTCCTACAAGTGGTCTTAGAGACCACCGAGGGGCCAGGAGCAGGTGCGTGCATCATCACTAAGACCCTCTGAAGCCATGCAATGGTTCTTAGCCTCCTCCAGACTGTGCAGCAGAGGGTTCAAAGCTCCAATCCTGTCACCTATGGATAAAGTTACTTGTCTCCACTGAAAGTTCTCACTCAAAAAGTGAGACTGGACGCAGGCCTGCTACATGGGCTGTGTTATATGTGAAAGTCTGATTTCTGTTAGTGTAAGAAGTTGTCTCCTACACTTAGGCACCTGGAGGTCCTTCCATGCTGGCAGATTAGAACTATCACAGATCATGCTGCCTACCGCAGTGAGTTCCTTAGACACCCTACCATCGTACCATCCCATTCCTAGAGCAGGAGCGACCCTCGAGTCACATATTCTCAGGTGCTGCTGAACCCCACCCTGCCTGAGTCCCAGTCCTACACCAGCCTTTTCCTGTTAGGGCTCAACTTCCCCAGAGGTACTTGCAGATCCATTTCCTCAAAAGCCAGAAGGCTTCATTTAAAAGCAGAAACTGGGACTGGAAAGATGGCTCAGTAATTAAGAGCACATACCACTCTTGCAGAAATCCCAGGTTTGGTTTCCAGCATCCACATTAAAATTCTTAAGAGTTGTCTATAATCTGACACCAGGGGATCTGATACCCTTGGGCTCTGTGGGAAACTACACACACACACACACACACACACACACACACACACACACACACACGGTGTACATAAACTCATACAGCTTTATGTAGACACATAAATAAATATAATAAACCTTTATAAGATAAAAGCAGAAACCTTTAATGAGACATGACCCAACAAGAACCCAGGGCACCCGTCTCCTTCATATGGGAAGCAGCTGGGGGGAGCACATTGCACATCTGGGAGACTTGGAACTGGAGAGGAAAACCAGCCTTAGTTGCAGCAGCAGATACACCCCCAACCAAAGAGCAAGGTGGGAGCTGAAAATGTAGCTCGGGGGTAGATAGAGTGCTTGGTGACCATGCACAAAGCCCTGGGCTTGGTTTCCAGCATTGCAAAATAAATACATACCAGGAAGCCGGGAGAGACAAAGGAAGAAGAATTTCAAGTCATGATCGTGTGGCTCCAAGTGAAACCCAAAGTCAGTACAGGGACTCCCATTTGCTCTGTCTCCTGCTCCTACCACCATGGTGAGCACTGGGGCCAGACTCCCAAAAAGCTCTTTGCAATACTGTGTGACATTTCTAAGGCAGGCATCCTTGCTGCGCCTGGTGGCACAATGGAGTCCAGAGTGACCCCCAAACACTGACCAATCATCACTCGACCACTAGGTCAGGCCTCAGGCCAGACTTAGCATCTGGGCTGTGAGGAGACAGAGGCAGATGTGGTGTTTTGAAAGAAAATGACCCTCAAAGGGAGTGGCACTATCAGGAGGTGTGGCTTTGTGGCTTAGTTGGAGTAAGTATTGCCTTGTTAGAGGAAGCATGTCACTGTGGAGGCGGGCTTTGAGGTCTCATCTATGCTCAAGCCACACCCAGTGTCTCAGTTCACTTTCTGTGCCTGTGGATCAAAGAAATCTCAGCTCTTTCTCCAGCACCATGTCTGCCTGCACACCGCCATGTCCCACCATGATGATAATGGACTGAACCTCTGAACTGTAAGCCACTCAATTAAATGTTTTTCCTTTATAAGAGTTGCCGTGGTCATGGTGTCTCGAAACCCTAACTAAGACAGTGGGATCTGTGAAAGCTCAAGGTGGTATTGGTGCTGTCCACACCAGGGTGCCTGACACCAGATAGATGGTAACTGCCACATGTGGTAGCTGAGTTCCACTCCCTCCCTTCTGCCTCCTCTACTCCAGGGGCACCCACTCAGCCCAACGCCTGTGTTTCTCAGGTGGGAGGATGTGTAGCTGCTGTCTGGTAGAACTCTAGATTGCATGGGGGCCTTGCAGGGTCCCAGCCACATGTCTGTCTGCCAACAGCTCAGCCCCCACCTCCCTTGATGGCTTTGCTTACTGGTTAAATGTCATCAGGGAACCTTGAGCTGAACCACACTTAGCAGCTTCCCCTGTACCTTTGAGGCTAAGCATCCCTGGGAGAGAGGATGCAAGCTTCCCTCCAGACTTGCAACAAAGCATCAAGGGATGCAGCCCAGCACAAGGCTGGAGCCGACCCCACAGGGGTTCCTCACAGATACTCAGGTGAGTGCCTTTCCTCCTCAGTCTCTACCTCGTCATGACCTTGAGGGTGTGGAAAAGATGCTGCTTAGCCCCCTCAGAGCCTAGAAGGCTTTTCCTCTTCTTGCAGACACTAGGATCTGCTCATGAAAACCAGGGATGTCAGAGGGCAGCAAGGCCATCAGGAGCCACCCGGCCCACCGTACAAAGAAACCAAGGCCCAGAAGAGAGAGCCAGAGGCAGCCGGAGTCATCTCTTCTCTACTGGTCCAGCTGCTTACTTTCTGAAAGGTCAGAAGCCACCTTGCGGAAGAACCTCAGAGACAGAGGCTAGGCTAGGTGCAGGCTTTCAGCAAGGGGACCTGCTTTGCTGGTACCGAAGATTAACCTGGCCTGGGAGGCAGTTTCGCTGCCATGCAGAGAGGACATGGAAAAATTGGTGCAACCCCCATGAAAACAGCATGTGCTGGGGCTCGGCTTCTGGGACCCACAGACCTTTGCATAAGGGTGACGACAGCACCAAGCCTCAGCACTCACCTGCAAACAGGCCTCCTGCTCCCCGCTTCTCTCCCAGGAACATGGCGGTGAGGTTCTGTGCTCTTCTTGCCATCTCTCTGGCTCTGGATGGCTTTCCTTACTATTTCAACTTCTGTAGCAAATGAGGGGTGGGAAAGGTGGGGCAGGAAATGTGCAAAACAACCCTGGGTATCAAGAGGATTTGTAGGCATGGGCCCACTGCTAGTGATGGAGCTCTGGTTTCCATGGTGATTGAACCAGAAGAAACCAACTGGGTCTCTCCTGGTCCATGAAGGACATGCCCTCATGAGTCTTTCAAAGCCCAACAAAGGTGACACATTCAGGGGTCTGCATACCCTGTACCTACCCCCTGCTCAGTCTCCACTACTGCCAGGGGCAAGGCTGAGAACATCAGGCTTGGAGAGTCTGAAGAGAGGGATGTTACAAGGCAGAAAATTAGTATGCGACATTTATTGTACTCAATGAAGTACTCGGACTGAGGGTTCCCCCCATCAGCCAGAAAGCTCAGAGTCCAGTGATGGATTCACAGCTGGACAAAGTAATTCCAGGCAGGGGAACTCATTCCTAGAAGTTCTCCAGCCGAAGGCCAGGATTCCTGTCTGGGCCGCCTTTCCCAGACCAGCTCTGCCCTGGCCCCAGGTTGAAGTTCTCTGGCAATACCCAATGGCAGAGCAGCCAGGTCTGTGATCCAGTCAACAGTTTGAAACAGGAGGTGTCTTGCCTACTCCACACACCGGGCTCTCACTTTGGACGAAGCTCTAGTACAGAGACCCAGCTTCGTTCTGACCCCAAGTGCTCCTGGATGCAGGCCACCTGAGGTGTCATGGAAACAGTCTGAAGACCACATCTCCTCCCAGGCTGGTTACTGTGTGTTCTCGTATTTCAGGTATCTGATTAGCCTGCCTGGGAGCGGCAGTGTGTCTAGCAGTTTTATCCGGTATTTTCCTATGGCCTTCCGAACCCGTAGCCGGCAGAGGTGAGCCAGAGGTCTTGGAGGTTCTAGAAAGAGGAGGAAATGGGAGATGTACACTTGTCATTTGCACTGGGCAAGGGATGTGGCCTGTGAGCTCAGCCAATGATGTGGCTGAGTCCAGGAGGGGTGGCTGCTTGGGGCTGGGAAACTCAGTCCCCAAAGCTGGGACTAGCAAGGTGCCTTTATACCTTCAACCTGCATGAATCTGCACAGCCCAAGGTGGTCTGGTTAAATGCCACACTCACTTCCTAGGTAAGACTGCCTACCTTGCTCAGGATGTTCCTGGGACTCATGCTTACACCTCTCTGTCTTTTGATTCTTCTCTACACACACAGCCTGGACCCCCAAACAGCTTCAACAAATTGGTCAGAATTTGATCTCTTAGGCATTCCCACACATAGGACTCATTTGGGGCTCTGCTGTCACCGAGAAGCCAGATAAGGTGGGCAGAGAGTGGTATGGTAGCAGGACTAGGGAACTCCCTGCACGCTGTAGACTCCTACTTGGTTGCTCCTGGACACCCCTGGAGTACCTTATGCTCTGGTGTTTGCTCAGTTGGGAGGTGGGGGTGAAGAGAGGCAGAAGGGTGCATCTGGCAACTGAGTAATTTATTTGGGTACAGGGAAGTAGTTGGTCAAGCTAAAACATGCCATCCATCCATCCATCCATCCATCCATCCATCCATCCATCCATCCATCCAACAAGCTGGGCCAGAGATGCAGCAGTGCCTTCTGGAGGATGTGGAGAAGGTCCTATACCATCTGAGAGGGGTTCTTGGTGAGGGACAGAGCCTGAGGCATTCCCAGTAGGAAAGATGGCAAGTGCCTGCCTAGCCTTAGAGGCCGTGGCAAGGAAGATGGTAAGAAGGGGAGGGAAGAGTAAAAGACAGTGGCACCCCCAATCGCATGCCCACAAGCCACTCTGGGTATCTGACAAACACCTGGTGTTTCCGCCACTTCTGATGTCAGCACCTCAGCCTCCCTCTAGGAAGGCAGGGCCTTTTCTGTGGGAAGGGAAGTCGGTAGCCCGAGTCGTGGAGAGCCTGAGGACCAAGCTGGCCGGCTTTCTCCACGGAGTGATAATGTCCACCTCAGAGCACCTCGTGCAGAAGTGGGTGGGGAGCTAGCCAGAGAGAGGTGGCTTTAAAGTCACCAAGGCGGCCTCAGAACTGTGTGTCATCTGTTCACACGTGCTTACTACAGCTCCCTGTCCCTGGGGTGGAGTCTAGTTGTGAGAGATGGCCCCTTTCTAAGGAAAGGACAGAACTGATAGGGCCTACATCTGGGTGTGGACCGCTCCACCCTCTAGTGGCCAGGAATCATGATGGCAGCAGTCAAGGACTCAGAGCAGTGACCGAGTGGGTGATGGGTAGATGGCATCTGTCCCCTGCTGCTGTTGCTGCTGCCCACTAATGTCAAAGGCATCAACTGAGAGTTGTTCACCCAGATCTGTGCCCAGGGAAGATCCTACAGCAGTTAGGGCTCCAAGAGCCGGTAGGATGAAGGAGGAATTGGGTACATCAGAGTTGGGGTCCTCTGGGGGACAAGGACGAGGGGGCAGCCTTGGTGGATGGTGATAACTTTCTGCAGGCCAGTCTCTGTGTTACCTGCCTGACAAACAAATGACCAGGGTCTAGCTTCCTAGGCGAAAGCTAACCAGGGCTTCTTGTGCTGTGCTGGAAGGGTTGCCTGTCTTCTTTCTCTGTTCAGGGGTGAGAGGCCATCCTCACAGTCACTCTGTGTCCCTACAAAGGCTCAGGGCTTAGGCTGCTCCAGGTGACCTGCAGAGCATTGGCCTGGTGTGGCCAAAATCTCGTGGGAATGCAGGCTCCAGATCTGCACAAAGCTGTGGGTCAGAGCGCCTTTGGATGAAGCCCTGTGGGTGAGTGGGTCTGGGGCAGTCCCACCTGGGTACTTATTTCTCAAACAGATTGAAATAGGGACGAACATGATGTCAGGCCTGGGCTGGCATCTAGGCTGCCACTACCTAGCTACGTGACTTTGGTCCAGATACATGATCTCTCTGAGGCTGGGTGACTTTATCTATCATCCCAGGAGCCACCAACACATTGGGTGGACACTGGAGAGCAGGGTCGGACACAGCCTGTGCTGACATGGGTCACATTGTCCGATGTCTGAGTCTCTGGGACAGAGGAGATGCTGGTACCAGCAGCCACAGCCCTACCTGCCTTCTCCTTGATGACAGCCCAGTCCTCGAAGCTGTCAATGTGTTCCTTCAGCCGGGAGCACAGCTGCACATTGCCCACGTAGTCCAGGAGGACGTCAATGATGGGTCCCGCCCAGCGGCTCACTTCCGGGGCCGACAGGAACTCACAGAACTGAAAAAGGAGCACACCACTCTCTTAGGTGATGTCAGAGAGGACAGGGCAGGTGTCTAAGACCTGGCCAGGTTCCTTCTACTAACCCCTCCCATCAGCATGGCCCCTCTTAGCACTGGCATCCGTCACCTGACATGCAAATTGGATGAGCTGGGCTGGTCCCCTCACTTTGCTGAGCTTCAAACTCCTTGCCTATAAATTGGGCATATGACACCCACTCCAAGGAGGCTTTCTTTTTAAAGAATTTAAACTACTTTGTGTATTTTAAATGCTTTGTTTTGTTTTGTTTTGTTTTGTTTGGACTGAGGATGAACTACTGCATCATTCAGTGCTCTGTGACAGATCAAATCCCTGGACCTCTCTTTTACTTTATTTTACTTTTTAACAGTTATTTTATTTTTAATTATCTGTAAACGTATGTGTGGATATATGCATGGGAACATGGGTGCCCCCACAGGCTGGGGCAGGGGATTCCCTTGGAGTTGGAGTTACAGGTGCTTGTGAGCCACCAATGATGGTGGTGCTGAGAACCCAAATCCAGTTCTCTGCAAGAGCATTACATGCTCTTAACTGCTGAGCCATCTCTCTGGGCCTCTTTTGTGTTTTAATTTTGAGATAGGCTCTCACTAAGTGGTTAAAGACGACGTTTAAGTTACTCTATAGCTGAGGCTAGCCTCAAACTGGCATTACTCTTGCCTCAGGGTTACAGATAGGCCTATGTCACCTACCTGATTGTTCTGAACCCTAGAGCCTCCCCAATTTTTACACCAGCCTACTCGGTATCATCGGTGTGAGCCATGGAGTTGATGGTGAAGGTGCTAGCCATGGGTTCATTCTCCACCTGCCATAACCACTAGCCCAGCCTGCTTCCGAAGTACGGTTATCACCCTGCCCTGCCTTCCCTGACACCCGCCTGCCCCCTCCCTCCATGCACCTGCACCACGCTGGGTGCCTTGTCGTCCACGGGCGCGTCGTGGAAGCGGCCGAGTCGCTGGGCAGGCGGGTGCGGCCCGTTGCCGTACAGGCAGGAGAAGCAGGGCTCGCCATCACAGCCGAGGTCCATGAGGAACTTGAGCAACGACAGGCACTTCATGGCAAACATGATGGTGGCGGGGAAGGCGGTGGGGTGCGTGGCGATGTAGGCGTCGATGTTGGCGCCGTGGTCCAACAGCAGCTGCATGGTGCGCAGGCAGCCGTGGCGGATAGCCACGAGCAGGGGGCTGATGACGTCGCGGTTGGGGTCGGCGCCCGCCAGCAGCAGCAGCTCGGTGGCGTACACGTTGTTGTTGACCACGGCGAAGTAGAGCGCAGAGCTCCGGCGGTCCTCGTAGAGGCGCGAGCGCTCGGGCGCCAGAGGCGCGTTCACGTCGAAGCGCGCGGCCAGCAGCGCCTCCAGCACCGCGTCGTGGTTGCGCTCGGCCGCCAGGTGCAACGGGCTGATGCCGCTGCGGCGCACGCGCGTGCGGCTGGTCACCGGCAGCAGCATCTGCACAATCCTGTGGGCGGCCAGGCACGCATGGGTCAAGAGACGGCACGCATGTGCGTGGCCCGGCCAGCAGAGGGCACCGAGGGGCCAGCCATGCTCAGCCTGCCTCTTTCCCTTAGTCACATAGCCAGAAAAGGGTGGAGCTGGCTGGTGAGTTCTGGAAAAACCTCAGCCAGATAGGTTGTGGTTTCAAGCATCTCACGTGGACTCACTCCAGCTTAAATAAAGGATGCTTGTGGATGGAGAGATGATGGCTCGGAGCCTGGATGATCTCTCAGAGCACCCAGTTCGATTCCCAGCACCCACAAGACCGCTCATAACCGTTTGTAACTCCAGTCCTAGAGGACCTGAAGCCCTCTTCTGGTGACCACGGGCACCAATCATACACGGATATACATGCAGACAAAACATTGATCTACTAATAATAAAGACAGTGGCTCTCAGTAATCTGGAGAAAGTGGCAGGAAGTCCCTCACACCCATTGAAAGCCCACACTACTCTACAGGAAGTAGTACACAGAGTTGGATGCTGGAATCTGGAGCCAGACCCTGCCCTGTATGGGAAGGAACCCCTGAGAATCCGGTTTCACCGTTATGAGAGCCTATAGAACATGTCTTGTTGCCCCCACTCTGCAGATGAGAACAACCGAGGCTTCGAATGGTTAAGGAACTTACTGGGAGGGGCACTCTGGGGCTGAATTGTCTTTCCTCCCTCTGTTGCTACACCAGCATCTGGTGGAACATCTAGACATGGTTGAGGGGAGGCATTGGGCTGAAAAGGGAGACATGTCTCAACCGCTCTTGCTCCAGACCCATTGGTCTACCGTGCCCATGTGATTCATTCTCTCCTCTCCTTCACGATGCAGTTTTTCTCCTGGATGTGTAACATCAGCTCCTCCAGCCCCTTTGCCCACTTTTGACAGGGAGAGCTCAGCCAGGCACTGCCAAGGCTGGAGCTCCCACTGCCCTGGCTCCTGACTGCTGGATCGGGCACTGATCTCAACACTCCACCTCCTAATCTTCATAGTTCTCCTAGGGGCCCTTTGAGATTGTACCCCTAAGAGTCTTCGACTTACAAAGGAAGAAGCCCAGAGAAGGTGCAGAATTCCCAAGAACACACAGCTGGGAAGTGAGAACGCCAAGATTTGAATTCAGATTGTCTGATCCTTTAAGCAACACTCTTAACTACTCGCCTACTTCTGGTGTAGCAATCAGGGTGACAGCTGAGAGGTCATGGGGTTTTGTAATTTTCACAGTGTGTTAACTTGCCTGGCCCATTTTACCCTCGCTGAAGCCCTGTGGGGCATCCAAAGCAAGCTGTGTCTATATTTTTATGACATGGCCCAGAAAGCCAGTGACAAACTGGAGGTCACAGAATAGCTCTAGGGTTCGACCCCAGGACCCCTCATCTCAGCTCTTGACCTCAGGACCCCCTCATCTTGGCTCTCATCCCCTGGATCCCTGCCACCTTCTAGAACAAGCACTCACACTGTTGATTTCAATCCCTGATTCATCCAAGCCCTGCTGGCAGGTGACCTCACAGCCTCCCTGTGGGGCTCTAAGGAGGTGGCCATGTTGGGGAAGGGGGAGGGCAAAGCAGGTGCCACCGGGCCAGTTCCCATGTCTCTTGCCTCCTGGCACTGTCCTTGCCTCTGGCTTCCTGGAACTGGGATGCCAGCGACCTCCTGCTGGGCTCTCCAAGGGCAGCGTTATTATCATCAGTGATGCTGAGTTTGGCTAAGATCTGCCTCTGAAACCTCAAAAGGAAATTCACACACTCAGGGGAGCTAATTGCCTCCTAACTTCTATTTGTGCAGGCTCCGGGGGCTTGACCTCCTCTTCAGAGGTGCTGGTCAAAGGCAGGGCTGGGGCCCCTGGACCACCGCCATGACCAACAAATGCAGGGTAACAGCCGTGACGCGCCCAAGCACGGGAAAGAACAGGGACAGGGGCGGGCTGGGCTGGCGGCTGGCCCATGGGCTGGGATCTCTGCAGGCCCCAGCTGGTCTCCAATGATTCCCTGCCCAGGCCAGGAAAAGGGTCAGAAATGTGGGAACTCGACAATATCTGCCCCGAGTCCCAGAAGCATCAAGTCAGCAACTCAGCGAGTCATCAGGTCACTAGTTACTTCTCTAGGACTGAGGAATCCAGGGTTGGGGTGCCGTGCTGGCCAGCTCCGAAAGAGATAAGGACAGTGCTGCCATTTTATGGAGGGTGGAAATGGAGGCCTGGGACTAGAGCGGGAAAGCAAGTGGGTCTGAACAGAGGCAGGCAGTGAGTCAGGGCAGAGTGGAGGCGCTGGATACCCAGGGCCAGGACTTTCTGTGGTGCCCCATCTCTCTTTGATATTAATTATTAATATAATTATTATTATTATTATTATTATTATTATTATTATTATCATCAGTCTCTTGTGGCCCAGGCTGGCCTCAAATAGCCATGAATGACCTTCTACTTCTGATCCTCCTGCCTCTACCTCCCAAGTGCTGACATGACAAGATTATGCCACCATGCCTGGTTTGGTCTCTCACTTCTAACCAATAGAGAGTGCCCACGTGGACAATCCATTGTGTAGACGACTCTTTTCTACCAGGTCATTTTGAGGGACAGAGGGCAGGAAGTAAACAGGTGACTCCAAGAAATAGGTTGGATCCGCTGGCTTCTCCCAGAAAGCCAAACAGACCTAGCCCAGGGCTGTTTCTGGGAGCCCCCCACCCCAGGCAGCATCTGGGAAGGCGTCACAGGCCAGCCTCTGACTTGGGACCTCAGTTCAGGCCCCCTCAGTACTGAAACCCCACTCTCCTTGCCCTAGAACTGAGGGGTCCCAGTGAGGATGCTAACTACTCAAGTATAGATGTAGATGCAGATAGTCTCGCCATGAGTGCTGACCTGAGTGTTGACATCTTGCCTTAATCCAGCCCAGGAGCAGTGAGAAGGCATTCAAGTCAGCTGTCATTGGGGAGAGGGGTGCTGGGGGACAGCATAGGCACTGAGGAAGCTTCTGGGCTCAGAACCAGCCTGACCTGGTGACAGCCAGCTTCATGCTGGGCCAAGGCACCGCCACTAACCTCTCTAAACCACACCTATATCAGATTTTACGCTGAATTACAATCACAACAATGGCACCTACGGCCAACCTTCACTGAGGCCCCAACACTTCAATCTCCTCAGAGTCTCAATGAATGCGCCACCCCACCGAGCACTCCTGTCTAGTGCTAGGCTTCCCATAGAGTGCTCTTCACAGACACTCCTTTGTTTCAAAAACGACCCCACAAACTGACCATTTTCATCTCATTTAGTCTTCATACGCCCCAGCAGGGTGGGATTTGCACCCACGTTGCAAAGCACAGCCTCGTCATCTTGTTCTCCAAGCCTGCTTTGGAGGCTAAGATAACTCCTCACATCTTGGTCTGATCAGCACACAGTAGGCAAAGATAACACCTCACACTTTAGTCTGGTCAGCACACAGTAGGTGGTTAGAACATGCTAGAGCGCAGTTGGAAGCCAATGTGCTGAGCACAGTGACAGCGGCCCTGCCCTACTGCACCAAGCCAGAGGAGATCTTAGACAAAAAGTCATGGTGGCCTGACCCTTGTCAGCATTCACCCTGTCACATGCGAACTAGCCACCACCGCTGCCAACACGCTGAACCACACTATCAGCCCTGACACGTGTGTATCACATACCACACATGTGGAAAGAGAAGACCATTTAATAATGGTGGGTCAGATAAGAACTCCACAGTACAAGCCTGTGTTTTCTATTGGCCACAAGAGAGGTGCTAAGCTTCTGGAACTCACTCAGGCACCATGTAGAAACCCTGGCAGCCCGCCCCAGGCCAGTCCAGTGCTATAAACCGATCTAAGGTGGGGCCTGGATCAGGGCTGCATAGCCGAGGTCGGGAACCCCTGCTTTCAGGGCCCTTGGCTGCCTTCTTGTCCAGCTCACCAGGTCTTTGGATGTCTACCCGTTTCATTCACAAGGTCCCTGTACCACTGGAAATGGAAGATAGAAAATGTGCCCCTCGGTGACTAAGGGATGGGGGTGTGCCCCAGCACCCCTCACCCCATGTGCTGAAGAACAGGCACATCTGGCCTCAGGTCCAGGCGCTGCGCTCCAGGCCCTGTTTAGGCAGTGTTTTGGCAGGTGGCTGAATGCCTATGGAATGTCACATCAAATCCCTGCTCAGCCCGTGGGAGGCCAGCATGGGGAGGGCCTCTGATGCCCCATGCCCAGGGTGTGAGCAAAGAGCCATGGCCCAGCCAGGTGGCAGAGGCTGCTGGGAATCCAACTTTAACCCTTCACTGGGCAGTAACCCTCGGGATGCATGCAGATGGCTTACAGGGAAGCCTGGGGCTCTGAGGGACAGTGGAGGCTCCTGGGGTTTTTGCTTCCTTTTCTGTGGATGTTTCTCTTCCCCTACATACCCCCTGCCTTACTGACAATGCCGAATAATCTGTTCCCTTTCTTCTGCCAGCCTGAGAAGTGAGAGCATTTCCCATTTTGGCCTCCCAGACACATGGTAGGGGTTTTCTAACTGTAAATCATCTTCCCACTATGCCACTGTGGTGAATGTTTTCTTTGAAAATCATTTTAAGAAAATAGATGTATTTTAAAAACTGTCTTTAACAAGTAATGAAAATTATCTAAAATGGAAAGAAACTTGCCATGGTCCACAGTTGAGAACCACCAAACCAATAGAAAGGGTCTGACCTCTGGGGTTAAGTCCTAGGCCTGGGGTGCTGGCCCACTAAGGCATAAGGCTCTTAGCTACCTGGGTGTTAGTTTCTTGTACTGTTAAAGGGGCCATCATGGCAGACCTGAATCCCACAGCTCAGCAATGAGGCCACACTTTAGAATGACCAACATGTCTGTCCTCAGAGACAATCAGCATTCTACCTGCTAAGCAATCCTTTCCCACCCACGTGCAGGTGGGAAATTCTTAGCAATCATCTCTCAGATGAGTCGGGTGTTGGAGGTTCCAGAGGGAAGCTTACTCCATGGTGTATAAACTCTCACCATGGTCAATTTTATGCTACCAAAGAGGGGCGTGACCATGTTGCTGGATGATACCTGCAGTGGGTTTGCATGGGGTGACATAGGCTGGCTCTAGCGCATTCTGCTCTGGTGCTTAACAGTGCCTTTCTACTGGGGCCACCATGGAGCTTAGGTCTGGATGCCCTTTCATCGTGCCTGTCTATCTGTTTGTCTGTCTGTCTGTCTTTCTCTTTCTCTCCCCCACCCTGTGAGTGTGTGTGTGTGTGTGTGTGTGTGTGTGTGTGTGAGAGAGAGAGAGAGAGAGAGAGAGAGAGAGAGAGAGAGAGAGAATGAGTGTGCACACTTTCCCTATGCAGACTGCTTCTAGAGAAGTTGAGCTTCTCCCACCTGAACATGAAGTGTAGGGAAGTGCCCAGTGACTGGTCCCTCCACATTGCTATAGGCATCTTCAGCTGCTTGCTAGGATACGCTGCAGGTTATCACTGCATCCTCCCACCCCCACCCCCCCAAAAAATACCAGTCATGAGCTCAGACTCCTCTCTGCTCCTTAAGTAGGATTAGCTGGGTCATTTGGAGCAGGTGAATTCCTGCCAACTACAAGCTATGTGGCCTTCAACCAGTCACTCAACCTCTATTTATCTTAGCCTTCTCATCTAAAAAAAAAAAAAAAAAGAGGTCATCACGGCCTCCACCTTAGCAGCCCTTGAGAACATTAAATGGGTTGGTCATGTTAAGCAGTGATAGGACCACCCAGTCAAGTGTGTGCTCTTGTTAGTATGGTGGTTGTCACTTGTGGTCATTGCATTCTTCCATTGACAGCCTCTGACCTTCCTGCCCTTGGGGACAGACTCAAGCTGGTGCCCTGCCCCACCATGCCTTCATTGGGCATCCCTAGAGAGCTGTGCTATGCATGGTGATGCCCATGCCCAGACTGACCTGTAGTTGCCCTTCTTGGAGGCAACATGCAGCGGAAGCAGGCCATCCTTGTTGGCTTTGTTGGCATCAGCGCCCTGTGAGAGAAGGAACTCCACCACATCTTCATGCTCATTCTTGCAGGCCTCATAGAGGGCTGATGCACTGTCACTGGCTTGTGTGTTGATGTCTGCTCCTGGAGAGGGAGAAGCAGAGCTATGAGTGACCAGTGTTACTGCCATAATTCAGGGCCACTGTGTGGTGAGCACCTCTGAGCTAACCGCTATGTGCTGTGCCATGCCTACACTCTCTAAATCCACTAGGAACCCTGGGAGATCACATCTTACTTTAGGGTAAGCTTTTCATCACAGACCAGGACACAGGACCTGAGAGGATCCAGGATAATCCATTCATAGATGTGAAGCCAAATCTGAACCCCATAGTCAGAGGGTGGAAACCAGGCTTTCAGCCTTTACTATGTAGGGCCCCAGGTTATGCCCTCACAGCGGCCTCAGCTCTAGCTAAGCACAAAGCTCCCAAAGGAAAACTCCACTGGCTTTGCTAGCTGAATTTGGGTTTGATGGATAGTTGGCCAGTTGATTGGTCTGAGGCATCATCTCATGTAGCCTAGGCTGGCCTTGAATTCCATATGAAGCCAAGGATGATCTTGAACTAGGGTGATCTTGAACTCTTGATGCCTCTAACTCTAGAATGCTGGGATTACAGGCATGTGCCTCCACACTAGTGTATGCATTGCTGGGGATTGACCATGGGCTTTGTGCATGCTAGGCAAGCACTCTACCAATGGAGCCACATCCCCAGCCCTGGATTTGTTTTGTTCTCCATCAGAAACAAGAGAAAAATGGCTTCCTTTCTCCTTTTAAGCATCACTGAGGAACTGACTGGAGAGATGGCTCAGTGGTAAAGATCGTGTACTGCTCTTAGAGGGGACACTGGGTTTAGTTCCTAGCACCCACACAGTAGCCACAACTACCTGTAACTCCAGCTCTAGTGGAAACAATGCCCTCTTCTGGTCTCTGTAGGTACTTACATTCATAAATACATCTCTCTCTCTCTCTCTCTCTCTCTCTCTCTCACACACACACACACACACACACACACACTTTAAAAGACAGTAAAAATAAAGTTTAAAAAGCAAAGAATCACTGAGCCATGCTGGTAGGAAGGGGACTAAAGCCTGGTGGCAGCCCGCCTTCATCTCAATCTTCTACATCTTCTGCATCTCACGGGGTGAGAAAGAGAACCAGTGTGCACATGGATTTCTCTGCAAAGGGAAGTAGGCTTCATGTTGCAGAAGCAGATGAGCTGATGTGGCTCATGAAGGCTGAGATCAAAGGCTTGTGTCAACCACAGCTCCTCTCACAGAGCTATCTGCTTGCCTCAGCTTTTCTGATAACTTCATATCAATAGCAGTGGGATTCATTCTGACCTTGAGAGAAGGGCACAAGCCTTGATGGCCCATTGGAACCGTTCAAGTATTATTTCATGACTCCTAAGTTCTGGGGCCTTAGGTAGCTTTTAGAAGCCTCCGTTTACCAGTTTGTTGAGGAGGAATCATGGTCCCACCCTCTCATGGTTACTACAAGATGTAATAAGATATAATACAGCCACAGTGCCAGGCTCAGAAGCTGCTCAGACAATGCCAGCTGTCTGGACAGAGCACAGGACAGAAACTGGCCCTGACCTTCCCTTAGAGGGAGAGTCCAGGGGTACCTTCAACAAGCCTCTGGGCCTTGGGGTCAGGCTCCCCGGCAGGCCTAGGCTTTCCGGCAAAGCAGCCTGCTCAAACAGGAAAATATTTGTGTAGGAATCAGCTTTAGCACCCCATGAAGGGAGCATTCCCTGCCTCAGTGTCGGCAGGGGACAAGACAGCTGCCTGGAGAGAGGAGTCCCCTCACCCACTGTGCCCTTGCCCTCAGCATGGCCCGCTGGCGTGGGCTCCAGGACTCTGCCTTGGCCTCTGTGTTCTCAGAGTGTTCATTGCAGATTTATCCCTGGCTAAGAGCCCGTCCTGACACTCACTATGGATGTGGCCTCTTGTCTCAACAAAGGCCCTGGGTCGTTCTTCTAGGCTGAGATGCTGTGGTGCAGTGCAGACTGTGTGCAGACTCAGGTCGGAATCCAGGCTCTCATAGTGAGCAGTCACATAGCCTCTCTGAACCTCAATCTCCTCATGTATATAGTGGAGCTAGGACGATGCCCAGCTTACACTCTATCCTTTGTAGATCCATGCTTAGCAGGAGGTCTGACACACAGAAGGTCCTCACCAATTTCTGCAGCACAGCTCCCAGGTCTGCATAGCCTCAAGCTCTCCAGTGTTCAAAAGGGACCTTCCTTCCATTGAGAGGGAAAAGAAATCACAGGGGAGCTTGGGGAGTGGTCAAAATACAAAGCTTTTTCAGCCATGGTCTTGAAGTCTTTGCTACTGGAACATCGTGGTGCAAGCAGTATTGTTTTAGTTTCTCCAGTTAAGATTTTTCATGGGAAATTAGGACAGAGACCTGGGTTCAGATCCCACATCTATCACTAACTTACTGTGTGATCTTGGACAAATCACTTTCCCACCCTGGTCCTTGGTTTTAATCACCTGCAAAACAAGGATGTGATCTCCAGCTGAGGTCTTCTGGCTGAGCAATGTGACGTGGCAAGAAAGAATAGTGGTTGGGGCACCAAGAGTCCAAGAATCTAGATAGTTCTACAGCTAACTCTGTAGATAAGTCACTTCCTCTTTCCAGGCTTCAGATTCCTCTTTTGTGAAAGGAGGATGTTGTTCTGGACCAGAGGTGGTCCAATGCTTGTGTGTGACTGCAAGCTCACAGCAGCTCACAGCAGCTCACAGCAGCAATACTGAACCTGAACACGGCCTCAGAATCCTCCACACGGCCCTGCAAGGCCCTGGATCAGAGGATGCCCACAAGATGATCCCAACACAGCTTTCCTTCCCAGCGGACCTCTGAGGTCCCTGCCAGCTATACCCTGTGACCACTCACCATGCTTAGCCAGGAACCTCAGGGCCTCCAGCTGCCCGCTCTGGGCAGCCACGAACAAGGGGGTGATGCTGTAGACATTCTTGGCCTCCACCTTGGCCCCGCCGCTCACCAGGATCTCCATGACCTCCAGGTCGTTGCGGGAGACAGACTCGTGTAGTGCCGTCCAGCCCCGATTACAGCGGTGGTTGGTGTCTGCGTTGTAGCGTACCAATATCCTCACTGCCTCTGCATTCTTGCGCTCGCAGGCTGGACCAGGCAGAAGACAGACAGTCAGTGTGGCCCTGAAAGATTTGGCAGGTGACTGGTTTGATCCTCCCAGCTACCCTTGAGGCATACAATGTCAATACCTACCTCCATGAATGAGGAGGGTGAAACAGAGAGGGTAAGTGACTTTCGCAGGGTCCCACAGAGTGTAAATGTCAGAACTGAGATTCAAATCCAGAGAGTCATGTCTGGAGACTCTGTCCCCTAGAGTGTTCTATAGTGTCCATAATTAATTGTCCTTTTCAATGTTATGATGGACACTAGGGCTGAAAGAATCTAGACAATACAAGTTCTCATTTAACTCAGGTTAACTTTATCTTCTGAGTATAACCCATCTTTCTCATCCTCCTCAAACCTCTCTGTCAAAAGACTCTGAATGTGCCCTTGGTTCCAGCCCATCGTTCTCACCTGGGAGCAATAGAGGGCACTGGAGTCACCAAGGCGTATGAGCCAATGAACAGTTCTAGAAGCCTCCCTGGGGAGGAGGCATCACACAGCGGGAGCGGCTGCCTATGGTGTTCCACCTCATGAGGCCTGGTGCTCTCTCTGTAAACCACATAGCATAGCCTTCCTGGAGGAGTCTCGGGGGAGGGACCCCAGGAGGCCATGCATGGGACATGGGAGCCTGAGGCTTTGGTACATGATAGGACCAAAGCCCAAGCTATTGGCTGGCACTTCACAGGCTTCCTACAGCTCTCTTTGGGACAGCTGAGGTCCCAAGTAACAGCTAAGGGCCCCGTAGAAGACACTCCCATGTCTGGTTAGGTGCCTGCTCTCTGGTCCTCACTACCCACAGAATATTATGTGTGCTGAAAGCCAAACGCAGGACATCTATCTGCCTTTGGTCCTTACCTATAAAATGGAGGCACCACCAACACTTACTGGGTGTGGAGATGGATACAGGGCTCAAGGGAAGTGCCTCACTCAGCACCCAGGCACTCAATAGGTGCCAGCTCTTATGATGGATTATCTATCCACCGACACTGGGCCTGGCCAGGACAGCCGGTGCATACCTTTGAGCTAGTGCAGAGCCAGTCAGGAGGCTTTTTTGCTTACATAAACATGACAGAGGTGTGCACTCCCTCTCCGACCTTCTGGCCTTTGCCCATGCTGTTCCAGAAGCTTGGCCAGCTGGTAAATCCCTTCCTGTTGGGGTTCTGCTCAGGTATCCCTCCAAGAGGCACCCCCTCCATACATTCCCACCCCATCTCTTGCCAAGCCCTACATGCTTGTGGTCTGAGTATGTGCTCAAGCTTGGTGTTGCCCACAAACATGAATCACATCTTTTCATCCTGAGGCTGTAAGTGTCCCTCAGCATGCTGACCTGGAGAAGGACACATAGGAACTATTGAGTGATCCCATGTGTAAATGCAAGATCAAATAGCATGCCCCCATGCATCTTGGAGGGGTATCACCCCTGCAAAGTGGACCCCTCAGAACTATGCATTCCTGGGAGCAGTCTGCAAGCTGCCCACCTGACTTCTGGGCCTCCTGGTCCATGAGAAGCCTAACCTAGAGACTTACCCTTGTAAAGCGGAGTCTCCCTGGATTTGTTAGAGATGTCAGGCTCTGCCCCTGCCTGGAGCAGTGACTGGAGGCAGTCCAGGTGTTCCCTGCATGTGGCCAGATAGAGTGCTGTCTCCTCCTGCAGTGTGCGCTGGTCAATGGCCCCTGGGTAGGCTGGGGAAGAGCAGGAAATCTGTGAAGAAGGAAGGTAGCCACACTACCCACACACATTCTGGCTTCCTCACGATTCTGAGCAAGGGTGTGGAACTGCTTCTTCTGAAACCTATCAAGCCCAGATGGCCTTCATCTTGCCCCTCATGGCCCTGCTTGGGTTCCTAGCTGTAGAAATGCAACTAGATGCCACCTTCTCTGGGAAGCCTTCCGAGATTGAGTCAGTTTTTCCTTTGCCCTCTTAGTCACTGCTAGATGTCCATGTCTCATGTAACTTTCTCCTTGTGTGTCTGGCGGGAGTTGGGACCATTCAACAACCAAAGGCAACACCTGCCTGTTGGTATTATTAATTCTAATCTGTCCTAACAGGAAGATGGGATTTGGAGATGAGGTGGAACTGGCCCAGAGTCCCACAGTTGGTGGGGACAGCCTTGGCAGCACACAGGCACAGTTGTGGTTCCTTTCACACCAAATCATCCCCTGGAACATTCTGGAACAAGCTGGCAGTGGCTGTCTCGGAACTCAGATTTCCCTCTTCCTTTTCTAGGAATTAGGTTTTCCTGTCTGAAAGTCATGGAGAGACCGCAGCAGGGGCAGAGGCAGGGGCACCCTCTTCCAACTCAGTGATTTTAAACTATGTATGGGGGGCCATTACATGGCCTGCCCGCCCCCACCAAGGGAGAGCCCTGTGCCCCTGCTGGCCCTTCAGTGATGGCCACTCACCTTGCTGCAGGACCTTCAGACAGCCCAGCTGGCCATAGTAAGCAGCCTCGTGTAGCGGCAGCCAGCCTTCCGTGTTGGGCTCGGCAAGATTCTTCCCATCCTGGATCATAGCCTTCAAGGCTTCTGCATCCCCTTCCTTGATGGCCTTCAGTACTGGATCCATAGCCCTGTAGGAACAAGTGGTAGCCTATGTCCTGAGGGCAAAAAGGACCTGCTGGAGGGCAGGAGCCAGTGCCTGCTCTGGGGTCCTTCCTCCTTGGGTATTCAGTTTGTTCTGAGACCAGTGCTTCTCCCCTCCAGCTCAGTGGATGGAAGAGAATTAGGGTGGGTCCTCTGCAGCCCTGCTGCTTTCTGTGGCTGAAGCTAATGTCACACCCAGACTATTTCTATCAAGGAGACTCGGGCACAGAGTGCTAACAATGGCTAATAACTGTGGAAGCATCTGTCGTCACTAGGGACCTTTCCCAAGGATGGCCCTCTGGTTTGTACCAAGCACAGCTACCTACAGGGCTGAATGATTGCAAGAGCTCCCAGAGGCATGGACCTGCCAAGGCCCCTCCCTTCACCGTCACCCCAGCCTTCCCATCTCCCCATCGAATTCATTATCCCTACTCCCAGCTGCCACAAAATGACAATACTTGAAGGATTAATGAACTAGAAGCCTTCACAGTTTAACACTTCTAAATGTCAAAAGCTTTCAAGGTTAGAGTGAGGAGCATCTTTGGCTCATTGAAGGCATTGTGTTCATTCTCCATTCACTAGAATCTCTTCCCTTACTGAATCAGTAGGTGCCATGGCTATTTAGGATCCTGGGATTGGGGCAATGATGGATTCAGGGGGAGTCTCTAGGACCAGCACCCAAACCCACCCAGCTGCTTCCTCCAGCATACGACACTTCTTCCTGTCACTCAGCCACTGGGTTATTAATAGCAGATACGGGTGAAGCCAGAGACTCAAGGACAAGGGACTGACCAGCTAGATCCTGGCGGTCCATCAACACCATCACAGCCACCTGCTTGAGTTCTACTCAGGAGCAACCGGATCAACCCCCATCAGTCTCAGGGAGGGCCCCATGGGGTATGTGGCCAGTGCTGAAGTGGAAGGGAGTGGGCTGGCTGGTCCTGTGGCCTTGGTAGGGGAGGTTCCCACCATGTAATGCTTGCTATCTGACCCACCAGCCAGAGTGGGTCTCTCCAGCTAGGGTTCACAGACTCTGCGGCCTTCAAGGTCATACACTCACAGCTTCCCCATGGAGCTCAGACCAAGTCCCCACCCCAAAGAGGGAGAGGTTTCCAGGCATGTTAAATTACCAAGGACTAGCTGCAAGCTGGACAGGGCCTTGGAAGGCCACTTGGTCCTCCCCAAGCCTGTCTTGCAGAAAAGGGAGACTGGGGGCAGGCCCTCCCTCCTTGGGCGGACATGCAGAGGTGGGCAGTTGTACTGAGATAGAACTGGGACTTCCTTTCATGTCAACCCCAAAGCCCCAAGGATAATGCGGTGCCTGCAGGGTTTGGGGAGCCTAGGAATGAGAACCGGCCAGCTGCCTCCTCCTCTCTGCTGCACAGAAATGGAATGCCAGCGAGGGGATCTTTTTTGCTTTTAGCTGCTTCTAGGGCTGCTCTGGAGTTCAGCACAAGCGGGAAAGTACCATCTCCCAAGTGTCCCATTAGCTCAGTGCTCCAGGCAGAACCCTCTCCTTTGGCTCTGATTCGTTCCGGGCTTTGGCACCTGGCACTTAAACGAAGTGTTGTGGGTGGGGATTTAGACGTGCACAGATGAACCCCTGGAGGTGGCGTGGGGAGCCAGAAGACAGGGGTAAACAGAAGTGGAAGCCAACCCTAGCTCCTTCCCCCAGTCCTTTGAGCATGCTAGGGCCCCACATTCAGAGTCCCATGGTGCTCCTCCAGCAGCAGGTCACAAACCTCTGGGGATATCTTAGGGGTCAGTCCCGAGCATAGCCCGAATGCCACTCCTGGCAGGCATCAGTCCTGTGTCCAGCTCAGTGGGAGCACTGGAATCTAGGGGGCATGGCCAGAAGGGGGCCTAGGGCTACAGATCTGTCCCTCTCCCTGCTGCCCCCATTGGAGTGTGAGCTTGATGGGGCCAGGTGGGGAGGAGGGGATCACTTACGCCATCTGGGAGGTCTTGAATAGGTTGCTGCTGTACTTCTGCATGACCCCTTGGAACAGGCCCAGGGGTGCGCGGGACGGTGTGCTCTCTGGAGGCGAGGAGGACCTGGAGGGGACAGAGCTGGAGTGAAAGAGAGAAAAGTACTCTGCATAGGAGAAGCGGGTCATGCTGGAGGCAGGGAGGAGGATGGAGAGTGAGCCGGGAGCGAGTCTGAGTGACAGAGAGAGACAGGGCTCTGAACCAAAGCAGATGGCCAGGTCCTCTCTGTGTGCTGGACACAGCTGCTGTGTCTCTGGATTATTTTTGGCCCTTGGAGGAAGCCCTTAGAGATTTAAATGACCATATAAGACAACAATGAGGTTAACCTCACCCCCGCCCCCACCGCCCCTCATCCCCAGCCAACCACAAGGGCGCAGATATGAAGCAAGGTGACATTCTTTACTGGGGAGGATGTGAGAAGTGGTCGGTGGCAGGAGTCAGGCTGAAAGGCCATGGGGGTCTCAGTGGGGCTGAACAAGAGATTCCTGGGCAAGCAAGGGAACAAGAGAGCCAGTCTGAGAAGCCAAGGCATGTGGGACCTCCACCTCACCTTGCTGGCTTCCCATAAGAGGTCTGTGTGCCCCATAGTCCTCTTGGGACCCAGCAGTCTAGAAGGCACACAAAAGAGTGTGTACAGAAGGTCAGACAGGGATTTAAACCCACGTGCTACTTGCTGTGTGACCTGAAGACAGGCTCATTTTCTCTGATTCACTTCTCCCACCTGTATAGTGGGACGAGAGCAGTCCCTGTCTCACTGTGAAATGCTTAGCTGTTTCGTTCTAGAGTACAGGGTCCCTCAAAGGCTCACATGTTAAATGCTTGTCTCCAATGCAGTCATGTTCAGTGCTGTGGCTTGGGGAAGTGATAGGATCAAGAGGGCTCTGTTCTCATCCTTGGATTTTGATCCACACTGACTGGTTTAAAATTGGGTGGTGTGACAGGTAGCTTTAATTGTCAACTTGACACAGCCTGGAATCGCCCAGGAAGAGACTCTCAATAAGACTGCCTAAATCGGGTTGGCCTCTGGCCATGTCTGTGGGTGTTGTCTTAATTAAGCCAAGTTGATATGTGAAGACCCAGTCCATTGTGGGTGGCACCATTACCTAGGCAAGAGCTCCTGAACTGTGTAAGAGTAGTGAAATCAAGATGAGCACAAGCAAGCACACATAGGCATTCGTTTCTCTCTGCTGTTAACCATGACTGTGATGTGACCACATGTCTCAAGGCTCCTGCCCCTGTGACTTCCCCACAGTGATGGACTAGAACCTGGGCTTGTAAGCTGGAGTGAACCCTTTTTCTCCTAAGCCGATTTGTCAGAATATTTTTACCATAGCAACAGAAGCTAAATGAGGACTGATGTCATCGTAGAGAGGTGGTGGAAATATAGGAGCTGAGATCCAGTTGACAGGAATGGTCCGTGGCCCTTGTTTTAGTTATTGCTATGGGGAAACACCATGACTGAAAAACAAGTTGGGGAGGAAAGGGTTTATTTGGCTTATACTTCCAGGTCATAGTCCATCATTAGAGGAAGTCAGGGCAGGAACTTTAACAGGACAGGAACCTGGAGGCAGGAGTTGACGCAGAGGCCATGGAGGAGAGCTGCTTACTGGCTTGCTCCTCATAGCTTGCTCAGCCTGCTTTCTTATAGAGCCATGACCACCAGCCCAGGGATGGCATCACTCACAATGGGCTGGGCCCTCCCCCCATCAATCACTAATTGAGAAAATGCCTGACAGCTGGATCTCATGGAGGCATTTCCTCAACGGAGGCTCCGTCCTCTCTGATGACTCCAGCTTGCGTCAAGTTGACACAGAAAACCAGTCAGTACAGCCCTTTGCTCTCTTTCATTGCTTCCTGGCTACTATGAGACAAGCGGCCTCCTAAGCCTTATGTTTCCACTCCCATGATACTCTGCTGTACCTCAGGCCTATCACAATAGGGCTGCCGGCCACGACTCAACCTCTGAAAGTCTGCATACATCCTTCCTCCTTTAAGCCATTTCTCTCAGGCTTTAGTCCCCAGGGAAGAAGAAAGTGAGCTAAGACAGACACCGGAGGGACTCCACTCAGGTCAGTGTTTCATTCTCCATCAGCCCTTCCGGGGGGTGATGGAGCTGCGACAGCCGCTCCGCTCTGGTCTTGTCTGGGGGTGCAAAGACAACAGACTTGGCCCCTTTTTATCTCCTAGTGGGTCAGCCTTGATGTCAAGCACCCCCCCCCAACTTGCTGTCTGGACACTGAGGCAGGGGACTGTCTGCAGAATTTGGGGCATCATTCTGTGGCTGGTACCCATGGGACACAGATACTGTAATGAAGACCTTGGGAAGGATCCTGACCTTATAGGGCAGGACAGGGCCTCCAACTCTGCGATCCCTCCCTCAGCAAAGCCAGGCTGTGGTGCAGAGGTGAGGGCCGGGAGAGAGAAGTGAAGAGGAGGCTAGGATCAAATCAGGCCAGAGGCCTGGCCACCTTCGTCTTCCTTGTCTCCACTCTCTTTCTCCAGTCCCAACTCATTAACCCTTCTCCACACATCTCCAAGCTGTGTAAGACACCCGTTGCATTCATTTAGAAACTTCCATTCTGCCGGGCAGCAGTGGCACATGCCTTTAATCTCAGCACTCGGGAGGCAGAGCCAGGTGGATCTCTGTGAGTTCGAGGCCAGCCTGGGCTACAGAGTGAGATCCAGGACAGGCACCAAAACTACACAGAGAAACCCTGTCCCAAAAAACAAACAAACAAAATTTCCATCCTGTATTATTAGATGGGCATTAATAGTGCTGCCTCTTACAGATGAGCAAGCTAAGAGTGGGACTACCCAGAGTCCCACACAGCAGGTGAGCAGAGCCGAGGGTCGGACAGCTCCTAAGCCCCTGCCATCCTGCAGAGCCTGGCTTCTTCTTGCCTCCCAACCCTCCCTTTGGCTCCATGACCTCCACACTGGTTTTGGTTTTGTGCCTTTCAATGTGTACAGACTTTTGCTGAACTTTGTGCCTCTGTTTCTTTACTTGTGAAGTGGGGCCGGGACCAAACGAGGGGTTCATCATTGCCTGTGTGGTTGAAGCAGCTCAGTCTGACACAGATCCAAGAGCCACCAGCCCGGATAAGGATGTCTCACCTGGCCTGTCTGTACAGGCCCCATGTTCCCCTCTCTCCTCCTGGCCCTGGGAGAGCAGCTTTGGCCAGGTTGTCTCTGTAGTCAGCAAGTCTGAGCTCTCCGTGAAACCCTGGGATGCCTGGTCCACGTGGCCTCTTGTCCTAGATATGTCCAAATGTTTTAGCAGGATGATGCACACTAGCAAAAACTGCCACATTCCCCTAAAATAAGGACCAGTCAATGTGGAGTGGTAACAGCAAGAAGGGAAGCCGAGGTGAGGAACCAAGGCTGATGCAGGGCAATGACATGGTCAGGGTCACGGGTCTCCGCCGTGCAGGACAAATTTCACAGAGCCCTTCCAAACAGCCTCCTGCCACCTCCCACGGCAGCAAGGGTGTGTCATTCCCATTCTGTCAGGTGAAGAAACAGACATGGCAGGTTCCGCAATGTGCCAGCCCTGGCTCTGTCCCAACCTGGTGTCGGGGACTGGGCTTGTATCACTAAGTCATGTATCATTATGGATCCTTAAATGCTCAGAGGCCACATGTGCGTGACAAGGCCACACACACCCACAGAGCTGCAGGAAGGGGTTGAGAGCAAGGCAGGAGAAGTCGCTCTAAGAGCACTGAAATTAGGGTGCATGACCTTGGTCTGGGGGTGAGCTGTGTGGCTGCTCACAGCGCCCAAGCTCTGAGTCTCAGGCTGGATGGGAAGCCAGCTTGACACGGAGGCTGGTTTGTGCTTTCAAAGCAAAGTAGAAAGACCCACTTCCCCTCTGCTGGCTGCGTGAGGGGAATTCCCAGCAGAGCCAACCACTGGGCTGAGTCATCTGGGTTGAGAGGAGCATGCTTCCGTGGGATGTGGCTACAGGTTATGAACTAGAAGAGGTTCAGGTAGGGCCTGTCTGCACCGCACCCCCCACCCCCACCCTGTCGGAACACACAGCAAGCACCACCACTGTGCCTGCCCTGCTGGGTTCCGGTTCACCTTCAGCCTTTGCCTTCTTCCGGCTGCAAGCTCAGGGAGGGCATGACCAGGTGCCAGGATGGACCCAGCACAGGCTGTGCACAGTAGGTGCGGTAGCCGGATTGGAATCATCTGCAGCTGTACACCCCCCCCCCCTCCCATGCCAAGCAAGTCTGGCTTTGTGTTTCCCTCCTTGGTCTCTTCTGAGAAGAGCAACCTCCAATAAAATGCAGGCATTTGAAGGCTTGGGAGACCCGCTCTAGTTGCACACTGCTGGTCCATCCATAGTAAGCGCAGGCTCTCTACTTCAGGGATATATGGACTCCACTTCCCCATTGGATGGGGAGCTGGGTATGCCTCTTGGGAGCTCCTGGGGGCCAGGCTTGGCAAATGACCTTCATGCGTGCTCAACTTTGTCCCTTTACCTGGCTGTGGGGAGATGGTTCTAAAAAGAGACCTTACGTTTTATTTGACCATCCTCCATAGTCATCTTTTCTAGGACCCCATACTCCATTTTGAAGACAATGACAAATTACATTCCCAAAGCATGCTCTTGGCTTTGAAGTGCTTATTTGCCTAAAAATATTCATTAGATGCCTACAGTAACAAAGGCACTGAGACACAGAAGTGGACAGTGTCTCCTCATCCCCGAGAAGTCATCAGGTGGCTGGGAACACTCTCAAGAGACTTTCCCAGCTCGACACGGAAGCTGGTCTGCGAAGTCGAGGCAGTCATAAGGTTGGGGCCCCAGGGACTCACCTAGGGGACAGGGGGAAGTGAATGCAAGCTGCAGGGTGTGGGGATGGCCCTAGCCTGCTACATGCATTTGTCTTTTGAAGACTGGGGGGGGGGGGGAGCCTGGGCTGGAGTGTGCAGTACAGTGCTTGCCTAGCAAGAGCCTGGGTTCCATCCCCGCACCAGAAGGATGAAAAAAAGAAGATGAGAAAAACGTATACCACAAGATGAGCAAGCTTTAACTATTGCCATTTTGAGAAGGGACAGTAACAAGTGGTCAGGGCAGGACTCACTGAGATGGGGATAACCAACCTGACGTGGTCGCACATCCAGTAAATTACACAGAAAACACTTGAACCTCCAACTTCTTCCATGGCCTCTTTTGTTCTTCTGTCCACCCATTCCCTTGTATATAAATGGCCATTTGGCATATGGCCATGACCAGGACTTTAGAGAGCAGATGAGGGATTTGAGAACCCCTGGAATTTCACAGGCTGCTGACAGAAGCAGGCAAATGAGGCCTCCACATGTAAAATCCAGGGCTATCCATGCAGGAACCACCAGGACAGAAAGTACATTCAGCCTGCTTGACCTGGAAGTGGTTAGGGCAGGACTCACTGAGAAAGAAAGAGCTAACCTAAGATCCGAAGGATGAAAGGAGTCCCTGGAGCCTGTGTGATGCCCTGGGTCTATTCATTGATATTGTCATACCCAGAGAGAGATGAGCAGGACTTGCAGGTCCTGTATGCCCTCTAACTTCTAATTCTGTTCATGAGTCTGCAGGGACCCTAGACCTCTGTGGGTGTGAGGGCAAGAGAGCAGAAGCAGCATTGACTTGCAGAATCAGCAGAGCCTACAGACTGCCTGGTCCTGCTGGGTACCTGTCTTGTCAGTTGTTAAAAGGGGCACAGAGACACAGCACAGCTCTAAGTGTGTTTCTCTCTCTCTCTCTCTCTCTCAGGGGTGTTGCTGGCAGGAGCCTGCCCCATGAGACTGATCAAGGTGCTGTCATGGGACAGATCCAGATGAAGACTGCCTGACCTTGGACAAACAGTTTCACTTCAGATGGGACCCACCAGGCTGGACAGATGTAAATGTCCCAGTGTGTTTCTCCCTCCTTATCTCACAGAAGGGGACAGTTCTAAAGCTCAAGGTCCTGAGTTCTAAGGACCCCCAACACACACACCAGGAGGGGTTTCTGAGCTGGGGAGGACACTGTAGGCACACAGAGATGTATGGTTCCTGTAGCAGTTCCTTCTCTGTCTCTATCTGGTCCTCTCCTGAGAAAGAGGAACCTGTGTTTGACTTCAGCTCAACCAGCCAAAAGAGGAAGTGGATGAGCCAGGTCCCTGCACAGGGTTTCTGAGGCCCCAGTGGGATGTGGTCAGGGCCAGCTTAGGAGCCTGAAGGTCTTGTCCTCCTCGCTACTGCCCAAGGAGCCTGCCTGACATCCTTGTGGAAGGGACTCCTCAGGTACCATAGGGTACCCTGGCTTTGGCACAGCCAGTTAGATGCAGGTGAACTAACATTAGCAAAGAGCAATGTGACTTGATGTAAACACAGATTGTTGTCACCCTGGGACAGGGCTGGCATGCCTCATCTCTCACTATGAGTCATGTCTGCTGTGGCTCACATTAGCAAGATCTATACATTAAAGTTGTTAGAAAAGGGAGCAGAACTTCTGAGGGAGTGGGGGACTTTTCCAAGGTCAAAGTCTCCTAGGGGTCACTGATTGCTAGAGACACTGAGATTTGAGAACCATGGTGCTCAGTCACACAGACACCATCTGCTACAGGAATTACTTTCCCTGTGCACCTTACCTCCAACACACATAACTTTGGCTGGGAGTTGGTGGGGCAGCAAAAGCATGCCCACAATTTATACATTTCTTTCCTAAAAGCGCTTGAGGAGTAAATGCCCAGTACCTTTCTGACTGCCCCTGCAAAGAAAGTGTCCCCTAGATCAGTAACTGGCCAGTCTGGTAGCCGCTGGCCACACGTAGCTAAGGAGCACTTGGAATGTGACGGCTGTGAATGAGAAATACATATGATTTTAAAAGCTTGACAAGAGACGACTAAGCATTACTTATTTTATGTGTGTGTATGTGTGGGCACATGTGTGCCGAGGTACCCATGTGGAGGTCAGAGGACAAGTTCTTGGTTCTTCCCTTTCACCACACATAGGTACTGAGGACCGAGCTCAGGTCATCAGGCTTGGAAGCAAGCACCTATACCCACTGAGGCATCTCACCAGCCCTTCATGCATAATTTTTATATTGGTGACTAGTAGAAATGATGATACAGAGTGGGATCAGGATCTGTCCCTGGCGTTTGAACTGGCTTTTGGGAACCTATTCCCCATGCTGGGTTGCCTCGCCCAGCTTTGATGCAGGGGAGCTTGGTCTTGCCTCAGCTTGGTAGCTATGTTTTGTTCAAGCCCATGGGAGACCTGCCCCTTTCTGAATGGAGACAGAGAAGTAGATGTGGAGGGGGAGGTAGATGGGAGGCCGGGAGGGGGCAGGGAATGGGAGGAGAGGAGGGAGGGGAAACTGGTCGGTATATAAAATAAATGAAAACATTTAATTAATAAAATATATATAAATTGTGGATCATGGTTGTGAATGCCTGGATTCTCAGCAATGGGAGACCAAGGCAAGTAGACTGAGAGTATGAGGCTAGCCTGGGCTACACAAGTAAGTTCCAGATCAGCTTGAGCTTATGTAATTTGACAGTGTCACAAAAATAAATTTTTGTAAAATGATGTAAATTTTCACTTGTTTCTCCTGCTATTTGTGTGGTACTGTGGACTGTGTCTGTGGCTTTTCATGTGACCTCAGGTCATAATGTTAGAAAGGGCAGCAGCTGGGAAGATGAGGTGCCAGAGAGAGGCAGGGAGAATGGGGCAGGATGAGGGTGCCAGGCAGATAGATGCTTTTTGTTTTGCAGGTGTTTTCAGTTGACACTGGCCTGGGGGAGCTTAGCCGCACTCTGCATTCAGGCATAAATCAATAGGGCAAGGCCAGGTCTGGGCTTTGGAGCTAGCTAATTCCAAGTTCCTGGCCTTGTGACCCTGGACCAGTTAGTCAGCCTTAGGCTTTGGTTTTCCCAACATAGAGACCACTTACAGAGTCCTTAGAGGATTTTCAAAATAGTAGCATATAGAATCAACCCCAAGAAAGCATCGGTTTCACACTCATAGAGTCAGTCAACTTCAGATCAAAAATATTTGAAAAACCTGTCTGTTCTGAACTGTGCAGACTGATTGCTTGTCATTATCCTCAGATAATATATAAGTTAGTTACACAGCATTTGTATTTGTTATTAAAAGTGACCTAATGATGACTTAAAATATACAGTTGGGGTATGCATGAGTTATATGCAAATACAATTTTTTTATGTGAGATACTTGGGGCACGAGCATCTTAGATCCCACCCCACTGAGACACCAAAGAGTGACTTTAAATGACAAATGCAGTCCATTAAGGGGTCAGAGATCAGGATATTTTGTTTCAGTATGAACATCCCGGGGCATCTGAAGCTTGGGGGATGCCCAGAGGTCCATTTTCCCTTCATCAGCCTTGCCTCACTTACCCGGTCCATGGGTGGAAATGGCCTGGCTGGTGGTTGGTCTGAGAGGACACAGTAGTATCAGCAGGGGTTGGGCCCCGAGTCTTGTCTGCCAGGCTCTGCTCGATGGCCATCTGGACCAGCTCCTCCTCACTCAGGCTGCTATACAAGCTGTATTCCTCATGCCCGATGGCACGCTGTCTGCCCCGAGTGGTGATCTCAGTCGCCATCTTGGCCACTTCTCCTCCGAGACGCAGCAGTAGCAAGCACACAGCAGAGGACAAATCCCTGTGAGAAAACCAAAACCACCCCAGTCACTGAGTGTTCCACGAGACAGGCGTGGTTACCCACAGGGAAGGCTGTGCAATCGCACGTCTTTGAACATGTATGTGTTGGCCTGCATGCTAGTATGTACACCTGAGTGTGGGTGCTCATGGAGGCCAGAAGCAGCTCTCAGATCTCCTGCAGCTAGAGTTGCAGGTGGCTGTGCACCTCTTGACATGGGTGTCAGGAACCAAACTGGATCCTCTGCATGAGTAGCAAGTGTGCTTAACTGCTGAGCCATCTCTCCAGCCCACACTTTTAAAAAAAAAGTTCATTTGGTCATGGAATCTGTCTAAACATCAATCCATCTACACAGCCTATTCCTCATCTATTCACCAATCCACCTAGCCTTCAAACCATCATCCATTTACTCATCCTCTCATGCATCTGTCTACTTTCCTACAGCTACCCATTCTCCCATTCATCCTCCTATCTGCCCACATGTCCAAAATCCAAGTATCCTACCCATACATCCATCTTTGTATCCATTGACCAGCACATGCACCCAACCACTACCCCCTCAACTCTCTCATCCACCATTATTTGCCAGCCTAACTGACCTTCTAATTATCCATCTATCCATCTGTCCAACCTTCCACCCACCTGTCCATCATCCATCCTTCTATCCATTCACTCCCTCGGCCACATTTCCCCCCTCCTCCTACCCATTCTCTTTTAAACCTATCTATGCAGATATCTACCCACTCCCCATTTCCATTCCGGGAAACCTACCTATACAGGTATGACTGCATACATTAACTAAGAGATTATTTCTTGTGCAACTACTCTGGGTCAGGCACCCCTCTGGGGACACAAAGATCTCAACATCCTTAATCTTGCCTCATGACCCCACACAGTGTCATGTGCATTCTTCCCATCCAGTCACAGCTGTGTCCCACACTGGCACATCAAGACTGCTCTTCGCTGTGGGAGGGCTGAGAATGCTGTGGATGAGTCAGACATGGGCTCATGCTTGGGATGGCATGATCTAGTTAAAACCAGCCATCACAACAGTCTCATTACAGGGATTCTCTTCTAAAAGATACAAATGCCTCAAAGAGAACAGAGCAGGCTGAGCAATAAAATCAAATCAGCCCAACCTGTGATATTTACTGGCTTGCAGCAGCGTGACCACAGGTCAATGGTTCTCAGCCCTGGCTGAGCATTCAAGTCATATGAGGTCTTTAAAAAAACATGCTCCCCCCCCCCCCTCGCAAGTGCCAATGTTCTATTCTGGCAAATATATGCGCCCCCTCCCCCAGAGACAGATGTCCTTCTCCTTCCCCTTGGATATTGGGCCCAAGCCTTTGAGACTTGCTCTGCCAAGTGGAAGCTGGTGGGCACAACACACTGGGCATATGAGAGATCCCTTCTGTCGTGCCCAGTGGAAAGAGGAATTTCCCACGAGACCTGCCTCCTTGCAATCTGAGTCCCGGAACACATCAGACTCCTGAGGGTAGGCATGCTCCACCTAGCAGGGGTCACTGTCCAGTTGATGGAAGCCCCCTTCAGCCCATGGGAGGCCAACACCACTCCCATGCCGCACTATCCTCAGTGAGTAGGAACCTCCATGTCCCAGTCCCCAGCCCCAGCCTGCAGCTCAGCGTCTTTCCCACCTGCCGGTATGGACCTTGGGTACCACTGCTCCATCAAAGGACTGCTTTGCTGTGTGGCATTCTTGTGGCTCCAGCTAACTGGTACCCAGGAGACCAGTCCAACCCTTCTCAGAGAGGACATCCAAATGGCCCACAGCCAAAACACCAAGAGGCATTCACTTCACATTCACTTAAGGTTGAGGGGTTCGGACTCAAATCTAAAGCAACACAACTTCCCCTGCCCCACACAGCTCAAATGAAAATGGTGGAAAATGCAAATGCCAGGGAATGTGTGTGTGGAGATCACCACAGAGACTACGGGGTCACCAGGGATAGTATAGGGTCCTTGCCTCCCCAGCACCAGAAGTGGAAAATGACAAACCACTTTGGAAAGCCAATGGCGTATGCTAAGGCTGACCGTCCAAACATCCTAGCGATCTTCTTCCAGCTACATTCCAAAGAACTAGGGGACGTATAGAGATAAGTGAGGTCTAGAGTATTCAAGGCAACATCATTCATCTAAACCCAACTGAAGCAGATCCACGATGCCCACCAAAATAAATGCACTCACACGGGGTGGTGGCATCACGGAGAATGTGCACCCATGAAAGCACGCGGCCTTGCACGAGGATGGGTCAAAACAATACTGAGCCAAATGAGCAGGATGGCCAGAACTTATACACATGGTTCACATGTGTGGAAGCCACGTTTATCTACATGATCGTGCTTATATTAGAGGCTGAGTTCTCTTCGGGAAGCTGTAGTCTGCTGGAGCCTGTGGGGACCACAGTGGAGGCAGGTTCCTCCAGTGTCCACTGCTGAGTATTTTCACGGCACAGTGAGTCCCTGTAAGGGTTCCTGGAAGCATTCACATGTGGCTTGTGTGCACATATGCACATATTTCTACATGCACATACTACATTGTGCTGTGACCTAATGACTCAATAAATACAGAAAATACCAATCAGAAAGTACCATGCCAGGGCCCTACATCAATCCCTTGCCCTCAGAGTCCTGGGAGTGTGGTCCAGGTACCCACCTGTCAATTGTATTTGAAGATGAGCCCAGGCAGATAGGAGCCACTGGCCAGGAAACACAGACAGGGGATGGGCCAGTACTTGGGGGAGGGGGGACACATGCATGCATACATGCATGCACTTAGCATGGACTCACATGATGAGGCCCTTCAACGCAGCTCTGGTTTAAACCCTGTAACAGTCCCTACTCGATCTATGGCTTGAGTCCTGGAGGAAGACCAGAGTGCCAAGAACTACTGGAAAGCCACCTAGGATAGGAACATCCATTTCCCAGAGACAATGGGTCCATGAGCCCTTACTGGCCAGGCCTGGGACATGCAGCGGTGGTTCAGAGCTGGTCAGCCCACATGCAGGTTTGACCCAGGGAAGCTAGGCCTCCCTTGAGGTCCCTCCTGCCCTCTGAGGTGCCTGCCCTACATGTTGATTCCCTGGGTCCCCTCCCAGGTGGCCCCTGTAAAGTAGTGGGGAGTAGCTGTTTGGAGGACTTGAATTCGCAGATAACAGTGCTTTCCCAACTGGGCCTCAGTTTCCAGTCTGTGAACTGGGCCAAGTGTGGATCCCAGGTGGACTGTGGTGAGGGTTAAAACAGCGCTGAAAGATGAGCCTCCTCTCCCGCTTTCCTTGAGCCTCCTATGTGTGATTGTGTGTGATGTTGGGGGCCTCAGTGGGAGGAGATCATGCCCGGGGTGTCCTATGAAGAAACAGGGCATGTCTAGAAGGCAGCCATCCTCTGGTACCCAGCCCCTCTGGCAAGGGGCCTGGGGTTAAGTATGAGGGGAGATGTGTTGTGTTCACAGAAGAGCTGAGGAGGCCGCATCTGAATTGCTTGCAATGACCTTTCCAGCCTATAGCATCCATAAAACATTGTTTCATATTCCTGTTCAAACTCCAGCACCTAACTGAAGGTCAGGCACACAATAGGTATTTAATAAGTGCAGGAGAATAAACAGTAGAATCAGCATAAGTTTTAATTCCCTGGAAGGCCAGCTGGTTGCTGGGCTGGGGACCCCCTTGCCACCTACTCTAGCCTTGCCCTGCCATCTGCTGGCTGTGTCTGGGATTGCAGTCTGCTCACTAGCAGGCCTCATCCTGACAGTGAGCAGGCCTTGGCCTGTTGCAAGATGCATGATTTATTGCAAATGTACAGAACATCATCTGACATACATCCAGGGCCTGGAAAAATCTGAATATGATTTGCAGCTCCCTGGAGGCAGCCTTTACCTGCTCGTGTCCATTCAAGACCTGCCCTGGCTGACAGTTTTCAGAAGGGCCATCTGACGGTTTTACCTTCTTCTGGACTCTCCTCCATTTAAAAGGAGGGTGGGCCAAAGTGAAAGGATCCCCAAACCTGTCTTCTCCTCTCGTGAAAAGGGTGGCTGTCAGCTCCTAAGCTGAGCAGTGTGGCATGGTGAGATCTGGTCAGAGCTGGGGTGGGTGGACTCCATGTCCTCCCTCATCCATCCTGATGCAGAGCTGGTGTCCATTCCTCCCAAATGCCCCAGCCCTTCCACCATCTAGTTGTTCTAGACCTTGGGGGACCACCTGCCTGGCCTGCCCTCCCCCCCACTCCCAGCTTCACTCTGTACAAGGTGACCATCTGCACAGGACAACGGCGACTCTGAGGAAATTCTTCAGCTCCATAATTATACAGGGCACACGGCAAGCACAGTGTGCGGTTTTCATTTGGGGGGGTCACATATCCACTGGGGCATGAGTGTGGAGGGCAGGCTGCTGCACCGTGCTCCTGAGCAAGGCCATGGCTCTGAGCCGGGTGTCACCTCAGAGCTGTACTGCCAACCCAAGAGAAGGCTCTCTTGCCACCAGTGTGCGCCCTCGGGTTTGTTGCTGATTAAACATCTCGACTGACATCGAGAGTCAATGGTAGGGGTGTTGTTTTTCTGGCTGACAATGGGGAAACTGAGCAACACCCAGAGAGATGCAGTGATAAGGGCGGGATTAGAAGGCTGCACCTGACTTTACACCAGACTTCTGTCTCACATAGCGAAGGGCAGCCTCCAACTGCTTTTCTTTTGACTTTTTGCACTTGCACACACACACACACATGTGTATGCATGTGTGTTCACGTGTGTGGGTACAGGGGAGACGAAAGTGTGTGAATGTGTGCATGTAAGCCTGAGGGTGACATTGGGTGTCTCTATTATTTTTTGAAACAGGGTCTCTCAATGAACTCAGAACTAACCAGCTTGCCCCAGAGATCCCTGCCTCTGCCTCCTATGTGCTGAGATTACAGGCAGCTGCCATCCCAACTCCAGTCCTCATGGTTGTGAAGCAAGTGCTTTTCTTACCAAGTCATCTCCCTAGCCAGCACCCCTCCTGATGCTCTTTAAGGTTTTAGGAGAGGCTGGAGGTAAGAATAAAGACTTTGTGTTTTAAAAAGCTTGTCTATATGTATATACTATTATATGTGCATATATAATGAATTGATACTCACAATTGTGTTTGTAGTTGAATCATACAAACCCTTCATGTAATAGATACTATATTATATACATATATGTATGTATATATGTGCAATCAGCTCTCTGAATCTGTGGATTCTACATCTATGAATTCAACTAACGAAAGTTTAAAATATCCAGAAAAATGTTCAAGTAATGGCGAACACCTGTAGACATTGTTCCTTGAATGTGTATAGACATCACTTCTGTCATTGTCCCCTAAACAATACTGTGTAACAACTGCCTATGTAGGGGCCCGTGGATAATCCAGTGATGGTTTCAATGAGGATAAGAGAATGTGTGCACGCTCTATACAAATACTACACGTCTTCCCTAGGGGTCTTAAGCAACTTGGATTTTGCTATCTACAGGTTCCAGGAATGCATCCCAGCAGATGCCTAAGAACAACTCTGTATGTACCATTGACACATACATAGTACCTGTCAATGTGTTGTGAGAGTTTCAGGGTCTCCCAAATGGTTCAAGACCCTTAGCCTCGGGTGATCTTGAAAACGGGCTGCTTGGACTAGCCTGGGACTGAGGAGGAAGTGGGGAGCTACTGGGCTGTTCCTTGTCCCCTCCCACCCCCGGTATGCAGTTTTATTCTTCGCAATGTTCCTTCTACCATCAAACTCCTCGTTCTCCAGCAGGGCTCATGGGAGACCTGGAGGTCTGCTCTCCCTGCCTGGTCCTCATGCTCTGAAATCTGAACAGTAAAACCCACACTCGTGGTTGTGGACCCTGAAATGTGGCCAACCACTGTCCTGAGCAGAATCCTTTGACCTCAGTGCCTGTGCTGGTGAGTTTGTGTCAACTTGACACAAAGTGGGGACACCTGGGAAGAGGGACTCTGCCTCCATCAGATTGGCCTGTGGACATTTAATTGATGAAGGCAGGCTTAGCCCACCATAGGCAGTGCCACCCCTGGGCAAGGGGGTCTAGGCTGTGTAAGTGGGCAAGCTGAGCAGGCCAGGGCAGAGGAGCCGATAATCAGTATAATCAGTTGGTTTGGTGTAAGTCAAACCAACCCTCCCAGCAGAACACCCAAGATGCTTTCAGTCGATGTCTTTATCACAGCAACAGAGAAGCAAAGTAGAGCAGCCCTGGGAAATATTCCTTCCCTCTGGTAAAGATGGGAGATGGAGGCCCAGAACGTCAGTGGCCAAGGGCACATCTACCTATCCCTTTCTTCATCGACCCCCTCCCCTAGCCCCAAACACTGAGGACGATGGCAAAGATTCCTACAAGGGACTCTTCACCTCACCCTGCTGCATCTTAGTTGCTGCCCTAGCTGAGGTTAGACCCAGACCAAAGTCCCAGGGTGGGCCTTTGATGAGTGTATTAATTGCTTCTCTGTTGCTGTAATAAACTAAAAACTGCAATCTGGAGGTAGGGCTATAAACTCTCAAAGGCCACCCCCAGAGATGCACTTCCGCAGTACAGCTGCACCTCCCCAGAGTCTGTCCCACTCCAAACAGTGTCACCAACCAGGGACCGAGTCTTCACATTCATAAACCTATGTGGGGCATTTCTCGTTCAAGCCACGACAGCAAGGAACAGGGCTGAACGGCCTCTGGTGTCAGTCTTTTTATAGGCCTCTGTCTTCACAAATTAACATCTATTTCATCACCTGCATCAGAGGAGCAAGAGACCCTCCAGATCCAGCCTGTTGACCTTCCCTCCTAGACGACAGACACCTGAGATAGCAAGTCAATCCCCCTTGCACCCACGCTCTGTAAATGACTCACTGGTTGGCCAAGCTGGACTTGGGTGGAGTCGTGCTTTGGCCTGTTGTTGGAGGCCTATCTGAAGTGAGTAGACATTTGTTGGTGCCTCTCCAGGACAAGCACATGGAACAGGGCCTCACAGCTTCTCAGCACAGCTGACTCGGCAGCTGGTCTCAAATCCTTGGTCACAGCCAAGCCTGTGACTGCGAGGTATCAAGGCTTTGGGGATCCTGAGTCTTGGTCAGCTGTTGTGTGTGGGAGACTGTTGTGTGGGGATATGATAGGCTCAGGGCTAGAGAGTGCAGTCAACACCACCACACAGGCCTCTTCTTCCTTTGTATGGAGGGGACACTGAGGCCCAGAGAGGTCATCCAATGGGATTTGATCTTGTCCTAAGCTGACTCTGCCCTCACTCCACTACCAGACCAGAGGCCTATTGTACAGAAAGGGGAAACTGAGGTTCTGTCTGGAGTGGAACACCCTGCCTTCCCTTCGCTTGTCCAGTTCACAATGGCTTGTGAATCTCTCTCAAGCCACCTGGAATCCTAAAAAGACAACTTGATAATTTATTGATTTGGGGCCTGGGGTCCATTGATTAAAACCACCTCAAAAGACAGTAAGAAAGAGGTTGAGAGAGGAGTGCAGGGGGGTAGGGGAGGAACAGAAAGAAAAAATACTTTTCTGAGTTTTGTGACAAATACTGTGTTCTAAGGAATCAGTCCCTCACAGAGCTGAAGGCCGCCAGGGGCATTGCCTGTGAGCAGCAGTTAACAGGACTCCAGGGAGCCTGGGTTCCCTCTTATTCCCCCAGTCCCTAAACTGCTGCCTCTCCAGGGCCAGGAGGTCACCTTTGTCTCAGTCAGGGTGGAGGGCCCCTCCACTGCCTCCAAGCCCTGCAGGAACTGGCCGGTGTCCCAGGCTCTGTCCTTCTACGGAATCCAGCCACACATCAGTATGGCTCAGTCCACAGAGCTAGACGCAGGATTCCAGGGCCCTGACCCAGTTTCTGCCTAGTCTCTAGACATACCAGGCTCTGCCATCTGCCAGCAGTCTGAAGTGCTGGTGATGGGTGGCAAGGTTGGCCACTCCTCCCCCTTCAGGCCGCCAGGGACTCTGCAGCTCCGAAGAGGCAGCCCAGGGGACAGGCTGGAGACATTTCTGTGTCTCCTTCAGAAAGACTCTTGGATCTAGTCTGTGGGCGACACATGGTACCTAATGATGCTGTGAAGATGCCAGGGGAACCCTGCTGGGTTCACAGAGATGCCGACCACCACATTGCCAGCCTGAGAACCATGGGAGCTGTGGCTGTGAACACGAGTACTTGAGGTCCTGAAGCGTAAGTTTGATTCCCAATTCCAGCTCCTCATTGCTGCCCAGCCTCAGACAAGACCCTTAACCCCTCATAGCCTCAGTTTCCAAATCTTGTAAAGGGGAGTTAATGGTCACTTCACACTCATCGTGGACTTGAGAGGGGTCAGGGAAATATTTCCCTCACATTAAGTTTTTGATAGATACCAGCTAACATGGGCTGAATTATTTATTATTAAATCATTCCAGGCCCCCATCCAGGGAAAGAAGACAGCACTCCCAATTACCGTCTTAAGGCTCCCGGCACATACCAGGTGTGGTCTACTTGTGCCAGAAGCGACCAGAAATATGAGATGGTTCCTTTTAGTGGGTATGCGCCCGTGTTTTGAACAAGAGTGGAATTAACAAGTGCTTTGGCTAAGGTCAGGCTGTAGCTGGGGGCTGGTGTGGCAGCCTGCCTAAGCTCCTGTGAATTCCCTCAAACCTTGCCTCACAAGAACTCCCTGCAGAAGGAGAGCTTTCTTGCCCCAAGTAGGGCTTTGTCACTTCTCCATTGTCCCTCGATGTCACTAGCCTGTTCATATCAGCCCATCTCCCTGGCTTTGCAAAATATAGCCTGGGATAAAATCCACCCACCTGCCTCCCCTCTGCTCATACACTTTTCCAGTGTGTCCCACCCCCAACCCCCACCCAGGTCCTGGAGTGAGCACTCCTCCATTCAGCCTCCACAGGGGCTTCGCTCTCCTTCCCATCCCAGGGAGTCTTTCCCTCAGCAGCCCTGTCCTTCCCACATCTCGTCTCCCTTTGCCCAGCTCTTCCTCCACCCAGAGACCCCTTGCTCACTGTGATAACATTCCATCTGTCCTTTCCAAGACCAGTGCTTATTCAGATACGGTGTGTGCGCATGTATGTATGCATGAGATATTTTTGCATCACTGCCTCCCACAGATTTTTTTTTTAGTCTCATCTAGGTAGCATTTCTCATTTCACACCCTCTCCTAACCCTCCAGAAAGGGCAGGCAGAGCCCACGTCACCTGGGTTGTTATCAACGTTACATTACTGTTCATTCACAGCCCTCTTCGTGCAGCAGACGCTCAAGTCCTCTTGCAGGAAAACATCTACCGTTTTCTCTGCCTGGAAGCATGTTCAGAAGTCACCTGTCTAACACAGACATTACCGGAGACCCTATGGACCCAATAACAGCATCGTTGCTCACTCCTTTCACATGTCCATGTTAAGAAACACACAACAGTGACACTCTAAGCCGGAGTCCTCCAGAATAGCTATCATGCATGACTGCCCGGTATCATGCACCAGACCCAAAGTCTCCGGTATGTGCAGAGCTGGAGAGAGGGAGCAGAGGGAGAAGCATGGCACAGTTTGGCTACAGGTCTCGGTGAATCCTGAAGCTGCAGGTCCCAGCCCGCCCAGCAATTCTTTTTAAAGTCTCTGTGACCAAGTCGAAAGCATGCATTACCTGCAAGGCTCTGTGGCGGGGACACAGGTCTGGGCCACAAAGAGATTTTCTTGACTGTCTGAACTCAGAACATGCTCCCTGAGTTTGCCTCCTGTGCTGGCCCTGAGCTTCCAGCTGCTGTGCCAGGCAGTTCTGAAACACTCTCCTTTGAAGCAGGGAGTTTATTTCGGGCCCACCGCATGACCGCGATGTCAAGCCAAGCTATAAGATGTTATGACTCTCAGATTTCCCTTCTGAAGATTGAACCGAGGAAGCTGCAGTCCCGCCTTCCACTCCTCTAGGGGCACAGGGGACAGGCTCCCGCTCCAGAGAGCATCTCGGGAGGGCTTCAGCCCTCACGTGATGTCATCATTTGTAAGCCTTGACATGGAGGCCATATATGGATATGTTTCTAGAACTGCTCAGGCAAGCGCTAGGAGAGGAGGGAGACACAGGAAGACAAGACAGAGGGGAACACAAAGACACAGAGTTGGGAAAAGAGAATAAGAAGCCAGGGAGAGAGCAGGGGTGTGTAAGGAGAGCCCAAAGGGGGGAGCAGGAAGATGGACTGAATGAGGGAGGGTACATAAAGGGTTCTACATAAGACCCTTGAGAAAATCAAGGCTCAGTGATGGGCATGCAGCAGGTGGCCAAGGCTAACATTTAGAGACACCAGCTATCCAGAACTGGATGCTGTGGGGTGGAGCCCCAAAGGGACACAGAGCAGAGCATGAGCCAACAGACCAGTGAGCACACAGCATCAGGCCACCGTGGATAGGGTCAGCCACAGAAGGGACCTACTACCCCCAGGTCTGGGAAAGAGTATCTCCCTTTCTGGAATAGGGATTCTAAGAGAGGAGGCTATTTCCTCTTGTCCTTCGGATCTCCGGTGTCCTTAGCCATGTACTTAGCAATAGAAAGCAGAGGAAGTGATGTCTAGAGACCTCCAAGGCTAGACAGGGGACGATTTGTAGTTACCATGTTGTGAGGCTGTCCCTGCCTGCCACAACCAGGGGCCCAGGCAGAAGAACCACTGAGGGAGAGTGGACATGGAAGATGATAGCCGCAGACAGTGAGGACCAGTTTTAAAAGTGGTCCCTCCTCCATCCCCAACAGATACTGCATCTCCCTCATCTCTAGCTCCCACCTAGGTCGTTCTAGAAACATACCTATACATAGCCTCCATATCAAGGATCACAAATGCCAGAGATAAGCCACCTAGGCTGACCTTTCACCCCCTCCTGATCATTAAAATCATGAGATGGGCCAGGTGTGATGGTGCACCTTTAATCCCAGCACCCCAGAGGCAGGGGCAGGTGGATCTTTATGGGCTCAAGGCCAGACTGGTCTACAGAGTGAGTTCCAGGACTGCCAGGACTACCGAGTGAGACCCTATCTAAAAAACAAAACCAAACAACAACAAACCCATAACAAGAATCGAAACAAAACAAAATCATGCGATAGAATGAGATGGTATTTTCATGTCTCTGGGCCTGAGGCCTCTAATATGCAGGACCAACTTCAAATATCTACTGAATATCTAGCTTCAAAGTTGAAAGCATTTTCTTCTTCGCTTTTGAGAGTTTCATATGTATGTACAATGCGTTGGGTGGGCCAAGAAGATGCACCAGCAGGTAAAGGTGCAGGCTGCAAAAGCCTGTCTCAAAAAGACTAACAAAAACCAGGATTCAACTTCACTTTCTTTGCCTGTTCACGGTAGGATGTCTTTCTCAATCGTGTCACAGTTCTCGGCAGAGCCGAAGCTCCCTGGTCTCAGGGGGTGTTGTAACCTCTCCGACTGCACGGCCTCTTGGGTATGGTACCCAGAGTCCTTGGGTCCCAGTTGAGACCCAGCAAGGTGCTGTGACTCCTCTGAGCTCACTGGCAAAGAAGGGCATAACAATGCACACACTGAAAACTGGCCCATGGGATCAGATGCCTGTGTCCTACAGCAGAGACACTCCTGTGACATGGGCAGGTTTGGGCACCTGCCTCAATATGGAAGACAGGAAGTACGGCTCAACAGGAAGAAGTATGCTCTGGAGCCGGGCCTGAGTACTGCCTCTCTCAGCTCCCAACCCAGGGCTCTCGAGTTGAGCTGACTTGGACCTTCGAGTGTTGGTACTAGTTCATCACTCCATACCCTGGTCCAGCCTGTGGGCTTTCCGGTCGCTGAGTATTAGCCATTTCTGTGGGCATTAATGGTGTTGGGTAGCCGTTTCAAACTGTGTGTCCCTGATGAGTAATCATAATGAGCATCTGATGGCCTGGACTAGTGATTTCTGGAGCATTCCATGGTCCCCAACGTCAAGTAAGATCCAGGAGTGGCTCTAGCAACTCTTTCAGAGCCCACAAAGGGGTGGAATTGGAACAGATGCAGAAACCATAGGCGAGTCAGCCTGTAGGAGGAGGAAGGTCTCTAGAAGGCCCCAGGACTCCCATGGAAAATGCGGGATTTTGCCAGCAGGACCCAAAAAAGCAATGAAATTTAAAACCACCCCCCTTTTTCTGCCAGGACCCCTGTTCCAGGAAGAATGGAAGGAGCCAACATGCAGGGGAAAAGAGCCAGCCAGGGGCCATGAGAACTGGGCTGTGACCGCGCCAAGGCTCAAAGATGACGTTGGCCCCAGAGTGGAACATCACAGCTAAATTAAGCACCCTGTAGCCCGATGTCCTGGCCTCGGCCCTCACTACCTCGATAGAAATTTATTTTGGTTTCATATAACGGAGAGGAAGAGAAACAAACAAGAGCCCGAGCCTGGCTCTAGGCATGTTTAGAAGGGAGATCAGGAAAGAGCTCAGTCCTGGGAGGGAGGAGGGGGCACAGTGAGAGGGGCTGAAGGAGGGAGCACCAGGGTCCTCAGAGGTCAAGGTGAACTCCAGAGAGGGAGCCCACTTTCCCCGCTGATGGGCTGCCAAAGTAACACTATGATGTCCCCCTTCCCCCAGCTGCTCAGGAGTATACTAGACTAGCCTTAGACAGGACCACCCTGCTGCAGAAAAGACCCACTGCATTCCCAGTTTCCAACATGAGCCCTGGTGGCAGATAACCCTAGCCTGTTCTTAGCTTGGGGCCCCAACTGCAGCCTTGTCTTCTGAGAGTAGAGGTGAGATGATCCCTTTGACTGTTGGGGCATTCAGCAAGATCTCAGAGCTCAAGTTGCCCTCAGGGCTGAGCAGGCAACGGTCTGTGCACATTTCTTCTTCCCACAGCCACCTGCAGAAGAGACGTCATCTCCCACTGCTCTGGGAGCAGAGGGCGAAGACCGTCAGGGACTGAGTTATTCCAGGGGCTGCTGGTCCTTACAGCTGGCCAAGTCACTTGGCCCCCTGTGAGGTTTATCTCACGATGCCTGAGCCACCCTGGGGAACTCAAGGACAAAATTAAACCCTGAGCAGCCCACAGGCCTGAGCTAGCTGCTGGGAACAGGTTTCCCACACACACAAATCCGTTCCAAGCAGAGCTGCGAGCCTGCTATTGCTCACCAGCTGGAGGGAGGACCTCAAGCCAGAGCAGAATGTGCAGACCCAGCTCCTTCCCCTGGGACTAGGTAGGCTGTGTGGGACCCTACTGGTCCTGCTGGACACAGCAGCTCCTGCCAACACTGCTTAGCTACATGGGAACATCCTCTGCCATTCCTGTATAACTCGGGGCGGGGGGAGGGGGGGAGTCAGAGATCTAGCCAGCCACCATGGAGTCATGCTTGCAGGGACCAAGTTCTGAACATGCAGCTGTCACTCATTTGGCATCTCTGCAGGGACAGCCAGCCGTAGGGCAGCTGCTGTGGGTTTCAGCTTCCACCCTCAATCTTGCGCCCCAGGGAGCTTAAGGGGCCAGAGATGCAGCAGCGCCCACCGTAGAGTGCCAGACAGACATGATCTGCTGTGAAAGGCTCTGGGCTTGCTGGGCTGAGGATGCTGGGTCGTGGGTATGAAGTTGGGCTTGGAACCTAGGGAAGGGCCAGAAATTTTGATGTCCCAAGGGTGGGCTGTATCCTTTTCTCTGCACATGGAAAGGGTGGAACAAGATGCTTCCATTTTGGACCCTTCTGGTGCTATGAGGGAGATGCTGCTATCCTAAAGTCACAGGAGAGGAACCCAGGCCCTCTGAGGACCTTCCAGACCAAGCCATGAGGAGCCCAGATATGAGGCCTCCATTCTACAAGGAAGCACACCCTTGTTCTGAGGAAGGGACACTGTAAAGTCAGAGGATCCCCAGCTCCTGTTGGGAGCCTCAGTTCCAGTCCTCTGCTGGGTGCTCCTAACACTCTTAGATAATACCACTGTGCTGTAGACTCAGAGACCAGAGTTGAGCAAATGGGCAGGACCCTGACCACACAGCAAGGCCAAGACAGTCTGCACTTCCACATCTGGAAACACTTGGGCGTGTCCATGCTGTAGATGACAGTGGGCTACCTTTATGTAGTTGGAGTTTTCTCGAGTCCTGCCTGGCCCACAGTTGAACTTACCTTTACTGTCTCTTTAAAGACTTTATTTTTAAAACTATCTATTTGTTTATATAACTGAATATATTTCTTTTTCTCTCTCTTTCAAGCCTATGTGTATTTTTACACACATTGTAAACTATTCCATCTGAATCTGTCTTATTGTGAACCTATTGCTTTAAATTGCAGCATTTCTAAGACTGAAATGGCTGCTGTGGCTGCTGGCTCCACCCACCTCAGCTTTCCAACATGGTGGTGGTACGTTTTCCGCCAGCTCTGGGAGCCATCAACTCTTAGAATCAGTGGGTCTATGCTTTTATCAAAGCAGCATGTAGCCCAGAAACCTCTTTTTTTTTCTTCTTTCTTCTTCTTCTTCTTCTTCTTCTTCTTCTTTTTTTTTTTTTTTTTTTTCTTTTCTCTTTTCTCTTTTCCTCCTCTCCTTCTTCTTCTTTTCTTCAATTAGCAAAGGTTAAACCCACCACACAGCAGCAGCATAATGTGCGGCTTAGAGACACCTCCTTCCTGCCATACTGCCAGTCAAGCTCACATGCCAGGAAACCACCATAGTAGCTCAAACTCGCAGGCTGCCACTAACTTGAAAGAGACAACTAGGAAGCTGTTTTTAGCTCCATTTTAGAATCTTCTCAGATTTTAGGTGGAAACTCTTGCCAACCTGTTGGGCGCCATTTGTGCTGGAGTTTTCTCGAGTCCTGCCTGGCCCACAGTCAGGACAAATCTCTCTCACCTGCCAGTCTCTCAGCCAATCAGACCCAACCAAGTAAACACACAGAGACTTATATTGCTTACAAACTGTATGGCTGTGGCAGGCTTCTTGTTATCTAGTTCTTCTATCTTAAATTAACCCATTTCTATTCCTCTAAAAGTTGCCATGTGGCTCGTGGCTTACTGGTATCTTAACATCTTCTCATGGTGGTAGCTGGCAGCGTCTCTCTGCCTCAGCCTTCCTGTTCCCAGAATTCGCTTCTCTGCTTGTCCCTCCTATACTCTCTGCCTGGCTGCTGGCCAATCAGCATTTTATTTATATAGAGCGATATCCACAGCACCTTTAAGTCCAGACAATCTGAGTGTCGATGTCATTGGACCTTGTGTCCCACAGTCAGTCAGTCTTGGGGCCATTCCCAGCAGATTCATTTGTGAGGTGAGGGTTGTTGGTGTCCCTGTGGAGCCCAGTGCCTCAGAGCCACAACCCTGAAGTTACCTGCTAGATCCAGTTCTGGCTAGCTGTGTGACCATCAACAACTCTCCAAGCCTTGGTTTCCTAATTTACAAAAGGGGGGAAATGATAGTGCCCACAGCTTACAGGAAGAGTGAAGGATTTAAATTTTATATATACAGTGCCCTTAAGCATTCCATATATATTTATACATATGTATATAGTATGTGTGTATAATATACACATGATTTATTATTATATTATACATGTATAATTATTTTCTACCCTTTAGAAAAAAGATTAGTGCTGAGTGCTTGCATTCTCCAAGTCCTGTGACTCTTACATAACTGGGACACTCATGGACAGGCTTGTAAACCAGCTCTAAAGGTTACCAGCGGCATGAGGGCAACATGGAAGGACCAAACAGCCAACCAGCAGTGATCATCATGAAGGTGGGGATCTTTCTTCCTCAGAACAGGAGGGGGGACCCAAATAGGTCTCAGCCTCGCTGGGCTCAGGCCCCATCAGACACATGACTATGAGTGCTGAGCAAGCTCAGCTGACATACCTCGAGCACGGACTTTCCATTCTTCAGGAGGAAACAAAAGACTAGCTGGAGCCTCTAGTGTACAGGAGAGGGCAGGGGTGAAGGAACAAGCTGTGAAATAGTAAGCCTCTGACCAAGTCCCTTGTTCTCTAAAAGTATCAGTTCTCTCTCTCTCTCCTGGTATGGGGGGTGGGGGTGGGGGACATACATGAGTAGTCAGCTGCATGCCCATGTAGGATGGACAAAGTTAGAGCAACATAGGATGTGAAGCTCCTGACCCATCAGGAACTACTCCGGCCTAACCCAGGTGCCAGGCTTAGCCTTTCAGGAAAGTTCTGTATGATTCTCCTCAGACCTTCCCCTATCGGGGAGTCCTGAGGATTGAGAGAAGGTCTACATTCAGCTTTTCAGAATGTAAACTATGGGGGTTCATGGTGGTGCAGACTTGTAGACAAGCGCTACAGAGGATGAGGCAGGAGGATCATGAGTTCAAAGCCAGCCTGGGCTATACCTTTCAGGACTAAACAAGCAACTGTGTAGTAGAGGGCTTGCCCACCATACTCCATCCCAGTGCCACAGATCAAAACCAGAATTGGTCCTGAACTCGGGGCCTCAGAGGACAGCTGAGCAGTCACCTGCTGCTATGCCCACATTCACAACGATCAACATTCTAAGTATGACAGTGAGCAATCGAATCGAGGCTCCCTGACCATTTGGAAAATGGAAACTAAAGGTCGGGGTAAATTGTTTTAGAATATTACTTTTCAATGCTGGGATGGCAGATTATTGCTCCTCATTCCACAACTATCACTGAGCGAGGCTCGGCTGGCATTGTATGTGCCCTGTACCCCTACATCCTGGCACTCTTGCCCACTTGTGCACGCGTGGTCTCGAGCACGACCCGGTTAAAGTTCAGGACCTATGGTCGGAGAGAGGACTCATGTTGCTTCCCCCTCCCCAGGGCAGAGGTGATCTGTGCACTTGACAGCCCAGGCTGGGGTACCACAGAGGCTCTGCCTCCCTGACTGTTTCCAGCTCAACCAGCTGATGGCAGAGCCGGGATGCTGCGAGTGTCTTTCTCTCCTCCTTCCCACCCTCCTTTCCCTCACACTTTTCTTCATGCCACACAACTCAACCTCCTCCCCAAACTGCACTGTCATAGTCCCTGGCCTGGCCCTGCATAGCATGTGACCAGGCACACAAGTCCTGGCATGGTGACATCTGGGGCATACTTAAGAGGATGGCTGTCCTGAAATACAAGAGAGCTGTCGGACAGGTTCCAGGGGGCAGAGCTGACGCTGAGTTGGTGCAGGGCCTGTTCCTGGGACCTTCCTGGCTGCCCAGCTGGCTGCTTGTTCTATGTCCTGCCCTCGGGGCCCTGGCTCTATCTTTAGTGTCTCTCCCGCCCCAGCAGGATCAATTACCTGTTGTGCCACACGCCCTGGATCATGTCTTGGCCCCAGTGGCCTGTGGCCTGGTTTCTGACCTAGGTATCTGTCGGGCACAGGGACCACTGTGCCTGGAAGAAAAGGCTGCTGACGGAAGCAGATTCCAGCTGATTGCAGGGGCCTTGGAGGCCTCTGGGTCAATGTAATGACTTCCTCTGAGCCTGCACCCTTGCCCCACCCACCTGCCCCTTATTGCCCATGGGCCCAATGAGGCCATCCAGGGCAATGACTACTTGAGGCTAGCACCCAATGAATGTAGCTATTATTATTTTTATCCTCAAAGCGTAAGTCAAATGTCACGAGCCCTACTGGGAGCCAGAAGTGGTGTCAGCTGCTGGATGTTGTTCCTACCCAACCCCACAGAGAGCAGAGGCAAATGGAAGGAGGGATGGGGACAAGGAGGAGGAAGGAGGGGAGGAGAGGGGTCCGCTAGGAGGGTGAAGGAAGGGGGCAGGAGAAAGGGATGGTGGAAGTGAGAAAGATGGAGAGGAGGGGTATGGAAGGACCAGGGAAAGGATGGAAGGGCTAGGGAAGGGGACTGGATGGTTTCTCACAGGCTGTCCTAACCTTGGCAGATAATTCTTGGCACAAGTGGGTTATTCCAGCTTGTGGGCTCTAGGCTGTTCCCATCGCTGCACCGTGGAGTTCCTGGGTGCCTCTTGGGGTTGGGTGTAGCCAGAAGGTGGGAGAAGGAGGCAGATGTAGACCTGAGAGGCCACGTGGGCACCGCAGTCATGCCCAGACTTGGGCTGCATCCCAAGGAGGCTGTTGGGAATGCTGGGTCAGGGCTCTGCAATCACACTGGGCTTGAGAGGCAAGGAGGAAGCTAAGAAGAGTGAATCTCTTTTTTACTTTCTGCTGTCTAGTACACGGCTCTCCTGGACTCAGAGGCAGAGGAGTGGTCTGCCTGCTGCGACCTGTTAGATAAGGGTCTGGGCACTTGTGGGGTGGGGACAGTCTGTGTGGAGACAGCAGCTAGAGCAGGGGGTACGCTGGGAGGAGACAGGCCCTGAGGGGATGCTAGAAATCTCAGGAGAAACTTCAGGGAAAAAAGAACCAGAGAACTAGATCAGCTCAGGTGACTCAAGCAAGACCTTGGAGGGACTGGAGATTCTCTGGCATCTGGCAATATCTACGGGCCTTGACTCTGGGCTTCCTGATGGGCAGACACACCGGTGGATCTCGGGCTGCATGTGACATGAGACTCACGGTCTGCACCTGGCCCAGAAGGTGTAAGCATCAGGGGACAGAACCCAAGGAGGATTAAGCAAGCCAGCTTACTCTTCTAGACTGTGCTAGTCCCCAGAAGCTGCCAGGCCCAGACTTGGCCTCTCCTAATGCTGCCCAAGGCATCTCCAGGCTTCCTGCTCTCTGGATTCAACCAACAGGGGGCACTGGTGGGGGTGATGAAGTCATGCCAGGCTGTTTCTCTCTAGTTCCTCTTCTGCTTTGAAGCTGGGTCAGTGGATGAGTCTATCCTGGCTGCAGCTCCAGCTGGGCAGATTCCCAGTAGTCTCTTCCCTCAACAACTCTGGCCCTGGGGTGATACCACCCTCTCTCAGAACCCTGAGCCCTACTCATTAACCTATCTTTCCAGTAACTTCTCTTCTGTTGCTTGTTTGTGCCTACTGAATCTTGAGGGAGGACCATCAGAAAAGGTACAGAATACCTCGTTAAGTTTTAATTCCAGATAAGCACTATTTGCAGCATAAATATATCCCTGAAGTTGCATTACTGTCTGAAATCCCCGCCTACCTGGGTAGCCAGTATTTTTCATTTGAAATCCTATTTTCAGGGCCCCTGACTGATGTACGAGGATCTCTTAGGGTCACAGGAAACTTCTGTGACCCTGGTTATAGAACAGGTAGTTCCAGCAGCCTAAGTCTCTGCAACTCACAGACAGTTTGGGTGGCTGAATGACAGTGAGAACATGGGCCGCTCCTAGGGATGGATGAGGAGAGGGTTTTGTTGTAGGTGTGAGGGAGAGTACAGCCAGAGGCATCTGGAAGGGTCCAGACTGAACAGGGCCAAGAGAGAAGAGGCATAGGGAGAGTGAGGGAGGATGAGAAGTGTGAGGGAAGAGGAAGAGAGAGCAAGGGGACCGAGAGAGGAGCCCAGGGGAGAGAGCGACCCTGAGAGTGCATGGCTGGAATGGCTGGATTAGACAGGACTCAGAAGCTTGGGAAGGAAGCCCAGCCTCTGGACTGGAGAGGTTTAGGGTAGGGGTGGGGTGAGAAGTGCTGGATGGAGCCGCAGGTACCGAGTGGGCCTCGTCCTGGGGTTCTCTGGGACCTGATAGTGGCTTATTTCTCAGGTTAGGGCAGTGGAAGGCTTTCCTGGGGACAAAATCCATGGCCTGATGGTGGGGATGGGGAATAAGGAAGCTGGGGAGTAAGGAGACTGGCCAGAATATCTCCCCAGTAGCCTAGCCAGCCCCCCAAATGCCCTGGGATTATAAAGACAGTCCCAGATGCAGGTCCTAGCCATTGGCAGTGGTGTGGCACACTAGGAACCTGGAAGGCTGAATTGGGAAAGTCTGCAGTCCTTCCATGGGCAGTAAACTGACTTTGGAGTCACCTCCTAGTCACGTACTCTAGGCCTCAGTTTACCTGTTCGGTGCTCAGGCTGCTGACAACACTCAGAGAGTGAGTGGTAGAGGCAGAAGCAAAGGTCAGCACTTCTGAACTCATCAAGATTGGCCGCGGGGACAAATGTACTCCAAGACACACCATGGTGCCAGCGCTGTGGGAGGTTTAACTCTTGAAAGTTTCCACACGTGGTCTCTCCTTGACTAGCCAGCAGGCCCTCCTTCCAGGGATTCAGAGCCCAGGCTGCTCCTGGGGACGCCTCTGCCATCTGACAGGTGTGGGAATCCCTGGGCTGTGATGTGTGGTCTGTTAAGCTGGAAGAGACAAGAGTGGAGAAGACATTTTCTCACCAACCCTCACTGGACCAGGCTTTTTCTTTTGGGCCACCAACCAGCTCTCAATTCGTGACACAGAGACTTTTTATTAGTTTTGAATAGCTAGTTTCTAGCTAGCTCTTTTAACTTAAAACCTGTTTCACCTCAGGGCTTTTTTACTTTTCTTCCTCTCTGTGTATCTTACTTTCACTGTTTCTCATGGCTGGCTGGTGGATGCCTGGCTTCTGGTCCTGGGCACGTTCCTCTCTTTCTCCCCATCCTCTTCTTCTTCTTCCCTTCTCTCAAGCCTAGATTTCTCCTCCTCCTATTTATTCTCTCTCCCCTGCAGCCCCACTTATTCTTTCTCTGCCTAGCTATTGGCCGTTCAGCTCTTTATTAGACCAATCAGGTGCCTTAGGCAGGCAAGGTGAAACAAATGCAACACATCTTTACATAATCAAACATACATCCCTTACATCATTAAACAAATGCAGCATGAGCAAATGCAGCACACCTTTACACAGTTAAAGTAATATCCATGGCATAAACAAATGCCAACACATCTTTGTCCAGTTAAACTGATATTCCACGATACATCACTTCACACAGGCCACTTCAGACAGGCTGGACATGGCTTTCTAGCTCTGTTCCCAGGAAGAAAGAACAACAGCTTGATGGCAGCCATAGGGCTCACCCATACTCCTGTGCCACCTCTAACAATCCCCAACAGCATGTGGAAGGAGGCCCTAGGAGAAGGATACTCCCCTGTTCCTTAGGTGAAGCCATGACGGTGAGATGTCAGGCAGCATCTTACTGAGCTCCCCAGAAACAGACCATGAGACAAGGACCCCGTGTGTAGGAAGAGACCTGTATTAGCCTCTTTCCATTGCTAGAGCAAGACATCTGGGGCTGAGTCGTTTGTAAAGAAGTTCACTTAACTCACACAGTTATCAGCTGACTGTCCCAGATTGGACAGCCCCAGAGGCTAGCCTTTAGTGAGGACACTCAGTTGGGCCTCTTCATCATGGGAGTGCATGCCAGAGGGAGAGAGTACATGCCAGATGGAAAGCCAGACCAGGGCGGGCATCAAGGGTTAGGTTCATTCTTTTCCAGTAGCTTACTTAAAAAAAAAAAAAAAAACTAATCAGGAATCCCATGAGAACCATGTTAATCTCTTGGGGCAGAACTAATGACTTAGCCACTTCCAGCTAGGCTCTGCCCCTTAAAGGGTACACTACCTCACTATTACTATTACCGTAGAACTCACCTCTGACACATGAGGCCATGGGGGACAAACCATGTCCGGACCACAGCAAGATCTCATGAAATACTGTAGCATAGGAAGGTGAGACAGGGAAAGTCAGCAAGAGCCCTGGCCTCAGGTGAGTTACCACATAAGTCCCCCTAGGTTTAGCACCTTAGATGTGTCACTAAAGGAGGGGGCAACTGACATCAGCATTGTAGCCTGTGGCTGAGAGCTGAGTCTTGGGACTGTGTCTTCTCTCTAATACTTCAGACAGGCAGGCAAAGACTGACAGGTAGAAGCCTGGAGGTGTGTACCCAGTGGTCAAGGTGAGGGGACAAGAACAGGACATCTAATATCTGCTATGCTCACTGGCCATTCAGAAGACACTCAAGCCCCTCTCTGGATTGGCCCATGAGGGGACAGAGCAAGGGTCAACTCCCAACATGTGGCCAATGTTCATCACCTATGCCTTGGACTCATGGCTCCTTCATGTCCATGGAATCTTGATGCAGGACTGTAGTTTGTCCCAGACCACATGGAGAGTGGGGATGGACTGAGGGCAGCATCAGTAAACTGCCTACTGTGTGCAGAGCCCAGCTCCATTCTCAACCGGTCAGAGGTCTGTCCGCTTCTACAGCAGACTCCAGGGAGTCAGATACACTTCTCCAAAGAGCCAGCTAGCCCCTTGACCTTGGCTGAGGCCCAGTACCATGCTCCCAGGTCAGGAACACAGGCAACTTTATACCTACAATAAGAAGCACAGGTTGAACAGGAACTGTGAGCCAATGTGTCATGTCCAGTCCTGGGAATTCCATCCAGGCCAAAGTATACCACCAGCCAAGGATATTCCTAGGATGAATTCTGTTCAAGGATTGGAGGTCCTAAGCATACAGCTTCCAGGGCCTTGTATGCTCAGCTGGACGTGTGGGTGGCCTCAAGATTTTAGCCAGATCTGAATTTCTTCTGGCCCTGGGATGTTTGGAATTGAGACCAGTTAGATGATAGCCTTGAAACTCACCTTGACCTTGCTTCTTATGCAAGAACTGAGTCCCTGGAGACCCAAAGTTCTAGCCCTTGAATTCTTAGTGTGTTTTATAGCATTCTTCATAGATCAGCTTGAGAGAGCTGCAGGTCCAAAGTCTGGGAGGGCTTGATGCTGTCTGCTTCTCAGGGCCTCCTAAGCCCAAGGTCATGGCTGGAGGTCCTATCTAGAGGCTCTAGGGAGAGAGCATTCAAAATTCTCCAGCATGTTGACAGAGCTCTGGTCCTTTGCCCTGCCCACTAGAGGCAGGGGCTGTCCTCAGTGGCTGCCTTGGTCTTTGCCCACCAGCCCTGCTGTCTCAGCATTGAGAACCCCATTCTCCAACCTCGCTGACTCCCTTCAATCTCTCAGTCTGGATTTGGGAAGCCAGCTAGAAAAGGGGCTCCGTTGTTGAAGGACCCAATGTGCTCAGGTAAACCTAGGGGGACTTCTCTATCTCAGATCGACTGCTCTACGGCCTTTGTCATATTCGAGGAATCCCTGGCCCTGTGGAAAGCACAGAGAGGTATCCATGGCCTCAGGACTTTGGGAACAATGACAAGAACTGGTCTCCTTTCTTGGCTCTCTCCCTCCTTGGCTCCCAGAGCACCCTCTCTCCCTCCCTCCTCACCACAGCTCCCACTTGACCTCCTCCCTGGTCTCTCCCCACAATTAGGACTTTAGAATACACTGAGAGCCTTAAAAGTGATAATAAAATAGAGGCCTGGGTCTGGGCCACCCAGGGAGCTGGTAAAAGCCACCCAGGTCGGATGTTCATCCCAGCTCCAAGCAGCACATTTCCCAAGGCTGGGAACCTTCTTCCCAGCTCAGAGGAAAGGATGGCGGTCCTGGCTGGGTATCCTCCAGGGGTCTGGGGAAGCATGCAGACGCCCTCTTGTGGACTCTTTGGGGTCTGTTCTAATGGAAAGGGTAAAACTAGGGGAGTGCACCCAAATAGAATTGGCTTTTCCCTAGTGTGGCTGAAGAGTATTCTAGACAGAGCCCCACCTTTAGCACGGAACCACCACAGTGGTGGATGTGGGTATGTGCCCGCACAAGCAGCTTCCTTTTATCATGAACCTCCTAGTTTCAGACGTGTTTTAATTTCACTGGGCATAATTATGGGCCAGCATAATCTCCATAATGGCAATGTAACGAGTACCCCCACCCTATGTTCTGGCTATTCATGATCCATCAATGCCCAAATGTATTAAATGGAAATCCTTAGAAGTTCACAATTCACACAGTTTAAATGTACATCCTTCTCCTAGGTCACATGATGAAACTCTATTCTATTCAGCCCCAGATTCAAATCCTCCCTTTGTTCAATGTATCTGTGTGGTATGCATTACCCACCCAGTAGTCACTTAGATGGCTTCTCTCATCAGACTGTGTACTGTGGTATTACTGTGCACAGTGCTGTGTTCAGTGACCCTCCTCTTACCCAGGACCCAAAGCAAAGAGTAGTGATGCAGGTAATTTTATTACATTTTGTTAAGTCACAGGGTGGACCCAGGGCCATCAGCCATTGGATATGTTTTCTTAGTTTTGAAAATGAAGAAAATGCTGGTTACCGGTCAGGGGCATATTTGGGGCTATCCCCCCTAGTTCCTGCTGCCTGCTTCTTGGGGTCTGTCCTAGACCCCTGTGGTCTCTCAGCTGATTTGTTAGCTTAATGGCTTCACTGCCTTCCTTAGTACCTTCCACCCCATCTCTCTGTTTCTACAGCAGTCTGGTCCCTTTCTGTTGCTGTTGACACCCCCAGCTTCTCCAGCCCAAGCCATCCACCCACCACTGACCTGCCCTTTCAGGTTCTGCCCAAGGCTCTCAGGAGCCATGCATGCTCTCCTGTGCCCCTGAGCCTTTGTCTTGCTGTTCCTGTTGCCAGAACACCCTTCTTTTATTTAAAAAATTTTATTTTACAATACAATTCAGTTCTACATATCAGCCACGGATTCCCTTGTTCTCCCCCCTCCCGCCCCCCTCCCCTTCCCCCCAGCCCACCCCTATTCCCACCTCCTCCAGGGCAAAGCCTCCCCCAGGGACTGAGATCGACCTGGTAGACTCAGTCCAGGCAGGTTCAGTCTTCTCCTCCCAAGTCGAGCCTAGCGACCCTGCATAAGCCCCAGGTTTCAAACAGCCAACTCATGCAATGAGCACAGGACCTGGTCCCGCTGCCTAGATGCCTCCCAAACAGATCAAGCCAATCAACTGTCTCACCCATTCAGAGGGCCTGATCCAGCTGGGGGCCCCTCAGCCATTGGTTCATAGTTCATGTGTTTCCATTCATTTGGCTATTTGTCCCTGTGCTTTATCCAAGCACCCTTCTTGTCCAACTCCTCTCCTGCCTTCTCGGAGTCATGGCTTCCCCCAGAGGCTGTGATGTTCACATCACAGATGTGAGTGGAAGCCTTCGTGGGGTAGCATGAGCCAGGACGGCACCAGGTCCAAATCCTTGCAATTGCACAGTTTCTGTAGCTCCACAGTAGGTCTTGAGCCCTCCTGCTGGCCCCTCCCTGTCCTGGGCTACGCTGCACCCTGAGTCTGGAATAGGGGTACTTCTGGGAAATGACCAAGCTTTAGCCACTGAAACCCTGGTGTGCAAAGTGGAAGAAAAAAGCACAAGCCAGAAGGATTTGGGACCTCACTTCAGATGAGCATTAGAACCACTCTCCCCATGACTACATGATACACAGCGCCCCAGCCACCTCTCCCCCTCTCCCAGAAGCTGAACCAAGGAATGAGTGAGGAAGGCTAGATAGACCATCGATAATCCGGCTTCCACTGCAGGGTACCCTCCGTGGTGATGTAGGAAGCCAGGAATGGGCGTGCATCTGTGCCTGTGAGCCCAGCACTCTATAGAGTGGAGATGGGGGGGGGCTGCTGCTGCATCTAGTACTGTAATGTCACAACCCAGAGCTGTGGGAGTTCCCTGGGCCACTTCCTCCTCCTGGTGCTCTTGAGTCCATCGGATCCTTGGTGCTGGAGGAGTTAAGCAGCACACATTCACCTTCCCTTTCTGCTGACCCTGCTGCCTAGGGTGGCCCAATAGATGGCCACGACAGGTCACACTGTGTAATGGGGACACAGCACAGGGCCTCTGGCCAAGCCACCGTTAGCAAGACTGTATGGAAACTGTCTGTAAGGCACTGTCTTCCAGGCTTGGCTGTGAGCTGGTTCCAGGCGGCTTTATTCTGATCTCTCCCAGGCTCCCTAGGCTCCACATGAGGTCACAGAGCAATAGATGAGCAATGTGTGGGTGACAGACTAAGGACAGAGACAGTGGAGCCTGGGTGTTCTCTGAACTAGTTTGCTCTCACCCTGAGACTCTTCTGGATGTTCTTGGGTACCAACACCTGTTAGAAGTCCCCTGGGTATCTTGGTACCATATAGTTGGAGACTGATGGGACCATACCAGTTACAGAGCAGGAAGAACAGTGATGCCATTACAGAGTGCCATTCCTGAGCTACGTGCACCTCAAACATCCTGGACTTAGAAGTAGTGAGCCCTGAGTCAAGATCCAGATCTTGGGCTGGTCACTGCCCATCTCTGAGCTTCTGTTTCCCTTCTATGAAGGGGACATGCTAGCCCTGATTTCCAAGGACTGCCAGGAGGACCCAGAGAGGAAGCAGCCAACATCATTGCTCTCCTTAGGTCTATCTGGCCCCTGCTTGGCTCCTGCATTGCCTGGCGGTGGTGAGGCACACTGCTGATAGCCACATATGCAGCTCAGGGAATTGGCCTCGGCAAAGCAAAGATGGGAGGTAGACCCACAGAAGGTAGACCCTTCTGCTGTGGCAGAAGCTTAGCCAGCTGCTAGCCAGGTGTGAGCTGCCTTGACCCTGTCCTGGCCCTGCCCTGCCCCTGCCATGACCTGCTGGACCCATGCCCCTGCAGTGCCTTGGCCTGCCTCTGCTGTGCCCTGCCATTCCCTGTCCTGGCCCTGCCATGCCCTGCCCTGGTCCTGCCCTGCCTCTGCCATGCCCCTGCTGGGCCCTGCCCCTGCTCTGCCCTGCCATGCCATGTCCCTGACTCTGCTGTGCCCCTGCCATGCCCTGCCCTGCACCTGCCATTCCCTGGCCCTGCCATGCCTTGCCATGTCCCTGACTCTGCTCTGCCCCTGATTTGACCCTTCCCTGCCTGCCCTGCCCTGCCCCTGCTGGCCCCTGCAATGCCCTGCCCTGTACTTGCCATGCCCTGGCCCTGCCATGCCATGCCCCTGCCTCATCCCTGGCCCTCCTGCCCTGGTTCTGGTCCTGTCCTGTCCAAGCCCTGCCCTAGTGCTATCACAGGGCAGAACTGTCCCGAGGAAGTCAAGGTCAAGGAAAGAAGTGAATCCTAAGGTAACTCGAGACACAGGGCAGTTGAAGGGGGCACAAGGGTACAATCTTTCATCCTCAGCTCTGCTTTGACCTCGGAACCCTGCCCAGCCGCAAGATATGGGGGCTGAGGATCCCCACTGTGAAGCAGGGGTTGCAAGTGACTGTTGGTAAGCCCAGCCCTGTGAAGCGGAAACCCTGGGGCCTCATCTTCCTGAAGCCACAAATGATAGACTCCCTAGGAACACAGCTTGCTTCCTCCCTTCCTCCCTCCATCCTTCCCTCTCTTCCTCTCTTCCTCTCTCTTCGTCTCTTCCTCTCTCTCTCTCCCTCCCTGCCTTCCTTCCCACCTCTGTTCTTTCTTTCTTTCTTTCTTTCTTTCTTCTTTCTTTCTTTCTTTCTTTCTTTCTTTCTTTCTTTCTTTCTTTCTTTCTTTTTGAGACAGCTCACATTATAGCCCAAGATCATCCTCTCTCACTGTGTAGTTAACCCAGGCTACCCTTGGGCTCCTACCATCACCCTGCCTCATCCTCTCAAGTTCTAGGATATAGGTTGGAGCCACCATATCCTAGCTGTGAGAAGATTTCCAAAGCAAAGATCCATCTCTGTCACTCGCACCTCTCAAGGGCATGGGCCCCATGGACCCATGCTGGCTTCACTGTAAGGTTTTCCCTCCCTTTTTCAGGTTTATGTGAATAAGAAACCAGAATCCACAATGGCCCATCTGGGGTGCTTAGTGGTCCCCAGAGATCGTACCTCAGCCTCTGTGGATGTAAGCCAGACCTTATCCAGCCCTTGGCCCTTGACCACTGGCCCACCTATTGGAATGATGTCTGGCTTAAGTGCTCCCTGAGCCTCATGTTGTACTGGGTGCCCAAGTATGGTCCTGGCCAGCCATGAGACACTGCATGTGTCTGTCTGAGCACCCAGCTGCTTGGCTCTGAGTGGGGACACACAAAAGCTGATGATACCATGATAACCGTAGAGGGAAAGAGCCCAGGTGCCTGGGTTAGGCTGTCTGGGGACAATATCTTACAACCTCTGACAAGGTCTCAGGCTCTTGATTTCTCTTTCTACACAGGAAGGAGGTAATAGATATGTGGAAAGGGGAAGGGTAACCAAACACACACACACACACACACACACACACACACACACACACACACATACATACATACATACATAGATATACAAATAAATGCTCATAAAATACATATTTATATCATTATTCCAACATCATCAAAAATGAGAATTGTTACTGTGATGGTTAGCTGTAACTGTCAACTTGTTACAACCCAGAATCACCCGGGGAAGAGACCTTCGGTTGATGAATTGTCTAGGGTCAGGTTGGCCTGTAGCCATCCGTGTGTGTGTGTGTGTGTGTGTGTGTGTGTGTGTGTGTGTGGTGGGGTTGTCTAGATTGCTTTAACTGATATGGGAAGACCCAGTCCACTGTGGGCAGCAGCACTCTCTAGGCAGGAGATTCTGAGCTATAGGAGAGTAGAGAGAACTAGCTGAGTTCAAGTGAGTAGGGAGAGAAGGAAGCATGCCTGCATTCAGTTCTCCAAGCTTTTGATCACAGATCTGCAGTGACTTATGTTGCTGTTGTCTTGGCTTTGACACATCATGGACTGTAACCTGGTTTTTGGCCCGTGTTTTATCACAGCAACGGAAACAACACTAGCACATACATAATATTCCAGCTTTCTCAAATCTCCCCACAAGCTCTGCGGCACAGAGTGGGTAAGGACCTTGCCCAAGGTCACCCAGCCAGGCTGGCCGTGACGGGCTCAGGCTCAAACTCCCATCTGATTTCATAGTCACTGTGTTCAAGCTACCGTGAAGGCTCTGAGGTGGGAAGGGACTCTGAAAGCCCAGCTCTGCCCTGGAGGTGACAAGGTGTCACAGGTGACCTCTGGTGAGGCTCAGCAGAGGAATGGCACTGGCAGGCAGATATGGTTGGATAGGATGCTGCAGTCACTGCCCTGCATGAGAGGCTCAGGGTGGAAAGCTTCTGCGCTGGAGCTTTAGGGACCGGTGGAAAATACGGAACTGCACCTTGAGTACTGAGCCAAGGTCACTGGTCTCAGCAGACACAGTACCCGTTGAATCTGTTCCCTGCAACAGGACATTCTGTAGCTGGAGAGTTTCTCTCCAGCTCCCACCAAGCCCCGCCAGTCCTGGAGCCCACTTATAAAATAAACACACCGACTCTTATATTATTTAAACTGCTTGGCTATTAGCTCAGGCCTACCATTGTCCAGCTCTTACTCTTATACTAAGCCCATTTTTGTTAATCTATATGTCACCACATGGCTCGTGGCTTACTGGCACCTTACATCTTGCTTGTCATGGCGTCGGCTGGCAGTGTCTCTCTGACTCAGCCTTCCACTTCCCCCAAGTCTCTTCTCTGCTTGTCCCGCGTATACTTCCTGCCTGGCTACTGGCCAATCAGTGTTTTATTTATTAACCAATCAGAGCAACACATTTGACATACAGAACATCCCACAGCAACATTCCTGTGCACTTCTTTCAGGTTCCCTAAGTCTCCTGCTTTGTATAGCGTCAGTTCCCAGTGTGTCCTCAGCCACCAATTGGCCTTTCCCTACCCAGGCTTCTGTTGAGAACACAGGAGGTGGCGGTGAAGTGCAGAGAACCATTGGTTTCACCCTACTGTCCTGGAGTAGACCTGGCCTAACTGCATAGCTCCACTTAGCTCTGAGGCTCTACGCAGAATTTCCACTTTGTCAGTGGCCACTGAGGGGGACATCCACCTGTCTCACTTAGTGCTGTCTCCATGGGCTGCAGAGATGGCAAGAATCCCAGGCAGCCCTGGTGGATACCATGATGGAGCACTATGGCAAGCTCTTTAGAGCCATCCAGGATGCCCAGGAGCACTAGAGCTCTTCGCTGGGGTAAATCAGGCCATTCCCCAGAGCCTGGAGTCTCTAGTCAGGGGCCACAGAACTATTGTGCCCATATGTAATATCTGAAGCCTGGACCACTCCCCTTGGACCAAAGAGTTAGAGATCCTTTTTCTCTGCACCTGGGTGAGGTGCACCTAGGTGAGGCTGTCTCCCTAGATCCAAGTCCGGCCACTGACTGTCTATGTGGCTCATCTGTATCCTCCCTGGGCCTCCGTTTCTTGTGTGTCAAATGGGGACAACACACACTAGGAATGAGGGATCTTGGGAGATGCCAAGAAGCAACCGCCTCAAAAGAAGTGCTTAAAAACGCTGATTCCCCAGTTTCTTCTTTCTGGTCATATCACAGTAAAGAGGATTGTTGCCAGGGGGGTGGTGGCTGCACGTGGGAGAACCTGCCTGGTTACACTGCCACCAGGAACCAGAAGGAAGTTTGGCAGGTTGGTTGGTTTTAGACCAGGACATCGGTGGGATAGTTGCAGAGTCTCTGCCCTCTAGTGATAGTGATCTGGAACTGCACCAGCTGATACTTTTCTTTGGAGTGCATCCTGTGTCCACGGTGGACACTTCCAACAGTACTCAGGGTTATATTTGTCTTTACCCAAAGTCTGCCTGTTTAGTTCCTTATGGCTCCTCCCCACTCCTGACTGGTGATTTAAGAACATTGCATGAAAGTATGACTTGTTACCAGGTTTTAGGGAGACTCTCAGAACGTTCTATTCTTCTCATTTGCAAATTCACATCAGAGAAGTGATGCTATGCTTTGTATGCTCTGAGTCTTCCTAATTCACATCCTTGGGCTTGGTTGGGCTGGTGGTGTGCCTAGCATAGCCCTGTATCCAGTGTGTTTGGACCTCAGCTGTAGCTCCGACCCTGTCCTGCATCTCCTAGGCCCTTGAGTGTCCAATCACTCAGTCCATAGTGATATAGAGCTCCTCTGGGGCAGGACCAGGCTGGGTGGATACCATAGAGCACTTGCTGAGTTAAGATGACCCCCACCTCTCTCATTCCAGAGCCTGAAGATCCGACTGTGCCAGTTGCAGAAGAAATGTCACAGCGAGAGGTCATAGAGACAGCTGCTGGAGGCCAGTTTCCATTTCCAGAAGGGATATTTGATATCAAATCCAGCTTTGATATTTGATTCATATCCATGTGCTGGGAGCTACAATGTGAGGCACACATGCACACCTGCCTGCCGATGAGCACACAGCATCCATCACCTTGCACACAGGAGGACACACAGGTGTACACATGTGAATGAACTAGAGTTGGGCACCGGTGACTGGAGGAGCCTTGACTCTCTCCTGGGGGGCTCAGCCAAGCACTGGGGGCTGCCTCTCCTCACCGCCTCCCACTGAGCTACTATCACTCCAGCAAAAAAAAAAAAAAAAAAATGTTATCAGGTTGGCTTCAGCCAAGGACAGAGCTTAGATTTACTTTTTTAAGCTTTTTGAGATACAGTTCACACACCATAAAAAATGTACCTCTCTAAAGTATATCCTTAATGCTGCCAGTGTAGTCAAAATTATACCATTTAATTCAAGAACATTTCATCAACTCTGAAAGATGTGTTAGTACCTTCTGTTAACATAGTCACACCCCGCTCTGCCCCCGGTCTCCGGATGCTTGACTCTTCTTGCATCGAAACCACGACGTGTGGATTGCTGTCACTTTGTAGTGAATTTGAGGTTGTGGAGTGCTTGGCTTCTCTACCAGGAGAGTCTGGCGCCGAGCGGGTTTTAGGCGTAGTATGATCTAGTGCTCAGCAGCACTCTGAAGGACCCGTCTTGTCTGCCACCTTTAGCACAGGCTCAAAAGACACACTCAAGCTTAGAACCCTGAGTCCCTCTGAATAGAGGGAACAGGCCCATCTTGAGTGCCCAGTAACAGCGGCAGCAGTGAGCAAGCCCTGCCTGATGAAGAAAGCCTTCTCACCAGGCGCTGTGTGGCTCAGCTCGGAGGGCAGCCATTCTTGTTGAAGTTCATGTCATTGGCAGTCCCTGGGATTCCACATTATAATCAAAATGCTGTAATTTCTGAGTAAGGTGCGTCTGTCTAAATGGCTGCTGTGTGTTCATTTCGTCCTCTTTCCAGTGTCAGAGATAGCGTGGTGGGGCTGAGGCATCTCAAGCATCTCCCATAAGGCCTCACCAAGCCTGTGGGTCTCTCTTAGTCACTCAGCCAACACAAATCCATCCAGGCGCCCAAATGCACCCAGCATGGTGCTCGATATAGCTGGAGATGGGACAAGAGATATGAATGTCCCTCAGAGAGGGGACTGAGTGCGGTCGGGTGTGGCTTTTTGAAGGAATCAGTGAGCAGAGGCCAACAGTCACATTCGGGAGACCACACAAGAATCTAGACTCCTGGTCATTTATTTCTGCCTCTAGCAGGCTGTACAGCTTCTGACAAGACACTTGACCTCTCTGAGCCTCTGTTTACTCACTTGCCTGGTGGTGCTGATGCCGTGTTTTTTGTAGATTCTCCACCCCCACCCCCCACTTCCTTGTTGCTGCTGTAGCCCTGGGAAGGAGTGTCAGGGCCAAAGCAGCAGCAGGTAAGAGATTTATTTTCCTTTCCTGGAATTTATATTGGAAAAAAATAGAGACTGAGTGTAGTGGGTAGCCATTGCAGCTTTGATCTGGAAGTTCCAACCCCCATTGAGGCTTCGGTAACGGCCATGCCTACAAGGCGGGGCTGAGAGAGGACCCTGAAGACCCGAGATCCAGATTCAAGGGCTCTCTTGGTTCCTGGATCCTGGATGCTGGAGGTAGACCGAGCAGAGTTCTCCAGAGAACACCGCCAGACTGCACTTCACTTTCCCAGACCCTGTCAACTATCCCTTCACTTGTAAGTTACCCCACAAAATTAACCTCCCTTTTAACTATGTGGAGTGGCCTTAATAATTTCACCAATAACTAAGAATGAGCTTGTTACTACTTTTGGAGCCCAAGGATGCTTGCTGGTCAGGACACAGTCTCAAAGACCAGAGGTTCAGCACACCCTTGAGGGAAGTCCCACAACAGCAACATGTGATCTCCAGGACCATTTCCCAGCATCCAGTCCTCAGAGAGCTCCCATGTGTGCTAAAAGTCTGACTGTGGCCCCAGGCATCATGATGAGCCCCCTCACTCTGCCTCCTTTTCTCTCCATTGCTCCTCGGAGGAGGAGGGAAGGGAAGGGGAGGGAAGGGGAGGGTGAGGAGGGGAGGGCAAGTCATAGGAAGCTTCTGGGGACTGTTGCAATGAGAGAGCAGGTAAGGTTCTGGAGCTTACTGGTAGAGATAGTGTTACCCACCCTGGGGGACTGTCAGAAGTGCCTGGGACAGGCTGAGAGAGAGTTGGTGGCAATTGGTGGTGGCAGCAGAGCAGGACCTCCCTATGTGCAGTCTGTCACCTCTGGGCTCCAAGACCGCCTTTCTTGCTGTAACTATGGCCTCCTGATGCAATGTGCTCCTGACAGTTTGACTGTTAGAAATCTCAGAGTCACAGGGAATGTGAAGGAGTCCCCCAAGTCACCAGTTACACATGGGAGCGCGCCTGAGCCACAGCAGCCTGGGAGCTAGCAAGGGACTCCGATCATGGGTCCCCAGAAGCTGCCCACCCTGAGTGGGCACACACACAGCTTGGAATACATCGGCCCTCAGGAGACCTGGCCGAGCAAAGCCCCTCTCTGTGCTGATTTTTCTACCCTAAAGTTGGATGGGGAGATGTCACCCCCCACACACACATGGAACCTGACACTCCTCCTTCAGAGCAGGGGTCACGGGTTTCCAGGGAGACACTCACTGTCATGAGTACTTCAGCCACGATGCTCACTTCACAGGCCTGTTGGTGGGTGCGTGTGGATGCTGAAGAGCAGCTGGAGGAGAGCTGTGAACAGTGGTGGGTGGTGAATGGCGGAGGGCTGTCACCAGTGGGTAGCAGGCTCCCATGGGCAGAACGTGGGTCGGGAGATCTGTAGCAGGTGAAGCTGGGGAAAGGAAGGCTGTGTACACCAGTCAGGAAGGGGAACAGTGGAGGAGGCTGAGCGTCAAAGCAAGGAGGGGGTCGTCCTCTTGAGTGAATTTCAGAAGGAAGAAGCTGGGGGAAGGAAAGTGGCCAAGACACCGGGGCAGAGACGTCATGGGGGCTAAAGGGCCAAAACCATCATGGCTGTCTGAGAAGGGGCAAACTGCTATCAAGGAGCCCTACGCCAGGCTAAGTGCAAGGTTCAGACTTGGGTCCAAGGGCTGCAGTGAGCAGGGTTAATTACTTTTCTTGTTTCTTGACAAAATACTCACCAAAGCAACTTATGGGAGGATGGGTCTATGTGGACGCACGGAGGGACTGACTACAGACCAACATGGAAAGGAAGAAGGATGGGGCAGCTTGTCACCATGTGTCTGCTGTCTAGAAGCACAGAGAGGCGGATGCTGGTGCCTAGCTCTCGCTCTCCTTTGATTTTTCATTCAGTGCAGGCCCCCAAACTTAACAAAAATAAATAAAATAAAATTGGCATGGATAGTTCATAGTCAAGCAAATCACAAAAATAATTAATAATGGCCTATAAACATTCGAAATGTTCCAGCCCTATAATTTTTGTCCATTAAAATACAAATTAAGCTACCATGTAAATGCTTCTAAGAAATGCTCTCTGACCGGTGGTTCTGTTTACATAAATTCTCTGGAAAGCGATTTGATACCGGGTCCTAGTGCTAGTCAGGTATCAGCAGACTTGAAGGTCATTGAGTATGGACCCCTCCCCTACAGCAGCTTGTAAAACCAGGAATTGAAGTTGTGGGGCAGTGAATGGGGTCTGAGGGACCAGCAGGATGGCTGGACAGGTAAAGGCGCTAATGTGATGGCTAATCTCAGTTGTCAGCTTGACACAGCTGACAGCTGGGAAAAAGGACCCTCAAATGAAGAACTGCCTCCATCAGACTGGCCTGTGGGCTTGTCTTTGGGGCATTTTCTTGATCGTTAATTGATGTAGGAGGGCCCAGCCCACTGTGAGAGGTGGTCGTGGGTTGTTTAAGAAAGATAGCTGACCTCGAACCTAGGGGGAAACTGGTAAGCAGCGTTCCTGTTCCTGTTAGTCTGCTTCAGTTGCTGCCCTGACTTCCTTCAGTGGTGGACCATGACATGGAAGTGTCAGCCAAATTAACCATTTCCTCCCCAGGTTGCTTTTGGTCATGGTGTTTATCACAGCATCGGAAAGCTGACTAGAATAGGTACTTGCTGCCAAGCCTGGTGACCTGAGTTTTTTCTCCTGGACCCACGCAGTGGATGAAGAGAACTGACTCATGTATGTTGTCCCCTGACCTCCACATGTGTGCCATGTTACACACATGTGTTCCCACCTAAATAAAAAGTAATTTAAAAAAGAACGGAACCTGAGACATATCTCTGACTCTGGATGGAGACACAGCATTCTAAACAGTCCGTAAAAGCCCATAAGATTACTGTCCACCCATAGGCTTTCTGATAAAAACAAAGAACTGTTCCCTCCCCATTTAAAGTTAATCCAAATGGTCCTGTCAATCACCTGGACAGGAAATGCCCTCTCAGGAAACTGTGTGTTTCACAGAGCTTAGAAAACGATTATGGAGCCTGCTTAACCAGGTTGGCACAACAGTCTCTAGCCGTTGCCACCTCTCTCTTGAGAGTGCCCACTTCAGTTTGTAATAAACACATTTATCATCACATGATCTTGAGCTAAGCATTTCCTGAAATGTGTCTGCCATCTTTCTTCCTTACATTATGACCTCAGACTGAGCAGGCACAGGAATGTGCTCCTCAGTGGCCCACCCTCCAAGTGCTTTTCTATGTGGATATGTATCAGCTCCCCAGCATTGCTTCAGAAATAACCTCTGTGCTCTGTGAACTCATTACGGGCAATGCATCTTTCTGGATGCTGTTAGTTCTTGGATTGCTGTTCACTTTGCCGGCACCAAGATGAAAGGCCCTGTGTGCTGAGTTACAATTAAACCCACTTCACATGATAGACTGAATTATTGGCCCTGGGTTGCTATCCTGATGTGGCTATGTAAATCAATACTTTGGCTAGAGCTCCCTGGTAGACAGTCTGCATTTCCACCTCAGAATTTGGGTTGACAATGTGATTTCCTTTGTCCAATAAGATGTTAGAGAATTCTGACTCTAGCAGAGAATTAATACCTATTGTGAAGTGCAGTTTAGCACCCAGGAGCTTGACCATGGTGAGAACATGCTTCAGGGAGACTCTGGGCTCCAGGAGGGTAAGAGCTGAATGGAGCAGACACAAGAGAACCTGACACTTGCATCCACCTAAACCATTTGGTCTTTAGTCAATTCACATGCCCATGCATCATCAATAAATCTTAAGAGTGTAAGCCAGTGAGTGTGCATGTGACTGCTTGTTACACAGCAATAGCTGACTGATATACCTTCACACTGTTTCTAATACCACACTCCAAACCAAGAGTTACCTTCATAAGCCAGTCTCCCTGAGGGACATGAATTATATCTCCAAGGAAATACAGCATGTCTAAAAATGGGAGAGAGGTTGGGCAGGAGAGATGGATCAGTGGGTAAGAGCCCTTAATTGCTCTTGCAGAGGACTCCAGTTCAATTCCCAATACTCTCTTAGCAGCTCACAATCATCTGTAACTCCAATTCCAGAGGATGCAATATCTTATGACTTCTGTGGGATCCTGTATGCAAGTGATGCACATACACTAAGATGTACACACACACACACACACACACACACACACACACACACACGCACACACACACGCACACACACATTCTATTTCTTTAAAGTGGGAGAGAGCTGGAAAGATAGCTCAATAGTTAAGAGTACTTGCTGCCCAATTGTAAAGACCAGAGTTTTTCTCCTAGCACACACATCAGGTGCTTCCCAGACACCTGTAACTCCAGCTTTCAAGGGATCTGATACCCTCTTCTGGCCTCCATGGGCATTCACACACACACACACACACGCACGCACGCACGCACGCACGCACGCACGCACACACACACACATACACACATAAACATGCATAAAAAATAAAATTAAAATTAAAAGTGGGCCAGGCGATGGTGGCGCACGCCTTTAATCCCAGCACTCAGGAGGCAGAGGCAGTGAGTTCAAGGCCAGCCTGGTCTACAGAGTGAGATCCAGGAAAGGCGCAAAGCTACACAGAGAAACCCTGTCTTGAAAAACCAAAAATAAATAAATAAATAAATAAAAGTGGGAGGAAAGTCTATGTTACCTTGGAAACAGTGATTCAATATGGATGGTAGGGTTGATTCATATTTTGCCTTTTGTTCTGTATACTTTTACATCTTGTCTGAAGTGTCTACAATAAACATATTTACCTTTAATAATCAGAAAAAGAAAATTGATTTAAAAACCAGAAATAAATTCTTCTGGGTATGTTCTTGATTCTAACTCTTGGTGTCCCCAAGAAGGCAAATGCCACACACTCCAGGCAGGTTTTGGGAGGCCAGTTCTCCCAAAGGAGGGAAGAAGTCAAAGGCTTAGTTCAGCGGCCAAAGAGCAAGGAAACAAGAGCTCACCTTGTCGGTTTCTCAGCCACTGGGCCTTGGCAGATAACGAGCAGAATGACACAAAAACATAACTGTCACCTCAAAGGGAGGAAGAGAGAGCTGATTCTGAAGTCAAATTTAAGTGAACACGGCCTAGGAAGGCAGATTCAGGTTGCCAGCCAGAGACCGTGTCCCTACGTGGCAACGGTTTCAGGGAGGTTTTATATTAACAGAACAAAGGAAGTCCTAAGTCAAGACACTTTTCAAATCCATTGGTAGAAACATTGGCCACAGTAAAGCAGGGGAACCTTTGCTATAGGCTTCAGATGCTGCCTGATGCTGTTCTTGGGCCTTTGGGTCGGTAGGAGCTGGGGGCCTGTTTGCACATTCCAGAAGGATTTACCTAATGGTCACAAGGATATTTAGGTAAGACGAGGTAGGCACAAAATGTTTAGGAGGCTAAAGATAGCCCAGGATAATTTGGCTCCCAACCTATAACATTCCATCCTCCGGGATCACAGACGTTTAAAACATCTCATAATCAGCCTTGTAAAATGTTCAATACAGGTGTGGATTTTCTTTTTCTGGGAAATTCAGTTTACCGGCAGCAGAAATAAAATGGGAAGAATCACCAGGCTCTCTGGAAATCCACACTGCCCACTTCCTTTCCTTATGTGGTCCCTACTGGTGACTGCATGGTTATTGTAAAATGTTGGGAAGCTGGTGGGTATGTCGTTTAGAGGAAAGTGGATAACAATGATGTCTCAAGTCTATTGGCTGTCCTCTGGGCAGCCATCTTGGGATCTAGTTGCTTTTAGCCAATTGCCGTAAGAAATCTCCAGACACGCTGTCCTATGAGACTAGCTGGAGAAGTGGACAAAGTAGGTGAGTAATACAGTATGTGCAGAATGGCACTGGACAACAGTTGTACTCTGCTGTGGGATGGTCTGTATGCCAAATTACTCTGATTGGTCAATAAATAAAACACTGATTGGCCAGTGGCTAGGCAGGAAGTATAGGCGGGACTAACAGAGAGGAGAAAAGAAAGAACAGGAAGACAGAGGGAGTCACTGCCAGCTGTTGCCATGACAAGCAGCATGTGAAGATGCCGGTAAGCCACGAGCCATGTGGCAAGGTATAGATTTATGGAAATGAATTAATTTAAGCTATAAGAACAGTTAGCAAGAAGCCTGCCATGGCCACACAGTTTGTAAGCAATATAAGTCTCTGTGTTTACTTGGTTGGGTCTGAGCGGCTGTGGGACTGGGGGGGTGACAGAGATTTGTCCTGACTGTGGGCAAGGCAGAAAAACTCTAGCTACAGTACTCCATGGATCAGGCCAAGTGGCCAGGCCACCCCTAGAGAGAGGATCTTGGTAAGGGTGTGAATATGGAAGAGGACTGGGAGAGGGAGGGCCCGAGGCCACATGACCTTCTCGAGGCTCCCACCCAGGAGCTTCCTTCAGAATCCAGGCTCTCTGTCTCCACACAGAGAATGGATGGACTTGGAGCAGGTACAGAAGTGCCTCCGCTTTCCAGAAACCACTTCAGATGTTCCTCTGGTATAGAAGCCAGAGCTGTGCCCGGCCAGCCCGGGAGGGTATGCCACTATCAGAATTCAAGAAGTGCTTCTTTACAGAGTTGGCCCTGGGGAGCCATAGCTGGGTGCTTGGATGGAAAACTGACCCATGAGTTATGTTTCCAAGCCTGCAGGTCCACTTTAAACCACAAAGGGAGCTGGCCAGGGGTGAAGCCAACTTGGACAATTATTTATCTTCCAGACACCTTTTTTGGTGGCACTTGGGGACTGAATCCAGAGCCCTGCTATGCTAGGCCAGTGCTCTGCATTGAGCTACATCTCCAACCCTCCTTTATTTTATTTAATTTATTTATTTATTTATTATTTAATCAGGGTCTCTCTACACAGCCTGGCTGTCCTGGAACTCACTTTGTGGACCAGGCTGGTCATAAACTCACAGAGATCAGCCTGTCTCTACCTCCAAATGTTGGGATAAAAAGTGTGTGCCACCAGCCAGGGCAGAGCTTGTACAGGTGGGTGCCTGGGGCCTCGAGAGGGCACAGGATGACCTCTTCCTTTTGGTTTCTCCTGCTCAAGAGGACACTGTGTGTCAGCCCTCTCTTGACCTGATGGAAAATTAAATATCTCCATTTGTGAGGCTCCCTCCCTACCTTTGACCTGTTGGGATTGTGTGGGCCCAAGCAATTTCCTCAGTGCAGAAAAGCAGGAATGTTTCTGTAGTCCCTGCCCAAACATACACGGCTTTCTGAGGAAAGAGACAACTGCACTGTGTCCTGAGGGGAGGGACAAAGCGGCTTTGTCCCTTAGACAGCACGGGCCTTTCCTCTGAGCCCGTGAGGAACTTCCTCTCTCAGGACACCTGCTTCTGCCTTTCCTTGATTCCAGAAAGCTCTCCCTTCCTGACAGCTTGACCTCTACCATCTCCAATCCCCAATCCCATTGTTCTTCCAAGTCTCTCTCCCAAATATGGCCTGGCAGGTGTGAGGCAAGGCTCTGCTCCCTGGGGGAGGGAGGTGATGGGTTAGGGATTGGGGTAGGGTGGGCAGGGGTGGAGTTGAAGGCCAAGGGCTTCTACATCTTCTTTCCCTCAAACCCTTTTCCAGCTCACGGTAGGAGAAAGACAGTGTTGACATTGGGCAACAGAAGCCTAAAGCTCACATAGGCCTACGGTTAGTGCTGAGGGTCCTGCCGCTCACCCAACCTGCAGTTGGCAAGGAGGGGAGTGTTTGTTCAGTCAAAAAACACAAAAAGGAAGGTGCACCCTGGGAGGGGCCCGTATTGTTCTTGTTACTTCCGGCACAGCCTCCTTGTGTTGATTCTGAGAGACACCAACACAGTGTTGGTGTACGGGCACCCCACACAGACCTCTTTGGGGTGTCACTGCCATGGCTCGATCCCCATGGCTGGTGTCAGGCCTCACGGTCTGTTGTGTTATGTTTATGCACACTAGAATGAGTAAGACTGTGGCCCAGAGGCCATCACGCCAAGCCCACACTTCCCAAATGCTTTCACAACCCAGCCACTTATGGCTGAGAAACCAAGCCCGGTGAGGGCTGGCCTGTTCAGGAAGCAATGCCTAGAGAATGGCGTCATGAGTGTGCCTGATGCCACTGCCTACTTGCATAATTACCATGTTCTCCTGTCCCTCCAATCACAGCAGCAGGGCATGTCACCATAGGGGAAAGTCAGGTCCCGGCCTGGGAGTTCAGAGGACCCCACAACCAACCCCCAGTGCAGTCCAGGAAGGCTTCAGAGAGCAGATAGACTGTGGAGGATGGTAGCTTTGGATAGAAGAGCCTGTAGGAGAATGTGCCTGGAAGAGCTGTCTGCCTTGAGCAGCCTGAGACAGAGCAGCCAAAGAGACCCATCTTGGCAGCACAGCCCAGTCTCTCAGGCTGCACACAGAGGTCCAGCATCCTCATGGGAGGCCTCAGCCTGTGAAGCCACAGGTGCCCACAGCTGCCATCCCTGGCTTCTCCAGAGTCACTTGAACTCCAGGTAGAAGATGCAGGAAGAGAGGACCGTGTGTGCCTGCACGAGGGCCACTCCAAAGATCATCCAAACAGCTTTGGAGCTGAGTGGAGGTTTCCAAAGCTTTTCTTCCCCTAATCATCTTCCCAGGGTTCAGGATGAAGCCTGATGAGTACAAGGGGGAAGGCCTCCATTTCCCCAGTGGGAGACAAGGCCCCCCACCCCCACGAGTCATTTCATTGGGAGGGATTGTTACAGACTCCACTACTAAGTATATATTTAAAAACAAAACCCAACTTTTTCTCTTGAGACAAGGTCTCACGTTTCCCAGGTTGGTCTTAAACTAGTTAAACCCAGGATGACCTTCACCTTCCAACCTTCCTGCTTTTACCCTGAGTGCTGGGGTTACACTCACTGTATGTGGTCCTGGAGATCAAACCCATGAGCTGAGCAAGTACTCCATCTTCTGAGCTATATCCTCAGCCTCTGAAAAGGTTTTCTTGACCACTCAGAATGCCCACCCCTCTAACTGAGTGAGAAATGAAAGGACCAAAGAAGACCTAGGCATTGCCTAAAGACACGCAGCAATAAAGGACAGAGTCAGAAAAAGCCAAGGGGTCAGGGTTCCTCATGGGCTTCAGACCACACCCATGGGACCACTCCTGGCCCAGCCATTCTTCCACCAAGGGATGCAAAGCTCAGCCTGGACCAAGTCCAAGATGAGGAGTCAGAGAGTGTGGGATCCATCCTGGGCACAGTGAGGCACACTTGTAATCTCAGCAATCGGGCAGCAGAAGCAGGAGGATTCGGAGTTCACAGACAGCAAGGGCTACATGGCAAGAACTTTTCTCACAAGAAGAGGCTAGGTAGAGGCAGAAAGCAGAAGTAGGTAGTCCCAGCAGGGACCACTCCTAGCCTAGGCTGCTCCTGTCATTTCTCTGGATTGAGTTCACTGATGGAAAAAAACAAAAACAAATAAACAAAAACAAACAAACAAACAATCAAAAAAGCCTGGCGTTCTAGCTACCAAAAAGGCTAAGACAATACGATCACCTGAGCCCAGGGGTTCAAAGCCACCTTGGGCAACCATGGGGCCTGTCCTCAAAGCAAAGCAAACGAGTAGCAGAGACCCTGCAAAAGTGAAGAAGAGCATGAAGTAGCAGGGCAGAGAGTAGGCTGTGGCTCCACACCAGGCCATAGTTTCTCTGCAGTGCATCTAGCGTGGCACTCAGGCTGCCTAGGACTCAAGGAAGGTGTATGGTGTGGATATGGGAAGAAACTTTTTTTTTCTCGAGACAGGGTTTCTCTGTGTAGTTTTGGTGCCTGTCCTGGATCTCGCCCTGTAGACCAGGCTGGCCTCGAACTCCTGATCCTCCTGAAGGTGGAGGGTCCCAGTGTGCCTGGTTGTGAGTGCCCTGCACAAAGGACCCATGAATAGTTAGCTGCTGTGGCTGCTCCCGGCATTCCCATTGGTCCACACTCCCTACCCAATGAATGGTATGTAGGGTACAGGCATCAAAGACACAGATGTTGGTTTGAACAAGAGCCTAACTGGGCTGGTGGGAGGGTGATAGAAGACACGAACATGAGAGGAGAGAACTGGATATAGGCACCTGGAAGTATTAATACAGATATGCCTAGACTTCATAATAGAGCTGTGCTTGATAAAGCAATCACAAATTTAAAACATCGTAAAGGGCTGGGGAGATACTCAACTGGAAAGGTGCTTGCCCACAAGCATAAGACCTGAGTTCAGTTCCCCCAGAGCCTATATTAAAAGAATCCCAGACATGGTGGTGCGCTTTTGTAATCTCAGCGCTGGGGAGGCAGAGACAGTAGGCTCCCAGAGGATCTCTGGCCAGCCAGCCTAATGGAATCTGTGAGCTCCGGGTCCAACGAGAGACTCTGTCCCCCCCCCCAAAAAAAAGGTGGAAGGGCTGGAGTGAGGACTCGGGGTGAAGAACACTTACTGCTCTTCCCGAGAACTTAAGTTCCATCCCCAGCACCCATGTCAGGCGGCTTCTCGTCTGTCTATAGCTCAAGCTCCAGGGCAGCATCCAACACACCTGGCCTCTACAGGCCCCTGCACTCTCATGCACATACCCACATGCAGGCACACACACCTACACATACGTTACTAAAATTCCTTCCCAGGGGTTACATGTTAACCCATCCTCCCAAGGTCTTGAAGACAAACCAAAGCACAATTCCATGCAAGTTCACTCTGTGAAACCAGTGAGTTTATTGGGCTTCCTTACAGAGCATAGGTGGTGGTGGTGGGGGGGGGACAATTACAGGGGTATGGGTGCCCCTCCCCCAACTGGCAGCTGGAAAGCCTTACCCAGAAGAAGTAAACGCTTCCCTGTAGTCACATAGATGGAAGGAGAGCCCACATCCGCTCTCCAGGAGTCCACAGCCTATATAGACTCTAGTCCCAGGCCTTGGCTGCATGTAGAAGTGGTGGGAGCAGCTGGATACTCAGCTGAGGCTTTCCTGCCCCACTCTTCCTTTCTATTCGGGGGTACAAACAATCAACAAATACACCTGGGCTGATCTTGTGTAAGGGGGACAAAGCTGAACTCCTCCAGACGATGGTTGCTGGCTTAGAGGACATTTAATTGTAATAACATAACTTAAAATAATAAAAATCTTTCTGTTGTTTTTCAATGACAGGGTTTCTCTCTGTAGTCCTGTCTGTCCTGGAACTCATTCTATAGGTCAGGCTGGCCTCCAACTCAGAGATCAGCCTGCCTCTGTCTCCTAAGTGCTGGGATTAAAGGCATGAGCTACCACACCTGGTTAATAAAAATAAATCTTAAAAAATAAAAATAGAAGGTGGAAAGAAATAGAGGAAAACATCTAAGTTGACCTCTGACCTTGACATATGCAACACAGGCGCACACACATCTCAACACGTACACACAGACACACACAGACACACACACACACATCACAAAATGAAAAACACATTATGAATAATCACACCAAATGTACGGATCATCCTAGTTTTGCACTGTGGAACGCTAGGGTGTGTTTATTGTTGCTTCCGGTGGGCCTGACTGGAACTGCCACTCAATTTGGCTGTCCAGTATTGTGAAGGTGTGAGACCACCTGTCACCAGCCCAAGGAAAGAGCAAAACCGTTTCCAGCCAACATTATCACATTTACACCACAGTTAAAGTAGAAACACCTAAGTGCCAGGACCTTGTAAAATAGTTATGTGCTGTGTACAGAAGCACCCTTCTCCACACAACACCTACAGTGGCTCCTCCAGGGGTCAAGGGCTGGCAAATAAATCTACAGATGATGAATATTCCTTGTATGATGTTCAGTAATAATGAGCTTTTACACAGGGTGAGTCACCTACACCTGGCTCAGTCTTGCGTCTTCTACACAGTCCCACAGCTCCAGAGCCACACTCAACCATCCTGAACATTCATTCATTCAACAAACATTACCTGGATGGCTGTCAACCCACTGATTCATGAGTTGGAAACAGGTAAAATATTATTTAGTAACTAGACAGGCGCAGGCAGGTAACTTAATGTCACCCAGACCCGCGCTTCCTGAGCACATGTGCTCTGATCTTGAGCGAACTATACTCATGTGAACTCGTTGGTTAATTAATGAGGACCATCTAATCTTCCAGACTTCAATTTCCAGTTTTAGTTAAAAGTCCTTCTGTCTTTACAAACGAGGACCGGCTTTCCTGATTGGGCTAACTCCTTTGCCAGTTAAAAAAAGCACTCTGTGTCTTTAAAAGGAGGGCGGCCTCCTGTCAAATGAGTCCCAAAGCATAGGCTGAAGGTGCGTGGAGTCCCACCCACTTTCTGTGACGTCCTGCGTCTCTGCTTCTGATTGCCGGCTTCCAACGTCAATCGCGGGGAGTGCGTCTTGCTGGGACACAGTGGAGGTCTGCGCTCCGGTCTGAGGGGCGGTCGGGTGTATTCTGCGCTCGCCCCACACCCGCGAGGCCCGCGCCGCCCGACCCAACGGCGGAGTCGCCCAGCGTCTCCCGTGGCACCCGCTCGCTCCTCGCTGGGGCGGGACGTGGCCCGACGGCTCCGGTCACTATGGTCAGTGGTCGCGGGACGGGGAGGGGGGGGCACCAGGGTTCGTGTGCGTGCGCGCGGTCGGGCGCGAGGCTCAGCCCTTTCCGTCCTCGGGACGCTGAGCCCGGGGTGTGCTGCGCTGTCCCTTTGGGAACCTGCAGCCGGGAGATCCAGCCCGGACCGAGCCCTGCTGCCTCGTGTCCACTTCAGGTGGTCCCAGGCGAAGTCCTTGAAGTCCCGAGCCTTGTGCCTGGCTGGAGCTGGATGGGGCACCTCCGGGGTTGTGGTCCCTGCTCTTTGTTAAGTAGCACTCTGGTGGACAGCTTACAGCCCACCCATCGCGGACTTAGCCACTACAGACCGACTCTGCCTCAGCCAATCATCCCCAGGGACAAGTGATCTGGCCACCCGGGCAAGTCTTAGGGCCACTTGGATGTAAGCTCAGTCTCCTGATGGCAACAGGTCTGTGGAGTCAGGACCACATGAAGAGGTGTCCCCCAGTAGTGAAAAATGAGTTACAAGTCCAGGGAAAGCGATCTAAAAGAAACTACCATCTGAGCAGATCAAGCCCAGGAGACGCGGGCTGGTCAAACCTGGTTAAACCCTGGACTTGGGCAGGTTGGGAAACTGAGGCTAGACAGGGAGAAAGCTGATAGGGATTGTGATGGTGGGACAGCTAGGACTTGAACCCAAGCCTCTGGTCCAGTGTTCTGTGTTGCATCAGCCCACCCTCCAGGTTGCCATGGGGTCAGGCCTCTTACAGGGGATTAAGTATGGTGGCTGCCCTATACTTTTCAACTTCCAGCAAAGGGCTCTCTGGAGCCTGACCATTATTAGTGCTTGGGATCGCATAGCTCTGGGCTCAGCAGCTCTTTTTGTTTTGTTTAGTGATGCTGGGTTTTGAAACCAGGGCTAAATGCATGTTAGATAAGACTCAGCTTCTGAACCACACCTCAATATCTCACTTCCAGTCTGGGCTATCCCAATGGCTGCTATGAGGACCCTGTTTGGGTTTTTTGTTTGTTTGGTTGGTTTGGTTTGGTGTGTGTGTGTGTGTGTGTGTGTGTGTGTGTGTGTGTGTGTGTGTGTGTGTGTGTTTGGGGAGGGAGGTGGTATTCAACTAGGGCTTTGGAATCCAGAAGATGGTAGTGTAGGGCCTGGTTCTTTGTGCTTACCCTTCCTCCCACATTTGGGTCACTACTTTGGGATGCTGCAGGGCTAGGGTCTGAGTCAAACCTGTGCTGAGTGTCCATGGGCAGCCAGGGCATCTTACAAGCCATCCTCCTGCTGGGGTGTGGCCAGAATCAGGGGGAGGGACTAGAAGCACTAGTTCCCTGCTTGTGCTTGGTACCCAAGCGCTCACCTGCTCTGCCGCTCCAGGAAAGTGGCCCCGGTATTCTGCATCACCTGCCTGGGAGTGGAGCTATTGAACTCAGTTCTAGCCACGCAGAAGCTGGAGGCTGCGTGGCATCTGGGCACCACTGGTGGTAGCTGAGGGCGCCCCAGGGCAATAGGGGCTGGGACCTCAACGTCCATCCCTTACTGTGTAACTGGATCTGCCCTGAACCCAGGAGACCAGCAGCTGGGAGTGGGGAGTTTAGGTGCCTTGGAGAGAAAGATAATAGTTAAGACACACCAAATAGGACATTTGTTCAGGAACTAGTGACTGTTTACATGGCAGTTGTTATTATACACCTACTGTGTGTCGGGCACCTTGCTACATCCCCGGGGACCATGGTTGATTTAATGTTTTTAAATGTTGGTTGAGGCTGCCTGGTGTGGGTGGTGCATAGAAGAGACTGTCTTGGGAATGACAGCATCTCCCGCTATTTCCATATCAAAGTCACTGGGCTGAGCTTGAAGGTGAGTCCCACGCAGAAGACTGGCGTCCTCAGGAGTTAGGGCTGCAGATATCAAGGGGTTCACCCTCACTATAAGTGCTTTTACTTTGGGGGGTAAGAAGCATAACCACAAAGTTCCTGTCTGCATTCTTCTAGTGTACATTCAACAGGCCACCACTGGCATCCTCCGCCTAGGTCGGGGCAGTGGTAAGAGACACATGATACCTGCCCTCTCCTAGAGTTCATGCCTGCGGGCCAGGTCACAGCCAGTGAATTACTGACATGGCCCGAGAGTTCGACACAGACCTTGGGAGCATGGCACATTCCACTAGTGGGAAAAGCCAGCTGCTGGACGCTGTGTAGGAAGGACTGGGGAAAGAGTACATTCCTGGTAGCAGGGCATTTGGCTTACAGGCCTCGGGACGTGGTCAGAAGTGGGCATTCTGGGAAGAGGAAGCAGCTGATGGAGATGCAGGGAGGCTAGAGGAGCCCAGGGTCGTGAGTCTGGGAAACTGGATGAGATCTGAGTGTTCCGTGCAGAGCTTTGCCTGCTGGGCTGTGGAGTTTGGGTCGTCTGCACATGAGGGAACTGTTACATTTTTGATGAATATGAAATGGTTTCTGGCTCTCTCTGATGCTGGGTCGTGGGTGGCCAGCTGGAGTGAGAGGCAGGCTTGCTCATTCAATGTGCTCACCAGGGTTACTGCAGTAAAGCCCTTCAGCGGGATAGAGCCACAGGGACTTGTTTTCTGGAAAGTCTGGAGGCTGAAGACCCAGGTGAAGGTACAGGCAAGGGCACACTCCCCCTGAAGATGTTTGGGAAAGTTCTACCCTGGCTTCCCCAAGCTTCCAGCAGTAGCTTGACTTGTGACATTGGAACTCATCTGCAGATGGCTTTCTCCCATGCATGTGTTTATACTCCTCTTTTAATAAGGAAATCAGTCATGGGACTGGTGACCCACCCTTCTTCATTGTGACCTCATCTTAACTAATTACATCAGTGATGACCATATTCCAAAATAAAGTTGCGTGCTGAGGTCTGGAGGTAGGGCCTCAACAGTTCGGCTTGTAGCACTCGGGATCCGTTTTTGGGATACGTTACAACATTCCAGCGTTCCAGGAAGTGGAGAGCCAGCAGTGACAGAGGACAAGTCTCTACCTTTGTGGAGCTGGCATTTGGGTGGAGGGAGCCAATGAACCCACCTGTCAGATCATGGCCTGAACAAGCAAGATAAGGCAATAGGATGGTGGGGGAGGGGAGGGAGGCTTCTCTGCCGAGGTGGCATCTCCCAAGTCATGGAAAGAGGCAGAAGAACATTGGGACAAATAGAAACAGAAGTACGAAGGCACTGAGGTAGAAGTGTGTGTGTCCTGTTGGAGGGACAGGGCAGCCACTGTGGCTGGAGCCCCTTGGTGTACAAGGGTCAAATGGGAAGATGTCAAAGACTGAGCAGGCGAGCCAGTGGAGCGTTTGAGGAGGTGCCATAATGCCACGGCAATGTCATAGACCGGGTGATTTATAATGACCAGACATTTATTGGCTTCGGCTTCTGCAGGTGGCTGGTTAGGCCATCATCAAGGCGCTGGCCTTTGGTGAGGGCCCGCACATCTTCTTACTTTGTCATAACATGATAGAAAAAAAACCCTCCTTGGGATGACTGAACTAATCCTTTCATGAGCGGGGAGTCCCCTGACCTTGTGACCTCTGAAAAACTGTCACATTGGCAGTTAAATTGCAGCTTGGTTTAGAGGGGACATTCAAACCTTAGCTTTCTAGCACGCTGCAACACACACACACACACACACACACACACACACACACACCGTCTCCTGTTCTTTGTGTATACAAAATGCATTCATTCTATCCCAGCAGTTCCCAGAGTCTTACCTTATTACAGCCCAACTCAAATGTCCAGAGGCCAGGGCTGTGACCCATGAGCCAGACAGAGGTGAGACCCAGGCCATGTCCTGACAGATCCTGCCAGCTGAGGGCCAGTCACCCAAGCATCATGGTGGGCAGGCCCAAGATATACAGACATTCCCATCCCCAGAGTGGGAAGTCAGCCAGACAAAAGGAGTAAGTGAGCAACTGAGTTAGGTCCTCTGATTCCAGAATAATCTTTGACTCTGTGCTGCCTCCACACGCTGTTGGAACTGCCCACCCCTGGGATCCACTGGTCTTGACCTAGGCAGCAGCAGCTCACCATCACCATACATCCTCAGGGCATTCTCTGCCGTGGGCATTGCCCTAGTAGGGACTCTGCCTGGTTGCTCTGGGCCCCCACACTGTGTACCACACCCCAAGCTCTGACATTCTGCAGGCCTCAGGGCCAGCCCATGTAGACTCTACCAAGGCCACAGCTTTGGCCGCTAGAGCAGCAGCCTTCCCTGTGCCCCGATAGAGCCGGTCACACAGAAGATGTGCTGTCCTGAAATGTGGGGCACTTGGGAGGCTTCCTGGAAATGTGCACTCTAGGCACAGCCAGCCTCCAAGACCTCTGCTGTGTTTGAGGGTGTCTTCTACCTCCGTCTCCCCGAGTGACACCTAGCTTCCTTCTGTCCTAATTTCTAATCTCTTCAGTGGGTGGTCAACCGCTGGGCCATACCTTTGGTGCACAGATGGCACTTCATTCTTTTACACAGTCAGGCTGTGAGTTTTCCAAAACTTTCATTCTCTTTACTTAGACATTCCATCTTTACATTTTTCTCCTCTCACATTTTAGTAGGTGAAGTTCCAAGAAGCCACACCACAGCCCTGATGATGGCTGCCCCTTTAGGTTCTGCTGTCCCATGTCCTTCCTAGGTCATTGTTCTTTTTTTGTTTTGTTTTGTTTTGTTTTTGTTTTTCGAGACAGGGTTTCTCTGTGTAGCTTTGCGCCTTTCCTGGAACTCACTCTGTAGCCCAGGCTGGCCTCGAACTCACAGAGATCCGCCTGCCTCTGCCTCCTGAGTACTGGGATTAAAGGCATGGCCACCACTGCCCGGCTAGGTCATTGTTCTTAAATTCTGTTTTCCCATTTAGCCCTGGGGCAAGAACACCCTGCAGTCAAGTTCTTTGCCACTTGAGGAGATGACTCTTCCTCCCAGCACTCTCCAGTACTTCATGCCTCCCTTCCATCCGAGGCTGCATCTTCATAGTCTTTTCCATGCCAGTTCCTGCCAGCCTTCCCATACAAAGTCTCGGAAGACTCCCGCTTTCCCTTCTGCTCACCGCCTTGTCTTACTCGCACCAGAATCGCCCTGCACGGTGTGTTCCCAGCTGCGACGGCTTCTCCAGCATTCATCTGGGAAGTGTCCCAGCAGTACCCACTCACCTACTCCGAAACCTTCATGTTTTCAGGTATTCGTTATGGCAGCTCCTGCTCCTGGTCCCTGGCTCTGTCTTAGCCTGGTGTTGCTGGAATGGGTTCTCACTGGGTGATTTAGGCCAGCTTTATTGGGCTCAGAGCTTGAGAGGCTGGGAAGTCCTAAGATGAGGTGCCAGCCTCAGGCCAGGAGCTTCTTGCTTTCTTACCATGAGGGAAGGCATCTCTTGGTAGAAGGGAGCTAGAGAAACTGTGTCAACCCTGGATACAATCCATGATCATGGTGTTGGTTCAATCCGGGAAGGCAGAATGCTGCCTTTTGGTACAGTGACATCGGCAGTTAAACTTAGCAGCATGGAGGGAACAAATACCTAAGCCTAGCAGAGAATACTGAGGAAAGGTCCTGCCTGTGAAGCAACCTGCGCTGGCTGCTTGTGGAGAATGTGGGGCAAATTAGTGGAAGCCTGGAGGTCACCGGACACAGTGTATTGCATCCTTCTTGTGGGAGACGGTGAGAGTTCTCGGGCTAGACCCAGGAACCAGTGGAGCAGGGTAAGACGGTAGAAGAGGGTCCTGGATTTGGGGGTATACTGTCTAGTTGAAGGGGTACCCTAGGGCCTAGAGAAGCCAGGGGTGGACAGATGAGCTACTGAGTAATCAGGGGGTAAATGAATTAGAAGCGCTGCTTAGATGTCTGAGAAGTTGCCAGCTGTCTGAGGTTGGAGTCTTAGGGAGAGGAGAGGCAGGAGCTAAGATCAGGTGGGTGGCTGCTGAAGGATGTTACAGAAGTTCACACTATCTGGGGGAGGCAGAGCCCAGCTTCAGGAGCTCTGAAAACAGCTAGCTACTAAGATAAGGGGTTGGGGCCCCACCGAGAAGAGTCATGTAGTAAGCTGAGTAATCGTCACCAAAGATTAGCGTATCCTGTTCCCTAGCACCTATGGATATATTACCATGGCAAGAGAGGTTCCGAAGTGTGACTCATTTAAGGGGCTAAAGTGAGACGTTAGCCTTAGTTATCAACTAAGGTGCAGTGAGGTCACCACCAGGGTCCTCACAAGGGGGAGGAGGTCCAGGCCTCAGTAAGGGGACCATGGGAAAAAAGGTGAGAGAAAGGAGTCATTCATCATGGAAGCCAGACAGCCTTTGACATGTATTTATCTGTGTTTGGGGAGGGGAGTACAGACATGCCACGGAATGTGTGTGGAGGTCAGAGGGCTACTTCCATCCCATGGGTCCCAAGGATCAAACTCAGACGGCGCCCCCACCCACTGACCCGTGTCCCCACCCCCAGGCAGCCTTTAGGAATGGAGGAAAGCAGCCGTGGGGCAGCAGAGTCCAGAAGCCCCCGAAAGCACGGCCTTTCCACAGCTCGACTCCAGACGGAGGGGGCTGGACTCCTCATTGCCAAGTGCAAAAAAGTCAAGTGGTCATGTTCTGTGACACCAGGATTGTCCTCAGGTGTTGGAGCAGGAACAAGTCCTTCAGGGAGACAGGTCTCCCTCCACCGGGGCTTCAGTGATCTTTGGCTTAACTCCTCATCAATTAGGGGCTTTTGGACACTCCACAGGTGTTGTGTGTATATATATATATATATACATATATATATATGTGTGTGTGTGTGTGTAGATATTTGAATATGTGTATTCATATGTATATTCATCTATATAGAGTGAAAGAGAGACTTTTTTGGGTATATGTGTGTGATGTATGCCTGTGTGTGTTGTGTTCATGACAGCAGATTGTACCAATTTGTGTCCATGTGTGTGGAGGCCAGAGATTGACATCAGATGTCTTCCTATAATGTTTTCTTAACGTGTGTGTGTGTGTGTGTGTGTGTGTGTGTGTGTGTGTGTGTGTGCATATGAACCTGCTTCACAAGTGTGTGGGCACATGTGTACATGGATTGGCATGCACATATGTGTTCATGCATGTGGATGCTGCAAGTTGACACTGGGTGTTTTCCTCAATTGCTGTTTATTTAGGGAGGGTCTCTTGCTGGGCCTGGAGGTTGCCAGTTCCAGGTAGTCTAGCTAGCCAGCGTGCTCCAGGGACCACCCCGTCTCTGCTTCCTGAGCGCTGAGGTCACAGGCAGCTGCCACGCCCCCCAGATTTTAAGTGAGTTCTGGAGACGGGAATTCCACTCCTGACTCGTGTGTGGCAAGTACTTTGCTCCCTGAGCCCTCTCCCCAGCCCCTCTAGTTTTTGAGACAGGGTCTCCTCACTGAACCTGGAGCTCACCGACAGCTATATTGGCAGGTCATCAAACACTGGAGAGCTGAGTGTCTCTAAATACCCCTCCCATTGCTGGGGTCACAGGTGCGTGGCTTTTTATATGGGTGCTGGGTCACAAAACTCAGGCCCTTAAGCAGTAAGTTCATTACCCACTCAGCCACCTTCCCAGCCCCCAAGTAGACATTTAAAAGTACTCTCCTTCTGGTGTCATGGGGACTCTAGGCCAGCGAGTAGGGCTAGGGTTCAAGCCTGGGTGGCCTCTGGCAAAGACATGAGCATTCTAGAGGAGAGATTGAGGTTCTGAACCTGCTCTTCTGGTGTCTTGAGGTCAGGCTGTGTGGTTAAGTGGTGACTTCAGGGCCTGGTTGGTGAGTCAATCCTGCCGGAGATGCTCAGATAGACCTGGGAGGCACTGCTGGGCCTGGGGTGTGGGTGTGTCCTGGGGATGTGGGCGTGGCCTGGAATGTGAGCATGCTCAGATGCACTAACAGGATGGCTGGCCGGTAGATGGGGTTTGTAGGCAGAGGAGTGAGCTGAGGCCTGGCTGTGGAGTTGGTCAGTGAAACATGCCACACCTCTGCTGCTGAAACTGTTGGTAAGCCTGGGCGCTGCATGCCCTGCTTAATTAATTAGCATCTATTTGCAAAACAACAATTAAAGGTCTTTCCTGTGTCCTGGTTAGGTCTGACCGGACAGTCAGGTGCACCCTGTTTCTCTTTTCTCCATAACAACCTGGAATTCTCCAGCCAGGGTTTAAAAGCAAACACCAGTTCAGCCAAGGTCAAAACCCAGCTTTGTTCCAGATTCCTGGACTAGTAAACTGATACTGCCCTTAGGGTCTTCCTGCAGCTGAGGCTTGTCTCACCCAGGAATGCTGGTGGGTTTGGGTGGAGACTTGGGTTATTCTGTTTAAGGGACTGGAAGTGCCACGGTGGAAACCTGCTTGTCACTAGGGCGCCCATGTATATGCTTGGGGGGCACTAGAAGCCGACCCAAGACCATCTACCTACCTTCCTTTCTTCCCTCCTTCCCTTCCTCCCCTCCTCCTCTTCTAAGCCCCATCCCCTTCCTGGAGACAATTTCACAGTGTAGCCTATGCTAACCTCAATTTCACCACCCCCCTGCCTCAGCCTCCTGGATGCTAGGACTACAAGCATGTGCCACCATACCTAGGTATGGCTTGTTTTGAACTAGTATTGAGTAGGGGAAAAAAATCCCATAGTATCTGTAGCATAATATATATGTAAATATGTATTTTTAAAAAATGTCTGGGTTGTTTTGTTTTGTTTTTGTTTTTGTTTTGTTTTTTGAGACAGAGTTTCTCTGTGTAGCTTTGGCACCTTTCCTGAAACTCACTCTGTAGCCCAGGCTGGCCTTGAACTCACAGAGATCCACTTGCTTCTGCCTCCCAAGTGCTGGGATTAAAGGCGTGCGCCACCACCCGCCCAGCAAATGTCTGTTTTGTTTTTTTTTTTTTTTTAATAGAAAACGATATCTCATCTGTAGTCTGATTCATAAAGACAGAAAGTAGAGGGGTGATTTCCAAAGATGGGGGTCGGGGGACAGTGGCAGGTACTGAAGGCCATAGAACTGCGGACATCAGCATGGCTAAAATGGTATGTTTCATGCTATGTACACTTTACCACTACACTCCTTGAAGACACATGCACTTCAAAAGCCATAGCAAGCAGACCTTCGAGGGTTGGAGAATGAGTGAGGGACAGGGTTGGGGGACACAATAGAGATTAGGGACAAATGGATCACACAGAAAAAAAAAAATCTCCCACTGAGGCTGAGGCAAGGGTGCCGCTCAAGAGTGCAGAGCTGGTTCCGCTGCTCGGTGTCTTGCTATCAGTGTGACTGCTTCAAATAGCTTGCGTAAATTTGTCGATGGCAGCGAGTTTACCTAACACTCCAGGCAAATGCAGGCCCTGGGAAGCCTTCCCTGGTGTCGTGCCTCCCCTCGGGATTCCTCTTTGTGAGGACGAACGGAGTCCCCTTTCCCACTCCTCCGCTGATGCCTTCTTAAAAACCGCCAAGGAAATATGGCTGCCTAGGCATCCTTCTGGGGTCCCTGGGCCCCTGATGTATTCATTTCTGAGTTTTGTTTGGGGCCAGAATCGAGTGCAAGGTTCATTAAATACAGTTGGGCTGTTCTGCTCTGTAGCCTGGTGTTCGGAAAGCCCATGCACCATTTTAAGTCAGCCATCTGTAAAACTGATTTTATAAACCAATAGTCATGGGGTAAGTAGCAAGATGGGAATGAGTTAGCAACGGGGCAAGAAGGAGTTTGGCTGAGCAGAGCCTGTGGCTGCTTTGCCAGCAGCCTGTGGGTCCCCTTGCCATGCATGCAAAGGGTAAAGAGGGCTGTTCAGACTGATACCTCCCCGTGGGGATTTGCCTCTTCAGGACAGTGTGAGCAGAATTAACTGCACACCAGCAATTGTGTGGCACATAAATGATGCCCCTCTTCCACGATTTAGAAGTATAGTTATGCTTATATTCCTGGGAAGTCAACAAAGCTGGCTTGGCCTAAGGTTTTTTAAAACCTCGTGAATGACACAGAGAAATCCTGTCTAGAAAACAAAACAAAACAAAACAAAAGCCAACAATCTTGGAATGAAATGGAGCCATTTCAGTCTGGAAGCCAGAGGTTCATGGATCTTTGAAAGGGAGACTAGGAACTGAAAAGGAAGACCATAAGGAAGAAGCTGGTATCTTTGGGGCATGGGTAGAAGGCTCGGAGGAGGTGGAGGAGAAACTGACTGACCCCTGTGGTGGTGGGATTCGCTTTCTTGTTTTGTTTTTTGTGTGTTTTGCAGAGCTGGGGATGAACCCAGGGCCTTGCACGTGTGCCAGGCAAGTGCTCTGCTGTTAAGCCACAGCCTCAGCCTGTGATACTTCTAATGGCTGTGCCTAGTGTCACTTAGGAAACTGTTCCTTGATACCCTGCAGAAAGCCCCACAGACTGGCAAGGCTCTGGGAGACACCGAACTCCCATCAGGAACTTTGGGAGGATGGTGTCCCTGGGGGACAGCAGAAGTGAAAGGTTGCACCCAACCTCTGGGTAGGACAGTCCAACACTGCCCTGGACAGGACATTCCTTTGTGGTCTGGAGTGTGGGCTGTGCCTCCCTAGCACTTGGGTGCATTTGAACTTCACACTGATCTGTATTAATCACCTCCTAGCTCAAACCACCTGACCTCGGCAGTGTCGTGAGTATAATAATGGCCACCTCACAGGAGTGTTGTGATAAATGAGATAATGGGGATATACGAGCCTCAGTTCCAGAGCTTGGCACAGAGTCGGTGCCAAGTAATGGGACCTGTCACCATTTCACATGGTGTAGGGCTTAAGGTAGCAGCAGATCCTCAAACCATCCTCCTTATGTTGACTTTCAACCTCTGGTCACAGGATGACTGCTGTAAAGTAGACATTGTATCAGCTTCTCTCTGCTCTTTTTATCCCAAACCAAACCTTTCCCAGAAGCCCTAGCAGACTTTTTATGGGCCTAGAATATGCAGACTTGGGTCATCTAGCTAGTCAGCTTGTCCCAAAGATCCCCTGTACCAATCTCCTAAGAACTGGGATTACAGGCTGGTTGCCCATTTAGCCTGTATGTGTATTCTGGGGATCTGAACTCTGGTCCTCACGCTTACAAGGCAGGGGCTTAATCTACTGCGCCACATCCTCAGCCACAGAACCCTTACTTTAAGCTGGAAACTCTTTATGTGGGTCAAACAGCACTTTAAAGAACAATGTGTGTATGCACACACGTGTGTGTGTGTGTGTGTACATGCACACGCACACACGCATGCACACCATTGGCACAAACCAGAGGACAGCTTGTGAGAGTTGGTTCTCTCCTCCTCCGTGTGGGATCCTGGGATCAGTCTCCGGTGGTCAGCACTCTGAGCCATCTCACCAGCCCAGCACCTTTTATTTCGCTCTGTGGAGAGCTCCATTTCTGGGTGGCTGGTGGCAAGAGTGCATGCCAGTTGGCTGCGCTCCAACCCCTGAGCACTCTCACCCCAGGCCTAGTGGAAAAGCGCAGGTGAGGAGGTGACTGCCGTCCCTAGACCCGTGGCATCCTCTGCCTGCTTCCACCCTGCTTGCTGAGTCCTTCCAGGGCTTAGAGACCCTGACTCCCCACAAGGCATATGCTCAGGCTTGGTCTGACCTTGGCTCAGAGCTGGGCACCACCAGTAGGTGGTAGAAGAAGATGTCCCTCTTGGCCCAGACCTTGTGTAAGCTCAGATCATTACCCCGTCCCCAGCCCCTAGCACACACCCTCCAGTGCCACATGGGGTCACCTCACAGCTGACCTTTGCCCTGTGGTATCACTGGCTTTTGTGGAGGGATGGGAACACCTCTATATTGGTAGCATGACACCAACCTTGACACAGGGTGCATGTTCAGGAATTGGGGTGGGGACAGTAAGTAAAGGAAAGAATGAATAAGTGAATGAATGAATGGGGCGGGAGCATATTCCAACATAGAGATTTATTAAGTCTGAGGTATTAAGTATTAAAAAATGTATCTGTTAGCAAATTATGAGGTCAGTTCTTTATAGCCAAGATACTTCATGATGGTGCCAGGCCTGATTGCCCCTGCCCTGGGACCAGACAATCTAGGCAGGTCCCTAGGATGCCGGTCACATGCTCACACATCCCTTCCAAGGGGGGACGACATGTTCTGGTTTGTGTAACTGGTTGTTCAGAGGCTATCGGTTCCAAGAGCCCTGCTAGTATTTTTGAAGCCAGCTTAAAATGTTTCTTCTTTCTCTTTCAGAGTGAAACATCTTTCAACCTAATATCAGAAAAATGTGACATTCTATCCATTCTTCGGGATCATCCTGAAAATAGAATTTACCAGAGGAAAATCCAGGTGGGGCAGAGGGTAGAGAGAGAGATGAGGGCCTCAGCGAAGGGGGTGGAGGTTGAGAGTAAAAAAGGGGACAGCTTTTGGAAGGCATGGAGTTCGAGCCAGGCTCCTGGACAAACTGAAACACTTACACCATTCTGACATTGGGTCTTTACCTCAGAAAGAAATCTTTCCTTGTGGGAAAACCATACATTTTAAAGCTAAGCACTGTTCTGAGTGCTGGATTTACTTGCTTGAGTCTTTTTTATGATTCTCTGTGGCAAGTATTTCTGTTCTCACTGGACAACTGAGCAAACTGAAATGTGGCCACATAGCTCCTGAACTGATGAGCTGGGTGTGAGCTCATCACTGCTGTACTAGGGGACATCACTGGGAGGCTTCAGGGATCACTCCCAGGGCTAGGGAGGAGGGAGGCCCCCACTCCATGGTGCCCATGGCAGATGGGCTTGGTCTTTGATGACATTGCTGTGCAGTCTTCTGGACCCCTCCCACGGACCTTGCCGATACAGCATGGTGCCGGGGCCATTTCTTACTCTGGGCCAGGAGGCAGTCAGCAGCTCAGGGTAACACTGGTGTCCTGAGGTCTGCATGTGACCATAGGAAGGACATCCAGTAGGACTCGGGGTTGAGGAAAATCAACTCTGTGTGTTCCCTTAGCCTCTCAGGAGCTGAGAAAGAGGGACACTGTCCCCGACCAGCTTGCTTCAGGTGATCCAGATAAGCCCTATGCCTTCTTGTTGCTGGGGCTTCCCAGTCCCTTGAAAACCAGGCTGTACTGGCAAAACCCTGACTACTGTCCCACAAGACGGAGAGAGGCTCTAGGCCATTTCAGAGGGATGCTGGGAGCAGGGCCAAGAGTGGGTGGCATGCCACTCCTGACACCGTGGAGAAACATTCGAGAACTGTTGAGGCTGTTCAGTGTTCCGCACACACCACACTCAGCTGCCAGCTTCCTCTAGGAACCCTTTCCTGATGAGAGAAGTCTGGGGTGGATGTCTCTGACCCAGGGCACCCCGGCTCATGTCCTCATACTGTCACCACATCTAACTCTCTGTCACCTTCCCTGACGGAAGGCTGCCTGGTGCCAGGGGCTGACTGGCATCCTCGGTGTCTCACATCCCAGTCAGTGTATTCATGTATCTGTGGGATGGATGAGGGTGGGGGGGCGCAGAAGGGAGGGAGCTATGGCCAGGCCAGTGGCTGACCCACGCCAGTGCCGTCGCTGCTGCTGAGGTTTGTGCGTCCTCTTCTCCCCCTTAGGAACTCAGCAAAAGATTTACCTCAATCCGAAAGACCAAAGGAGATGGGAATTGCTTCTACAGGGCCTTGGGATATGCCTACCTGGAGTCTTTGCTGGGCAAGAGCAGAGAGATCCTCAAGTGAGTGGGACCTGTGCAGACTGCTCTCCTTCACTGTGCTGGGTCTGCCCCGGACCAGGCTGGAGCAGGGGGGCTGAGAGCTGCCTGGTAGAGGCATGGCATGCCGGGAAACCTAGCTGCCCACTGGGATGGCGTTGATAGCAGCCCAGGGGCTGAGAAAGGTGCCAGTGACTTGTCTGGTACTTCCCTCAGCACTGCCTGAAGGCATGGCTCACCAACACCGGGTGGGCACTTGATATTTACTGCAAAAAGAAAAACAGATGTGGGGGCATACCGTAAGACACTTTTCAAACACCAACATGAGGAGGAGGAGGAGGAAGGAAGAAAGGAAGGAAGGAAGGAAGGAAGGAAGGAAGGAAGGAAGGAAGGAAGGAAGGAAGGAAGAAAAAAGAAAGACAAAAGGAGGAAGCTTGACCCTGCTGGCCTTGGTTGTGTTCTTTTTGTGTGACAATGAGGGCACATGGTCTTCTCTTTCTTTCCACTGCTTTGAAGGGCAGCCACCTTTGCCAAGACATTTGGCTGACCCTGATCCTGATAGTGAGTGCAGCCCAGCGCCAGGCTGGTCCTGAGGTTAATGAAGAGCTGCTTTCCATGGTGGCCAGGACAGACTCCTCACCATGCCCACAACGGCCCTGTGACCCATGGCAGGAAGGGGCTATGCATCAGAGTGGGAACAGAAGCCACAGGGCTGGGGTTAGGGGCTGGGAGACCTGACTGATGAGCAAGCTGGCATTAGGGCTGATCTCTAGCTACCCCACATAAGCAACCAGGGATCTGAGGGACAGAAGCGCCTGCTGGGGTTCCATGCAATCCTCACCCCACTTAGGTAACATCACCCAGCCAGCCACCTAGAAGCACAATGAGTACTAAATAGGAAACTGAAGCTTTGAGTGTTCTTTTATCTTTAAAATTAGACTTGTTTTATTGTATGAGTGTTTTGCCTGCATGCATGTATGTGTCCCACATGCGTCCTAGGTGCCAGAAGAGGTCAGAAGAGGGCATGGAATCTCCTGGAACTGGAGTTATGGATGGTTGTGAGCTTGTGCTGGGAATCAAACCTGGATCCTCTGCAAGAGTGTGTTCTTAACACTGGGCCATCTCCCCCGCCTCATTCTTGGTTTTCAATATGCTTTATTTCATTGTACCTTTACACTATTTGGGTTTTAGTAAGGGATGCTAATTCTTTAAGTGACAGTTGATTAGCGTAAGGGAGGAGGCAAAAAGAGAGAGAGCTGGACATGACCAGGGCGGACAGGAGAAGTGGGCCCACAGGGATAGGAAGCCTTTGAAAGAGAACTGCCGGATCTGGGGATGATGACGTCATTGCCTCCATTTCTTCATCTACAGCAGAGAAGGCATCGGGTCAGCATGCGTCCATGTGGAGTGCTCTGAAACACCACAAGGACTTCTGCGAGGCTGGCATGGACCAGGAAGTTGCCTGTCACAGCAACACCCTGTGTTCCCCCTATGCCCATCAGGTCTCCTCTCCTCTAGGTTCAAAGAGCGTGTGCTACAGACCCCAAATGACCTTCTGGCTGCCGGCTTTGAGGAACACAAGTTCAGAAACTTCTTTAACGCTGTGAGTTCACCTGAGCCACACTGGCTGAGGACCAAGGTCTTCCACATGGGCTGGGGGCAGGGCAGGGTCATTTCCTGCTTGTGGGAGTATGAGGGAACAGGGGACCTCGGTCTGGAGGACTGTCAGTTTCCTGCCATTCTGAATGTATGGTGGGAGGGGACTCAATGCCAGGCCCCTAGATGTGCCTCTGGGCTTCAACATTAATACTTACTTGCAGTCTCAAAATGAGCTGAGGGGGTTCCGGGGGGTGGGGGTGGGGGTGGGGGGGCAGGTGCTTGCTGGGGCCTGTTCTGACGGTGGCAGCGTGAAGTTTTACAGTGTGGTAGAGCTGGTAGAGAAGGACGGCTCCGTGTCCAGCCTGCTGAAGGTGTTCAATGACCAAAACTCCTCGGACCGGATCGTGCAGTTCTTGCGCCTGCTCACATCGGCCTTCATTAGGAACCGAGCTGACTTCTTCCGACATTTCATTGATGAGGAGATGGACATCAAAGACTTCTGTACCCACGTAGGTCCCTAGGACCCTCTTTGGGGATGTAGCCCCCAGCCTGGGCTTTGCTTGTCTGTCTCTCACACACCCCAGGACCACTGTTTCTGCCCAGAGGAACATCCTTGCAATGCCAACTAGCAAAGTTAGCACCTGGAGACATCTTCCATGAGTGGCCCGAGCTCTGAGGCTTGAGCAAGCTGCTGCTTGTATTCCCAGGGAATCTCCTATCCAAAATCTCAGGATTTGGGATTCCTGTCACATTAGCCCTAAGATGGGGTTTTATTTAGATGTATTTATCTGAAGAAGGGACCCATGTGTAAAGAAGTGGACAATTTTCACATAGCTATCTGGTTTTTTTTTTTTTTAATTAGGAAGTACTGGGCCCTAAGTTGGATGGCAACTACCAGTAGGCACAAGAACAGCTGCCCTCTTTGGGGTCCCTGCCACCATCTCTGCCTCTCTGTTGTCTCTGCAGCATCAGAACCCATCCACACACAGGCTCTGGCCTCTGCAAGCACTTACACTTGGAAGCCTTTGGTGGCAAGGTTCTTTTAGTTTTAAGTTTTGATGCTAGCCTTAAAGATTCCTCCCCTTTTGCACATTCCTTAAAGGGTCTGGAATAAAAATGGCTCAGGTTCGTTTTCTGCAAGCTCAGGAGTCTGTGGCTGTGTTGTCTGTGACAGGTGGGTTATCAGCACCTGCGCCCACACGTGCTTCGGAAGAGCACTCCCCAGCACAGGTGACCTCGATCCTGACCCACTCACCCTCCTCCCCAAGCCTCCCTCCTAAGTGTTTCCTTTTGGCGTTGCAGGAAGTGGAGCCCATGGCCATGGAGTGTGACCACGTCCAGATCACAGCTCTGTCGCAGGCACTGAACATTGCTCTGCAGGTGGAGTACGTGGATGAGATGGACACGGCTCTGAACCACCACGTGTTCCCCGAGGCTGCCACCCCTTCCGTTTATCTGCTCTATAAAACATCCCACTACAACATCCTTTATGCAGCTGAAAAACACTGATTAATTTTAGGCCATGCCGGAGCCTATCATCTAATGGACTGCATTCTGAATGGAACATTCTGCCTTGGCGATTTTTTAATTGACTTAGACAACTAGAAAACATACAGCCTTTTGGGTAAAGCCACTCAACTGAGACCTGTGCCCACTATGGACTGTCATGACTTAGTAGGAATTTTAGTATTTATTTTGATAGATGATGTAATGCCTGCTAACTCTGGACCAGAAAGCCAGGAACCCAGTCTATGTATCCGTTTACTGTAAGAACCTCGTTGGACCTATTTATCTGGAAGAGGTTCCTGGCAGTGTTGACATGCCGCTGTGTGAAAGTGGGGATATCTGGTTTGTCCTCACCAGGGGCAGTGGCCTTCCTAGGGAAGAAAAGCTCAGGTCAGCTGTCATATTTTATATTCCGGTGACTTACCAGACCTATGAAGAGTCCAGCCCTACTTTGTTGGGTGGGTAATGGTAGACAACTGATGATGATGATTCATGATGGCTATGCTTTCCCATTTATTAGGAGGGGGGAGGGAGGAGAGAGAGAGGGAGGGAGGGAGGAGAAGAGAGAGAGAGAGGAGAGAGTTGAGAATTTTATACCCAAAGTCCAGAAGAGGACTTTAGCCTTCAGCATGAAGCTCAGGTTTTAAGGTAAGGTCCTTCTACCTCAGGACCCGAACTCCTGACTTTGGAGGACAGGCCCCTCAGGGTTCTGCTGTCAACCCCACCCGGATGAAGTTTGACAAAGACAGGGCCTGGACCTGAGTCAGTGTGTTCACGTCTGGGACCAGGGAGCTGCAGCTGCCCATCATCCCCAGGGAATGCAGAAGTAGGGTCTAGGTCGCCAGCTGGGCAGGGTATGTGCAGCATGGAAAGAGGGGAGCATGGATTGGAACGGCTCTAGTTTCTCCAGCTCGCTTCACAGGCAGTTAGGCAGGAAAGAACAGACAAGCCATAGGAGTTGGCACCAGGGGCATTTCCAGTGCTGGCAGTGGCCTCTTGGTCTGCACGTGCCCCTTAATAGCCCCCTTACCCTGCTGTCTCAAGACCTTCAGGAGTCCACCTGAGGACACCGTGGAAAAATCAGCCTCCAGCTGGGCTGAGGCACTTGCTAGCCCTGCCTTCCTCTGTAGGACAGCCGTGGAACCACCCACTGGTACCCTTCCGTGGGTACAAGCTCCCCCTCATGTTTCATTCTGCAGTGATTAAGACTGCTGGTGCTACAAGGAGGGTCTGCTGAGTCTGCACACAGGACAGCAGGATCCCGAGTCTCACACAAATCTCAGATCTGTTTCTTTTGTTTGGTGTAAGCCAAAAGCACCCAGATGTCTGGGCAGTGAGGGAACCAAGGCCACATTTAGATTTAAAGGCTCCAGCTAAGTGAGTCTGTCACTGGCAAAGGAGTATAAATCTGGCCTTCATCTTTTGTTAATTGTTCCACCCTGATCTGGGTAAGAGTGTTGAGGTCTATGACAAGTACCCCAGAAGAGTGGGCACTGTTTCTGTAACTGACTATCTTCAGCCAGACAGTTCTTCACTTCCAGGCTGAATGGTATGAACACAGGACGCCCACCTGGGCTGTTCCGAGGAGTTCGGATGGGTCTAGGGAAAGGGCAATAGGGAGACTTGGGAATATGCTAAAACCTGGCTGACCATAGCAATTTCTTGGCTAGGCTACACCAACAATCATGCCAGCACGCCCACTTTCTGAATGATTCCTGCACCCTGTACAGCCACCTCTTTCTAGAAGTGAATGGCTTCCCCAAGTGTGAGCCAGGGGAACAGTGCAACAGGTCTAAGAGCCAAGTACCAGCCAGCCTGGGACAACAGGGCTTGGGGTTCAGTGAATGCCCAAGGCCAAGCCCTACAGCTTCCTTCAGATGAAAACATCTTCCTAGCATTAAACAGTTTCTATAAACTTTCAGCCTGGCTTCTTAATGTTGGGTACTGGTTATGTAATGAAGAACAGCACCATCTTCCACAGGCCATTCATGAGTGGACTACACTGGAAGCTGTGGATGCAGGAAGCTGTGCACAGACTTGACCAAACCTCAGTACACTAGGTGGACACAGATGGGCTTGAACACTGGCCTCATCTTATCAAGGGTGTGCATGCAGGGGCCTTAAGCCTACTTATCAACTCCACTGACATCTCGCAGCATCATCTGCGAAAGTGGAGGCCCCTGGGTGCTCTTGATGTTTGCTTTGTCCTCTCAGCCAGGTGAGAAGTAGACAGTGGGGTCACAAGAAGGGCATCTACCTGGAAATGTTGCTGTGTCCTAACGTCAGAATAGTAGAACTCACTCAGAAGGAAGATGCCCTGAGTTACCAACATCTCATCTGGCTGTTGGGTGGCAGTGGCTAAATCTAACCACTAAGTGTTTCATATCTATAACCCAGTGGTCTAGTACTTACCTAGCACCTGAGGCCCTGGGCTCAGGGGGTTATAAAGTATCTTAATGTCAGGCATTCAATGAACAGTGACACCAGAATCCAATTTAGTCTCAAGGCTAAAAGAAGTCCCATGGCCACCTCTCACCTTGCTAAGAGTTGAGAGAGGCTGCGTTTCTTAGATATTAGGATATTCACGCATGCCTGTGTACTAAAATCCACAGGACTCCTCAAGCCAAATATTTGAACCATGCCTGGGAACATCTGTCTCAAAGTTCAAGCTGAGCTGTGCATCCCCCAGGTCTGACAGTGGTGGTTACTCAGCCAGACTGACCTGGAGCTGGACAGCAGGGGTCACTGTTCCTGCAGCATAGACTGGAAGCCTGTACCCCTGGAGCTCTGCCAGCTCAACTGTGGCCAGCACTGTGAGCTTTCCTCACAGAGAACACACAGCCGAACTCCAGGAACAACACAGAGCAGTTCAGGCAGAGAAATCAGTTTTACAAAAAACAATACAGGGAACGTGACCAGGAGCTTGGGCCAAATCTTGTGGTCTCTCTCTCTCTTGACTGTACAGGTTTGTGACTGATAGATACCCTTGTGAGCTTAGGGTGGGCCAAGGACAGCAAGCTCTTCCCTGTCCACCTTCCAGGGTGGCTTAGGTAAGACAGCAGATAGTAGTGTCGCACAGAAAATGAGCTGGTATTACACTGCTGTGGAGAAGGACAGGGACGGATGCTGACCTGGCAGCATTGTGGCAGTATTGTGGCCAGAAGCCTATGACACCATTTCCGCTATGAAGGAAACAGTACTATGTTGCCCCAAGGACATCTCAAAGTTAATGATAAAACACTGCAACACCCTCAGGATGACTCTCTGGCTCCCACTTGTTTTTAATTTGGAAACCAAGGTGTACATAGAAGCCCGTATACACTGGCTACAGAGACATAGCTGCTGGCTACTACACTTAACTCCACAACACACGTGTGCATGAGGTCTTTCCTGCTAAAGATGAAGAGTGGCAGGTTTCCCTGGGGCAGGGTGGAGCGAAGTGCAAGGAAGGGAGGCTTCCACAGACAACTAGAGTGGACGTCACTGAGCAGTCACTACATTGGCCGAGGGGAGGGCAGTTAGCTTGTTGTGCTTGGACTTGGCTGTGGCGGTGCCCGATGCTCTTTTGGCTTCTTCCTCCTCCTCTTCTGTCTGGAGAGGCAGCTCAGTGCAGACTCGCCATGCCTGGGGGCCACCACAGGCTGAGGCAGCCTGCCAGACTGTGTGGGGTACCTGGTCTTCAGGTTCTCCTGGAAGAGTGGCTGGGAGAGCAGATGGCGTAGCTCCTGCTTCAGGATCTTCACCTGCTTCTGTCGCCGACGCTCTTCTTGCTGGTCAGCTTTTCCTCCTTGAGACACACAAATATAAGATCATGTTTATGCAGAAACACTTGCTCTAGACTAGGATAAGCTGTGGGGCTTGACAGTTCAGGACCATAAACGGCTAACTTCTGTTTAGGAGGGATGTGATGGACCACCGTCCTTCACTGTCCAGGGACCAGTAAAGACAAAGTCCTCAACTGATGGATAAGGGAACTCAGGCTTAGCGGAGTCACATAACTGGTGCAGAGCAAACTGTCAGAGATCGGAACTCACACCTGGCTCAAGTCTGCTGTCTTACAACTGTAGCTGCACGCTGCCAGCTCGAGTGTGGCGACCACAAACTCCTCAGGAGACAGTGAACACTTCTCCACAGCCCGATTCTTCAGTACCTCCCCAACACTGCTCTGACTGCACGCAGAGGTAGACACAGCCCAAGTCCCAAGCCTGACCTCAGAAAGGAAAGCCAGGGACTCACATCTCTATTGAGAGCTACAAGGGGAGGGCACTGTTGGCAAACTCCTGGCTCCCACACTGAGCAGCAGTCTGCCTCTGAACCTGGTGGTTGGGTACTGAGAAGTGAACACCTCAGCTGAGCCGAGCTGCTGGTGGGGAAGAAGGAGCGCCCCAGATGCAGTTCTCTGCTCTCCTATGCAAGGCCATGCAGCCTGACCCCTTCCTTGGCTTCTGGCCCACAGAGGAGGCCTTAGGCAATGCCTGGTGGAAGAGCTGTTCTGATGCACAACTTCCTTCTCTCTACGAGCCTTTATCCCTGCATGTAAAAGAACAATAGTTCCCACTCGATTCATGCCAAGAAACTGGCAAGTTAAGGGAGACATGGAGGGGCTTTGCTGCTGAAGGAAGGTGCGGCACTAACTACGACGATAAATAACGACTATGTCATAGACCTCCTGTTTTTAGGGCACAGCTATACCCAATTTAGCCTTCTTTACTCAACCTTAAGCTGGAGGTAGGAAGTTTATTACCTGTCTCATAGATGAAGAAAGAGGTATAGCAGAAAGCCTAACCCACAGTAAGAGAACAGGCGGCATTAAGAAGGAAGTTTTGTTTGTGTCTGCTCCTGGTTGTGGACTCCATGGGCTGTCCACAGGAGAGTCAGACACGTAAGAAAGGCTCAGGGCACTTGGCCCACACGGAAGGAGCAAGCAATGGACAAGAGAAGAGCACCTTGATGCTTCTGATAGATCACAGAAGGGAGGATGCTTCCAAGCAGGTAAAAGTTCAAGGGAAAACCAGCTGGACACAGCCTCCCATCCCACCCGTCCCGGGCACACCTTTGTACATGTCTTCTTCTAGCTCAATCTCGAGAGCTGCTGCCGCCTGCTCCATCCATGAGTTGTGCAGACAAGCCTGGAAGTTCCGGTATTCAGCCTTTTCAATCTGCCGGGCTAAGCGGATCCGCTCCTGAGGGGACAGGAGCACAAAATACTCATCTGAGAGAGGGCCTGGGCCTCTCAGCAAGCGACGCTTCACTAAAGCCATTTTGAAACTGCTCTGTGATCAGTAACCAGTGAGACACGACTCAGATCCTACTGAAACCCTTGCCCAGGCTCCTGACAACAGCCCAGGTCATCATTACATAAACAATCACAAACGCCTGCTTGTACCTCCTTAGAGGACTGTCCCAGGCTGCCAACTTATAGGTGGCCAGAGTGAACTTGTCTCCCCAGGCGTCACACTTGGTCTCGTCAACTCTTCTCCTGGGTTGGGGGTCAGAATGCAGTGATATAACGCCCCCTTCACCCTGACATGGGAGAGAATGTGCAGGGGGAATAAGAAACCATGAAAATGGGGTGGCTCCCAGGCTCCTTAACAGGAATTCTCTGTGTTCCCACCTCCCACCAGCCTCATCATAAATCCTCACACAGCTAACATTCCTTTCGTGCCAGAGTGGCCACAGGCCCTTGGACTGCCCCTTGTTTCCACTCCCTCAGTGCCTGTGACTCCATCCCCTCTTCACCCTTCCTCACCTCTGCAGAAAGGTGAAAGCTCTTCTCCCCACATCATAACCACATGCCTTCAACCTCAATGCTCCATGTGACCTCACTGTGCTGCGTGCTTGGCTTATACACACACTGGTGAGCTTCTAGGGAAAACTACCCCATGTTAGTCCCTGACATACTGTGGCCCAGTGCACACCTCCACAGTGAATGCTCCTGAGTTAATGTAAACATAGAAAGCAAGCCCTACTGGCTCTGCTACAGGGGCATACCAAACCTTCAGCACTTCCCCTAATGTTCACAGCTCTCTGGCAGATGTCTATATGGCTGTGCTCACTGCACTGTCTAGCTGAGCGGAAGAAGTTGGAGACTTCAGGACCACATATCAAAGTGGACGAGGGAGAAAAGACACTTCTTCGGTCATTATCCCTTTTCTGCTTTTCTCCCAGGTCTGGCACGTCCAGCCTTTTTACAAAAGCCACCATTCAGCCATGGGCAGAACCACTTCTCAGTTTTCTAGGGTAAGGCTTCTCTGTGAGGTGGCAGTACCATTTTTTACTCTGTGAGGGGAGTTTAACTTCTTTACCTTGACTACGTCCATGTACTTTGACTGCACTGGGAACAGTGGGATGTCCTCATCTTTCTTGAGAGTTTTGTAAATCTTCTTGAAGTTGATCACATCTTCAGGTCCAATCAGCATCAAGCTGAGGCCTTCACTGGTGGCACGAGCAGTCCGACCACTTCGGTGGATATAGATCTCTGAGGTGCGGGGCACCTGCCAAAGCAACACCTAGGATCAGCACACAGACACTGCCCGACACTGCTCTTTCCCCCAGGGCCATATCCCAAACTGGCTCTGCTCTCTGCGGGACAGAAACCTCTCTAGCACTGTGCACTAACTTAGCCCTACTTCCAGAGACGCAGACAATCCACTGCAGGCTCTGTCCCCCCTCCCACAGCCTCCACACTGGTTCAGCTCTTCACAATCAATCTGGATGTCTTTCGTCCTCTCCACTCCCATTTCCCTTGGGATCAATACCATTCAGTCTACTTTAGTCTCAGCTTTGAAACTTCACAGCTCGGCATGGGTGACTGATGATGGAACATTTATAACCAACAGTTACTGAGTGACTGCTTGAGGCCAACTGTGGGGGACACACCCCCAATTTCCCCCCCAGGGTACTCTTGAGGAGTGAGGGCTAAGAGATTTAGATAGAAATATAGAGGGGAGAGAAAGATAGAAACACAGGATAGCCTCGGGAGGGCCTGGATCCTTATCCACTGGCCCTTCTGTCTCTTCTAAAGGGCTTTTTATAAGAATGCCAAGGGTTGGAGCAAAAGACTCCCCCTAGCACAGCCAAGTGCAGACCTTCCAAACACCTGGTAACCATGCATGTGGGCAATCCATCCCCTTATGCAGCCCTACTGCATAAAGCAAGCTCAGATTTTACTAGGAAACCTCTGTGGGCTCTCACAGCCAACCAACCAAAAAACACTTTGTATGTGGTGGTTTGAATGAGATGTTTCCTACTTGGTAGGTACTTGATACCTGAACACTTGGTTCCCAATTGGTAGCCCCATTTTTTTAAGGCTTAGGAATTATTACCTTGCTGGGGAAGTGTGTCACTGGTGGCAGGCTTCGAGGCTTCAAAAGCCATCTACCATTTCCAATGTACTCTCTCTGCTTCATATTTGCAGTTGAGCTCTCAGCTACTGTTCCACCCACCTCCCACCTGTCAGCTCTACTCCCTCATTATGGACTTTTATCACTCTGGAACCACGAGCCAAATAAACTCTTCTATAAACTGCCTTGGCCATACTATTTTATCACAGCAAGGGAAATGTAATGAAGGCCAGGTACATGCCTTTGCCTTTAATCCCAGCACTTGGGAGGAAGAGGCAGGTGGATCTCTGTGAGTTCAAGGCCAGCCTGGTCTACAAACCAAGTTCTAAGACAGCAGAGCTATCATACAGAGAAACCCTGTCTGAAAAAAACAAAACAAAACAAAACAACAAGAAAGAAAGAAAGAAAGGAAAGAAGGAAAGAAAGAAAGAAAGAAAGAAAGAAAGAAAGAAAGAAAGAAAGAAAAGAAAAAGAAAAAAAAGAAAGAAAGAGAGAGAAAGAAAATGAATGGAATGTAGATATATCCTAGTCATATGAAATACTTCATACTTCATCATTATCCACATATTATAAACCAGGAAACTAAATACAGAGTGGTCCACCCACTTCCCCTAGGTTACCCAACTAAATGTGTGTGGGAGCCAGGATTCAAAGGCCATGCTAAGCCCAGGTCAACCTACAGCAGGTATATTGTCCACCAACAGCATGGCATGGATACTGGCAGCCCTGCCTCTGACTCCTGTGGTGACCACCACTACTGAAATACAGTGGCTCAGTGTCCACTATAAACCGTTTACCGTGATTCTGGAAATGAAGCTTGCCACTCCTCATCTTACAGAATGAAGAGCCAGCCCCTGACCATGATACTCTAGGCCTTCAGCCACCTGCTGCTAACTTCTCTGCTGGCCTCAGCAACTATTCACCTACTCATAGCCCAATAAAGTCCTCTTCTCACTCCAGGCTGAGTTAGTTCTATGTTAGTTCTTCTCATTTGATACAAGTTAGAGTCATGTGGGAAGAGTGAGCCTCAACTGAGGAAATGCTGCCATCACATCAACTGTTCAGTGGACAAGTCTGTGGGGCATTTTCTTGATTAATGATTGATGTGGACAGGTGGTCTTGGGTTGTCCAAACAAGCAATCCGAGCAAGCCAGGAGAAACAAGCCAGCTCAGCTTCAGTTCCTGCCTCCAGGTTCCGCCCTGACTTCCCATCATGGTGGACTGTGAGCTGTAAAGTAAAACAAACCCTCTCCTCCCTAAGTTGCTTTTGGTCACAGCGTTTATCACAGCAGCAGAACCCTAACTAAGATATACCCTAAACACACCTCCCTACAGTCCTTTATCTCCCAACCTCTCCATCCTAGAATGGCAGCATCTTCTAGAAAGCACTCAGCACCCTCTCAAACTATATCACATGTGGTAATTTCCTGTCTGTGTTACAGTGGTGGTCATATCTCACTTCTCTACAGGATGCAGTACTTCTTAGGGACTGGGACTATACTACGTGGTTCTGGTATCTTCTACAACCGACCCAGTACCTCTGTTCCAGGTACTAATGTGCTAATCTGAAATCGTATTCCCAAAATATTTTTCAAAGCAAAAGAATTAAAGATGAAAAATAATAAACTGCTGTGGAACAATCTTTTTTGTACAGTGTGAATAAGTATTACTCTCACTGGTTAATAAAGAGCTGACTGACCAATAGTTGGGCAGAAAGAGGTGAAGCGGGACTTGCACAAAGAGATCACAGATTGGGGGCAGAGTCCCCAGGAGACTTGGAGAGAAGCAAGATGAACATGCCGTGCTGATAAAGGAACCGCCATGGGGTAGAGCGTACTTAAGAAATATGGGTGGCCAGGCGGCGGTGGCGCACGCCTTTAATCCCAACACTCGGGAGGCAGAGGCAGGTGGATCTCTCTGAGTTCGAGGCCAGCCTGGTCTACAGAGTAAGATCCAGGACAGGCACTAAAGCTACACAGACAAACCCTGTCTCGGAAAAAAAAAAAAGGAGAATTTAAGTTGTAAGAGCTGGTTAGTAAAAAGCCTGAGCTATCAGCTGAGCACTTATAATTAGGTCTGTGTGGTTATTGGAGAGCCAGTGGTCCTGACAAGAAACTCCACCTACAAAAACCATCCTAATAGATGCCAGGCTTTCCACCCTTACACTGGGCAGGTGCTTCACTATCCACTCAGCTATAACAACCCTAAGGGGCAGATGTGGTCGCTGCTTCCAGCTTACAGAAAACGGCACTGAAATGAATGGTGCCCAAGTACCTGCCCGAAGCTGCCAGCCCTAAAGCATCAGAGTGGTGTTCAATTCCTGGCAGGAGGATCTGGAGCCCATACAACTATCTGCTGCTGTTTGCTATTCACAATCACTACTGTCACTGCTACTATTGGTCCTGAACAGGTAGGTAGTCAGTGTTTCCAATTTAGTGACCCAAGCTCTTCACATATGTGCCTCACTAACCCAGAGACATACTACCCTGCCATTCACAAATGGGAAATCCGAGGGATAGAGACTAAATAATTTTTTGAGGTCACACAGTCGGGATTTAGCCAAGAGAGGTCTTAACTACACCACTGTTGTCCTGCACACCAGAACAGCCATGTAACGTATTGCTGTAAGGGCCCTATATAAAATCCCCAAACAACCCAGGCTATTGCTAAGGCTAACTGTTGCTCTCCTCAAACTGACAGTAAGACCCTATTGTTGAAGACAACACCTATATAACTCACTGAACATGGAAAAGTTGAGCTGGTGCCTACCTAGAATCTTCACCCCTAGAGACTAGTATTTATATGAACTAGTGTTCCTGGTACTGGAAGGTACTCTGCATGTTACCAGAAGAGAAAGGTAAACACCAACCCAGATACAAACCCTTCAATCTACAATGGTGACCCGACTATATAATGTGCTGGTACAATAGTGGCACCAAAGTTGTGGGAGTAACCAATCAATACCTGATCGGAATTAGGGCTCACCCCATGAGATGAAACCCACGCCTGACACTGCTTGGGCGGACAAGAATCTGATATTAGATAGGTCACAGACCAAAAGGAATATCACTGTTCTGCTAAGGGAATGTACAAATAAAAATTCTTCTATCTTCATACATCAGTGTCCTGCTTAGCCATCATCAGAGAAGCTTCCTCTTGCAGTAGATGGGAACAAATACAGAGACCCACAACTGGACAATGTGCAGAGTGAGAGACCTCAGAACACTTAGTTTTAAATGGGATATCTCCAGTAAATCCCTCCCCTCAGGGCTCAGGGAACTTTGTGGAAGAGGAAAGGTAGAAAGATTGTAGGGCCATTAGGGATGGAAGACACCAAGGAAAAGAGGCCCTCTAGACACAACAGGACTCACATATACAGGAACTCGGAAAATGAAGCAGCTTTCGTAGGGCCTATACAGGTCTAAGCCAGACGGGGTTCCAGTGCTGAGAGGAGTGGACACAAGCCCCCATCCATAACCCAGAAGCTATCTCTAATTGACAACCACAGGCAAAGGAAAAATTCGTTTTCCCCAACAGAGTCTCATTGGTTATGCAAATCACACTTAACGGCAGGCCCTGTGCCCAGAAGTAGGTGACCAACACAAAATGAGCTCAATGGTATTTTTGGAGGGGTTTGGTCTCATAACACTTTGCCTGGGTGTCATTTTTTTTCTTTAGAGGTCTTTGTTTATATATTATGGTTTGTGATTTCGTGTTTTTATGAGATTTGTGTGTGATGTGTGTCTCTGCATCTGTATGTGTTTCTTGTGTTATCTTTGGCTCCCTTTTTCTGTTTGTTATTGTCCTATTCTTTTTTTGTTTGTTTTGTTTGTTTGTCTGTTTGTTTTGTGGCCTATTTTGTAATGGGAGAGAGAAAGAAAAGGTATTGATGTGGGTAGGTGAGAAGATGGGGAGGATATGGGATGACTTAGATAAGGGGAACCATGACTAGAATATATTACATGAAAAAAACCAAATATACTGTATTAAAAATCTATTTTCAATAAAAATTAAATTATAAAAACAAAAACACGCTGCTGTTGTCTGTCTCCACCAAAGTTCACGCTGACGCTTACTTCTTCAGTATAACAAGTGCAGCACAGTGTTGGAAGGGGCCTAGAGGGAGGTGTTTGTGGATGGGATGGAAAGAGGAATGGAATGAGTTCTTGCTCTCCAGGGTCTGGATTGGCTACCATGAGATGTTACCCAAGGCTGTCTCCCCCACGTTTACCACTGCACTTACCACCTGCATCCCCTTCCACCTCAAGGCTCCCACAGAAGCAGAGCAGAACAGATATTAGTGGTATGCCCTTGAACTTTCCAGGCCCCAGAATCAATAGGCACACCCTCTTTACAAATTACCCTGTCTTAGGTATTCTGTTATAGAGAACAGAAAGCTGACTAAGATATATGCTCAGCCATTCCACTGGAGGGTAAGGTGGTGGGAGGGGCTAACACTTGAATCTGTAGATATAAGCAGCCTGGAGAGAAAGGCTATTTGATAGGATGGTCACTGTTTCAAAAGCAGTAACAGTGGGCACTAGATGCTAATGGGAACACAGTGCAGGAAGCCTGAGGAGTAATACCTGTCCCCTGTGCTCCAACCTTTGCTTTAACACTTCCCCATTCACTGGAGGGAGCAGGAAATGGGCAGGGCTTTAGTGCTAAGAGCCATACCTGGTAATGGATGACATGCTGAACTTTAGGAATATCCAGACCCCGAGCTGCCACATCGTTGCCAAGAGAACACAGCTGTGATGGAAACAAAGCACAACCATAATTATAAATAACAATTATTAATCAGCATATACTAAGCACTCCACACTACAGCCCTACCAGGTAATACTATTACCTCCCTTCTACAATTAAGCTGAGGCTGAGAAATTCACTTTCCATAGTGTGAACATGCCTATTCTGTTGTGGAATCAGGACTCAAAACCTGAGTCTTACCATCTCAGCACATGCTGCATTCTGTCAGTGAATGAAATGAAGCCACATACACTCTGGGTCAGTGTCTTTTCTCCTAATACCTTCTCACTTACTCTCTTCCATTCTGATAGGGCGCCTCACTCTTCCCTAGACAGACAACCTGTACCTGCTCCCTGCATCAGAGTTGGTTCACAGCAGATGGACAAACATGAGGAGGTGTGGCGTGGGCTCTGGAGTCTGACAGGTCCATCTGAGACCCAGCCCTGTCACTTCCACATTGGGGAACCTTGGGCAAGCTGGTGAGCCTTTCTAGACAGCACTCTGTCACCTAGAGTGAGAAGAACCAAGGTAATAGGCAGTAGTAGCTGACTACGCAAGATAACAGCGGGCAGCATTCCCAACACTTCCCCTTTACATCACCAGTCACTCTCTTCTTCTACGATCCCATCAGCACCTATTACCCTGCAGAGAGACAACGGAGCACAGAGACCCTGACTAACTTGACCAGCAAGGAAGTGAAGGGTTCAGGATTTGCTCTCAGATACTCTAGTTATAGTCTGTGCTCTCAATCATAATCTCAAGGATGTCAGAAGTAACCGGATGCCCAGGACTTCATCTGTTGTCTAACGAGTTAGCAGAAGTCTCCAAGAACATTAATAGCAAACAAACACAATGAATGCATGACATAAAATTAAGGAAAAGAGGGAAGAAGAAGAAAAAAAGGAGAGCTAGTCTGTCTTCTGCTGCTAAGGCACCTGTGACAGAGGGCGGGGTCCCTTGTTCCCTGGCCCCCTCAGTACAGTGGCTCATGGCTCAAAGCCAGGCCTCTGGAGACAGGCTTCACTTACTCTTCCAGACGGGCAAACTGCTCCAGGTTTCTGAGCCTCTGTTTCTGGTGCATGCAGGCATGCAGAGTCAGTGGCATGATGTCCAGGACCTTGAGGAGTCCAGAGAGGCGTTTGATGCAGGAGATACTGTTGGCAAACACCAAGCTGCGGCCTGGGTACTGCATGAGGAAATAGTAGAGATACAAGTCTTTCTCATCTGTCTCACAGTGGATCTTGGTCTCTGTCAGCGTTTCCACTGTACCCTCATTCCTTGTGAGGTCAATGACCTTTGGTTTGCCCCGCATGCCAATCTTCTGCATGAGAAGGTCAAGTTTGGCGGTTTTATCTATTTTCTTCACGTGCTTCTTATGAAGGATTCGAGCAGGAGCTTGGTGTACCAGGGTCAGTGTGGCAGAAAAAACAAGAGTTTGTCGATTGGGGTTGTACTGGGAGTCGTTTAGCAGCTCTAGAAGCTGGGAGAGCTCAGCAAAATGGCCTTTCTCAACCATCCGATCAGCCTCATCTATCACCAGGCACCTGCAGATCCAGACAGGCCCACATGACTGGTTAGTGCAACTGCAGGGAAGAAACATCTCTACAGAATACCCTGCTCCCACCCAACCACAGACTGTCATTCACACACATACAGGCACCCTACCGTCACCACTAGGGCATCAACCAACTTCTCTCAGGCATGCTTGGTTTTCAAGGATAGGGCCTGAATGGCCACAGTGTTCTGTGGTAGTGAGAAAGCACCGCACACACCATCCTGCACACACCACACACCTCAGGCTCACTTCTGAAAGCCTAAGAGAGAAGGGAGAGGGGCCGCCTCTCACCTGAGCTGCCGAAGGTTGCTCAAATGAGGATGTTTTTCTTTAACTAGCTCCCAGAGCCGACCAGGGGTGGCAATCACAATCTCTGGATGGCGATTCAGCATCCTCTGCTGTTTCTGCGTGGACATTCCACCAACTAAAATTGCTGTTTTAATCCCTACGGGACAGAAAACATACAGACACTGTTTTTCCATCTGGCTGCTCATCCTCTGGATTAGCACATGGTCACCAGCACAGCTTTCAACGCCAAGGGAGTTCTGAAAAAGTTGGCCTGGCCTGACTGCTCAAGGGCTTACCAAGTAGCCTGTAGTTTGTGTCTGGACCCTGTCTACTTTGCTATTCCCTTCTACTCTCTCCTTTCTAACCACAAGAGAATGGCTGGATTTGAACCCAGTCACACTCACCTCCACAGCTCTGACCACGAGCAGTGGTCACTACAGTGCTGGGAAGGGTATTTCTGTGACATGCCCTAAGGAGCCCTTCCATTAGTGACCCTGAGCTCTTCTGGGAGAGGACTGCTTCTTGACCAAGGGATAGGAGTGAACACACAGGGTAACACAGCTGAGGTGCTCAGCACTGAGTTAGAGCTTAGCTGTGGATTTTATTAGGATAAACACCATACTGTGGAAACCCTTCCCAAAAGGTACAGAATTGAGCTTTTACATCAAGGCAACCAGGACATTTGTTATTAAAAGGTTAGGATGTTCACAAACATTTTAGATAGCTGGTCCCCTTGAGGGAACTGAACAAATGTCAATCGATTTCTAAAGGACTTAATTCTCCAGCAAACGAGAAAGCTCCCTAGAGGGCAGGAACCACAGCTCTCACTGCTGCCGGGGCGTTAGAAACTCGCTTGGAAACACGTACTAAGTGCCTTTAATCTCACCTGTAAACCTGGCCACAGCATCAATGTGCTGTCTGACCTGGACAGCCAGCTCTCGAGTGGGGTGAGGACCAGTCCCAGCAGAGGGCGCCTTGGGTGTACTTTATAGACAGCAATTTGGTCACATAGGCCCTGTTTTAACTTCCCAGCCTGCTCTTCATCAAGCTTCTCTTCTCTGTCCTCAGTTTGCTTGACGATAAGCTTTTCCTCAACCAAGGAAGAAGGTCCTTCACCAGCATCATCACCATCACAGGAGAGCAGTGCCTGGGCTGAGGCAGAGGCACTGGTCTTGGCTTTGGCCTTAGCCTCAGCTTCCCCAGGCTGTGCTTCTTTCTCAGTTCTGGCCTCATCGGGTAACACTCCAGACTCAGTTCCGCCCTTGCGAAGGTGATCCAAGATCGGAAGCAGCTCCTGTCCTGGTCTCCCTCGGTGGTACTCCCATGCTATTTGGGATGGGGGGAGCCCGCATCTTATGCCACTGCAGCACTGCGTGAATCATCGGGATGGCAAAAGCAAGAGTTTTCCCGCTTCCTTAGAAGTAAAGCAAAAACAACAGGAATCATGATGCAGTCCCTGCTGGAGTTCCCGCCTTTGCAGAGAAACAAGGGAACCTGAAAGAGCCAAGTGTCAGCCTGACCAACCCAAAGCACCACCATTCCACAGAGGTTCCTGCAGCGCACGGCAGCTGGGTGTGTGTGATAAAACAAGGAAAGGTACAGTATGCTAGCACTAGACCTGAAGTCACCAGACAAAGACAAACACCCCAGTGATGGTACCATAAAAGAAAGAAGGGTGAGTCTGTCTTACTGCGGGGAAATCTGCACATCACTTCAACCGTCTTCAGTGAAGGAATTAAGTAAATGGTTCTTTTCAGAACTCTTAACAAGTTTGTCTCTGGGCCTGTGTGTTTTAAAACTGACCTCTGGAGGCATTTGGAGCCCACATCATCCAAGAGGTCAAAACAAACAGGACACTACAACCTGAAAATCTGAAGTACAGCTTTTCTCCTTAACTGTCATTTTACTTTCTGCATTTCAGTTACTCATGGTCAATTATCGTCCAAAAATTATTAAACTGGTAAGTCCATAAATTTCAAGCGGTTTATCATTCCAAGCAGTAGGGGAACTCTCACAGTGTCTGGCTCATCTACACAAGACGTGAGTCTTCCTTAGTCTGTCCGGTGTCTTCACACCATATATGTTCCCCACCTGTTAGTCACTCAGAGCTCTGTTATCAGACTGCGAGCTCCTGCTTCTGTTCAGCTTCTGTTCAGGTGGTTCCTACTTTACTCACTGCCCTAGCGCCTGAGAGGAGCTCTCCCCGAGCAGCTCCGATATGCTAAAGAGAAGCTGTAAGGCGTTCTTTGATTGAAAACTGGAAAGTCTCAACTTGAGGAAGAAAAATATTATGAATTGGTTACTAAGATCTACAATAAGAATGAATATTCTTTCCATGAAACTGTGAAGAAATTAATGTTAGCTTTGCTGTTATATTTCAATCTGCAGAAAGTATGAGCACAGTGCATAAATGCTCAAGATATAAAAGTCATTCATAATCTATATAAATGTGCAGGGAAAAAAAGTACAGAGTTCAGCATCATCTCATCTGTGTTTGGGGATCTACTAGGGGACCTGAAAGATATTCTTGCTGGATACTGAAGTGGACAAACAAGAATGTCCCAGGAAACATCAATCATGGTCTCTGAAAGAAAAAAAGAGTCCTAATCCAAACCTGCAAAGAACTCTCATGGGCTGGTGAGATGGTTAAATGGATAAAGACACCTGTCACTATGCCTGAGGATCTGAGGTCAATCCCGAGACCCATAAGTTTCTCTTCTGACCTCTATATACAGGCCTCGGTTTGTACAAACTATACGTGAATGCTCACATATACATAAATAAATGTTTTTAAAAAAACTTTCATGAATAGTTTTCAAAGGAAATGACCAGTTCTAAGTAAAAAATAACCACACCAAAGAAGCCAAACATTAGAAGCAAAAGCTTAAAAAAAAATAAATAAATTAAGAAAAACCACAGACTTTCATCAAAGACAAAGACAGCCGAAATATATCATAGCAGCATCTGTATTTGACAGTCTGAGAAAAATAAAACTGACAATTCAGAACTACCCAGAAAAAAAAACAAAAACAAAAACTTTAAAACAAATACAAAACAAAGGCTGCCTCAGCCTTTTGTAAGCTTTTTGTAAGCTTCAGTCTTACAAAAGCTGAACTGATTCACGGGCAGATCTGCTATAAAGACTGCTAACTGAAGTCTTCCATGCAGAAGCAAGGATGGCCGATGAAAATCTCCATCTACACAGGGAATGAAGAGCACCAGAAATTACAGAAACAGATAGAACTGTTGTAGTGGTATTGTGTTCCCCGAAATATTGTGCACGCTAATAAACTTATCTGGGGTCAGAGAACAGGACAGCCACAATGTTAAACACAGAGGATAGGCAGTGGTAGCACACGCCTTTAATCCTAGCATCGCAGAGGCAGAAATCCTCTGGATTTCTGTGAGTTCAAGGCCACATTGGAAACAGCCAGGCATGGTGACACACGCCTTTAATCCCAAGAAGTGAACCTTTAATCCCAGAGAGTGATGGCAGAAAACAGAAAGATATATAAGGTGTGAAGACCAGAAACTAGAAGCATTTGGCTGGTTAAGTTTTCAGGCTTTCGAGCTGCAGTTCAGCTGAGATTCATTCTGGATGAGGACTCAGAGGTTTCCAGTCTGAGGAAACAGGATCAGCTGAGGAACTGGCAAGGTAAAGTAGCTGTGGCTTGTTCTACTTCTCTGATCATCCAGCATTCACCCCAATACCTGGCCCAGGTTTGATTTTATTAATAAGACTCTTTAAGATTCATGCTACAAACTGTTTCTTTTCAAATGTCTTTAAAATATAACTGCTTCGAGGCCAGCCTGGGCTACAGAGTGAGTTCCAGGAAAGGTGCAAAGCTACCCAGAGAAACCCTGTCTTGAAAAATAAATAATAATAATAATAAAATTAAAATAAAATATAACTGTTTACAGCAGAACAGTTAAAGCATTGTTCTGATTTCCAACATAGACAGAGATAAAAATACACAACCAAAAGTACAGAGGAGGGAGAGGTGGACAGAAGCCCATGAGTGGCTCTTGTATCACACACTAGGCACTGTATCACTTGAAGGAACACTATGACAAATGTATGTGTACAACCCATAACAGACTGTGAGCCCTAAAGCAAACACTAAGACACAACAAAGGCCTGTGGTTAGTAAAACGAGAGGAGACAGTACAATAATGAATGTGTATTTGGTCTCATTCCCAGCTCCGGACACAGAACTTCTGAAAACCATAACTTCTGATAGGAGCATCTTTTATTATAATATTTAATCTCCATCTTCCATTCCTTGTAAACTAACGAGATGACTGTGAGCTAGAGACTAATTGTCTCTAGAAAACTTCAGAGGAGTTGGTGGCTGCAGGGCGGGAACTTTCACACACATCCCTCCTGATCACTAGAGGGGGGACCGAAGACAACTTCCATCTCCAATGACCAAGGCTTATGCCTACATAATGGGAGGAAGCTCCATAGGAACACTACAAATGATGGGCTTTGAAGAGCTTTCCAGGATGGTGAACTCAAAAAAGGTGGTGTGCCCAGATGGGCACATGGAAGCCCTCTGTCCTCTTACTGCCTTCAACATTTTGCCTTATGAATCTCTTCCATCGAGCTGTTCCCGAGGTTCACCCTTTAAGCCAGTAAACATGTCTCCCTAAATTCTGGGGGCTATTTAGAAAAGTGTTAAACTGAGGAGCTATCTCTCGATCCTCAGGAGCAAGGGCCCAGTGGGGAAACGGTCTTGTGAGACTGGACCTAAGCTTGTTGTGGTAGGACTCAAACCCCAGGCAGTCAGAACTGAACTGTGGAATGGGACATATGACTGGAGTTGAGGTGGAGAAGAGGTTGGTTTGGTAAAACCTCACAGCACCTGTTGTATTAGAAGTGCTCTGTGGACAAAAACATCTTGTTTTCTGTTGTTTTGTTTTGGGACGAGGGTCCATGCAGGCCTGGCAGGCTTGGAACTTGCTCTGTAGACCAGGCTGACCTCAAACTCCACAGACCTTCCTGCTTCTTAAAGGTATGTACCATCAGAGTTTTACAGAGTTTGTTTTCAAAAACATCCAAACACAAGTTGAGTACCCCAACCCAAAAATTTGAATTCCCAAATACTAAAAAGTTTTAAACATTCTGAGTTGCCAACATGACCTACAGGCTATATGTTTAAGGAGTATATGAAGTATAAGTGAATTTCATACATAGACTTGGATCCTATCCCTAAGATATTCCACTATGTAGAAGCAAGTATTAATTTTAAAAATCCAAATTTAAAACACTGTCTTAAATATTTCAAATAAATATTTAATCTTTAATATCACCAAAAATTTTTTAAAATCTCAAGTAAGGTAACAATAAAGAACATCTGAACAACTAGAAAAAGTCAAAACAACAGATTTAAACTCAACTGTTTTCCATAACCACATTAAGTATAAATGGCCTGGATAACTCAGTTAAAAAAACCTATGCACTACTTGCATATTAAATAAAAAAGTTTGTCCAAAGTATATCTACAAAAAAGTATGAAAAAGGACAGACCATACTAACATCAGAATGAACAGCATATGAAAGCAGATGTTAGAACAAAGAACTCCTGTAGGATACAGATGGTTATTTCATAACGGAAAGGAGCCAGCTCACTTAGAAAATTAACAAGAATGTTTTAATATATAAAATACTTATGAACCTGATAACAGACTGTCAGCTACATGGAACAAAACACTGAATAGAATTTTAAGTGGAAACAAACAAAAAAACTCTTTACATTTTAAAATTAAAATCTGTACTTAAAAATAAAAACCTGCCTAGAAGGGAAAGAGCAAGCCCAGATGAATTCTAACAATATTTAAGATTGAAAAAACATTAATTATTTAAAACTATTTCAGATAATTGACAAGAAAACATTTCACAAGTTATTGAGGTCAGTGTTAGCGACAACTCTAACACCAGACAAGAATATTATATAAACAGCACATTGTGATCAAGTTCACTGTTTCTCTGGGATGTTTAGTTTTCATTTCTGAAAATCAATATAATTTACCATTATCAATGAACTAAAAACAAAAACCCATATACCTAAATACATACAAAAACATTTGTACAAAAAGCTAACATCCATTCTTGGTTTTAAAAAACTCCTCAGCAGAGCTGGAAGAGAACACTCTCAACCTGACTGCAAGGCATTAAGTAGTGCTGTCATCTCCATCTCGCACGCTCTACAGAGATAAAGGGTACCAAAGTCAGGCAGGACAGATGTCAGCCCAGAGCTGGATGCTTTCTTGACACGGTCATTCAACATGGTTTTTGTGGTCATGTTCTCTACATTCCCTTCCTCCACTTTTCCAGCCTATGAGCAACCAAAGCCTAGATCCAAAAGCTCTCCTGCCTGGGACAGACAGAACAGCCCTTACCTGTCTCAGCAGCTCCAAGGATGTCCAGTTTGTCACGGATGGCAGGGGCCAGTGTCAGAGCTTGGATCGGGGTGGGTGCAGAGAAGCCTAGAAAGCTGAGCGCTCGGAGGACGGCCTTGGGCACAAACAGGTCCCTCCAGGCTGACACGTCTGCCTTTTGGTCATGCACTTCAGGCATCCATGTCTTCGCTTTTTTGGGCACTTTAGGGGCAGTGCTCTGGGAAGCGTCTAACTTTTTTTTCCCTTTGTTTTTCTTCTTTTTGGGAAGAGCCCGTGCCAAGCTTTCCGATGCTGTTTCTCCTACCTTTCGATCAGAACAAACAGGGACATATTCCTGAGGCTCTGGCTCAGGATCTTGGACTTCATCCTGGGCAGTACATCCCTCAGCAGCCACTACTGCACCTTGACGTTTCTTCAATTTGAGCTTTTTCTTTGGGGAGCTGGACTCTCCTCCCTCTTTCTCCTCCTCCTCCTCCTCCTCTTCTGAAACAGCTTCGGCCTTTCTCTTCTTGGGCTCCTCATTTGAGAAGAGACCAGAGGGGTTCTTGGCAGGGGAGACTAAACGGTAATCGGTCAGTTCCTCAAAGCACACCAAGTCATCCATCTGTCCGTCTGCAAACAGGTTCGGATCGATCTTCACCTGCTTCCATTTCCCCACAACTTTGATGCCCTTTGTCTGAAATGTGCCACGGCTCGGCGGCTTTGGCCTTGACTTTGTCTCCTTTAACTTCATGGTTGCTGAAAAGAAATGTTCTTTCAGGTTAGCGACCGTGAAGCACAGCTTCTATGGCAACACACACTTTCCAATGAACCTAAAACATACTTGACCCTGGGAACAACTGAGGACCTGAAGATGGTTTAACACACATAGAGACGATGCTCCCAGCCCGAAAATGAAACACACCCACAGAATCGGCAGCTCAGCTTGGAGCAGAGGGAATACAGGCAATGCAGTAAAGATACACGAGCTCCAACACTTAATTTGCATGCAATCTTCAACAACATTACCTACTCTTCTCAGAATTTAGTGCTTTAATCCTTTAAAAAGAGAGGGGCTTTTTGTATACCTTTACGCTGTATACAAACAATTGAGATTATCAACAGAGGTGACAAAATGATGCCTGACCTACACAAGCCATTTTAAAGATGGATTAAGAATCTGAGATGTTTTTTTCATTTCTGTGTTTAGGGGATAGAGTATGCTTTATTACGAGTGCACTAAGCTCTCTTCCCTATTAGAATAAGGCAAATGCCATTTCCATCCCATGCAGCTTTCCAATTACATTTTAAGTAATCTACAGCTAGCTAGAGATGTAGCTCAGACTGTTTGCCTAGCATGAATGAAGTCCTGGGTTCCACCCCCAGCACTGCATAAAAAACAAGCGTAGTGTAGTACCCTGCCTTCCGGAATCCGAGCTAGGACCATCAGGAGTTCAAAGCCAGCCTTGGCTACATAAGACCCTTCTTTAAAGGGAGTAAGGGGTTATGCATGACTCATTTGAGTTGAAGTGGCTCCACAATGACTCTCATTAAATAAGAAAGAACAGATTGTGGAAGGCATAAAATAAAACTCGATTCATATCTGGATCCTACACTTGCTACCTCTATCTTTCGTGAACGTCTCTGTGGCTCAGTTTCTTCATCTACAATTTAGAGATAATGAGATGTTTATCCCACTAAGTCGTCAAATGGATACGACGTGGTGACGCATGTCAAAACCCGCTTAGCATGGCGCCTGTGTAGAGAAGCACGCTGACCCGCAGCAAGGCTCACCCAGCGGTCCCAGGCACCGACTACACCACGACCACCGCACTTCGGCCCCACCTCGACAAGCGGAAGGGAATGTCACTAAAAGGGCCCGCCTGCAAGAGTCCCTCGGGCACTCCGATCGCACGAGCTCTTCAAGGGGGGTTGCTGGGCCTGGATGCGTGGTTACTGGCCCTCAGGCGTGAGCCACCCGAGAACCAGGGCGGTGGGGCCACCCGGGAACCACTATGCTGCGGGGACCCCGGGAGCGCGTCCGCAGAGGTCCACGGACTCGCTCCGCACCGCACTCACCAAGAGTACTCACCGACAGAGTTCCCTCGCACACCGGCCGCCTGCGCCACCCTGACCCGGAACTGCAGCACTGCAGCAGCGCGGCTGGAACTGCAGTTCCGGGGCGGGACTTCGCGCAGGCGTGCGCGCTGCAGAAGGAAGTGCCGCCTCCATGCGGAAGCCGCCGTCTGATTGGCACTGTCTCAGGACTTGGGCGGGAGCGAAGGGGGCTGGGGACTGTGGTACCCACCTTGGCCCTGAGTCTCTTCCAGTTCGTCCCTTAGGCGGCATCTTGGAGCTCCTTCCCGGACGCTAGGGGGCGCAAGTGTCCGCATAATCTTGATCTAGTTTGGGTGCAGCAGCAGCCGCACGTTATTGAGTACCTGCGGAATACCTTGGAGCCTTGAAGCATTTTCTTACCTCATTTACAACACAACTAAGCCTGTACCGAGAAGTGCCTGTTCTCCAGTTCGGCAGTGTCTCCCTACTGCACATGGCTGGTCAACAGAGCTGCCAGTCTCTAACGCAGGTTTTAGACCACGATAAAATAGACTTTAACATTAAATATAACAACAAGCTTCCATAGAAAATATTAGGATACATAGGAAGAAGAAAACAGAATAGGAGCCGGCAAGGTGGCACACGCCTTTAATCCTAGCACTCAGGAGGCAGAGGCAGGTGGATCTCCGAGTTCAAGGCCAGCCTGGTCTACAGACCAGAGTCCCTGGATAGCCAGAGTTACTCAGATAAATCCTGTCTCAAAAAACCAATCAAGAAAGAAAGAGAAAAGGGAGGGAGAAGAGAAAGGGAGAGAGGGAGAGAGGACGGAGAAGAGAGAGAGAGAGAGGAGAGAGAGGGAGAGAGAGAGGAGAGAGGGGAGAGAGGAGAGAGAGAGAGAGAGAGAGAGAGAGAGAGAGAGAGAGAGAGAGAGAGAGAATAAAGAAAAGAAATGTAGGGACTGGTATGGGCTTAGGACACCCCAAGACCAAGTTGTCAGCACAAAGATTTATTTGCCCCAGAGGAACAAAGAGCAAGAAATAAGAGACAAAACAGGCACAGAAAAGGGGGAAGGAAACGTGGAGGCGGTGGGGGATTTGTCTGGGGGAGGGGAGGACCTCCTCTGGATAGAGAGGAGACAGACTGGGCCCAGAGGCAAATGGCAGTTTATAAAGGTAAAAGGGGATGAAGTTACATGCTTAACTTTAATTGGGCATGTAAATTAGGTGAGCCAAAGGGGGCTTTTGATTGCTGGCCTTCACACTTTGATAGCTGGACCTTGATGATCAACCACAGGAGAAAGAAGTGGCCAAATGAGGGAAGAGACCTTGGTGGCTAGCCTTAGAAATGTAATCACTGTTTTTAGCAAGGCAGAGGGAATGAGGGAGAAGGACAAGGGCTGCCAGGGCCATGTTTGCCAGGCCCAGGCTAGCTAGAGTCCTTTCAACAAAAATAAAGGAAACAGAGCAGGAAACTCACTCTCTCTCTCTCTCTCTCTCTCTCTCTCTCTCTCTCTCTCTCTCTCCCCCCCCCCACAGCAAAACTAACTGCTGACTGCTTTGTAAGCATGCCTAGCCCTTCCTGTTTTTCTAAAAAGTGCACATCTTCTTTCTTAGAAGTGACCATCACCAATATCCACTTAGACAGCACATTCTGTATGTTAAAGATATAACTGACTTGACCAGAAACATGCATATCTCAGCTTCCGTAAAGTTTGCTTAAGTCTGGGATAATCTCCTTGGGGTGGAGGTGAAAAGAACACCCTAAGGTTGTGACAATGTCTAACCCTCTACAAACACCCTAAAGTTGTGACAATGTCTAACCCTCTACAAACACCTAAGTGTGACAATGTCTAACCTCTACAAACACCCTAAGGTTGTGACAATGTCTAACCCTCTACAAACACCCTAAGGTTGTGACAATGTCTAACCCTCTATAAACACCCTAAGGTTGTGATAATGTCTAACCCTCTATAAACCACTAGTCATTTCTGTTCTGGTCTGAGCCTTTGTAAGCAATAGCTACAGGCCACAAATGCACACTACTGAAGTTTTTCCTTCATCTCTAAGTGCTGAGAGTTTCTCACTGGGGAAGGCTGAAGTTCTCAGCCTCAACAATAATGCAGAGAAACCAGTTCCTACAGTGTATGTTGTGATGTTTTCCAAAGGCTATTGACACCATAAAAGACAGCATCCTGAAAGTCTGTCCTCCAGCTCATCTTTAACCAACAGGTTGTATAGTATTAGGTCTCATACCCAAGACAAACAGCTGTCGTGGCTACTTAGCATATACAGCAGACTTGGCAGCCAGGCTCTCCCAGGATCTTTCAGTCCCTACCCATTACAGGGTATGGCCAGCATACCTCGCCCTCTACCATGAATTCTCCAGCCCAGGGGCTGGGCTGCCCTTCCCCTAGAGGCTCTTCCATGTATAATCCAGACATTTTGGTTACTCACCCCTTTTGTATCTTTGATCTCCTGGCTGCTGCACCTGGTTCCCCTCCCCCTCTCCCCACGGGGCCCAGCTCAGCCTGGTCATGACCACTCTGGATTCTCCCAGATGTCCATACCTCTGACTATACTCTCACCATTTTATGTAATAAACTCTCCTCCATCATACCTAGGACCAGTCATGTCCTTTCTTGTTATATCTTTTTTCTTTTCATTCACCCACCACCAGGAAAGGCGCAAAGCTACACAGAGAAACCCTGTCTCGAAAAACCAAAAAAAAAAAAAAAAAAAAAAAAATTGTATTAGAAAAACACATTTGAAGCAAGGCATGGAGGTGCATGTCTTTAACCCAGCACTAGAAAGATGAAGGTGGGTAGATTTCTGAGTTCGAAGCCAGCCTAGTATGGAGAACAAGTTCCTGGACAGCCAGTGCTACACAGAGAAACCCAATCTAAAAAAAAAAAAAAACAGAACACATTTGTGTTCCATCTTATAAAATATGAATGTTTTGCTACTAGCTTGACATGTACACACTGTCAGTGGCTTATTTATCTTATGTTAACCTCTCCAAGCCCCTATGCCCTTTGAGGAGCACAAAGTTGACACCACAAGACACTAGTGAACTTTGCATTTCAAAGTCTGAGCCCAAACATCCATGGAATGGGGCAAGAATATGAGGGATAATAAGGAGAGAGGCACATACATTGGAAATCGCCAGTCTCAGACTGTGGCTGGCCATCTGATCAGAGGGGCAAAATTGGTCTCCAAAATAACGGCCTCAGTGACATCGCCCCTGACCTCACACACTGCTTCCCACCTTTCCCATCCCTGTAAAGCTACTCTGACTACTGTGGGTTGGAGATAAGATGTAATGTGTAAGGCTTCCTTTATCATGGTATCTCTTTCCTTGTTCTTCCTCTCTGTTCTTGATCCAGCTGGGATCTCCCGCTCCCCTAAGCTCTCTTTCCCCTGACCCTTGCCCTTCATTACCCCCCTCATGTCCAGTTTGCTCATGTAGATCTCATCCACTGCTCTGTCGTTGGGCAATCCCTGTGTCTTTCTTGGGGTCCTCTTTATTAGGTAGCCTCCCTGGAGTTGTGAGTAGCAGTCTAGTCATCCTTTGTTTTACATCTAGTATCCTCCTAGGAGTGAGTACATACCATGTTTGTCTTTCTGAGTCTGGGTTACCTCACTCAGGATGGTTTTTTTCTAGATCCATCCATTTGCCTGCAAACCTTATGATGTCATTGTTTTTCTCTGCTGAGTAGTACCCCATTGTGTGTATGTACCACATTTTATTTATCCATTCTTCAGTTGAAGGGCATCTAGGTTGTTTCCAGGTTCTGGCTATTACAAACCAGAGGTGTGTGTGTGTGTGTGTGTGTGTGTGTGTGGTGTTAAGCATCAGTCAGGTTTGAAACCAGTCTAACGGACATTTACTCAGAGGTAAGTAGACGAGGAGAGGGAGGTTCCTTCTTCCCCTGTTGCTTTCAAAACGCCACACCCATCAGGACACTGACTCTTTGAGGGGCGGGGCCATGTCCCTATTAGTTCAAAAGCAACAGTCTCTCCTTCTCTCCTCAGATTAAAGTCCCTTCCTAAGGTTACCAGCTACCAAGACATCTCACCAAGATGGGTTAGTAGCCCTCAGTCCTGGCGTGGGCTGGGAACTGGCCTCCCTGACCCAAACCTGCCAAGAACTCACTGATGTCAACCAACTCTAACCTTGTCTACCCACCCCATCTCTCCCTTGCAGAAGCTGTCGCTGCCGCCATAGGAGGAGGTAAGTTTCGCGCACCCGCTGTGAGGCTTTGGGGGCTGCATGCTTTCCAGTGGGCTGCACCCCAGTTCCTGCCTGCTGATGGATTTTGGAGCTGCCTGGGTGAGAGCAGGGAACAGAGCTGTGTTCACTCATTCCAGTAGGGGGCGTAAGTTTTCCACCTAGTTTCTCCTCCAGGCAAGCAGATGAAGAGCAAGCAGAGAATTTCTTGAAGCGGGGTGGTAGGGGAAGCAGCTGCTAAAACTGCAGTAGTTAATTAACCCGTCACAAGCCTGAGGTGCAGTGAAGGCCATCCCAAACAGTCAAAGAATTCTTGAGTGAATCTTTCCCCTGAGCCCACACCACCCAGCTCCTCTCCCCACAGTTGTGGCTGTGACTGCTGCGCCCTTAGCCCTGGGTGCCATGGGCTTCACTGGCACAGGAATAGCAGCAGCATCCATAGCAGCCAAGATGATGTCAGCAGCAGCAATTGCCAATGGCGGAGGAGTTGCAGCAGGAAGCCTGGTAGCCACACTACAGTCAGTGGGTAAGTGTCAGTCCAGGCAAGATGTCTGGAGAGCCAGCCAAGGAGGGCATCACCCTTCCTCTCCCTACAGTCCAACCTCTCATATGACCTATGTCTTCTCGTTCTGTCCCTACTGTCTGGTTCATTGTGAGTGAGGTTGGGGATTGGTGCAGGGGTGAGGGCCACTGGATGGCAGAAGCAGGAAGGAGCCCTGGTCCAAGATGCATGCTACCTGGGCTCTGAACCTTCCCTACCTGGGTGTCCTTCTCCAGTGTGTTCCCCTCTGTACTGCAATGTAGAGAGGGTGTTCCTCGCGGGAGAGCTCTCCGTCCTATATCTCAGCTTACCCAAATCTGTCTTCTCCTTCTGGTCCGACACTTTGAATATCATTGTCTAAAGCAGAACCCTAGAGTTCAGACAAAAGGGCGGTGGGGCATCTCTAAGCCTTAGGAGACTGACTATCACTGTATTGTCTCCTTCCCAGGGGTTGTTGGACTTTCTACATCAACCAACATCATCCTGGGCACAGTTGGGGCAGCTGTCGGAGCTATGAGCACATGAGACTACACCTCTACCAGCTAAACCCAAAGTCTTTAAGGAATATCCAGGAGACAGTGTACCCCAAGATGAGCCTCTAAACCTCCCATTGAAGCCACTGAAAGATGAAAAATAAAGGTTATATGCTGGTGTGCCGATCTTTATTTGTGGTAGATTTTTGAAGGGAGTTATGGACTGGCAGTTTTGAGACTTCCATTTCCCCAACCAGACTGAGGCTGGAGATCAAAGGGAGGTGACAGGTTGTCCAACACACAGACAGAGGGTAGAAGCTTTGCATGGTCCCTGCCCTAGTGGAGATGGTCTGTGTGGCATGGGGGCTTTTTGAGTCCTTCTGGACCACAGTTGTTCCTTATTAAAGGTTGGGTTGACAGAGATTCCTGTCCTGAGTTAACATGAGAGGTTGCCAAGAACATTGACCCCAGAGCTCGTGGTCCTTCCTCATCAATGGTTCTGGATGTCCAGGGCTGTGAGCAGCACATACCTAACCCAAGGTACTGCTGAAAGGCTGACATGAACCACCAGGGAATGCACTGGGCTAAGCTAATGCACTGGTACCTGGGGAAAGAGACAGCATCAAAATAGTCAGCACCATACAGCATCCATAAAATTGAAAGGGAGGCTGAAATCCTTGCCTTATGTCCTGGGAACCTGACCACACCCTCACCCAAGGCTGGTATTCATCGCCCATGTGATTGGTGCATAATGCAGTGCTGGACAGAGTACACACTGATTTTGAGGCAGGAGGATCCTGGCATTTATGAAACAATTATGACACTGGACACTGTTCACTGCGGTGACAGGTACCAGGCACATTTACAGAACACAGAGGCAGGATTCTGATCTTATGAAAAGATCTGGAAAACTGAGACATGGAAAGGCTGCAGAAGTCTATCTGGGAGCACACAGAGGGAGATAGGGTTGTGTGAGGGCATCTGTTAGGTCCAGTCTGATGGCTTGGTCTGCATCAGTCACTTCCAGGCAATCAAGGGGAGCCTCTGTTGGGTTATTGTCTGGCAGCAGGCTGTCTTACAGAAACAGGTGTGGGGCTGGTCCAGGAGAAGTGACTGATAAGGAATCATTCCAGCATTGGATACCCACCTCTCTGGGGTCCCCCTCAAGAAGGCCTCAACAGATTATGTGATGTTAGGAATAGGTCCTGGCCAAAGTCTGTGTGTCAGATTCATGATTAGCATAGCTGGAGTGGCCAACCAACAGAAACAGGATCAAGTCTGTTGGACAGAGAGGCCAATGGCCTCTACCAGGATCCCAATTCCTGAGCTAGGACACACTCCCCTTTGAAGTCATTTACTTAGGACAGGATGCCCTTGTCCCCTCTTCCTTTCCTGGTTTCTCTGATATCTCCCTCTGGGATCTCTTTTATAGGTCTCTCTGAGTACTGCCAGGACTGCCCAGGTCAATCTCTTGTTTTGCATTTTTTCCCATATGGTCATAGTTACTGTTAACCTTTTGAGCAGGCTCCAATAATTGAGACCCATTTGTATCTGCAAACCCTTCTGACTTTGGAATTTTCTTTCTACTACCTGGGGCTGACTGCATGAGAAAAGCAGTACTGGTTGCTCCCTGCTTTTCTGGCTCCTCTGGATCTGTGACAGTGAACCTCAGGTGACAGTCACAGAAAGTGCTCTGGGAACCCAGTAGGTGATTCCTGGGACTTGTGGAATACCTCTCTCACCTTAGACACATTGGGAATTTTTCTAGCAGCTGCTGTTGATCGTTGGAAAAGGACCTGAGAACAATTTTTCAGAGCCTCCTTACCTTGGTCAGTGTTGGAGTCCCAGTCAGTCAGGCAGAGAGAAAACCCACTCTCTGGGGGCTTCACTGGATGGCAGTGATCCTCTGCCAGGGCCAAGCCTGATCTGTCCCTCCCTTCAGCCATGAAGAGGGTGTCCAGGAGCTGTTGCCTGTCATCCCAGGTCAGCTGGTGGATATAAAAATCTCTCTAGGAGACTAATGAGGGCCTGAGGATTCTCAGGGAATGGTGGGTTTTGATTCTTCCATTATACAGGTCACTGCTTGTGAAGGAGACATGAATTATGAGAGGGGAGAGGGGAACCTTTGGGTCTTGGGTCACTGGGGCGGGGGTTGTGCCTCCCTTGGAGGGAGGATGAGGTCTGTCTCTGCCCACAGGGAAATCCCTGCTGGAGGCTCCATAGCAAGAACCACTCTGCCTGTGTGGAGGGGAGGAGGGCCCAAGGCAGAAGACACTACCACTTCCATCTGCCCGGTGCGATCAGTGAACTGTTTTCCACTTCCAAGCATGGGCAAGGGCTGGGCTGGACATACAAACAGAGAAAATAATTTCCTCTAGTGGAGCTGCAGGACTGAGAGAATAGGTAGAGGTTTGGAGTTTCTCTGGTGACCTAGCTGAAACAGAAGTTTTGAGGGCAGGTCACCAGAAATAATCACTGGATGTATACTGCGGAGGTGGTACGAATAGAAACCAGGCTCTGGCTTTGAGATGAGTGGCTCAAAGCGGGATGCCATGCTAAAACTCCTCTTAGGGACTGAGCCAAGGCCGACCTGGCTGAGATCTGGGAAGTCCTTTAAGTCAACTCCTCACTTAGGGAGGACCCAATGAGAAGGTGACCTGCTCAGAGTTAAGGGGTCAGGAGCAGGGCAATGGGCAGCTTCTGTTTTCACATTTACATTCATTCCACCTGAGCACTCACCTGCACCATGTGTCTCTGTGACAAGATGGTGGGGGAGAGAGGTGAGCCTAACCCACCCATGCCCAGGCCACAGAGAGGTCCCTGTTCAGCCTTTCCCACACAAACAGCACATGATGTGAAGAGAATGATAAGGCTGGAAGCAGAAATTGATTTTATTTCTTATTTCCAATTAGGCATTTGGCTTTAGCAGATTGTCCACGGGGGTTAACTGATCCCTCTCTGGGATTGGACAAACTGGGACCGGTCACCTCTGCTTCCGTGTCCCCTTCTCTGGACAGAGAAGGGCTACAAGTCTCAGATGCACATCACAGAGGTCACCAGAGCAGATACTGCAGAGCCCATGAGGAATTTTGATGACATGGAGAGTCCTGCGGCTCCTGGGGAAAAAAGAAAGGATGAAAATAGGAGGAGGGGTGAAAACGGTGGGGTCAGAGGGTGTCATAGTTGGCAGGGTCAGTCAGGATTGCCTGAAGCAGAGTCTCCACAGAGTCCTCTCTCTCTCCAAAGGCTCCAGGACCTGTGTCTAGCCCAGTTTGTTTGAAAGGAGTAATTCCATGAAAAAACTCTAGGGAAGATCAATCCACCTGGGTAACATCACCGTCTATAAGGAAGAAGGCTGAACTTAAGGTGGACATTTGAGCCCTAGTTAAGCTGGTCATGGATACTCCCCCATCTCCTCCACCTCCCCTGCTAAAACCCAGCAGAAGCTAAAGCAGCAAGTGGGAAGCTGGACTATGTCTGCTCTCATTCTAGTCCTCTTGCCCTGACACTTACCCACTGACTGCAGAGTGGCCACCAGGCTGCCAGCGGCAACTCCACCTCCATTAGCAATAGCTGACAAGGACATCATCTTAGCTGCTAGAGAGGAGGCAGCGATTCCTGTCCCAGTGAAGCCCACGGCACTCAGCACGGGGGGCACGGCAGCTACAGTCATGGCTGTGGGGAGAGGAGCTTTGTAGGTAAATTTGGAGAAGGGGATCCCCAACACACTGGGTCAAACCTGCGGGAACTGCTGGGGTCTGGAGAAGGAGAGAATAAGTAGAGCAGGCTAGACCAGGGCTTTCCCTCTTCCCTCTTAGTCCTCCTGAGAGAAACCCAGAGAGCAAAGGTGTAATGTGAGGCAAGAGGCAGGCTCGCCATGAGCCAGGGAGCATAGGAAGAGAGTAGATGTTGGCCACTGAAGATGGAGTCCTGGGCTGGCTCTGATTGGTAGCAAGACCTTCATCAGGAAAGGTGCTGTTGGGGCCTCAGTGTCTGTCTTGGTCTAATGCTGGGCTAAGAGAACGGCCCAAAGTAAGTGTTTACAGAAGATCACATCTTGCCCAGGAGACAGCAGAAGCACTGGACACAACGGTTGAGGCTGAAGGAGACATCACCGAGTCCTGCTGTGTCTCCAGTGAGCATATTAGGAGGCAGCAAGCTGATGGTGCCTGCAAGCATGTCCAGTACATTCCAACTCTCTGCTTCTCTCAGCCATACAGCACCCTGGAAATCTCTAAATGAGCTCCACAAGCTCACTTTTTCAAGAAAATAATCAGGAGCTCAGAGGAGTGTAAATATATCCACCAGGCCACAAGGTGACTATTTCCACACAAAGTGGTGGGTACCTGCTGAAGATGTGGCCTCTTTGACTCTTCACTACACTCACTGCTTTCTTTAGTTCCTTCTTTCTGGCACTTCCTTCATCCCATCTCCACCTTACCCCACCACCTCCAGGGAAGCCTACTGAGACAGGATGGGCTGCTTCCTGACTCCCTGCATACAGGAGGGGCTAGGAGTAGACTGGCACCCTTCCCTGAAGATACTTACCTCCCCAAGCACAGCCACAGCAGCCTTGGCTAGAAAGAAAAGAAGATCCTGTGTGAGGATGGCCACTGTCCCACACCCCATCCAGCTCCCAGGAAGGAATGAGCCCATCTGTCTCTCCCTCTCCCTGAGGAGAGACCCAAGTAAGTGCCTTTGTCTGCTCTGAGCAGGCACTGGCAGCTGGTCTCTGGAGAAGGCACACCGCTCAGATGGATTCTGCTCGGTTCTTCCATATTCACATGCTTGCTGTTTGCCTGCCGTGGGGAAGGAAGTCTGATGCTATATTTTCTTATCTCTGCCCCACAAAGCAAGTTAGGTCAAACAAAATAAAATAAAAAATGCTGGGGATACAGGCTAGTAGTAGAGTGACTGCCCTGGCTTCCATGAAAAAAGAAAAAAAGAACACTATCCTTGTGGGTGTAGCAGGAAAAAATGTGGGTAGCCTCTCTCAGGGATCATACATACTGGCATAATAATTTAGGACTCCTGCACAGCTAAGCCTCCATCATGGTCTGGAGCACAGCAGCAGACAGGCAGTCACATGATGCTTTTGAAACCTCAAAGCCTACACTGAGTGACACACCTCCTCCAACAAGGCCACGCCTCTGAAATCTTCCCAAAACACTTCCACCAACTAGGGAACAAACAGTCCAATATATGAGCCTTTGTGTTCCATTCTCATTCAAAGCATGATAGCTACGATGGTGAGTTCTTCCCTTCAGCATAGGGCTTCTAATTGATTAGAAGTAGGGTCAGTGTTTGACGGTGTGGGTTATCACACACTCTCCTTGGCCACACAGGAGGCACTGAATCTCCAGGGTAGAGAGAGCTGCTTCATGGAAGGGTCTACTTACAGCCAGGTTAAAACACTGGTGATACAGACATGTTATCAGAACACTACTTGAGACACATGCTTTGATGAACTGAGGCTCCCATCATTATTTTCTTCTCCAGGAAGCCTACTCAGATCCTTCTTCACACAACTCATTACTCTAGCTGTTGAGGTAGCATGCTGAGCCATTTTTAGGTACTCATGGGCTCAGCTCACAACATTTTGAGCCCCGGGCAGCATACAGGATCTTGGTCCCCTGAAGCCACAAGGGCCAGGATTGAAATCTCTAAAGCTGGTAGTGCCAGAGTTCAAAAGTAACCTTGAGAGCTTAGCCAGCTCTCCAGTGGCCTGGGGGTAGAGGCAGGCTTGTATATGCAGGTATTGAGTGGCCAGGAGGGCTCTCTGGAGGGGATGTGGACCCAGGGGCTCAAGAACATGGTTAGAAGGCATTTGCTGCTCACTTGTACTGGCAAGCAGGGAAGGTGGTTACCATGCTGTCTGGGCCATGTATCGACGGCCCTCCCCAAATAAAGGGGTGCTATCTGACTGGGACCCAGAATGCTCGGTTCAACAGATGCCCACAGAGCTAGCCAAGCCTTTTGGGGGTTGTTTAGATCTTCAAGCCTGTGCCTCCTCCCACCTCTGAATTTCCTTTCTATTTACTGTTCCTAGTAGAAGGTAAAGCCCTACAATTCCTCCTGCCCAGGGCCTTGGAACAATAGTCCTCACTGGTCAATGAGGAATAATATTGACAGGAATGTGACTTGCACCAATAATTCCAGCACTCAGGAATCTGGCAGAAATATGGACACAAGTCTAAGGGTAGTCATCCTGTACTACATACACACTGCCTCCTGAACTAGCCTGGGGCTATAGAGTGAGCCCCATCTCCAAAATGGAAGGCAACAATGTTATCTTCCTCTGAAGCCATTAGTACAATTTAAGGAACTTACCCATGTAATAGGCTAGCAATGGAGGCCTGAATGCAAGCACTAAAATTACTCAATAAAAACCTACTGATCTTATATTTTCTCTTCTGGATTCCCTAACCTTCTGAATTTCTGACAAACAGAAAATCAAGCAAGCTGTGGCTTGTCTTAGTTCTCCCAAGGAGGAGTGTCTGATATGCAGGGCCAGTTACCTCCAGTGGGGCAAACAGCCAAGACAGAGGCAGGGCACCCTGATAGAATGGTGCCAACCTTCAGTACTCCCAACGCAGATCCAAGCACAGATGCTCCTGAGCCCAGGGCAGTCTGGGCTAGCAGGTTGAGCCCTGGTGGAAGAAGGTCACAGTTCAGGGAGAGGTCCATGAATATCCCCATGAAATGCCTGCTGTGGAGTCTAGAGAAACCGCTGAGTGTGTCTGCCCTGGGGACAGAAAGGAAAAGAGCACTAGCTGCAGGGAGAGATTGTGTGTGCATTTACAAGTTCAGATCTTCTAGGTGGTTCTAGGGACACTGGGGGACTCTTAGGAGCCTCATTCTTAGTGTGACAAGAGCCATGGAACAGACCAATGTTGCCCATTGTGAGCTAAGAGCCATGCAAATGATAAAAGTTGTCTGCAGAAACACACACACACACACACACACACACACACACACACACAGACGTTGACACCAAAGGCTGAAATTTGCGAATCAAAGTGAAGATATGTGTGAGGAGAATAAATAAAGAAAACTGTTGGGGCCTACACAGGCTGGATGAAGGACTGAAGTGAAGAATTTATTTAAATTGACACCCTGGCTTATAGACCCAGAAGGACAAACAGCAAAAAGAAACAGAAAAAAAGTGAACTCTGGTGGTGAATCCAATGGACATGAGAAAAGAATATGGGCCCAGTTTCAGCCCCCCGGGAACTGCAATCTCAGAGGTGGACCTCATCAAGCATGTAGGTCTGAATTTTTAGGGACTCAAAGTCCAGGACCATACCAGAGTTTTGTCTCCCTCAGGGCTCTCTCAGACACAAGGCCATGATGGAAGTGTGACAGTGGGCAGGATGTTGCACCCACCATAACTATCCCCTGGCTCCCCACCCTTGACCCTTCATGGGCACTCACCCTGTGAGGCAGCTAGAATGGTGCCAGAGACTGCCCCTCCAGCTTTGCCCATGGCTGCTGAAGCTGTTATCCCTGAGACCAGGGAAGCCACCAGTGTGCCTGTTCCAAACAATGCCATGGAGCTCAGTAGAGGTTCCCAACAGGAGCAAGCCTGTGAAAAGAAGTGGGTCTTTGAGTAGGAGATTGGGAACCCAGAGGTTGATTTCCACCAACCAACTGAAAACCCTGAGGGGCTTCTTGGTGGATAGAGAAGCTGCCCAGAGTTGGTGATAACAGTGGGTCTGTCCCCTGTCTTGAGGTGCAAAATCCTGCCCCTGTTGAACAGATGGGAAATCAGGAACCATTTCAGACATAAAAGTTTTTTTTTCCAGGGCAGAAGACTCAATGTCAAAGACACACAAACCAGCTAGGTCCAGCTCTTACAAATTGCAGGCTCTAACTATGCTACTCCTAACACTGGAGCTCACTTCACCTACCCTCTAGCTCTCTGGGGCAGTCCGGGCCTTGGGTCCCTTCCTTTTATGTACACACTCTTGATGGTGCCTTTCTGAGAACAAAAGAAGGCTCAGAGAGCTACTGTACACTGGCCTCCTCTCAGCCTTTAAGGGCTTCTGCCACCAAGGCTAGGGGCTTCAGGAAGGAGCTGAAATGACACCCACCACCACCAACAACAACCCCATCCTTCCATCCACCCTGCTGGATCTTGGATGTGTTTCTGGAAAATCAAGTTCTTTTCAGAGTGGAAAATCCACTGTTTGTACACATACCCTGTTACTAAAGGCAGCCAATGAAATAAGTTTCATTTTCCCCTCCTCTATCCATGCCTGAAATATCCATTGTTTTTGAAGACACACCCAGTGATCCAAGGCAACCAATGAGATAGGTTTCGATTTCCCTGTTTTCTCTGCTCCTGAAAAAAACCCTCTGGTTGAAGACACACCCAGTCATGGAAGGCAGCCAATGAGAGAGATTTTGTTTCATCTGCTCTCTCAGGGTCTTTCTGGCTTGGAAACAATGTCCTGTTATTCTATAATTCAGTCTTTCTGAGTGTCACTGTGTTTGCAATGTTTTGTAACATGTTACTTCTTTGCCAGGGTTGATTTTTCCCCCCACCCATGACAGTGGTGCAGTATAAACTTGAAGTAATAAAATTGATGCTCTGAAGATGTACTAATAATCTTGCTTAGGAAATATTAAGTTACACTAAGTGGAATTTAAGTAAAGAAGTGTTGCTTCCAATATGACTAGAAGGTATGTGGTATATAACCAGTTTTGGTGTAGAGTGTGGAAAAGGAAAGTTTGTACCATAGTTGAAGTTTAGGGTTGCTGAGAAAGTTTCTGCTGTTGTTCACCAAGATTGATACCCCTCCCCCAATTAGTCTCCATTCCCATAACAACAGGAGACAACCCTGACTCACAATCAGCCATTAGTTCCATCCTCACATCAAAGATCATGCCTCTAAAGGGCAGCTCCAGGGGGCATTGCAAGGTCACAACTAGCATTGAGTCCTGCTCTGCCATCAAGTCCCCTGACCTCTTACCAGGAGAGGCTTAATTTTGCAGGTGGGGAAGATGGACTTGGGTAGCAAACATTCGAAAAGAACAACACTGGTGTACTTAAGCAATTCTGACAATATCTTTGCTGCATAAACCTCCCTTCTGCTCAAGTGCCCAGACAGACAGTTTACTGTCTCAGTTTAAATTGTTCCAAGTGTGCACTGGGACTGGGACTGAAAGAGATTTAAGGATGACAGCATGTGTGGACTGCTAAACCTACAGTGTAAAGAAGTTAGTAAAATCTTCTATTCGTGGCCAGATACTCTTTGTGAATTTATCAGAGCTTATCTATTATTTGTGTTTTTATGTATTTATGTATTTATTTATTTATTACTATTAAGCCTTTTCCTTTAAAATGTTTTAGATTTATTTTTACTATTTTATGTGTATGTGTGTTTTGCCAACCTGTATATCTGTGTGTTTGGTGCCTGAGTAAGTGCTGAGCCTCCATGTTGGTGCTGGGAATCAAACCCAGGACCTAGGCTACAACAGAAGTACTCTTAACCATTGAGACCAGTCTCCTCCCACCTTTTCCTTACTAATCTCCACATATGTGGAGTGATTTCTCACTGGGAAGATGTATTATTGCTATAACAACAGAATCTTCAAAAGAGACAATACTTCAGAATTTTACTGACCAATTATATTAAGTATTTTCTGGGAGGGTGTTAATCCCACTAGGGAGAGTAAGACCTCTACCACAATTTTGAGCCAAATTTGAAGCAAGCTTTATTCAATCCTGGCCAGGACGGTGCACACTGGCTAGGTCCGTACCTGGGATTCCCAAAGAATGGTTCTGAATTTTCTAAAGGCAAAAATGCACGAGGCTACATCCTTTTCACCATTGTCAAATCAAGGGCAAGTGTACAGCTGTACTTCCTGCCTTTGTATCTCCTTCCTATCTTGCTCAAGCACATCCTGTGCAGTTGGGGCAACCGACCTTGTTTCCTGAATTGAAAACATAGGACTTTTATCTTACACGTCAACAAACCCCAGCATTCCGGTCAGTTTTCTATCCTTAGACAAAGGGAGGGGGGGTATGGTTTATCTGTTCTTGGGCAAGTAGGGCTTACAGGTAAGAGGTGTTTGTGTTTTGTATATCTCTTAAGCATTGTAATTTAAACTTAACTTTAGCTCTCACAAGGGGAATGTCAAAAATCAGAAACGTTGTAAAAATTGATAGAATAAATGAATTTTGCCAAGGCAAGCCTCAAAATAAGTATGACACTGAGGATGATCTTGAACCTTCTGAGTCCACTTTGATGGTGTGGGATTATAAGCATATATCACCGTGCCTGGTTTATTCCATGCTGGGGATCAAATCTAAGGCTCTCTGTACAGTAGGCAAGCATTCTATCTTCAGCCCCGGTCTACATGATTCTTTTTAATAAACTAAGTTGGCTAATCACTAGAATATTTGTTATTTGTTTACTTGGTTGGTTTTGTTTTTGGGACAGGGTCTCTCTACATAGCCCTGGTGGTCCTGGAACTCACTATGCAGTCTAGGCTGGCCTCTACTCACAGAGTTCCACCTGCATCAACCTCCTGAAAGCTGAGATTAAAGGTGTATATCACAGTACCTGGCTAGAATATTTGGCTTTTGGCTGTTGGAAGCTATTGGACACCTCACAACCTATCACTGTGTAGCCTGAAGATGCAGAGTTCAGGGGCAATCTGGCTTGAATGTCAGGGCTCTCTATCAAAAAGCCAAGGGTTATGGTGAGTGTGGCTTAGTAGTAGATTTTTTTTTTTTTTACCTTACTTGCACAGGGTTCTGGGTTCAATCCCCAGCATTAGGAAGAAAGAGAGAAAGACAATCTTGAAACCAAAATGTCAGATTTTCATATACCTGTCACTACAAAAGCCACTGAATAGGGACAGGATTTGAATCTTTAAGCCACCTTTTATTTAGAGATAGATATAAAATTATGAGAAGGCAGCAGGTTGACATTTTAAAAACTCATTTATTTATTTTATGTGTAGAAGTGACTTGACTATATGTATACCTGTACATTACCAGTGTGCCTGGTGCCCATGGAGGCCAGAAGAGGGGTTAATAATAATGATGATGATGATGATGATGATGATGATAAGCTGTAGCTAATGCACAAAGAGTATCTGGCCACGAATAGAAGATTTTACTAACTTCTTTACACTGTAGGTTTAGCAGTCCACACATGCTGTCATCCTTAAATCTCTTTCAGTCCCAGTCCCAGTGCACACTTGGAACAATTTAAACTGAGACAGTAAACTGTCTGTCTGGGCACTTGAGCAGAAGGGAGGTTTATGCAGCAAAGATATTGTCAGAATTGCTTAAGTACACCAGTGTTGTTCTTTTCGAATGTTTGCTACCCAAGTCCATCTTCCCCACCTGCAAAATTAAGCCTCTCCTGGTAAGAGGTCAGGGGACTTGATGGCAGAGCAGGACTCAATGCTAGTTGTGACCTTGCAATGCCCCCTGGAGCTGCCCTTTAGAGGCATGATCTTTGATGTGAGGATGGAACTAATGGCTGATTGTGAGTCAGGGTTGTCTCCTGTTGTTATGGGAATGGAGACTAATTGGGGGAGGGGTATCAATCTTGGTGAACAATAGCAGAAACTTTCTCAGCAACCCTAAACTTCAACTATGGTACAAACTTTCCTTTTCCACACTCTACACCAAAACTGGTTATATACCACATACCTTCTAGTCATATTGGAAGCAACACTTCCTTACTTAAATTCCACTTAGTATAACTTAATATTTCCTAAGCAAGATTATTAGTACATCTTCAGAGCATCAATTTTATTACTTCAAGTTTATACTGCACCACTGTCATGGGGGTGGGGGGGAAATCAACCCTGGCAAAGAAGTAACATGTTACAAAACATTGCAAACACAGTGACACTCAGAAAGACTGAATTATAGAATAACAGGACATTGTTTCCAAGCCAGAAAGATCCCGAGAGAGCAGATGAAACAAAATCTCTCTCATTGGCTGCCTTCCATGACTGGGTGTGTCTTCAACCAGAGGGGTTTTTTGTTTTGTTTTGTTTTGTTTTGTGTTTCCAGGACCAGAGAGAACAGGAAGAAACAAAATCTATCCCATTGGCTGCCTTGCACCACTGGGTGTGTCTTCAACCAGAGTGGATTTTTTCAGGAGGGGAGAAGAAGGGGGAAAGGAAACCAACTCACTGGATGCCTTGCATGTCTAGGTATGACTTCAACCCGCAGTGGATTTTCCACTCTGAAAAGAACTTGATTTTCCAGAAACACATCTAAGATCCAGCCGGGGGTGGGTGGAAGGGTGGGGTTGTTTTGGGTGGTGGTCTGTGTCCCATCTGTTGGTTAAATGGTGGTGCTTGTGGCTGGAGATGGCTCCTTCCTGAAACCCCTAACCTTAGGTGGCAGAGGCCCACAGAGTCTGAAGGGAGGCGAGAGTACAGTGCCTCTCTGTGTTGGTTAAATCAGAGCTGCTCATGGGTGGCCGCGGCCTTGCCGGCAGAGGAGAGTGCTGATCGGAAGAATCACAAGCCATAGTTACCTCTTTAGAGCTTTATTGGGAGGGGGGAGAGAGAAAGAGGACAGACAGAAGGAGAGAGCAAAAGAGAAGGGGATCACAGAGGGCCCACCCGCTTTTTAGGCTGGGACACCGGCACAGGATGGTGATGTAATTAAGGACAGAATCCTTACACTCTGATTCTCCTTTTGTTCTCACAAAGGTACCTATCATCAAAGATGTTTACCTAGAAGGAAGGGACTTGAGGCCCAGCCTGGCCTACAGGTTAGAGAATAGATGAGGTGAGCTCCAGTGTTAGGAGCAGCATAGTTAGAGCCTGCAGTTTGCAAGCAGCTGGACCTGGCTGGTTTGTGCGTCTTTGACATTGAGTCTTCTGCCCTGGAAAAAAACCTTGCATGTCTGAAATGATTCCTGATTTCCGATCTATTCAACAGGGGCAGGATTTTGCACCCCAAGACAGGAAACAGGCCCACTGTTATCACCAACCCTGGGCAGCTTCTCTATCCACCGAGAAGCCCCTCAGGGTTTTCAATTGGTTGGTGGAAATCAACCTCTGGGTCCCCAATCTCCTACCCAAAGACTCACTTCTTTTCACAGGCTTGCTCCTGTTTGGAACCTCTACTGAGCTCCATGGCATTGTTTGGAACAGGCACACTGGTGGCTTCCCTGGTCTCAGGGATAACAGCTTCAGCAGCCATGGGCAAAGCTGGAGGGGCAGTCTCTGGCACCGTTCTAGCTGCCTCACAGGGTGAGTGCCCATGAAGGGTCAAGGGTGGGGAGCCAGGGGATAGTTATGGTGGGTGCAACATCCTGCACACTGTCACACTTCCATCATGGCCTTATGTCTGAGAGAGCCCTGAGGGAGACAAAACTCTGGTATGGTCCTGGACTTTGAGTCCCTAAAAATTCAGACCTACATGCTTGATGAGGTTCACCTCTGAGATTGCAGTTCCCGGGGGCTGAAGCTGGGCCCTATATTCTTTTCTCATGTCCATTGGATTCACCACCAGAGTTCACTTTTTTTCTGTTTCTTTTTGCTGTTTGTCCTTCTGGGTCTATAAGCCAGGGTGTCAATTTAAATAAATTCTTCACTTCAGTCCTTCATCCAGCCTGTGTAGGCCCCAACAGTTTTCTTTATTTATTCTCCTCACACATATCTTCACTTTGATTCGCAAATTTCAGCCTTTGGTGTCAACTTCTGTGAGTGTGTGTGTGTGTGTGTGTGTGTGTGTGTGTGTTTCTGCAGACAACTTTTATCATTTGCATGGCTCTTAGCTCACAATGGGCAACATTGGTCTGTTCCATGGCTCTTCTCACACTAAGAATGAGGCTCCTAAGAGTCCCCCAGTGTCCCTAGAACCACCTAGAAGATCTGAACTTGTAAATGCACACACAATCTCTCCCTGCAGCTAGTGCTCTTTTCCTTTCTGTCCCCAGGGCAGACACACTCAGCGGTTTCTCTAGACTCCACAGCAGGCATTTCATGGGGATATTCATGGACCTCTCCCTGAACTGTGACCTTCTTCCACCCAGGGCTCAACCTGCTAGCCCAGACTGCCCTGGGCTCAGGAGCATCTGTGCTTGGATCTGCGTTGGGAGTACTGAAGGTTGGCACCATTCTATCGGGGTGCCCTGCCTCTGTCTTGGCTGTTTGCCCCACTGGAGGTAACTGGCCCTGCATATCAGACACTTCTCCTTGGGAGAACTAAGACAAGCCACAGCTTGCTTGATTTTCTGTTTGTCAGAAATTCAGAGGGTTAGGGAATCCAGAAGAGAAAATATAAGATCAGTAGATTTTTTTGAGTAATTTCATTGCCTGCATTCAGGTCTCAATTGCTAGCCTATTACATGAATAAGTTCCTTAAATTGTTCTAATGGCCTCAGAGGACAATAACATTGTTGCCTTCCATTTTGGAGATGGGGCTCACTCTATAGTCCAGACTAGTTCAGGAGGCTATAAGTAGCACAGGATGATTGTTCTTAAGCTTGTGACCATATTTCTGCCAGATTCCTGAGTGCTGGAATTATTGGTGCAAGTCACATTCCTGTCAATATTATTCCTCATTGACCAGTGAGGACTATTGTTCCAAGGCCCTGGGCAGGAGGAATTGTAGGGCTTTTTTTTTTTTTCTGTTAGGAACAGTAAATAGAAAGGAAATTCAAAGGTGTGGGGGTGATGGTGAGAAGAAGCCCAGGCTTGAAGTTCTAAACAACCCCCAGAAGGTTTGGCTAGCTCTGTGGCCATCAGTTGAGCCCAGCATTCTGGGTCCCAGTCAGATAGCACCCCTTTATTTGGGAGGGCCTTCAGGTCATGGCCCAGACAGCCTGGGCCAACACCTCCTCTGCTTCCAGTACAAGTGAGCAGCAAATGCCTTCTAACCATGTTCTTGAGCCCCTGGGTCCACATCCCTTCCAGAGAGCCCTCCTGGCCACTCAGTACCTGCATATACAAGGCTGCCTCTACCCCCAGGCCACTGGAGAGCTGGCTAAGCTCTCGAGGTTACCTTTGAACTCTGGCACTACCAGCTTTAGAGTTTTCAATCCTGGCCCTTGTGGCTTCAGGGGACCAAGATCCTATATGCTGCCTGGGGCTCAAAATGTTGTGAGCTGAGCCCATAAGTACCTAAAAATGGCTCAGCATGCTACCTCAACAGCTAGAGTAGTTGTGTTAAGGAGGATCTGAGTAGACTTCCTGGAGAAGAAAATAATGATGGGGAACCTTAGTTCATCAAAGCATGTGTCTCAAGTAGTGTTCTGATAACATGTCTGTATCACCGGTGTTTAACCTGGCTGTAAGAAGACCCTTCCATGAAGCAGCTCTCTCTACCCTGGAGATTCAGTGCCTCCTATGTGGCCAAGGAGAGTGTGTGATAACCCACACTGGCAAATACTGACCCTGCTTCTAATCAATTAGAAGCCCTATCCTGAAGGGAAGAACCCACCATGGTAGCTAGAGAATGGAACACAAAGGCTCATATATTGGACTGTTTGTTCCCTAGTTGGTGGAAGCGTTTTGGGAAGATTTCAGAGGTGTGGCCATGTTGGAGGAGGTGTGTCACTCAGTGTAGGCTTTGAGGTTTCAAAAGCATCATGTCTGATGCTATGCTCCAGACCATGATGGAGCCTTAGCTGTGCAGGAGTCCTAAATTATTATGCCAGTATGTATGATCCCTGAGAGAGGCTACCCACATTTTTTTCCTGCTATACCCACAAGGATAGTGTTCTTTTTGTCTTTTTTCATGGAAGCCAGGGCAGTCACTCTACTACCAGCCTGTATCCCCAGCATTTTTTTATTTTATTTTGTTTGAACCTAACTTGCATTGTGGGGCAGAGATAAGAAAATATAGCATCAGACATACTCCCCCACGGCAGGCAAACAGCAAGCATGTGAAAATGGAAGAACCGAGCAAAATCCATCTGAGCGGTGTGCCTTCTCCAGAGACCAGCTGCCAGTGCCTGCTCAGAGCAGACAAAGGCACTTACTTGGGTCCTCTCCCTCAGGGAGAGGGAGAGACAGATGGGGCTCATTCCTTCCTGGGAGCTGGATGGGGTGTGGGACAGTGGCAATCCTCACACAGGATCTTCTTTTCTTTCTAGCCAAGGCTGCTGTGGCTGTGCTTGGGGGAGGTAAGTATCTTCAGGGAAGGGGTGCCAGTCTACTCCTAGCCCCTCCTGTATGCAGGGAGTCAGGAAGCAGCCCATCCTGTCCCAGTAGGCTTCCCTGGAGGTGGTGGGGTAAGGGTGGAGATGGGATGAAGGAAGTGGCCAGAAAGAAGGAACTAAAGAAAGCAGTGAGTGTAGTGAAGAGTCAAAGAGGCCACATCTTCAGCAGGTACCCACCACCTTGTGTGAAAATAGTCACCTTGTGGCCTGGTGGATATATTTACACTCCTCTGAGCTCCTGATTATTTCCTTGAAAAAGCATGCTTGTGGAGCTCATTTAGAGATTTCCAGGGTGCTGTATGGCTGAGAGAAGCAGAGAGTTGGAATGTACTGGACATGCTATGCAGGCACCATCAGCTTGCTGCCTCCTGACATGCTCACTGGAGACACAGCAGGACTCTGGGATGTCTCCTTCAGCCTCAACCATTGTGTCCAGTGCTTCTGCTGTCTCCTGGGCAAGATGTGATCTTCTGTAAACACTTACTTTGGGCCATTCTCTTAGCCCAGCATTAGACCAAGACAGACACTGAGGCCCCAACAGCACCTTTCCTGATGAAGGTCTTGCTACCAATCAGAGCCAGCCCAGGACTCCATCTTCAGTGACCAACATCTACTCTCTTCCTATGCTCCCTGGCTCATGGCGAGCCTGCCTCATGCCTCACATTACACCTTTGCTCTCTGGGTTTCTCTCAGGAGGACTAAGAGGGAAGAGGGAAAGCCCTGGTCTAGCCTGCTCTACTTATTCTCTCCTTCTCCAGACCCCAGCAGTTCCCCCAGGTTAGACCCAGTGTGTTGGGGATCCCTTCTCCAAATTTACCTACAAAGCTCCTCTCCCCACAGCCATGACTGTAGCTGCCGTGCCCCCCGTGCTGAGTGCCGTGGGCTTCACTGGGACAGGAATCGCTGCCTCCTCTCTAGCAGCTAAGATGATGTCCTTGTCAGCTATTGCTAATGGAGGTGGAGTTGCCGCTGGCAGCCTGGTGGCCACTCTGCAGTCAGTGGGTAAGTGTCGGGGAAGAGGACTAGAATGAGAGCAGACATAGTCCAGCTTCCCACTTGCTGCTTAAGCTTCTGCTGGGTTTTAGCAGGGGAGGTGGAGGAGATGGGGGAGTATCCATGACCAGCTTAACTAGGGCTCAAATATCCACCTTAAGTTCAGCCTTCTTCCTTATTGGCGGTGATGTTACCCAGGTGGATTGATTTTCCCTAGAGTTTTTTCATGGAATTACTCCTTTCAAACAAACTGGGCTAGATGCAGGTCCTGGAGCCTTTGGAAAGAGAGAGGACTCTGTGGAGACTCTGCTTCAGGCAATCCTGACTGACCCTGCCAACTATGACACCCTCTGACCCCACAGTTTTCACTCCACCTCCTATTTTCATCCTTTCTTTTTTCCCCAGGAGCCACAGGACTCTCCATGTCATCAAAATTCCTCGTGGGCTCTGCAGGATCTGCTCTGGTGAGGTGTGTGATGCGCATCTGAGACTTGTAGCCCTTCTCTGTCCAGAGAAGGGGACACGGAAGCAGAGGTGACCGGTCCCAGTTTGTCCAATCCCAGAGAGGGATCAGTTAACCCCCATGGACAATCTGCTAAAGCCAAATGCCTAATTGGAAATAAGAAATAAAATCAATTTCTGCTGCCTGCCTTATCATTCTCTTCACATCATGTGCTGTTTGTGTTGGAAAGGCTGAACAGGGACCTCTCTGCGGCCTGGGCATGGGTGGGTTAGGCTCACCTCTCTCCCCCACCATCTTGTCACAGAGACACATGGTGCAGGTGAGTCCTCAGGTGGAATGAATGTAAATGTGAAAACAGAAGCTGCCCTTTGACCTGCTCCTGATCCCTTAACTCTGAGCAGGTCACCTTCTCATTGGACCCATCCTAAGTGAGAAGTTGACCTAAAGGACTTCCCAGATCTCAGCCAGGTGGGGCTTGGCTCAGTCCCTAAGAGGAGTTTTAGCATGGCATCCCGCTTTGAGCTACTCATCTCAAAGCCAGAGCCTGGTTTCTATTCGTACCACCTCCGCAGTATACATCCAGTGATTATTTCTGGTGACCTGCCCTCAAAACTTCTGTTTCAGCTAGGTCACCAGAGAAACTCCAAACCTCTACCTATTCTTTCAGTCCTGCAGCTCCACTAGAGGAAATGATTTTCTCTCTTTGTATGCCCAGCCCAGCCCTTGCCCATGCTTGGAAGTGGAAAACAGTTCACTGATCGCACCGGGCAGATGGAAGTGGTAGTGTCTTCTACCTTGGGCCCTCCTCCCCTCCACACAGGCAGAGTGGTTCTTGCTATGGACCTCCAGGAGGGATTTCCCTGTGGGCAGAGACAGACCTCATCCTCCCTCCAAGGGAGGCACATCCCCCCCAGTGACCCAAGACCCAAAGGTTCCTCTCTCCCCTGTCATAATTCATGTCTCCTTCACAAACAGTGACCTGTATAATGGAAGAATCAAAACCCACCATTCCCTGAGGATCCTCAGGCCCTCATTAATCTCCTAGAGAGATTTTTATATCTATCAGCTGACCTGGGATGACAGGCAACAGCTCCTGGACACCCTCTTCATGGCTGAAGGGAGGGACAGATCAGGCTTGGGCCTGGCAGAGGATCACTGCCACACAGTGAAGCCCCCAGAGAGTGGGTTTTCTCTCTGCCTGACCTGACTGAGACTCCAACACTGACCAAGGTAAGGAGGCTCTGAAAAATTGTTCTCAGGTCCTTTTCCAAAGATCAACAGCAGCTGTTAGAAAAATTCCCAATGTGTCTAAGGTGAGAGAGGTATTCCATGAGTCCCAGGAATCACCTATTGGGTTCCCAGAGCACTTCTGTGACTGTCACCTGAGGTTCACTGTCACAGATCCAGAGGAGCCAGAAAAGCAGGGAGCAACCAGTACTGCTTTTCTCATGCAGTCAGCCCCAGGTAGTAGAAAGAAACTTCCAAAGTCAGAAGGGTTTGCAGATACAAATAGATCTCAATTATTGGAGCTTGCTCAAAAGGTTAACAGTAACTATGACCATATGAGAAAAAATGCAAAACAAGAGATTGACCTGGGCAGTCCTGGCAGTACTCAGAGAGACCTATAAAAGAGATCCCAGAGGGAGATATCAGAGAGACCAGGAAAGGAAGAGGGGACAAGGGCATCCTGTCCTATGTAAATGACTTCAAAGGGGAGTGTGTCCTAGTCCGGAATTGGGATCCTGGTAGAGGCCATTGGCCTCTCTGTCCAACAGACTTGATCCTGTTTCTGTTGGTTGGCCACTCCAGCTATGCTAATCATGAATCTGACACACAGACTTTGGCCAGGACCTATTCCTAACATCACATAATCTGTTGAGGCCTTCTTGAGGGGGGACCCCAGAGAGGTGGGTATCCAATGCTGGAATGATGCCTTATCAGTCACTTCTCCTGGACCAGCCCCATACCTGTTTCTGTAAGACAGCCTGCTGCCAGACAATAACCCAACAGAGGCTCCCCTTGATTGCCTGGAAGTGACTGATGCAGACCAAGCCATCAGACCAGACCTAACAGATGCCCTCACACAACCCTATCTCCCTCTGTGTGCTCCCCAGATAGACTTCTGCAGCCTTTCCATGTCTCAGTTTTCCAGATCTTTTCATAAGATCAGAATCCTGCCTCTGTGTTCTGTAAATGTGCCTGGTACCTGTCACCGCAGTGAACAGTGTCCAGTGTCATAATTGTTTCATAAATGCCAGGATCCTCCTGCCTCAAAATCAGTGTGTACTCTGTCCAGCACTGCATTATGCACCAATCACATGGGCGATGAATACCAGCCTTGGGTGAGGGTGTGGTCAGGTTCCCAGGACATAAGGCAAGGATTTCAGCCTCCCTTTCAATTTTATGGATGCTGTATGGTGCTGACTATTTTGATGCTGTCTCTTTCCCCAGGTACCAGTGCATTAGCTTAGCCCAGTGCATTCCCTGGTGGTTCATGTCAGCCTTTCAGCAGTACCTTGGGTTAGGTATGTGCTGCTCACAGCCCTGGACATCCAGAACCATTGATAAGGAAGGACCACGAGCTCTGGGTTCAATGTTCTTGGCTACCTCTCATGTTTCCTCTGGACAGGAATCTCTGTCAACCCAACCTTTAATAAGGAACAACTGTGGTCCAGAAGGACTCAAAAAGCCCCCATGCCACACAGACCATCTCCACTAGGGCAGGGACCATGCAAAGCTTCTACCCTCTGTCTGTGTGTTGGACAACCTGTCACCTCCCTTTGATCTCCAGCCTCAGTCTGGTTGGGGAAACGGAAGTCTCAAAACTGCCAGTCCATAACTCCCTTCAAAAAGTCACCAGAAGCAAAGATCGGCACACCAGCATATAACCTTTATTTTTCATCTTTCAGTGGCTTCAATGGGAGGTTTGGAGGCTCATCTTGGGGTACACTGTCTCCTGGATATTCCTTAAAGGCTTTGGGTTCAGCTGGTAGAGGTGTAGTCTCATGTGCTCATAGCTCCGACAGCTGCCCCAACTGTGCCCAGGATGATGTTGGTTGATGTAGAAAGTCCAACAACCCCTGGGAAGGAGACAATACAGTGATAGTCAGTCTCCTAAGGCTTAGAGATGCCCCACCGCCCTTTTGTCTGAACTTTAGGGTTCTGCTTTAGACAATGATATTCAAAGTGTCGGACCAGAAGGAGAAGACAGATTTGGGTAAGCTGAGATATAGGATGGAGAGTTCTCCCGCGAGGAACACCCTCTCTACATTGCAGTACAGAGGGGAACACACTGGAGAAGGACACCCAGGTAGGGAAGGTTCAGAGCCCAGGTAGCATGCATCTTGGACCAGGGCTCCTTCCTGCTTCTGCCATCCAGTGGCCCTCACCCCTGCATCAATCCCCAACCTCACTCACAATGAACCAGACAGTAGGGACAGAACGAGAAGACATAGGTCATATGAGAGGTTGGACTGTAGGGAGAGGAAGGGTGATGCCCTCCTTGGCTGGCTCTCCAGACATCTTGCCTGGACTGACACTTACCCACTGACTGTAGTGTGGCTACCAGGCTTCCTGCTGCAACTCCACCCCCATTGGCAATTGCTGCTGCTGACATCATCTTGGCTGCTATGGATGCTGCTGCTATTCCTGTGCCAGTGAAGCCCATGGCACCCAGGGCTAAGGGCGCAGCCGTCACAGCCACAACTGTGGGGAGAGTAGCTGGGTGGGTATGGGCTCAGGGGAAAGATTCGCTCAAGAATTCTTTGACTGTTTGGGAGGGGTCTATCTATTCTAAACAACATGGAAAGGGCTCCCAAGGTAAAGAAGAAGGATGGTGGGCCTGGAGAGATGACTCAGAGTTCAAGTGTACTGGCTGCTGTTGGAGGGGTTCCGAGTTCAGTTCTCAGCAACTACATGGTGGCTTACAACCATCTATAATGAGATCTGGTGCTCTCTTCTGGCCTGCAGTCAGAACACTGTATACATAATAAATATATAAATCTTTAGAAAGGAGGAGGAGGAGGATAGGGCAGAGAGCCAGGCAGAGGCAGAGAGGTCTGTGGAGGATCTGAAAGAGAAATAGTCTTGCCAAGCTATGTGACACTGGAGAAATCATCATACTTTTCCAACTCTCAGGTTTGTGGGGGGTAAGATTAACCACTTTTGCTGTTTTAAGTAGCTTCCCCTTCCCCAGCTCAACAAATTCTCTACTTGCTGCTCATCATATGTAAGGCCTGAAAGAGAAGTGAGGCAGGAAATCTTAAACTGGGCAGGAAACCTTAAACTCATGCCTGCAGAGAGCATAGTTCTGACCCTTGGTAGACCCAGTCAGCTCCATAATCCAGAAGAAGGCCGGAGCTGGAGTGGAGCCCACCTCCAAGCCCAAAGTCCCACCTCCTCACAGCAGGTGCAAGACACATACCTCCTCCAATTGTAGCACCAATTACTGTACCTAGGGAGAAATGGGGTGGGTAGAAAAAGTTAGAGTTGGCTGATGTCAGTCAGTTCTTGGCAGGCTTGCATTGGGAGCCCAGTTCCCAGTCAGGGCTGAGGGCTACTCACCTAACATGGTGAGATGTGTTGGTAGCTGGTAACCTTAGGAAGTGGCTTAAATCTGAGGAGAGGAGAGACTCTTACTTCTGAACCAATAGGGACATGGCCCCGCCCCTTGCAATGAGTCAGTGTCCTGGTAAATGTTTGAAAGCAATAGAGGAAGTAGGCACCTGCTCTTCTGGCATCTGTTTACCTCTGAGATTGGTTTCTATCCTGACTGACGCTTCACACACACACACACACACACACACACACACACACACACACACAGAGAGAGAGAGAGAGAGAGAGAGAGAGAGAGAGAGAGAGAGAGGTGACAGCTGGTTGCCATTAAATCAAAACTGAAACAAAAACCACTCACATACATACACAAACTTAGTGAGAAAAATGTGGGCACAAAATTCACTTCTCTCCCCTGAAAGAGGATGAGAGTTTATTGTGGAGCTGTGGCTGGATAACTAGATAAGGTTACCTAAAATTTTGTGTTTTCCACACAGTAACAGTTTGATGAGGTTTTTTGCAGTAGTAGAACCAAGAAAGCCATAAACCAAGGCACTTCAAAATACATGTATTAGTGTGGGCCCCGTGGGCCCTGGCCCCTGACTGTGAGTGGCTGCCTCCTTGCTTGCTGACCTTGACCAGATGTCCTCTCTATTCAGATTCCCTGCCCGTCTCCTTCTCACCTAAGGATCACCGGAGAGCTCAACGGAGGTTCTTTGTTCCTGCATCCTGTATTTGGTGTAAACAACTTAGATGCAAGAATGTAGAACATTAGGTCTAGAATGTAGACCATTGGTAGCGAACTTCTGCCCTCCAGGGATCCTCCATTTGTGTTGTAAGCCTGTATTTAAGGTTTCTTCCCTCTTTCAATAACAGCATCGGCATTTGGCATTCGGCATTCAGCCATGGTGAATGACTCGATGTCTCTTGTCTCTATTTTTAATCCGCAGCCCTTCGCTCGGACATGGTGAACAGGTATCCGTAATGCGGGTGTTACCACTACATATTAGTGAAGACATGAAGTGGGAGGGTCAACGCCGATGGGGGAGCCTCTACTGGAGGACTTGGGTGCTAACTGATGGCTCCCATTTAGGTTGGTGGGAGCCAGGCATTTGTATATTCCAAAGGATTTGCCTAATGGTCACAAAGATGTTAGGTTAGGTAGAAATGGGGACAATGAATGGCTATTATAAGGGCTAAAGTTGTCCCAAGAGAATTTGGCTCTGGACTTGCAATATTTGAAATTCTCCACAATCGTTAAGGTTCTAAAGAGTTAATCCCCCTTGCCAATGGCTCAGACAAAGGTACAGCTTCTTCTCTCGTGGAACTTTGGTCCCAAAAATGTATCTAATTTCATCGATGTCCTTTAGAGGAAACTGTTCACACATTTATGAGCATTTTCTTCCATCTCTGTCTCCTGTATAATATGCCACTACCAACCCATTCTGACTACACTGTGCATGCTGCTTTGCAAATGGTTCCTTCTACTCAACTGGCTGTTTAGATCTATGTGGGCTGTTTCCTGGGCATCAAGTTTACTGAGGTATAATTTAGACAAGATATCACACTTTTGGTACAAGCTTCTATAACTTTGAACGAAATTTAGTTACATTTGCAAATACATCTCAAATCTGGAAACCTCCTCTTCTTGCCTAAATTGTCTCATCTTTTCTTTTAGCCATCCCTCCCCCCCCCCCCCTGCCCCGCCACCAGTGATTCTCATTCAGTCTCTACACACTTGCCTTTCCAGAATGCCTGTGCTTACCACCTAAAATTCTGCCCTGGGAACATGTGCTATCTCACTGTCCCTGTCTCTCCTTTAAGGGTGTGAGTTCTAATACTGGCATTTGTAAGTTACCTAAGCTGAAATGCTGGCATCCTGGTGCACCAGTATTACTGGAATATATAACCAGTATTTCCTGGTTATATATTCCTATAGGTGAGCCTGCATCTCAGTGCTCTTGATCTCCAGAAACAGGGTAGATTTCTGGCCTAAACAGGGTTCTTATTGCCATGATGAAACACCACTACCAAAAGCAACTTGGAGAGAAAAGGGTTTATTTTAGCTTACACTTCCACATTACTGTTCATCATCAAAGGAAGTCAGGACAGGAACTCAAACAGGGAAGGATCTTCAAGGCAGGAGTTGATGAAGAGGCCATGGAGGGGTGCTGCTTACTGACTTGCTCTTTTCCAATGTAGATCTGGGGTAGAATGATCACTAATAACCATGCAACAGAATCAATATCAGGCTGTCTTGAAATCTCCTCTGCTAGTGGGATTAGGACCTGTCCTTGGTGCATGAGCCGGCTTTTTGGAGCCCAGTGCCTATTGTGGGACACTTTTCACAGCCTTGGTGCAGGAGTAGGGGCTTGGATTTGCCACAACTGAATGCACTAGGCTCTGCTGAGTCCCTATGAGAGGCCTTGCCTTGGAGGAGGTGGGAATGGGAGGTGGGTTGGGGAGGAAGGCTGAGGGGTGGGAGGAGAGAGGAATCTTGTGGTTGGTATGTAAAATGAATAGAAAATCTCTTAATAATAATAAAAAAATTTAAAAAAATAAAAATTAAACAAGATATACATACACACACACACACACACACACACACACACACACACACACACACATCTGAAGAAATCTCCTCTGCCAGTGAAATTAGTTCAAAAGTCTTTGGTTTTGGCCTCAGGAATATCAGGTTATAGCTAGGTGGGAAACTGAAGAGGAAGACAGGAAGAAGAAAGGCAGAGGGGAGAGAGATGCCAGCACCACCATGAGAAGCAAGATGTGAAAATACCAGTAAGCCACAGCCATGTGGCAACTTATAGATTAATAGAAATGGGTTAAGTTATAGGAACTAGCTAGCAAAAAGCCTGAGCCATTAGGCCATACAGTTTGTAAGTAATAAAAGCCTCTGTGTGTTTACTTGTCCAAGTCGCTGTGAGAAGGGTGGGACACAGGAAAACTTCCAACTACAGAATACCCTTAGGACAAGGGAGAAAAACAGTTACATTCTTTGCCAAAATATCACAAGACTGGTCTCTAGCCCAGTTCTTAATATTTTTCCCCTACAAAACCTCTTAAGCTGTATCTCCATAATCCACATTGCTCCAGGCTCCTCTTGGAATGGTCCAATAGTCCCACTTAAGTCATTCAAGAGCTTTCCTAGTCCAAAGTCCCAAAGTTTTCCACATTCCTTCCAAGACAGCATGGTCAGGCCTGTCACAGCAATAGCCCACTTTCTGGCACTGAATAAGCTGTATAAGCTACTTTTCTATTGCTGTGAAGAAACACCATTACCAAGGCAATTTATAGAAGACCGAATTTATTTGGTTTATAGTTTCAGAGGTGAGTCCATGACCATCATGGGTGGAGCATAATAACAGGCATGCAGGCAAACAGGTATGCAGGCAGGCATGCAGGCAAGTAGGCAGATATGCAGGCAAACATGCAGGCAGGCATGCCACTGGGGCAGCCGCTGAGAGCTTAAGTCTTATTCACAAGCAGGAGGCAGAGAAAGAGAACTAGCTTGGCTAGCCATGGACTTTTGAAACTTCAAAGCCTACCCCAGTAACATAACCTCCTTCAACAAGGCCATGCCTCCTAATCCTCCCCAAACAGTTCTACCATCTTGGAACCAAAATTCAAATATGTGAGCCTATTGGGGGCCATTCTCATTCAAACCACCACACTTACACTCTCATACAAGCATGTGGGAGGCCTTTCCTCATCTATTTCTTAAAACCACTGAGCTTTGTCATCAAATAAAGCTGCTGTTGGTTGGGTGTGTAGCTCAACATTAGAGCTCTTGTCTAGTCCTAGGGAGGCCTTGGGGTCCATCTCCAGCATAGCAAAATTAAACAAAGTCAAACAAACAACCAAACAACAAACCCAACTTTTAGTAATAGGTTAAAACTGAAATGGTTACTCGAGTTACATTTCTTTTTACTTCTAGTGAGATTAAATAGTTTTTAAGTTTATTGGGTTTATTCTGAACTTACTTTGTGAATTATCTTTTCCTTCTTTCTTTCTTTTTTGTTTTCAAGACAAGGTTTCTCTGTGAAGCCCTGGCTGTTGTAGAACTGGAACTCACTCTGTAGACTGGGAACTCACAGAGATCCGCCTGCCTCTGCCTCCTGAATGCTGGGATTAAAGGCACGAGCCACCACTGCCTTGCCCTTATTCTTTTTCTAAAAGTGTATGGATGTGTTTTTATATGTGCTCAAGGAGATAAGAGAGGTGTCAGCTCCCTAAAGCTGGAGTTCTAGGCAGTTGTGAGTTGTCTGATTCCCATGGGTGCTGGGAATTGAAGTCAGATCTTCTGCAAGAAGGACACTAATATGTGCTCTAACCACTGAGCCCTTTCTCTAGCCCATCTTTTCTTTTCTTTTCTTAGACAGGGTTTCTTTGTGTAGCTTTGGAGCCTGTTCTGGAACTCACTCTGTAGACCAGGCTGACCTCAAACTCACAGAGATCCACCTACCTCTGCCTCAAAGATGCTGGGCTCAAAGGTGTGAGCCAAGACTGCCCAGCTTCTTTTCTTATTCTTGTACCAGTTCTCTAGTGACATGTTGGGGGCTGGCTGGAGATCCTGTTAGTGTGCGACAGCACCTGCCCATCCAGAGGCTCTGAGCTGGGCTCCCAACACTCGTGGCAAGCAGTTCTCAACTGCCTAGGACTCCCACTTCAGTAGTCTACCACTGACCACTTTTGTCTTCTTCACCCACTGGCACACATGTGGCACATACATGCATGCACATGGAAGTAAAAATTTCAAAACTGAAATATTTTCCCATGGTAATCATACATGAGTGGCCTTAATCTGGGCACATGTGTGGTAAAAATTCCTTTTCCAACCGTCATTGTCTGCTTTTGTTGTGGTGCTTTTGTTTGTTTTGAGGCAGAGTCTTGCTATGTAGCCCAAGGTAGCCTATGACTTGAGCTCATCCTATGTCAACCTTGTGTGTGCTGAATTATAAGTATGCACCAGAATGCTCAACCTGGGTTGTTTTTGTTGTTATTTTGGTGTCTTTTATGATCTTTATTTTGTCATTGATTTTATGTTCCATTTTTCTGTTCAAAACTCAGGTACTGGTGTGTGTGTATACATATGTGTATGTATTGCATGTGAGTGTGTGTGTGTGCGTGCGTGTGTGTGTGTGTGTGTGTGTGTGTGTGTGTGTGTGTGTACTAGGATACTAGTTCTGAAATTTCCTGTGCTGTTCCAAAGACTTGTCTCTTCTGGCAACAATAACACACTGTTTTGATGCTTATAAATGTATTATTGATCTAAAATTTAATTGATAAGAAATATAATTATTAATTCAAAGTCACATGAGAACACACTTTTAAAAAATGAAATTAAGCCGGGGGGTGGCGCAGCTTTAATCAGACTGGAGGCAGAGGCAGGCGATCTCTGTGAGTTCGAGCAGCTGGCTAAAGTGAGTCCCAGAAAGGGCAAAGCTACACAGAGAAACCCTGTCTCGAAAAACAAAAAAAAAAAAAAATGAAATTAAAAGATACTTTGTAAGGGGCTGGAGGGATGGCTCAGCATTTAAGAATACTGGCTGCTCTTTCAGAAGATCTGGGTTCAATTCCCAGCACCCACATGGCAGTTCATAATCTGTCAAGTTCTGCTTGGTGAAAAGTTCATTTTACTGAACTATTTATTTATGGGAGCATGGGCAGTTCAAAAGGACCACTCCCTCATGATCACTTAGTACGGCCAGCGTTACACACAGATGGGGCAGGGGTGGGCAGAGCTGGCTGCTGGAGTCACAGGTGAGGGGTTTCTCTTCTTTCATGAAGGGCTGTTAACCTCCTCATTACCATGGACATAGCTATCACCAGTGTTGGTCTCTTTATCTCCTTGATAAAACCGTGAACCAGTGGTTCTGTAGGTCCTCAGGGCCACCCTACTTCAGGAGAGCCCCGGTCATGTCAAGCCTGTAGGGAAGACCGATGGCATATCCTTCTACTTATACCATGCATTGCTCAAATTATCATCCAAAAGACAAACGAAAGAACACTAAACAACCTGCATTGTAATATGCACGTGTGGAGCTGGAGAAATGGCTCGGTGGTTAAGAGTACTGCCTGCTCTTTCAAAGGACCCGGGTTCAATTCCCAGCACACACACACTGCAGCTCACAGCTGTCTGTAACTCCAGTTCCAGGAGATCTGACACCTTCACACCAATGCACATAAAATAAAGTTAAATAAATTATAAAATAATAATATGTATATGCTCAAAAACCCTGAAAACAGATGACACAATGAATCAATAGCTTGTATCCATACTAGTTTTGATTTCAGATAATAAATTATTCAACAGAAAATCCTAAATGCTTTTCAAAAATTGTTTTGAAACAAGAGCTTAAGATATATATATGTACAATATATGTATATATGAGAGACTCATGCACTTTTAATTGACTTAATCAGCATAGTTTTCTGTATCTTTCTCAAGTGCATTATTTCATATAGAAATGAGGGACCTGCACACCCCAGGAGACAAGATTCAGTTAAATCAAAGGAGAAGACATGAGCACAAGTAAGAAAAATAGAAAAAAGTAATAGAAAAAGTCAAGAATGTTAAGTGTTGCTAGCATAGTTATGAAATAACAGATGAAACAAAATTCACCATCAGGAATGAGTCACCATAACATTAAACAGGACTAGAAAGAAATGCCATAAGCACGTTTATGCTATGAATTTGATGATATAAATAAATGGAAAAAGTCACTGAGAAGTTAACCTGACTTAAGAAGACAGTGGCAGTCTGCTATCAGAGGCCAAAACAATTCCTCCTCCACATAGCCTGGAGGCACAGATGCCCATGATGTGTCCCGACTGTATGTAGCAGGTAAATTTAATTCATAATTAAATTGTGCATCACAAAGGAAATTCCAAGCCCAGAGGGATGCAATGTGAAATGTATGAGACACACAAGGAAGAATTCTCCCTGCTTTATGCCAGCTCTTTCAGAAAATGAGAATGTTTCTAATTTGTACCATGATATCAGTATCAGTCTGACCCTCAGATCTGACACCAGCATTTCAGAAAAAGAAAACTACACTCTAAGATCTCTTACAGCCAGGCAGTGGTGATGCATGTCTTTGATCCCAGCACTTGAGAGGCAAAGGCAGGCATATCTCTATAAGTTCTTCAGAGCTAGTTCCAGGACAGCCAGGAATACACAAAGAAAACCTGTCTTAAAATAAACAAACAAAAACAAAAACAAAACATCTTTTACAAATACACATGTAGCCAAGCAAATACCATAGACCCACAATTAGCAGACAAAACCTACCCCGTACATAAGAGAGACATGACTCAGAGAGAAGGGCCACCCAGACTCTTCAGGCATTCTATGTTAGGTGAGATTTGGGTGGGTGGGGTTGAGGGGGGTCTCTAGGGAGGGCTTGGGTGCTGGCATGCCCTAGGGTTATACCCACATCTCCCTAGCCACGCATAACTCTGATTCCCAATTGTCTGTAGCCATGCCCAGTCCTGTGCCTGGAACAGGTTTTGCCCTCTTAGCCAGAAGTTCTCCCCAGCTAGCTGTGGGCCCTCCCAGCCTTTGCACCTTCCCAGCTATGTGAACTCTGGCTGAGAGGTGAAACCATTCCCACCTGGGTCCAGTCACGGCCTAGGCATGGTATAAGAAGCCTCAGGCCACATACCCAAATCCTTGCTAGCTGACAGAGTTCTCTCCATATGCTTTAGTGGGTAAAACTCTGGTGAGATGTTGGCAGTGTCCTTTCCACCCTGTGCCTCCTGGGGGCATCCCTGGGAGGGAGCAGTCTCAGGAGGGGGCATTCTTGGTGGGGGCAGTCCTAGGGGCTACTCTTCTCATACAGTGAACCTAGTGGTTTAGACCTTGCCTGGATTGCATCTACCTTGAGGCCCCCATAAAACATAGAGCCTGGGGTTTGAGGTCCTCAGAGGCCATAGGATTCATTTTAGCTGGGATGTCACTTTTGTAACTGGTTTTTGTCTCTGCCCTGACCACTACCCAGGCTTCTCTGTGCTTAGGCCTCTGAAGTTTCTGCGTGGCCCAGGGGAAGAGGTCTTTCTGTTGCATTAAGGTTTCTCCCTTCTCTGGACCTTGAACTCAGCAGCTCATGTACCCAACATGTGACTGGAAGAGGACTGGAGCGTCTGTCATGTCATCTCCACCCACCCCCACACTGAGGTGGGGAGCTTGCTCTTGGGGAGCTGAGCCTAGACAGCTGGGTTCTCCTACCTTGAAGTGCTGTGCCATTATAAAAATCCCTTTTCAATAAAGGATGAGGCTGTTGGGTATTGATCCAGGCCCTCCCGAAACTATCCTGTGTTTCTTTCTTCTTGTCGGCTAGGTCTCTTTCCAGCTGATATTTTCTTATCCCCCTCTTCTACACCTAAGAACCCTTCAAAAAGTGGGAGCTGGACTCCCTCAACTCCCCTTCTAAGATCACTTGAGCACTTTAAAGCCAGGACCTGCCTGAGGTTGTTGGGCCAGTATTTTAGTTGGCCATGTGTCTCTTGTCCCTGCCCACGGAGCCACAAGACTCCCCAGACTTTGCATCTCATAGAAGGTTCCCTTCGCTACCCATCCTGTTAGGGTCCCATCCCATCCTTCTTGACACTGAGTACTTGTCATCTGTTGACTCAAGGCCCTCTGTTGGGCTTCTTCTACCTCCTTGAGTCCCTGGGCTGTTCCTCAAGGCCCCTGGATTCTTACTGGTAAGTCTGTGCTAAGGGAGAAAGAGGAGGAGTTTGGATGTGTGTGAGGTCTCTGGGTAGACCTTCTCAGACCGTGGGTCAGCCCTCACCTTCAAAGCCCAACACTGACCTTTATCCTTGGTGTCCTGTCTCTTGTGAGTTGGAGGTAGAGTCATGCCAAGCCCATAGCCCCTTCAGCTTGAAGGCTTGGGGATCTCCCAATTAAATTCTTGTGGAGAGAACATACTCCAGTACCTGTGTGCTCAGGCCTTGGCTGGATGGCAGGGATGGAGAGAGCCAGCCCTCTGAGGTATTCACAGGGTTCCTCAGTCCTATTATCATGGACAGATGAAAAAAGGGTATCCTAGCTAGGCAGTGGTAGCACATGCCTTTAATCCCAGCAGAGAGAAGGGGATCTCTGTGAGTTCAAAGCTAGCATGGTCTACAGAGCAAGTTCTAGGACAGCAAAGGCTACACAGAGAAACCTTGTCTCCAAAAAAAAAAAAAAAACCAGAAAACAAAACGTGTCCTGTGTAGACTGTGAGGATTAGAACAACAGTTCTCAACCTGGGGCTGAAGGACCCTTTCACAGGGGTTGCATATCAAATATTTACATTATGACTCATAACAGTAGCAAAACTAGTTATGAAGTAATAACAAAAATAATTTTCTGGCTGGGGGGGGGGTCACCACAACATGAACTGTGTTTTAAGGGTTGCAGCATTGGGAAGGTTGAGAAGCACTGGATCTAGAGGGGCAGGAGGGATGGTGTGAGTCCTGGGTCGGTCTTTCCCCTACACTGAGGGCAGGGCCCTGGCAGGTTTGAGGCCTATAGGCCTCAGGGCCGCCTCACCTCCTACAGGGACACTGAGGCTCAGAGACCAAGGTCTTGCTCAAGGTCGAGTCATGGGCTCTTGTTGCCCCTTTCTCCTTCCTATCTTTCTCATTTGTCTCCCCCCATCCTCCTCTCCTCTCTGCCCTTCCCCTCTTCCCTCCCTCCCTCCCTCCTGTCCCTACCATGCTTCTCACCACCCCCACATTCTCCCTGTGGGATGCTCTGAAGTTTGAGGCGTCAGGAGGGGAGGGGGCTGCTTTGCCAGATCCCAGCCTTTCCTCCTTGCACATCTGCATTCCAGAGGCAGGGAGCTCTGGTTTGGGGCAGCAGCCATGGGCACTGGGGGTGAGTGGCTTCAGGGCTGTGACCATACTGCTCCCTTGCCTCGAACTCTAAAGGGGCTGTATCAAGCCAAGTGTCAGCTGGAGCCCGAGGCAGTTAGAGAACACCTGTTCGGAGGCCTCATTCCGATTTCTGGAAGAGAGGCTCCCGCCCTGAGCCAGGCCCAGATCACATTTCCCTGTGAATTCTGGTTCTTTCCCCCTTGGCCCCCTTTCTGCTGCGGTCCTCACTGCTCTGACTCCCACTGTCCCTGCTGACCATGGCTGTGGGGCAAAGCGGTGGGGCTGGGACCTTCCTATCTATGCTGATCCCTCTGAGCCCTACCTGATGGCAGTAGAGACTGAGGGACATGGCAGCTAGGGTAACAGAGCCCTCTCTTCCCGGGAGGCTTTCTGTGCTATATGGCATCTTGTTGCCCAGGCATCCACCCCAGCATTCAGGTCTCTATTCCTGCCACTCTGAGTGCTTGTCTGCCCTGTGTCCCTTGTGGAGCAAACCTTGACCCAGTAACTCCTTGCCTTGCCTGAGACCGCTCCCACATCAGTACTTTTCTTTTTCTTTTCTTTTTTTTTTTGGAGACCCTAGGCCCAAACTGAACTGCTTGGAGGAGGGCAGGCACTGGGGTCCAGAGCATGTCTGCAACATCACTTATTTCCTGTCTGGTCATCTGTGGCCTAATGGCACTGCCAGATGGTGGCCCTTTCTGAGGACTCCATGGAGCAGTCCTATCCCTGGGTCCTATCCCAAGAGGCCTCCTGGGGAACAGCAGGTCCATAGAATTGGACCACTTGTGTGGCCATGGAGTACCTAAAGGGAATCTCTTGGGGAAGGGGGAGTAAGTAGATAGGAGGGGGCTCTTGTAGCTCTAAGTTTTCTCCGGTCTCACCCTACCCCACCCTGTGGTCCCACAGCCACTTATAAAATAATCACTCAGAGGCTTAATATTATTTACAAACTATAATGGCCTATGGTAGGCCTCTTGCTAGCTAGTTCTTATATCTTAAATTAACCCATTTCTATTAATCTATGTTTTGCCATGTGTTACGTGGCTTTGCTGGTCTGCATATTGCTCATTGGGCAGCAGGCTGGCGTCTCTCTAGACTCCACCTTTCTCTTTCCTGTCTCTCTCCTTGGACTTCCTGCCTACCTCTAAGCTGCCTTGCCATAGGCCAGAGCAGCTTATTTATTAACCAACGGGAACAATATATATTCCCGTTGAATATATATTGAGAGGTGAGAAGTTATTTATTTATTTATTTGGTCTGGAGATAAATGAAATTTCTTGGGCTGTAGACCCACAAGATTTGGGCTCCAATGTCTTCCCATCACTGCTTTGAATTTAAGATGATCAAAATCCCAGGGATGCCTCTTGTGCATCAGTCTTCCTGGGCTGCCCCACCAGCAGGCAGATGGACATGGGGTCTCATTTGACTAGTGGGTTGGCTTCAGCTGTGTGAGCCAGGTCATCATGGGAACTTCCTGCTTACCTGTAACTGTGGAGGGTGGAGGAGCATTCCGATCTGAGTAATCAAGTGTTCCTGTGTGGTGACTTTGGGTCCTCTTCAGTAGAGCCCACATTCTGGTGGATGTATGCAGGAGATGCTTGTATTAGATCAAATAACTCTTAGAGACTTTTTTTTTTCAAAGTATAAAATCTTTATCACTGTTAGTTTCGGACCCAGCCCTTGGGGACCCACCCAGTGTCCTGATGTCATCTTATGTTAAAGCTTCCTTAGAGGAAAAAAAAAAAAAAAAAACCTCTCCCCTCTCTCTCTCCCCTCTCTCACCAGAGGTAGTGCGCACCTCTCTGTCTCTGTCCCTCTCTTTCTCTCTCCCTATCTCCTTCCCCCTCCATCCCTCCCCCCCTTTAATAATAACAATTTTCCACAGGGACATGTGTCTGCATGGCGTTTCCATCACTCCATGCCGCAGCCCCTCTGCTGCATCTGCATGATGTGCCTCATCCACCGCAAGGGCACCTTGGTCCAAACCCGCCAAGGCCTCTTGAGAGCCGTTTCACAACATTAACAATCACGACACCAGACCTACTCACTCCCCACTGGAAGAGAATACACAGACAATTATAGGGAACATGGAATGTTGGATTCAACCATAACCAACCAATTAGAACAGACAAAATGTTCACAAAAATCACAAAAGCAGAACTGCATGCTTACGGAAGAGTTTAAGGGTCAGTGAATTTAAGATTAGGACACATTTGGTGTCCTGTGTTAATCACCAGTGTGACAGGTTTTACTGCCTCATGCTTTGCCATCTCTAAGGTTATAACCCCACTGTGACAGACTTTGCATTTCCATATTTTACAATCCCTATTTTAAATGTTTTATTTCCTGATTTACTTAAGGAGATCAGTTAATCTTTAGCAAACATTGGGTATCAGGTGTAGGGAAAAGAGGCTGGCTAAGAAACCCACACTGACCCTGGAGCCCAGAACTAGGGAAAGATGGCTCAGATCAGGGCAGAAAGAAACACAGTTTGCCTCAGATCAGAACCATCTCTGCCCCTGGCCAACTGACTTGTGAAGCCAACCAATCACAGAGCAGGACAGTAGAACCCTGGGCCCCAAGTCAACCCTCCCAAATGTGGGATCACAAGGATGAACCCCAGGCTAGTGCCAACTCACTGTGGACAAGCTAACTTGTACATTTAAAATGCTAATCAACTGGAGAGAGGGCTCAGACGTTAGGAGAGCTTGTTGCTCCTGCAGAGGACCCCGGCTCTATTCCAGCGCCCATACAGTGGCTCACAATCATTCCGGGGGATCTGACTGTAGCGTCACCCTCTTGGCTTTGCCATAGATGGCCACCTATGAAGGTGGCTTGTTAATAGTTGCCTAGGTTGCTTGAACACTCCCCCACCCCCTCCTTGTGTGTCTATACATAAAGTAGAGGTTCCAGTTAGGGTGGAAAATTCGACCTCTGCCTTCATTGTGATTTTTTTTTCCCCTCTCTGCTACTAGAATCCCCTTCACTTGGTACATGTTAGCCATGTAGAGAATGTTTGCTCAGCATTGGTGTCAATTGCTATCCCCAGACCTCCCCGTTCTCCTTTCGCTTCAGAGTGGCGGGATGAAGAAATGCAGCTAAAGGTTACAGAGCACCCAGGAGCCTAAGGGCACGGCGTTGTGTGTGTGCCAGCTGCCAGCTTTCACAATGTCCTGTTCCAGATCCTAGAAGCAACACCTCACATTGGTGTTCCCTGGAGGTCTTTTCCAAATCCTGAGGGGAGTTGGGAGTTTCTGGGTTAAGATGGTCTTTCCTGGTGGTGACAGCCTGTCGTCTTGGTCACCCCAACACCCCAACTGTCCTTGGGTTTTGTTTTGTTTTGTTTGTTTTTGGACCAGTGAAGACATGGACTTGGCTTTGGCAACAGGGATAGTTTGTCTAGCCAGATGGCTCTGAGGGCTTTGCCCTACCGATGACCTAACCCCGCCTCCTCCCATGAGGCTTGCTGCGCCGCCCCCCCCCCAAAAGTCAGGGAAAGGGGGTGTCTACCCAGTATCCAGTGAGCAAAGGCAGCAGATAAGCAGTTTCATCAAGACTCCCTGTGGGCTGTTAGTTTTTATGTTCATATAATTATCTCTCTAGCAAGCAACAGGTTATTTCCTTTTAGTCCTTATATTGTTTCTTACCAAGGACTCCAAAGCCCAAGTTAAAACATGGTCTCCCCAGTGTGCTGTGGTTCCCTTGACCCGTGAGTAACAAGTTTATTGTGGTTCTTACATCCCTGAGTGTATTCTAAAGGAAAGCAACTGCTTAAGGTGTTAGGTGACAAATCAGGCCCTTAAGATGATGAAACAGCTGTGATTACCCTGAACAAAAGCTAGCAAAGATGGCCATCTGGAAACAGAAACCGAACTGCAGCGTTTCTCAGAAACCCCGTGACTGCGAGGGGTGGGCGGGGCTTGTTTATCAGATACGGTCTTACTCATTTTTCCCTAAAAGGTCCATGCACCACTGGCCAGAGGACATCTGCTACCCATAAACTGGACTGGTTGTGACAGGCACATCCCCCTCGAGGCAGGCACAGCCTGGGAACCCTATTCCATCCAAGACAGGAAAAAAAAATTTCCCTGAGAGGACGACGAGATCTGCCCCTTGCACCTTCAGGATCCTTGTCTTACCGGGATCTTATCTCCCTGCTTAGATTGCTGCTCTCTCCTCTGGTGAGACAGCCTGGAAGCTTGTCCCTCAGTAAACTTTTATTTTCTATCCCAACCCCAGTGGTCTGTATGGTGGTTTCTCTGAGCTTAACACAGAGGAAGGATAAAAGGGTCTTTGAAGCCGGGGAGGTGGTGGTGTGGCACACCTTTAATGCCAGCACTCAGGAGGCAGAGGCAGGTGCTGTGGGAATTAGTTCCACCAATGGCTTTGTGGCTTCCTATCTGCCTACAGGACTGCTTAAAGTGGGAGAGAGACAGGGTCGAGCTCTCTTGAGTGGTGGAGACCGAGTCAGGCAGCGTGGAGCAGCCTGTGTCAATTCCCATCTTTCCTGGGCAAAATGGAAGGACTCTGCCACGGATCTACCTTATCCTGTGTCTGCGAGTCTGCTTTCCCATAGCACCCATTAATAAATTGATATGTATTCATATATACACACTTTTGGCTCTCATTTCAGGCCGGCAATCTCTGAGTTCGAGGCCAGCCTGGCCTACAGAATGAGTTCTAGGACAGCGAGTTCCAGAGCTACACAGGAAACCCTGTTTCAAATAGACAAATTAAAAAGTAAATATAGTCTTTGAGTTTTTACTAGCAACACAATTTTCAACATCATGAGTAATATAAAATATTGGGAACAGAGTGTCCATGTATCAATTTCAGTTACATGGAGTTTAATGTAGATTGGTGTCAATACCTTTGTAAACTAAAACTCTTACGCTCACCAACACAAGGCTGACTGCTTCCCATCTATCCATTGGCCTGGGGGCAGCCCCCACCCACACTTGCTCCAGCATCTCCCCCCAACATCAAGTTTCTAATCGTCTCCCACCACTAGGGTCTCCTGGGCTAGTTTTTTACCCCCAGAAGGCAGCCAGGTGGCCAGGAACTCCTGGCCAGGGTGGGTCAAAGGAGCCAGACTTCAACTTGAAGGTTCTCTATTCCGGGCAGTCCCAGAGGATGACTGTTGCACGTTATAGATGGTAATAGTGTCTAAGGTGGAGCGATAAGATGAACACGTAGAAGGATAACAGGGCATGGAACTGGGTGGGTGGGGGATCTGGGAGAAGTATATGATCAGAAAATATTGTATGAAAAAAAATTTTTTTTGATTAAACCAGATTTTAAGTAGGAGGATTGAAAGGGTACTCAGAAAAGACACACAGGAGGCATACTTTAGTGTCTTGCAGTAGCCACACATGGTGTGGCCACTTTGGTGGCTCTGAAGTGACATGTGAAGGAGTTGCTAAAACTTCCTTCCTCTCCTTGGTCAATGATAACACAGGGTGGCCGTCTGTAGAGGTGTTTGAGTGGGACTACAGTCTGAAGACTGTAAGCGTCTAGATTTGCACATTGGGTTTGAACAGGTCCTTTTACTGTAAACGGGGTTGCTGGGAATTTCTAGAAAACTGCAGGTCTGCAGCTGGGAAGGGAGAAAGGCCTTACTTAAGGAAGTGCCCTGTGGAATTTTGACTTTCATCTGGTGAGCCAGAGTCCACTGAGGGCAGCTCTGTCCTGGGCCAGAGCACCCTTCAGGGCAGAGGAGACTTCAGGAGCCTCCTCCTCATTGTGGGCAGTTATGGAGAGAGGTCCATGTCTCTGTCGCTTCCTGTTGCACTTACAAAATACCTGGGCCTAGATGGCGTGCAAAGAGCAGCACATTCTCAAAGGGCAGGAGGCAGGATGTTTAAGGCCAAAGTCTGCAGAGGGCCCCCAGTCCTGCTGCATCTGGTAGGCCTCACCCCTGTTCCTACACAGGCTGGAGGGTGAGCTGAGCCCTAAGCCAGTGACATCCACTTCAGCCTTTCACCATGGTTGCAGTGTGTGTCCTACACAAGTCTGCTGTCACCTACAACCCCACAGCCCGATAAGTGCGTGTTATTGCCTAGAAGCCCTGAACAAGCGTGCACGGAGCCCTGAAGAGCCACGCACTGGGGAAGACACATCTGCTAAGCCTCTGTCAGCAACACCAGACAAGGAAGCTACAGTGTGTTTCCACAAGAGGGGACAGACCACTGTGCCACACAACCTCCTGGAGGAATCTCACTTGCCTAATTTACCCCAACACACACACACACACACACACACACACACACACACAGACACACACACACAGACACACACACAGAGACACACACATACACTTGCCAGTAAAGTTTGGCTGCATGTAACACTGACCCACGTTGTTTGGGGAAGCCAAGGACAGTGGTCACCCCTAGGGGACGGGAGGGGGGGGGGCCCACGCGGGCGCGGGGATGGAAGAGAGGGAAGGAGAACAGATGGGAGAACAGGAAGCAGCCTTCTGGGACATGGAGCCTATGGGGGGGGGGCTCGAGTTATAAAAATGTTTCCAGTTTGTGTATAATTTGTATACACTTACATATGCTTCTGCATACACAATTATGTCTCAAACACTCCAGGGGGCTGGAGACAGTTCAGCAGTTAAGAGCTGAACATATTGCTCTTGCAAGGGCCATAGCTTGGTGCCTACGTTAGACAGCTTACAAATGCCTGTATCCACAGCTCCAAGGAGTCCAAGCCCCTCTCCTGAACTTTCCTGGTACCTGCATTCCCCATATTTACATAATTATAAGACAAATAGGGACAATTTGAAATTTTTCTTTTCTGTGTATGTATGTGTGTATATCCCTTACAAAGAATGAATAGTTTGGGGGAATGCCTTGCCTTTGATGCAGGGAACAGAAGTGTGGGCCATCCAACTGGTTCTGGGCCCTTGACAGAAAGTGAGAAATGTCTTGTCAAGAAACAAGGGGCAAGAGAGATGCTAAGTGGTTGAGAACATTTGCTGTTCTTGCAGGAGACTTGGGTTTGGTTCCCAGCACCACATGGTAGCTCATAACCATCCATGGGCACGCAGCACGTACACATACACATGCATACACTCAGGCAAAACACTCATGCACATAAAGATAAATCCTAAAAAACTAAAAAAAAAAAAAAAACCCAAAAAACAAAACAAATGCCCATTTGTTCATCAAGTGGCATCATCAAGAAAACAAAAAGACCAGCTGGAGATTGAAAACATGGCTTATAAGGCATATACTTGAAGACCTCATATCTAGAAATATGCAAAGTATTAAAAAGAGAACCTGATTTTTAATGGGAAAGTCAGGTGTGGTGGTGGAGGCCTGAAATCCTAGCACTTAGGAGGTGGACATAGGAAGAGTCTGGTTTTTTGCTTTGTTTGTTTGTTTGTTTTTGAGACAGGGTTTCTCTGTGTTGCCCTGGCTGTCCTGGATCTCGCTCTGTACCAGGCTGGCCCCATACTTACAGAGGTCAGCCTGCCTCTGCCTCCCAAGTGCTGGGATTAAAGGCGTGTACCATCTCTGCCCAGATCGTGGAAGAGTGTGATCTTGAAAGACCCCCACCAAAGACCCAGACACAGTTCCCCCAGAAACCCAAAAGAGCTGAGGGAAGAAATATCTTGAAAATAAACAAAACTGAGTCAGTTCCCCCTTCCTGGAGAGGGTGAAGTCAGGTGTTTTCAAAAGAACAAAGTCAAGATGTCTGATGGTAACCGATTAACCATGAGATGCCCCTCTCCAGAGATAACATGACCAGACCCCAGAGATGGGTTGTAAAATTCCTGACAGGGCAAACAGATAAGCTGAAATAAGACAAAGTCCAGACCCAGGAAAAACAGGACCAATCAAGGATGGACCCGTACTAACCCCCTCCCCTCTAAGAAATTTTATAGGTTTTGCCTATAAAAACTAACTTCCCCAAGAAAGGGCAAGCTCCTCCCGGCCTCACTGCTACGAGTGAGTGCTTTGGATCGAGCTTCCCTGACCGTGGCTTGTAAACATGAATAAACCTTGCTTTTGCATTCTGTACCTAAAGTCTCTGGTGGCTTCTTTGGGGACGTGATCTGGGCATAACAATCTTGAGGCCAGCCTATTGTAGACAGAGTGAAACCCTGTCTTAAAACAAAATGGAAAAATATGTGTGTGGGGGGGGAGGGGGTAAGAAAACTCTCCACTGAGTGAGAAATGTGAAGAGCCCATAGCACACCACAGGTTCCCAGCATCGTGAGACATTTGGGACACAGAAGAAGCTCACGATACCAAGTGTGAGGAGGCTGGTGCCATAATCCTGGTGGGAATTTAAGTTGATCCTATGGCTTTGGTGGCTGTTTGTAACCAAATAACCATAGAAATTTCACTCCTAGGTACTCTAGAGCAATGAAAAAGCATTCACACAAAGATTTGTACACACCGTCCAGAACGGCTTCATTTATAATGGCCCTCGGCTGGCACAAACCCACAACATGTGTCCGCAAGGGACTTAAGCAGGTGATACAGGTTTGTTAGAACATTTAGAAGGTATAGCTGTGCAAAGTCAAGGACAGGGTGAACCAGTCCTCCTGGGGGTATGCCATCCACCCAGTGATGGTCAGGAATTTTGAGCTCGGGTGCCTGGCTTGCAGTTTCCACTGGTCCTGAGGGCTTGGAGTCTTGCCAGCTAATTGTGGCCTGAGTAATGGGGTTGGGAGGATTTGCTTCTTGTGTTGAAGTGCCCTCTTGTGTCTATATTTGGAACTGCAAGCACAACCGCTGATGAGTTAGGTAATAACCCAGGTTGGTTGGGTTGGGGGAGGCAGTTCTGAGGGTTGACCAGGTTCGTCCTCAGACTGAAATGGTTGCAGAGGTAGCTGTGTTCTTTGGAATACCCCCTTTTTTTTGCCGAGAAAGCTGACATTTTAGCATTATAGATTATGCATACCTGCCTGTAAGAAGTCTCTCAGTTTTTCCAGAATCCCTACCTGTGTTTTCTTCCCTGTTTGGTGCAGGCTCCTGGAAGCCATATTGTGAGCGTGACCTCACTTCTCAGACCACATGGATAGGACCACGAATGGGAACTTGGAGAATACAGTCCAACCAAGGTTCTTTCCCTGGGAATTTGGGAGGACAGAGATGCAGAGGCAGTCACCATGGTGACAGGGAGTGGTGGAGGAGCCACAGCCTGCACTGTATGTGGACAGAGTGGGAGAGAAAGCAGGTCCCCTGAGGAGAAAGGTGACAATGTTCACAGAGACTCCTTCTAGCCCTGAGGTGTGGCTGTGAACAGCTCGTAGGCTTCTGATGGCGCATCCTCGCTGTCAGCTTGACTAGATTTGAAGTCACCTAAGAGACACTATCTGGTGTGTCTGAGAAGGAGTTTCTAGAAATGTGTATCCACGGAGGGGAAGACTCACCTGAACATGGGTGGCATCGTCCTATGGCCTGGGGTCCCAGACTGAATAAACAGGAAACAGGGAAGATGAGCTCAGTGCTGGCATTTGTCTCTGCTTCCTGACCACAGACACCATGTAACCAGCTGCCTCATGCTCCTGCTGCCATGGCCTCCCCAAAGTACTCAGAGTCCCTCAAAGACCACCAAGAGACCAAATCTGATGCAAAAGCAAAGAGTCTTTTTATTGAGAGTTAAATGGGGACTCTTGTCCGACTGATGCAGCAGCAGAGCAGGAAAGACCCTGAGTAGCGATGGAGCAGGGTTTTTAAAGCAAGGGGGGGGATAGGGGTCTACAGACTTCATAGGAGCAGACTCGGGATTGGTTTATGCGAGTGGCAATCATGTTAGTAACTTTTAATTGGCTAGGGTTATTTGGGGGTCACAGTTTCCATTTTTGGTCAGGCCTGGACAAGTCCCAGCTCTGTCCTTGAGCTGCCATGGAGGCTGGCTGGCCTCTCACGTTCACAGTGACCCATGCACATAACTCTAAGTTGGTGAGGGGTCCCAGGCAGTAAACATCTGGCTGAACCTTGAGCAGTCAGAGTACGTGCAGAAAGGGAGCTACTGCAAGGACTATGTCTTTTGTTCGTGGCCCTCCCAGAAACTGCTTGCTCAAGTCTCAGGAAACTGAAATTGAGGCCTGATCTCTGAGAGAAGACCGAGCAGCCTGTTATGGCATCTGCCTGGTCCTTTCACTCTTGTGAGTCAAGATAAACCCTCCCTTCCTTAAGTTCCTTTGCCGGGCGCTTTGTCATCACAAGGAGAAAAGCAATCTTGTTAACTATGCTGTAAATCGCTTCTTGGAGGCCATTTCTAGTGTCTTCATTCATTCATTCATTCATTCATTCATTCATTCATTCATATTTTCCATCAGCACACCCTTACTGAGACTTTCTACAAGTCAAGTGCTGCTCTAGGTGCAGAGAAAGGAGCGGTGGAGTGCTGCAGCGCCGGGGAGCCGGACATTCCACCCACAAACACACAGCCTGTCAGATGTTCCCGGGGCTCTGCAGACAAGCTGAGGAAGAGAGACTGTACCTGCTGCAGTGTGACTGCTGTGTTAGCAGGGGCTAACTGTAACGTTCCTGCTGCTGTAACAAAATTCCTAAGGCTAGTTAACTCATAAAGAGGAGAAACTTATTTCTCCACCTGGAGAGTCTGGAAGTCCAAGGTGGAGCCACCTTTTGGTGCCTGAAGTATCTTGGAGGGGGAAACACTGCCACCTCGTGGTGGAAGTCAGAAAGGCAGGGGAGTCCAACTGGACCTTCACCCAACTCACAACATTACCTATCAAAGTTCCCATCTCTTAATGCTGTGATCGTGGCAGCAGCTGGCTGATGCTTGGAGAAGACACATTTAAACAACAGAAGGTCACATGTCAAGAAGGCTTCTCTCCTAAGGTTAGGCTTGAGTCAGAACCTGAAGGAACGGCAAAGGCGGAGGGAGCTAGCTCCTCTGCCCAGCATCTTAAGGTAAAGAATTCAATGGAGATAAGAGCAGGTGCAAAGACTCTGAAGAAAATGGGCTTAAAGAGCACTAGCAAGTGTAGCCAGGGGATCGAGTGAGGCTTTAGCTAAATCAGAGCGGTCCGGGGAGCATGATGGGCCAGGCCATGTCGGGAGTGTGGACATTCAAAGGTTTGAGTTGATGTCATGATCTTATTTACTACTAATTTATTTATTTTCCTATTTATTTATTTTTAAGAGACAGCTGGGCCTTGAGTAGCTAGCTCATCTTGGGGCTTGAGTAGACCCATCTGGGACTCAGACTAAAAAAGCTCCCCAGGGCTGCTGGTCTCTGCGCTGGAATGCGCAGGCGCAGATGTTCAGCTTGCTTTAGAGTCTGCTTGCTGGAAAATTGGAACCTCAGCCCAGAACAGGCTGATTTAGGTTCCGGCCACTCGTCCTCTACATGTCCCTGTACACTCAAGTTGTTCTGGGAGTTCCATCTTCTCCCCCCCCCCCGCCCCATGAAACTGAGAGCTAGGCAATGTGCTTAGAGGGAGGGGCCCCAGGGGAAGCTGGGGCAGGGGAAAGCGGGGGCTGTAGTTGCCTAAGCCTGAGGCTCATATCCAGGCAGTGATGGTTGGCGGACCTGCCTGGTGCCTGCAGGTTCTACCATGAGAGCTGTTATCAAACCCACAGTTCACCTCCCTTCTCCCATTTCACTGACACTTGGGGGCCTCCTGGCACAATGTCACTGTCCCTCTTTTGGTGGAGATTTGTATATGGAGAAGTTGTATTTCACAAGTCTGGATCCAGGCAGAGGAGGTGGGAGAAGACCCTGGCAATCCAAAGAGCTTCCCCTGTCCCGTGTAAAGGATGGACAGAGGCACAGACGCCGCTATGAGGTGCCGGACCTCTATGGGCCATATGCTCTGAAGTCTGAAGAGGAGTGAAGACATGAAGAAGCATTGTCAACCACTAGGGGACCAGGGAGGTCCAGGCTCTGCTGGTAAGGTACTTACACTGTAAACACGAAGACCAGATCCACATAAAAAAAAAGCCAGCTGTAGTGACACTTGTCATCTCAGAGCTGGAGACAGGCAGATCCCTGCTAAGCTAGTTTCCTGGGAGAGTTCCAGGTAATGAAAGACAATGTGACAAAGAAAAAGATTTCATTATATATATATATATATATATATATATATATATATATATATAAGATGTAATCTAGCCTACACACACAGTGCACTCACATATACATCATAATCACACACACACACACACACACACACACACACACACATACACACACACACTCACCACGACAAGCACATTGTGGCCAGCCCAACCTCAGAGAGACACAGCTCTCTGAGATCACCAGACTGGGCCTCCTTGCCTTGGGAGAAAAGCCTTTCCCAAATACCCCCTCCACACACTGTGTCCTCTTAGAATGAACGAGGCACCTCCCTCTCTGTACTAAGGAGACTGGCTTGTTTGAAGGCTCCCTCGTGTGTTCCCTCTATCCTTGGGAATGATGTGGTGCTTCCAGCAGGGCGGGGAGTATCTCAAGACCCACTGTTGGGTTGTTAGAACCCACATCAGATCTGAGCTTATTTACTCATTCAGCTGCTATTCATGGACATTGCTCACACTCAGCGGTTTGCATTAACCGTCAACAGCAGAGTTAACTGAGCCTGTTTCACAAGCCTTCCCAGGAAGAATGTGAAACAGAGCATCAGTAGGGCACCAGGTGACCTGGAATCATCAGTGGTGGCCCATTTTCCCACTTTATTAATCTATAAAAGACACCGTCATGGAAAATGAATCCCAAGCCACAAGCCCTCATTTGCACAATAGTGGGACAGTCCCTCGCTGCGCCACCAGCTACCCTGGTGCCGCCACTCCTCTGCCAAAACCCCGCGCCTGCTTTCCAGCCCTCCCGAGGAACGTGACACTTCGTTCCAGGAGTAAGCAGGGGCATCCTTTACCAACTACCAGGCAGGGTGCGGAGCGGATCCAGGCAGGGCGGGCGGGGAGCCAGCTCTCTGAGGTGCTCTTCCCAGCTCTTCCTGTGCTGGCCTCTTTAGCTTCTTCCACAGTTCTTTTCTTCCATCATCTTTTGTCACACAGACCCACAGGTTCCAGTCTGTGGCCGGCACAAAGATGCTGCTTGATAAGGGGTCCCCGGCCTGAGCCCGGCTGAGCCGTGGTTCTGGGGATCAGGGTCCAGCTGTGGCAGTTCCAGTGCCCCCAGATGTGGATCCGCTGAGGTGGCTTTGCCCCTGTGTTCTAGGGTCCAGATAGATAAGAGTCCTTCTTGCAGAGATGGGAGAGACAAACACAGCCTCTTCGTGTTAGCCACTAGGCAAGGCAGGCGCCTGCAAGGCAAACTCCTGTATCCGTGCCCCTTCAAAGTGTCCAAGCCTTTATTCTAGATAACACTATAGGATGCAAGCTGGGCAGACCTAGAAGCACTCAGGCTCACCATTTTAACTTTTTTTTTCCTTTTTTGGTTTTCTTGTGACAGGGTTTCTTTGTGAAACATCCCTGGCTGGCCTACAACTCCCTTCGTAGACCAGGCTGGCCTCGGACTCATAGAGATCGCCTGCCTCTGCCTCCTGAGTGCTGGGCATTTTAACTTTTTATTTACAATTTTTAGCTTTAAAAAAAAAATGTGTGTGTGTGTGTGTGTGTGTGTGTGTGTGTGTGTGTGTGTACATGCCATAGTGTGCTTGTGGTGGTCAGGGGATAACTAATAGGAGTCAGTTCTCTCATTCTACCTTGTGTATCCTGGGGAGCCAACTCAGGTCAGGCTTGATGGCAAACACACATCACAAGCCATCTTGCTAGTCCTCCCATCCCGTGTGTGTGTGTGTGTGTGTGTGTGTGTGTGTGTGTGTGTGTGTGTAAGGGGTGGTGGAAGGAGGAAAAAGAGAAATGATATAATTATATTTTAATTTCAAAAAAAGAAAATAAAAAAAGTCAAATGCCTTAATGAGATTCATTACTGTGTATGCCAGAATAAAAACTAATAAAAACTTTAGAAAAAAATTCCCTAAGTAGCATATCAAATGGTTGTCAGAAAGGGCATCTTAACCTGATTCTCATCAGCTATGGAAAGCACAGAGGGTCAAGCTTCCTGTGGTACTTGCAAAGATCTGAAGGGCTTTTTCTGAGAAGCACCCGCAGCCAGGAGTTCGGCTTTCAGGGCTGGTTCTCCCACCACAGACTGGAAACATCCATTAGCAGGGCCATTAAGCTGCAGCTGCCAGGGCAAGGGCAAGGCTGGGGAAGGGGCCTTTGGGCCAGAGCAAAGCTTCTGATCCATCTGGAAAGGACTAACAAGCCTGTGCCAAGAGAGCTTCACACATTATCTCATGTAATGCTCACCGCAGCCCCATAAAGTTGGTAATTTTGAACCTCGAAATGGAGTGAGGGCTCCCATCCCTGCAATTTACAGTGACACTCCGCATGGGTAATTACTTGAGTGGAGTCTTGCAGAGGACATTTCCCAGCCCTGCCGGAGAATTCAGGAACGCAGGTCCGCAAGTACCCTTTTCTTCAGGCTCCAGTGAAGAGAGTGCTTAGTGGAAGGGCCACTGTGCTGTGTGTTTTAGTCACTAGATGTGTCTGTCTGCAGCTGTGTACCCAGAAGGTATTGCTGCTGCATACCCTGTCTCCCCACTTCTCTCACTGGCCACAGTCCTGCGTCTCCAGGTACCATCCGGGGAGACACTTTGTGGCCTGGGGCAGATGGAAAGCCCTCCAGCCCTCTAGTGCCATTCTGGTGTTTGAGAGTCAGGTGCTCACATCTTCAGTGGAATCTGGCCAACAGCTGGCTTGAGAATCTGTGCCAAGGAGCTCTGGTGACTGGGAAAGGCCAGCGTGGAGGCCAGCAGCATTGGCAGATGTAGAGAGCTGCGTACAGCCGCACCCCAAAATAGCGCTGGCTTTTGCCTTCCACCCTCCCGACCGTGAGTACTCTCTGTGAAAAACAACTCCATATTTGGCTTGGCATCATGACATGGTTTGCTCAGGCAGATGTGTACCAATTCAATAGCCCCACATGGCGTAAGGAAGTTGGTAGAGCAGGACCTATACAAGGTTGGGACAGAGCTCCTCCAAGAGAGAGAAGACACTTGTTAACGGCCTGAATAAACAGCTTGAAGAAGAGCTCGGTGTTGCCTTTTCCTTGCTGGTTGAGGTAGCCGCGACAATTGGTGGCCCGTATGGGGACCCTCGGAACTTTCTTCGCTCGCCTCCTGAAAGAGCTCAGAACTTCTCGCTGCCAGGGTAGGTACCTGGTAAGTCCCCGGGTTGGTTGGGGAACCGCGACAAAAGCGGGTTTTTTGCTCTTTTCTGTAAATAAAAGAGAGCGGATATCGTAGAGCCGCGACACAAGCGGACGGGAAACAAATCTAGTCGACTAGTTGCACTCCACGGACGCGCGGGACAAAAGCGAAACTCTGGGGCTGTTTGGCAAAGGCTCCGAGAAACCTCTTAGGCTTGCAACTAAGGGATATTCGAAAATGGGCGCTTCTTCCTCGCACCCAATTTTTTTGGCTCTTGATGAGCTGCTTCGTTCCAAGGACATAAAAGTTAGAAGGAGTGTGTTACAGAGATTTGTTGGGGAATGTGATGTCATGGCTCCATGGTTTGTGGACACCGGGAGCCTGACACTTCTCCTCACCAATGCAGGGCTTGCAGCTGCAGTCCTCCAAATTACTCAGAGGCGAGCAGCTAATACCCAGTCCCAGGGCTGCTTCAAGTGTGGAAAAAAAAAAAAGGGCACATACGGCGTAGCTGCCCGTCCAGAGGGGACAATGGTCAGGAGCCAGGAAGTAGTCAACGCCCTGTTCAACCGGGACTTTGCCCAAAGTGTAAAAAGGGAAGGCACTGGGCCAGTGAATGGCGATCCGTAAAAGACATACATGGACAGCCTATTGTCTCAGACAGTCTTCCAAAAAACGGCCAGCGGGGCCCTCGCTCCCAGGGCCCTCAAATATATGGGGCAATGGAGACCCTGGGACAGGAACAATGACCCTCCCTCCGCCATCCCAGGAATCGCAGAGAGCCATTACAGGCTCCCCAGGGCTGGACCTCCGTGCCACCGCCGGACTCGTACTATCACTCCAAATGGGGCTTCAATTGGTGGACACAGACTTCTCCGGCCCCCTACAACCTAATACGGTAGGGTTGCTTTTAGGGAGATCCTCCACAGCCTTACGAGGCCTTCGTGTCCACCCCGGTGTGATTGATTCGGACTACACGTGGAAAAGTCAAAATCATGGCTGAATCCCCTAAAGGAATTACGGTCATTTCCCCAGGTGACAGGATAGCTCAGATTGTCCTACTGCCCAGCTTGCATGGTTTCCATCCAGCGCATAAGGAAGGGAGAGATGACAAAGGCCTCGGGTCCACAGGAGTTGATTTTACATTCCTATCATTAGATTTGGATATGAGGCCCACCCTGGAATTACAAGTAAATGGAATAAAGACTAGGGGACTCCTGGATACGGGTGCTGACGGGAGTATCATTGCCTAGAAGGACTGGCCCCGCGGGTGGCCGATTCAACAATCCTCTCAGACCCTGCAGGGGCTGGGGTACGCTCGCACCCCGGATATGAGTGCGTCTGAACTCAAGTGGCAGGATGAGGAAGGGCACTCTGGTGTTATGCAGCCTTATGTTCTTGAACTCCCTGTATCTCTCTGGGGACGAGACCTCTTGTCTTCCATGGGATTCAAATTGACTAACGAATTCTCTTTAGAATCACAAAAGATAATGAAGAACATGGGGTATCATCCTAGTTATGGCTTAGGCAAACATTTGCAGAGAAGGAAGGAACCCATACCTACAGTGCCAAAAAGTGATAAGAAAGGTCTGGGTTTTTCTTAGGGGCCGCTGAGGAGACCATCCCCATAACCTGGAAAACAGAGGAGCCAGTATGGGTTCCTCAGTGGCCACTTTCCTCTGAAAAGTTATCTGCAGTGCAGGAACTAGTGAAAGAACAGCTGCAATTAGGCCATATTGTGCCCTCTGTGTCGTCATGGAATACCCCAATATTTATAATCAGGAATAAATCTGGTAAATGGAGACTTTTACATGATCTGAGGGCAATTAATGAACAAATGCAGGTTATGGGGCCCGTACAACGTGGGCTGCCACTTCTCTCCTCCCTGCCAGAGGGTTGGCCTATCATTGTTATTGATATTAAGGATTGTTTTTTCTCTATCCCTTTGTCCCCTAAGGACAGCATAAGGTCTGCTTTCACCTTACCTTCCATCAATCATGAGGAACCTGATAGAAGATATCAGTGGGTCGTGCTGCCCCAGGGAATGGTCAATAGCCCCACTATGTGCCAGCTTTATGTTACAGCCGTCTTAGAACCAATTAGAAGGAAGTTTCCAACAATGAGGTGTATCCATTACATGGATGACATTCTGCTTGCAGCAAAACAGTGCGATATTTTACATCATGCCTTAAGGGAACTTGTTGGCTGCTTGAAAGCAAAGGGCTTAGAGATTGCCCCCAAGAAAGTTCAACAGGACACAGTTGTACAGTTTTTGGGCTCTAGACTTACCCCTCACGTTGTGACCCCCCAAAAGGTGGAGTTAAGGAAGGATCATTTACGCACTCTTAATGATTTTCAAAAGTTGCTGGGAGATATTAATTGGATTTGCAATAGCCTGCAAATACCAAATTATGAGTTAAAGCCTTTGTATGATATCCTTGTTGGGAGCCCAGCCCTTGATTCTCCTCGGGAGTTGACCCCTGAAGCAAGGGAAGCACTCTCTCAAGTGGAAGTGGGACTCCAAAAAGCCTTCCTACAAAGAGTGCCAGACCCCGCTAATGTGTGTTTATGTATCCTAGCTACTTATTTTCAGCCCACTGGGTTGTTATGGCAGACAGGACCCTTGTTGTGGGTGCATCCTAAAATATCTCCTGCTCAGACCTTACAATATTATCCCTCTGCTGTAGCGGTGCTGGCACAGCAAGGTATCCAGTTATGTATACAACATTTTGGGTTTCCCCCTAGTGCACTCATAGTCCCCTATACTGCCAAACAGATCATTACCCTATGTGCTCTTTTGGATGAGTGGGCCGTGTTACGGTGCTCCTTTCACAGAGCTATTGACTGTCATTATCCCAAGCATCCCTTGATGACATTTTATCAGGCACATCGTGTAGTTTTTCCCAGGTTAACTGCCCCACCAACCCATACCTGGGGCGTCTGTTGTCTTTACTGATGGCTCTAAAACAGGGCTTGGAGCCTATATGGTAGACTCCCAGCAACCCGCTAATCGTCAGTTTCAACCGGGAGTCCCACAACAGGTGGAGCTGCAAATTGTATTGAAGGTCTTTGAAGCTTGCCCTTTCCCTTTTAATTTAGTTTCTGATTCCAGTTATGTTGTTAATGCCCTGAAGATTTTAGAATGTGTAGGCCAGATCCGTTCCTCCAGTCCTGTTGGCGTGCTATTTTCGCAACTGCAGCGATTGATTTGGCAACGCAAGAATCCTTTCTTTGTCCAGCATATTAGAGCTCACACGGGGTTGCCGGGTCCCCTGTTGCACGGCAACCAAGTAGTTAACTCCTGTACCAGACAAGAACGGATGTTTTTAGCGTCTGCTATACAAAGAGCTTCTGATTTTCATAGAGTTCCATGTTAATGCACTCTGCAGACTAAATTTGCCATCTCTCGCGCTGAAGCAAGAAAGATTGTTTTAGATTGCTCACAGTGTGTCGTCTTCCATCATCCCCCTAGTCTTGGGGTTAACCCTCGGGGCCTACTCCCCTTGAAAATCTGGCAGATGGATGTTACACACATCCCAGAATTCGGTCGCCTTAAATATGTACATGTTTCTGTGGATACATGCTCAGGCGTTATTCATGCCACCCCCATGGTCAGAGAAAAGGCTACTCATGTTATATCCCATTGTTTAGAGGCCTGGGCAGCTTGGGGAAAACCCCTCACCTTAAAGACCGATAAGGGACCTGCCTATACAGGCTCCAAATTCACTTCCTTCTGCCAACACCTGAGTGTTCAACTTTTGCATGGCCTTCCCTATAACCCTCAAGCCCAGGGTATAGTGGAAAGAGCACATCGCTCACTTAAAGAAATGCTCAATAAACAAAAAGGAGGAATAGGTCATAACCGACCACCCAAGGAACGACTTTCACTTGCTCTCTTTACCCTGAATTTTTTTGAATTTGGACGCATCAGGGGAATCCCGTGTGAACCGACACAACAACCCTGCCAGTCCTTCAAAAGGCCTGGTTATGTGGAAAGACATTTTGACAGGCCAATGGCATGGTCCTGATCCCATGCTTGCATGGGCATGATGTAGCAGGATTCTTAAAAGTTCTTATTAATAAAATCAAACCCGAGGCAAATTATTGGGGTCCATGCTGGTAGATCAGAGAGACAGAACAAACCACAGCTATCTCACCTCGCCGGATCCTCATCTGGTCTTGTCTCCTCAGATTGGAGGCCTCTGAGTCCTCATCCGGAATGGGTCTCAGCTGAATTACTGCTCAAAAGCTTGAATGCTTATCCAGCCAAAATCTTCTAGTTTCTGGTCCTCATGCCTTATATATCTTTCTGCTTTCTACCACCACTCCCTGGGATTAAAGGCTGGCTTTCTGGGATTAAAGGCATGTGTCACCATGCTTGGCTATTTCCAATGTGGCCTTGAACTCACAGAGATCCAGAGGGATTTCTATCTCTGGAATGCTAGGATTAAAGGTGTGAGTGCCACCATTTTCTAGCCTTTGTATCTAGTGGCTGTCTGTTCTCTGACCCCAGATAAATTTATTAGAGTACACAATATTTTGGGGAACACAATACCACCACAGCACGAGGCTCTGTTTGTGTGTTTCCACAGGAGCAGCAAGACCCAATCTGGGTGCCTGAGAGGTTGGTGAGAAGAGCTGCAGCGGCCGCGGCTAACGATGCTGACAAAGCAGATGATGTGGACAATGATGACCTGGCTGATGCTGATAACGGGTGCTCCAATGGTGATAAAGGGACATGAATTGTGGGCCATTCTGAAGGCCTGGCCATTTCCCATGCCTCTTACTTCCCAATCAGGGGTTTTTCCCTTCATATTTACTACCAATGAATCTTTAGGATGGCCACATATGCCAATGGATAAAAGCACAGCACCTAATAATTTCACCCTAGCTAGTCTTGAAGATACACTCTGTTTTTCTACCAGGACTGATAATGTCACTAGTAATCCCTGTATTGTTTTGCATCGACAAGCCTTAGGCCGGTTTGAATTCCCCAATATCACTGGAAATAAAGAGGTAGGGAATGCTAGTATTTTTCTTGGGACAACACCTAGAGCAGTTGGGAAAGGCAATGGTACCTCACCCCTGGGACAACCTTCTGTTCTGCCTCGGTGTGTAAGTAAGCCTGATTGGCCTCCTGTTTGGACAGGATGTCAGGGTGGCTCGCCACCCAACTGGATCAATATTAATAAAACCCTTTCATTGTCATTGAAAGGCACTCCCCATAATAATACCTTCTCAGGCTATAATTATTCCTTTAATAATCCTGTGATGACTACTCAATCCAATCCGTTTGACTCCTGGGTCATGTGTGGTCCACGGGGTGCTTGCAGCCAACTTAATGCCCTTGGCTTTGTGGATGGGGGATCATTTAGAAGATGCAATTATTATTTTCATTCTGGTGAAATATTTGAGACAAATGTCACAGTGCAGTGTAATAAGATCATAGATTTTAAGCCCACGCCAGTTTGTGTTTGGCCCCCTTTTTTGATGATTGTGTTTAATTATTCCCAGACTGTTTTGAATTGTAGTAGTCAGAAATGCATTCTGACTCAATGTTGGAGTGCTTCAGAGCATGATGCTATGGTAATTGTGAGAGTGCCTATGTATATACCTTTTCCTGCCAGGGTGATGGATGATGAGTTGCCTGTTTTATTGAGCAGGCATAAGAGAGACTTTGGTATTACTGCGGCCATTGTAACCGCTATTGCTGTTTCTGCCACTGCGGCCGCAGTTGCCGCTGCTTCTCTTGCCACTGCTGTTCCCACAGCTAAAGCATTAAATACCCTTTCAGGATCCACTGCTCAGGCTCTTTATACCCAAATGGCCGTTAATATGCAGTTACAGCGTGGCATTGTATTGCTCAATCAACGGGTGGATTTATTGCAGGAGCAGATAGATATTTTACAACAAGTGATTACTGCAGCATGTGTGGTCCCTATGAGTGGTCTATGTTTGACTACCGTGCAGTATAATAATTTTAGCAGAGCCGCTAATTATTCAAAATATTTGAGTGCTTTATTGACAGGAACCTGGAATGCAGAATTTGATAATCTGACCAATGTTTTGCGTGCTGAGATTATTATGATTAACTCCACGTAGCCTCTGCTGAAGAGATGCTGGATTGGCTGCGAAGTTCTATTAGCTTCCTGAAGGAGTGGGCGGGGTTAGGTGCCTTATCGGTCCTTGTGATACTTGCCTTTCTTGCTTGCCTGTGGTTTGTCTGGAGAATGTGGTTTACACAGCGCCGCCAAGCAGCCATGATCATTCAAGCCCTTACTGCCATTGAGGCAGGACAGTCGCCCCAGGCCTGGCTGGCCACACTTAAAGACCTCTAGGCGCAGGATGCGAGGCGAAGCACTGCACTCGGGGCCCAGTGTGGCTGGGATCCGAGGGGAGCAAGTCTGATTGCATGCGGGTTGGTACCGAACTCCCGCCTCTGGAAAAAGGTACCAGACGGGTCAAGTGTCCTCTGGGTGGATGACACCTGGACAGACACCAGTACAATGTCCTTGTTTGCCAGAGATCAGACCTCTACTCTTGCCTGCTGCCATATAAACAGAAAGGGGGAACTGTAGAGAGCTGCCTACAGCCGCACCCCAAAATAGCGCTGGTTTCGCCTTCCACCCTCCGACAGTGAGTGGTCTCTGTGAAAAACAACTCCATATTTGGCTTGGCATCATGACATGGTTTGCTCAGGCAGACATGTACCAATTCAATAGCCCCACATGGCGTAAGGTTGGTAGAGCAGGACCTATATAAGGTTGGGACAGAGCTCCTCCAAGAGAGAGAAGACACTTGTTAACGGCCTGAATAAACAGCTTGAAGAAGAGCTCGGTGTTGTGTTTTCCTTGCTGGTCGAGGTAGCCGCGACAGGCAGCAGAAACCCTGATCTATTTCCGATCTCCACCATCTCATCTCCTCAGTATCCATTTCCTGTCTGACTACCACCAGTCCTCTGGGCCCTCACCTTCCCTTCTCCTCACTGGGAAAGGAAGGGCTGTGTCCCACAAGCTCAGCCTAAGGCAACCTTGTCTGTTCTATGCTTGAGGAAACTGAGGCTCCAGTGGCCAATGAAGCCTATAAAGGTCTTCTCTGGCTGAGCTGCATTCAACTTGACCAAAAAGCAAGTTGGGGAGGAAAGGGTTTCTTTGGCTTATGCTTCAGCACTGCTGTTCACCACTGATGGACATTGGAACAGGAACTCAAACAGGGCAGGATCCTGGAGGCAGGAGCTGATGCAGCAGCCGTGGAGGGGTGCTGCTTACTGGCTTGCTTTCCCTGGCTTGCTCAGTCTACTATCCTGTAGAGCCCAGGACCATCATCAGCCCAGGGATAACACCAAGGCTCCAAATCTCATTCTTGCTCATAGCTACATGCTTGTAAATTGTGGTACCCCTCACACAAGTTGGGGGAAATGCAGATTCTGAAACAGTAGGAGAGCCCTGGGAGTTTGTATCTCTTTTCTTTTTCCTACTGTTTATTTTGAAATATTTATTGTTATTTTATGTGTGTATTTGGCCTGCATGTAGATATGAGTATCATGTGTATGCAGTGCCAGCAGAGGGCAGAAGAAGGCTTTGGATCCCCTGCAATGCCACGTGGATGGTAGGAACCAAAGCCGGGGCCTCTGCCAGAACAGCAGTGCTCTCAGCCACCGAGCCATCCCTCCAGCCCTGGAATCTGCATTTCTCGTAAACTCTAAGATGAAGCCCTTGAAGTAAACTTTGGCTAGCAAGTGTGTGTTGCATTATCTATTTATTTTTTAAAGTATGTATTAAAAAATATTTCCTCTTGATTCTTACTGCAACCTAGTGTCTTAGGGTTTCTGTTGCTGCGATGAAACACCAGACCAAAAGGCAAGTTGGGGAGAAAGGGTTTATTCAGCTTACCCTTCAGCATCGCTGCTCACCACTGACGGAACTCAAACAGGGCAGCAGGATCCTGGAGGCAGGAACTGGTGCAGCATCCATGGAGGGGTGCTGCTTACTGGCTTGCTTTCCCTGGCTTGCTCAATCTGCTTTCTTATAGAGCCCAGGACCACCAGCCCAGGGATAACACCATGGGCTGAACCCTCACCCACTGATCACTAATTGAAAAATGCCTTACAGCTGGATCTCCTGGAGGCATTTCCTCAACTGAGGCTTCTTCCTCTCTGATGACTCCAGCTTGTGTCAAGTTGACACACAAACCAGCCAGTCCTGACAGAGTGGTGTAAATGCATTTGTGTCTTGTCTTCTTTTTTATTTTTGAGACAGTTTCTGTGGTGGTTTAAATGAGAATGGCCCCCATAGGATCATTTGAATTCTTGGTCCCTAGTTGGTGGAACTATTTGGGAAGGATTAGGAGGTATGGTCTTGTTGGAGGAGGTATGTTATCGGGGGTGGGCTTTGAGGTTTCAAAAGCCCATGCCATTCCCAGTTCTCTCTCTCTCTCTCTCTCTCTCTCTCTCTCTCTCTCTCTCTCTCTCTCTGTCTCTCTGCCTCATGTTGTCTCAACATGTATACTCTCAGCTACTGCTCCAGGGCCATGCCTGCCTGCTGCTATGTTCCCTGCCACCATGTTCCCTGTCATGATGGACATGGACTCACCTTCTGAAACTGTAAGCCCCAATAAACTCCTTTGTTGTGGAATATTTGTTTAACTAGGCAAATATGTGTAACATTTGTTTGTGCTGCATTTGTTTAATTATATAAATATGTGTTGCTGTTTTACCTTGCCTGCCTAAGGAACATGATTGGTCTAATAAAAAGCTGAATGGCCAATAACTGGGCAGTAGGGGGATAGGCAGAGCTGGCAGGCAGAGAGAATAAGTATAAGGAATCTAGGCTTGAGAGAGACTGAGGGAGAAATAGAGGGAGATTCCTGGGGTCAACCAGGCAGCCACCAGCCAGCCAGACAGACATGGAGAAAGCAGGGAAGTAGGACATACAGAAAGAAAGAAAGAAAGAAAGAAAGAAAGAAAGAAAGAAAGAAAGAAAGAAAGAAAGAAAGGTAAAAAGTCCTGAGAGGCAAAATGTAGATGAAGAAAAACAGGTTAATATAATTTATAAGAGCTAGTGGGACAAGCATAAGATTCACAAGCATGAGCATTCATAACTAATAATAAGTCTCCATGTCTGTATTTGGGAGCTGTTGGTGGCCCCAAAGAAAGCCTACTACACTCTTTCTTCTATGAGTTGCCTCTGTCATGCTTCTTTGTCACAGAAGTAGAAAAATAACTTGGGCAGGGTCTGATATATCTTAGGCTAGCTTTGAACTTGCTATGTAGCTGCGGATGACCTTGAACTCTGACTTTTCTGCCTCCTCCTCCAGAGTGCTAACTAACAGGTATAAGCCACCAGGCCCAGTTTGTACAGTTCTGGGGTCAAGACCCAGGGTTTTGTCCATACTAGGCAAGCACTTTGACAACTGAGCCACATCCCTAGCCTACATTAGTATTTTATAGGCTGGTTGGCCAAGGTCCAGAGAGTTGACGTGCTGTAGTCAAAGCCCCCTGTGAGCAAGCAGCATCCAGGAGAGAGCCCTGGCAAATGATTCAGTTTCTCTGGCTTGGCCCATCACACTGCTCCCCTGCAAAGATGCATAAATTGTTGGCCCCAGACTGCCAGACAAAATCCTGTAGCTGTTGCAAACCATTTCATGTGTTTAATGTCACTTGAACCCTACTGCTGAGAAGCAGCCTTGAGACTGTGATAACCGTTCTGTTATTCTGAGGTCCCATTGTTCTTGGCCTAGTGAGATACCCCATTAGAAAAAAAAAGAACCCTTAGAGAAGGCTGGAGGTGGGGAACACGTACATCCTAGAGCACGAAGCTTACTGTTTTCCTGTGCCGGATCAAGTGCGCTCTGAGAGCTGTCCTTGGCAGGGAAAATGGGCCAGATAAGTGATACACTGAAAGAATAGAGGTTGCTGAGATCTGCCAGAAGGTCTGTGATGGAAGAAATGACAGACTCCTTGTAGGAGAACTGTGGGCTGTGCCAAGGGCACTGAGCATGGTCAAAAAGCGGGGCAGGCTCAGGCCAGGCGCTCAATTTCTACATTTCCAATCCAGCAGGACATGGGCTTTTATCTGCAGTCAAAACCTTCTAGCCTTTGACAAAAGACCATACACTCAGGAGTTCTGATCTTAGGGAAGAAAAGAAGAAAGAAAAACACTGTGACAACTGAGCTCCTAGGCAACTGAGACTGTCTAGGGTGGAAGGTTGGACGTGTGGCAGACTAGCTGGGGAACAGAGGCCAGGGGATGGAGGTGCCATCCCCAAGGCTGACAGTGCTGGTCCCAGGCTTCCCTGCTTGTTATGGGCAGCCGTGAAGTTACAGTTTGGGCCCCTTAAGTCATTCACCTGGCTTACCTCTGTACTTTCTCATGGCCCAGATCTTGTCTGACTTTTCTGAAATAGCTCAAAGGGGATCTGGATTTAACAGCCCTGGCAGAAATGTGTAAGGTTCCTATTCAGGGGTAAGGGTGCTACCTCCAATGGTTGCCAAAGGCCCATGTATTACAATCTGGTCCCCAGCCTATGGCAATATTGGGAGCTGGTGGAAGCATTAGAAGGAAGTAGAAGATACTGAAGTCTGAGGAAATGTGCTCTTGAGGGTGATATTGAGCCCCAAGCCCCGCCTCACTTTGCACCTATCATACACCCCCCGAAGCAACACGGGCTTCAACTATGGAAACCACAAACCCAAAGGAATGTTTGCTCTTTTCAACTTGATTATCTCAGGTATTTTGTCACAGTAACCTCTGACTAACACGAGGGGTACACACGAAAGAAGGTCAAATCCTGGATACGGCCCCTCGGGCTGGGGGAAGCACATTCCAACAGGCTGGCATCCCTCTCAGTTCCTGTGCAGGACGCGTTCTTTCTTAGGTCTCTATTGATCTGCCATTTCTAGCTGCCTTGTGTTTGTCTGGCTTTGAGTAAATGTTTGTTGGTTGAATGAAGGGATGAACTATGCACACAAGGCATTTTCCCTTTCAGTTCTTACTCTCTTTTCTGATAAACTGCTTGATTCCTTCCTGTCTGTAAGACAGGCCCTGGACTTGGCACTGGCTACTTTTAAAAACCAGGGTATGTGTTTTCTTACTTGCTGAGCTCACTTACTGACTTGGAGAGTGGTTTCTTTTTTGATTATCTTTGTAGGTAATAGCACTCTATATTTCATTAAAAAAAAATTCTCTGGATGGATTCCCCATCAGAGTCCTCAGATAGCAAGGTGCTGTGGGATGTTCCGTATGTTAAATGTGTTGCTCTGATTGGTTAATAAATAAAACACCGATTGGCCAGTAGCCAGGCAGGAAGTATAGGCAGGACAAGCAGAGAGGAGAATGCTGGGAGGTGGAAGGCTGAGGCAGAGAGATGCTGCCAGCCGCCAAGATGAGGAGCAGGATGTAAAGTACTGGTAAGCCACAAGCCATGTGGCAAAGTATAGATGAATAGAAATGGGTTAATTTAAGATAGAAGAACTAGATAACAAGAAGCCTGCCATGGCCATACAGTTTGTAAGCAATATAAGTCTCTGTGTGTTTACTTGGTTGGGTCTGAGCAGCTGCGGGACTGGCGGGTGAGAGAGATTTGTCCTGACAGTGGGCCAGGCAGGACCAGGAAAACTCTAGCTACAGCAAGGTCCACAACACACTACTGGCCTAGTCTCACTAGGCTCTGAGCAACCTCAGGCGCTCAGGCACCCTTTGTCCCTGGGATTCTGCATCCTTCTGTGGGGCCTGAGTTTTCCCTGCATTCCAGTGTGGCCAGGAAATTCTGCTCGCATGTAAAACTGCAGAGGATGCTGAGAAACAAGGTCTTTCTAATGCGCAGCCATCATCTTCAGTCCGTCTTGTAAGACAGGACGGGCAGCAATGATCAGTATCTGCTAAAAACAATGGGTTTCAGAAAGTGGGGCTGGCCGGTTGTGGTGGTGCCAGGATTTGCTGAAGGAGACAGAGACAGGAGGATCATGGGTTTGAGGCCAGCCTGGGCTAGATGTTGCTGGGACGGTGGTGGTGGTGGTGGTGGTGGTGGTGGTGGTGGTGGTGGTGGTGGTGGCAGTGCATGAATTTAATCCCAGCACTCAGGAGGCAGGACAGGTGGATTTCTGTGAGTTTGAGGCCAGGCTGGTCTACAGGGAGAGTTCTAGGAGAGCCAGAGATACACACAGGGAAACTCTGCCTCAAACAACAGCAACAAAATGTGAGACTGGAAATGTAGCTCAGTTGCTGGAGCTCTTGTCTAGCATTCAGAGCCCTGGGTTTAATCCCCAGTGCTATACAAAATCCAGGGAGTTGGCACATGACTGTAATTCCAGCATTTGGAAGGCAAAGACAAGAAGATCAGAAGTTCAAGGACATCCTCATTTATATAACACGTTTAGGACTGGGACAAATGAGACCCTGTCTTTAAAAATATCCTAAACGTGTTATATAAATGAGGATGTCCTTATATATTAAGCCGGGCGGTGGTGGCACACGCCTTTAATCCCAGCACTCGGGAGGCAGAGCCAGGCGGATCTCTGTGAGTTCGAGGCCAGCCTGGACTACCAAGTGAGTCCCAGGAAAGGCGCAAAGCTACACAGAGAAACCCTGTCTCGAAAAAACCAAAATATATATATATATATATATATATATATATATATATATTAAGAATCAAGACGTGCCTCAGGGCTAGAGAGATGGCTCTGTGGTTAAGAGCACTGGCGGCTCTTACAGAAGCTGGGTTCAGGTCTCAGCACCCACAGGGTGGATCACAACTGTCAGTAACTCCAGTTCCAGGACCCAACAGCCTCTTCTGGCCTCAGCAGCCACCAGGCACACAGGTGGTGTATGAGCACACATGCAGGCAAAACACTCAGACACATAAAAGAACATGGATTTTTTTTTTTTAAGTACCTCATTTCCTCGTTTAAAATCAAATCAAATCAAGGGGGTCTGGAGAGATGGCTTAGTAGTTAAGAGCACTGGCTGCTCTTCCAGAGGACCCAGGTTCAATTCCCAACACCCACATGGCAGCTCAAAACTGCCTATAACTCCAGTTCCAGGGCTTCTGACACCCTCACACAGACATGTATATACATAATGCACATAACACCAGTGCACATAAAATAAAAATAAATTATTAAAGTCAAATCAAGGGCCAGTGAGATGGCTCAGTGGGTAAAGGTGATTGCTGCCAAGGCTGACTTGAGTTTGATCCCTGGGACCCTCATGGCAGAGGAAGTAAACCAACTTTTGAAAGTTCTCTTCTGGTCTCCCCATGTTGCTATAGGGAGCCCATCAGAGATGACCACTCAGACACAGTTTACAGCTAATTGAAAGTCTGTATTCCACCTGACTGGGACTACAGTCAGGCATCTGGGACCTAAGTGTAGCCCTGAGCATTTAGACCAAGGGGCTTTTAAAGGCAAAACCCACATCCTGGTATCTTGCTCTGCAGCTGCAGGGGTAGGTTTGCATAAGCAAGCAGTTTCACAGAAGCTAAGTAAGTAAGATAAGTTAGCTAGAACATCCTGACCTCTAGTTCCTAGAATAGAGTTGGGTAGTTTTCCATGGGATCCTCCATCAAAGAGATCAAATTCTAGCTAAACCTGAAATGGCCTCAACAAGAATACAAGATGGAGGAACCTCTGCACTCTCTTGCCCTGTCATGAGGTGTGTGTATGCACACACATGTGCACATGTGTGCATAATAAATAAATGTGATAAAAATGGAAATAAAGAAAATGAAACTGGGCTTGCAATTGCCACTGTCAAGGACTGGGCCTGGCTGACTGACTGTCAATGTGTGGTAAGACTGCCTCCCACATACCTGTCACTGATGTTAGAGTAACTAAACCTTGGGAGTCATACTCTTTCTGCTCAGGGCCCAGAGGAAGGCACTGTGACTCTGAAGAGGGAGAAGACAACTACCTAGGGATTAGCCATAGGCATGCCTGCTCCTGCTGTGACAGCCACACCTTGAGATCAGGGTCCTTACAGTGTCCCTTCAGTCACCTCTTACTCAGGGCTGTTGTGGAATATTAGTTTAAGATGTGTTACATTCGTTTATGCTGTGGAATATATGTTTAATGACACAAAGATGTGTTGTATTCTCTTATGTTGCATTTGTTTAACTCTGGAAAGCTGTGTTACTTTGCCTGTCCAAAACACCTGATGGGTCAAATAAAGAGCTGAATGGCCAATAGACAGGAGAGAGAAACAGGCAGAGCTGCCAAGCAGAGAGAATAAAAAAGAGAAGAGGAGGAGTGAGAAAAGGAGGAGAGGAGGACACCAGGGGCCAGCCACCCAGCCACCCAGCCACCCAGCCACCCCACCCAGCCACCCAGCCACCCAGCCAGCCGCAGAGTAAAAAGGAAACAAAGGTATATAGAATAAAGAAAGGTAAAAAGCCCAGAGGCAAAACATAGTTGAACAGAAATGGGATAATTTATATTAGAAGAGCTGGCTAGAAACAAGCCAAGCTAAGGCCAGGCATTCATTCATAAGTAAGAATAAGTCTCTGCATATTTATTTGGAAGCTTGGTGGTAGGCCCCCAAAGAGTAAAACAAAAACAGAAGCAACAACAACAAAAACAACCACACAGGGACCTTTTTATTTGCTTTTGCTTTGGGGGACTGTGTGGTCAGAGGACCAGTGCATCTGTGGGTCCCAGGATACCCCCAATAAATTCTTTGGGAACCCTGAGGATAAATATTTAATAATTTCAAATGTTTTACAATTCATACTAATGACACTGTCTGGAAGTGTCCTTATGACTATTAAAATGGTTTTTAAAAATACTTCTAGAATGATCTCTGGGAACCTGAGGGACCCATGACCTTTGTCTACACAAAGCTTTTTTATATAGATATCGGGAGAGTGGGTGTCAGTCAGGGAATGACAAGGAAAGTTGACATTGTCATCTTGGGGCATTTCAGGTGAATTTGACGAAAGGAATGTTCATAGAGGTGAAATCAGGTGTAGAGAGCCACAGGGCTATCCCTCAGGATATCAGGCAGCCTGAGGGGCTGAGAGGAGCTATTAGGAAGAGGGCTATTAGGAGGGAGTCTCTGGGGACTGCCTCAACCACAGTCTCCGACAGAGAAGGCCTGTGGGAAACGATGTCTTGACCACATGTCCCCTTCCTCCAGTTCTCTTGTTAGTTTTTTTTCTCTCTCATCATCAAGCTGAACTGACTTGGAAGTCAGAGGCTAGGGAGCAGACATCACGCAGGGGTCCAGGACCTGTTGAAGGTGGAGCCTGGAGTGACAATGGAGGATGCTGATAACTAGCTCTTCTTCAGTGCTTGCCCCCCACGGATGAACTCCGAGGCTGTTCCCCAGTCACAGAACAAGGCTGAGAATAGTGTGTGGGTAGAGAGTGAAGGCATGCAAGGTAGCTTTTGCTGAGAGGACCAGGGAGGGCTTGCAAGGGCTTCTAGTTGGGTCCTTGTGGGTGAAGAGGCTAGCAGAGGATGCATGTACAAGAAATGCTTGGATGAGGCTCAGGAGAGAAGCAAACGGAGCTCTGGAAGAAAAGGAGCAATGAATCTCAGGACCCAACAGTGGCCGGTGGCATTGTTTGTATACCCAGGGGGAGGCTTGGGGGTGGGAAGGGTGTGCATGCTCAGACAGGACTGGGCAGAGGATGAAATCACTGCTTTCGATGCAGCAGCTAGCTGTCTTTACTGTCTTTGAGAAGGCCAGAAAAGGACACTCAGAGGTCGTGAGCACCTATGGTGGTCACCATCACTGAGTTCCCTGTGTTCATGCCAGGGGCATCTGTGCCCATTTTCTACACTAATCACCACACTTCTGCAAGATAGGAATCATTGCCTCCTTAAGGATGAGGAAACTGAGGCCTGGAGAGATGAAAATCTTTACCAACGTTACACAGTTAGGAGGTGGCAAAGTCAAGGCTCAGTTCCAAATACAATGAGCTTCCTGTTGTGTTGCTGACCATGTTGGAAACGAAGACCTAAAATAGGGGCTTGCAGAAGACTTAGGGGGGGGGGCGGTGGCAGCGGGGAGGGGGACAGACCATGCAAATCACTGAGGAGAGGTAGGGTGAGGTGTGAGGCACTGAGGAAAACAGGTGCTTCACCCTCTGAGGGGCCAATTCTAGTGACCACTGGCAGACATGGGGGTGGGCAGGGCTCCTTCATGGAGAGGCTCCGCAAAGCAAGCAAATGGCAGGAACAGTGTGGTTATTAGCACCCAGCAGGAGACATCCTCTGTGAGAGTCTAAGTCTGAGAGGGAGTTTGCCATACAAGGCATAGGGAGAGACTTTGGATTAGCTTCTGTTAGATTTAGGTATCAGCTCAAGTTCCTAAACAGAAAAATGATGGCAGCAGTTAAGGAAGATTGAAATCTTCCCAGGTACACAGTGTACCACCCAGACCAGCCTTTGAGAACCACCGAGTTAAGTGAGCGCCTCAAGACAGGTGGCTCGTGAACAGGGGTGGTGTCAGAGTTTTCCCTGTAGCCCCAGGCACACATGAAAACAGAAAGCCAACCTTGAAAACACAGCTCACATACGAGCGGGGATTGCGTGTCCGCCTCCTTCTCTGACTTAGTAAGTTTAATGGACACTGCTATTACTTACCTGGGAAGTGAACGCTCACAACTAACCCCCCCATCCCCCGCCCCGCCACCGCCGTGTGTGTGTGTGTGTGTGTGTGTGTGTGTGTGTGTGTGTGTGTGTGCAGCAGAGGATCTGAGGATCTCCTCCATTGAGACAAGGCAAGAGCCTGGAAGACAATTTTAGCGTGGTGTTTGTTTGTTTTTGCTTTAATGAAATTGTCGAATTAAATTTACACTCTTTTGGGGAGATTGAGAATTGATGAATGAGGAGGAGGAGGAGAAGATGGAGTGAATTGCTGAGCTGGTGAGCAGGTACTTAAGTTGCCTGGACAGGTGATAGGAAAAGCCAGCGATTATTGGTAATACACATCTGGCCTACAGGAGGCGCTGCATTCTCCATAGAGAAGAAGCAAAGGCCACTGACGCCGAGTCTGTGCTGTCAAGCGGAGAAATCATAGTTGCTGATCCTAAGACGTCACCTCATCAGGGATCCTTCTGCCTTACTCAGGATTAGGTATCTAACCCACAGACCTGGGTGTTGGTACTGATGAACATCACTGGGATCAAGGTGTTAAAAAGAGATTGTCTAGAAAACAGGGTGTTACGGGTTTGAGTGTGAATGTTCCCTGCAGGCTCATGTGTTTGAACACTTGCTTCCCAGATGGCGGAGCTGTTTTAGAAGGCTGTAAAACATGGTGGCGCCTCATGGGGGACGGGGCCCCTGGGGGCGGGCCTTGAAGTGTGAGAGCCTGACACCACATCCATGTCCGCTCTCTGCTTCCCGGTTGTTGCTGCAATGTGGCCAGCTGCCTCACACTCCTGCTGCAGGGCCTTCCTTGGGTTATATGCAGGGTTATATGTCTTCTTCAAGCAGAATAATGCCGCCTTCCTTAAATGACTTTTGTTACATGTTTTGTAACAGCAATGAAAGGAGTAACCAGCACACAGGGAAAATGGCTTTAAGTTGAAGCGGGACCTGAAAAAAGCCACAGAACAGAGTGGAAGGATAGTCACTAAGGGTCAGAGGTGAAGAAAGTGCGGTGACATTCCTCCAAGGGTACAGGGCACAGGAGTACTTGCAGTTCTGTGTTGATGAGGTACTGGAGAACTAGTGTACAGCAAAGTGGCCATGCTTATTAATAATGCATTAATTTCATCGCTGCAATGTGCTAAGGGAATAGGTGTGAGGTCTTAGCACACACATAGCTAGGAGAGTTAACGGATGTGTTAAATAGCTTGAGTGTGCTAATCATTTCAGAATGTATAGCAAAACATGATGTGTACCTTCATACCTGCAACTTCCTGCAGTATGCGTGTGTGTTCGGGTATATGTGTGGGTTCAGGTGTGCACATGCATGCCGCATGTGTAGAGATTGGGGGATGACTTTAGGTATTAGTCCTTGGGCACTTTCCACCTTTTGTTTGAGACAGGGACTTTCATTGGTCTGGAATGTCGCTGGTAGGCCTGGATGTCTGGCCCATAAGCTTCCGGGATCTCCCTGGTCTCTGCCTCCCATCTTGGCCATCACTATAGGCATGCGCCATCATGCCCAGCTTGCTACATGGGCTCTGGGGAGCTGAACTCAGCCCCCCACACATGTGATGCAAATGCTTTACCAGCTGAGCCATGGCTCCGGCCTGCAAGCAACCTTGATTTCTCAGTTATACCCCATTAAAGCTGGTGGTAGTGGATAACTATCTAGGGACTGTTTGCTTTCCTAAGAGAAGTGAAAGGTTCCTGAGTGACTGTGGAATTCTGGGAAACCACAGACCCCCAGCTTCAGGGCCATGGCGAATGTGTGATAAAGCAACGATGAGAAAATTCTAGTTACTTTTGCCTCTCTTGTTCTTGAAAGAGAAGACTGCCACCATATTGCTAGTGGCCTTTGTGGCCCTTGGGACTGGGGCAAGGTTTGAGGTGACTATCACCTCCTCACTCTTCTGGTCTATGTGCTTCATGATTTCAAGTCCTAGGTGCCTATGCTTGACCTATAGGTAAACAGTGTTTCAAGGGGAAAGGGGACAGAAGGTAGTTGTCTGCTGACTGGTTCATGTGGTCACCAGGAGGCCTCTGTGGGTTGCTGTGTGGAGATCATACTTCCTCCTTCCTCCCTCAAGTTCTCAGATCTTCCTTGGCTCCTCCCAGCTTTCACCTTTCCCCAGAAAAATGTTCTTCAGGCTTCTTGGCAATGTAAGTGATGAAAAAGGGAGCCCCTCCCCCCACGTCCCCCTCTCCCTGTTCCGTTCTCCAGTGTCGAGTCATGCAATTCAGTTGGTGCCATAAGTTGAAGTAAGAAACAGTGGTCACACTTTTGTACCAGGCAGTAGTGGTTACTTAGCAACGAACAAGAAGCTGTGTAGAGCAGGTTGTTTGTGTCCAGGTTGTGCGTGTCTTAGTCGCTGCTGGAGGCAGAAGGCTGGCCACTCAGTGCAGCATGGACTTGTTTCTCCAGAACTCACTGCCGCCAAGTCGCCCAGCGGAGTCCGAGAGGCTGTGGTCATCCTGAAACTGCTTCGTAGGCCGGAGCTAATTTTATGAGCAACTAGTCTTATGTGTGCATGTTTGACATTTACACTGTGCTGGGCTCATAGCAATTCTCCTGTAGTAGCTTAGAAGAGCTTAAGGCCAGCCTTAGCTTCTAAATCCATCAGTACCTCCTGTTTTCTGTTGCTTGGGTAGTATTTTATTTTCATCTCACCTCCTGCAGTAGGGGTACAGAAAGGAGAAGGCAGGTGCCCAAGGTTGTAAATGGGCAGCACTGTGTTTGATGGACTGCTACCTGGTCCAAGTGTGGTCCCTGGAGCCCCCCATATCATCGTGTTAAAAAGCATATTTGGGCATGGGAAGAGAGGAATTGGTAAAGGGCCTGCCTTGCAAATGTGAGGAGCTGGCTTTGTGTTCTAGAACCCACATTTAAAATAGAAAATAGGCAGTTTTGGGGCTGGAGGGGTGGCTCAGTGGTTAAGAGTCTATACTGCTCTTGCAGAGGACAGAGCCTACATTGAGTGACACACAACCACCTGTAACTCTAGCTCCAGGAGCACCTGACACCTCTGGCCTCTGTAAGCGCCTGCATTTACATGCACATACCATGCCCTGCCCCCATACTCACACTTACAATTAAAAATAACATATATATGCATATATATTTAAAGCTAGATGTGGTGGCATATGCTTATAACCCCAGCATGGGGAAGGAGAAGGAGACAGGTGAATCCCTGGGGCTTGAATTGAACTCCAGGCCAATGAGAGACCATGTCTCAAAGAGGAACATGGAATTCTTAAGGGTGGCACCCAAGGTTGATCTCTGGCTTCCACTTGAACCCGAGCACATATGCACATGCACCTGCACGCACATGTGCACCCCCATAACACATACATTAAAAATGGCATAGTTTTCACATTATTAACACGTGAAAGAAAGGTATTTTCCTTTCCTTTTCCCTGTGCTCTCAATTCTTCCTTCACCCCAGATCTGCCCACTCAGTCCCACATGTGGGGTCTGTACGAGATCTCTGGTTTGAGGTTTACACTGTGACCCCTCGAAGATGGTATTCCTGGACATCTGTGACATGTGTCTCCACTGTCTCAAAGCCCAGCATAGAATGGCTACTGTGCTGGCCGGCCTTCCTTCTGGGTGAAGATGTGCGAAGAAATGAAGCAAGATTGTAGCTGTAGTGTCCACACTGCCTTCCACATCCCTGGGGCTCTAGTGGTGTGTGCTGAATGAACGAGTGAGGTGAATGAAAGATTCCCAAGCTATTCTGTATGCTTGCCATTACAGACCAAGGCAGAACAGGATGGTTTCCGCTACCTGATACTCAGGGGATTATTTTTCTGTAAATGACACTCCTTTTGCCTGTTGCTGGAGAATGATACGTTCTCATTGTTCGGATTATTGTTCTCTGTAATTATTGTGGTGACTCGGGGAGAGGAGTGGCGCTGCCCCCTCTTATGAAACAGTGAGTCGGTGTGAGTCAGGCATGAGCCGTAGTGAGTGTTGGTAGTGAGTGTTGCAGTCAAACAGGTGGCGATGGACTGCCTCCTGTACCTTGTGCCAAGACAGATGCCATGATGGCACCGCTCTCAGGAGCCTCTCAGAGGCGTGCTGAGAGAGTGAAGAGGCATTCACATCCTGGCTGGGTGCTTCCCATGCTGAACGGGAGCCTTGCTCACATGGGCTTGTTTCTGAGATGTTTTGAGACGTGTGTTTAGAAGCTGGCTCTTCAAATGCAAGTGAGCAGGTGTTGGGAAACTGCTCAGTGGGTGGGTTCACCTGCTGAGCCCTCCAGCTTGAAGGATGGCTTAGCTGATGCTTGTTGCCTAAGTGTGAGAACTGGAGTTTGGATCCTCAGAACCCATGTAAACGCTGGATGGGCTAGGCAGCTTGTGTGTGCGGGTGGAGTGTGGGGGTGATCGTAGAGGAAGATGCAGACAGGGGATCCCTGTAGGAAGCTGGCTAGCTAGACTATTGGAACCAGTCAGTTCGGGGTTCAAGTCAGAGACCCTGTCTCAACATATAAAGTGAAGAGAGATCTAAGAAGACACTGTACATTAACCTCTGACCTCTACATGCACACATTGTTGCATCTCTACACATGTGGACATGGATACATATACACAGCAAATACACACACACACACACACACACACAAACACACACACACACACACATTAAATAAATAATAAAACAAATCATGCTAGTAAAAAAAATCTAGCCCACTTTAGAGGGTTGATTCATACCTCTCAGGTGGTCTCATGGTATTTGTACTGGAGGTGTCTGTCTGGGACACACACAGGACTTTATCTCCTCCACTTACACTAATGCCTGAGTCTGAATAGGCCCATTTGCAAAACACAGGCTCAAAGTTGAGATTATTAAGACTAGCAGCTCCTCATGGCAGAAAGTCAAGCTCCAAGCATTTTTTAGCTCAAGTCTGTCCATGTGTTCTTGCCCTGCCTGATTAATAAACCAATGAATGATCTTCACCCCGCCTCCCTGCTGCTGTTGTCCAGATAGGGTCTCTCTCTGTAGTCCTGGCTGGCCTGGAACTTGTCAGGTCCAAAGGAAACTCCAATTTCCCAAACTCCAAGACTCTGTCCAAATGTCTAGAAATGAGCTCAGTCTGTACTATAGGAGGATTTCTGGTGGTTAGATGAAAGCCAGCATTCCTCAGGAACTTGTGAAGCTGGTTCCTGTCTACCAAAGGGAGTCATTTCCCTTACCTCTGGCAGAAGGGACAAATGGCTGCCTGTGACACCTATCAGCATATCAAAGCCCATGCTGGTGCCCAGGCTCCCTCAGTCTTACAAGTCCCTGTTATCCATTTCAGACTCCATGTCAGAATCTCTTCTCACCTCCTCCTATACCCTAAACTCCTCCAGACCAGGGGCTTCCCTCTTTCACATCTGCAATAAAAACCTTCCCTTAACCATACCACATAGCAGTCAAGTTTATACAGAACTTACTATGTAGACCAGGCTAGTATTGGACTCAAACTCATAGAGATACCTGGCTCTGTTTCGACCTCCTGAGCTGGGATTAAAGGTGTGTACTACTCCCTCTGGCCCAAATGCTGCTTCTCAAGGACAGGCCTATGAACTAATATCCAACAGTAGACAGAGTAATTCTTAGGATAAATTTTAAAAATTGTCTGAGCCAAGAGCTTTAATTACTTCTTCTTATATAAGGCTAGTTGACCAGTTGCAGTACTGAGCAGATTTGAGTTTTACCCATTAGACTACTTTTTAGGGGCTAGGTAGGGAAGGGCTTAGGAAGTCCTCAAGAGAGAAGGGGATAGAGACTGATGAAATATGAAAAATTCATGGCTGGAGGAAGGAAGTCCTTGCAAGGGAAATGTTAACTCTTTCATCATATTGAGTTTGATGTATTAAAAACTATTCTGGTCCACAGGGGTTCACCTGAACAAATTTATGGAGGCAAATCTACTTTAAAAGTTTGGGGCCTGGCTGGTAGATTGTTTCTACATGCCTTGGGTTTTCCTAGGGGAGCCCAGTATTAATGCCTGGGGGACTAACTACTGTATAAAGGGGGGGATAAAATGCCACCTTTCCAAAGGAGACAGTTCGGGATGAAAGCCAGGGACACACTGTGAGTTTTTCAGTACTGAAATGCCTGAGAAGAACGGTGTAAGGAAGGACATGTCTATCTGGGACCGCAGCACAGCTCCAGAGACTTCCGAGACCATGGTGGCTGCTTCTGTTGTATCGGTGCTGAGATGCTGTGGCAGATGGAGTGTCATGGCAACAGGGCACAGTAGAGCAAAGGTGCTCACCGCATGGCAGCCAGGAAGTGGAGAGGACGGAGGAGGAATCAGAAAGAGGGTAGTTCATTCAAGGGCATGCCTATAATGATCTACCTCTAACTGGGTTCCCCTTCCTTGTTTCTACCACCTCTTAATAATGCTATCAGATTGTGAACTCACCAATGGATGAGTCCACTGGGAAGCCAGTGTCCTCATGATCTGAATCACTTCCTCAAAGCCCCATCTCTGATCATTTCACTGGGGACCGAGCCTTCAACACATGATCCGTTGAGGGGGAGGGGCATTTCGCATGCAAATCATAGCAGAGTCCCTATTACATTCTTCCTCTCTCTTAAATGGAACTCATTCTGGACTGGGAGGTTCGGGAGAAGCAGCCCTGCATTTGATCAACCAGCATGTATCAAGTGCCTGATGTATGCCAGGCACTGTGTCAGGCCCTGGGACTTCCCAGAGAGATTCAGCCAAGTCCTTGTCTTAAGTGTATCCTGAATGATGGCTGGAATGGTGGGTGAAATGTGGGTGGGCAGGGAGAGCTCAACCTCTTTGTATTCTGGGAAATGACTTTTTACAGCCTTCTGATGGTGGAGGAAGGTTACCCCCGCACCCCATCATCACACAGAGGTTGTTGTGGCTATGCTCACCATGGTAACAGCTTACAGAGAGCTGGAGCTCTGGTGTGGAGCCCAGCTGTTAGAGCTGCCTCCCCTGCTGTCTGCCTGCCAGCCTGATGACTCTGCTCACTGCTAAGCGCACATCATTTCCCTGGGTATGAGATTTGGCTGGAGGACAGCAAGCAGATGGGACAGGGAGAGGCCCAGTAGAGCCACTGCGGGTTTACCAAGAACAAGGAAGCCCATAGCCTGGTGTGCAAAGGCACTGTGCTGAGCTGTGCTAAGCATGTGTCTTCATCTTGTCTGATCCTCTGTGTGACCGGTCATCTTAGACGGTAACAAGCTCATCTGGATGACAGAGCATCTGTCCTAACTGATCCGAAAGTTATAGCTTTCTGTGCCTGATGACCATGGTTCAGAAAGGCAGGGGCAGGGTATCTGGGGGTGCCGTGGGTAGAAAGGCCTCCGACTGAGTCACTGTCTGGGGGTGGGACCCAGGAATTGAACATGAAAGGAGATTGGAGACCACCTCATCCCAGTGTGGCTTAGAGAAGGGAAGTGACCTGTCCCTGTTATTGGCTAACTAGTTTTGCTAGCTCAGTAGATTCAAAAGGAGTGGATGTAAGAGTGGAGTTTTCACAGAGAATCACAAAGCATTGGGGTGGGGGTCCAAATGCAGAAGGTCATTTTTTATTTACAGTGGTAAGTCTCCCTCCAAATGATGCTCCAATCAATAAAAAGAAATGAAAGTGGGGGGGGGGGAGAAAAATCTCTAGCTGGTGCTTATTATATTTTCTTCTCAGCGTTTGTGCCTACAAAGCCAGCCCACTTCCCAGCCCAGTCACCAGGGCAACCAGCACCCCCACCTTGACAGCTAAGCGTCATAGGCAGCTTCTTGCACCCACAGCCAGGGCCGAGGGACCCAGCCCTATAATCAGCCTCCTGCTGCCTCTGCAGGCAGCCTGCAGTGAATCTTCCCCCCATCACAGCTCCACAGACACCCCCTCCCCTCCCCACGCTCACATGTGGTGATCTGCTAGGACCGCCTCCCAGGAGACACTGGGCAGTTGACTCTCCCAGTGTCTCCTCACTCTGAAGGGAGGGAGGGATTTACCCTGAAGGGGAAGCATAACCCAAAGCGGCAGCCTACACAGGAGAGAAGCACACCCTCCAGAAGGGGCGTGGCGGCAGGCTCCCTAGCCGAGGAGACAGCTTTGGGGGTGGTGGGAGTTGAGGAAGAGTATGCAAAGAGAGGAGCTGGTGGGAGGCTGGGCAGCGTGGGGTGGGGGTGGGGCTGGGGGTGGGGCTGGGCTCCCACTGCTCCAGTGCTAAGGAATTGGCTCCCAGCTAGGCCTTCAGCCGGTCTTAGGCCACACACACCCGGAGTCTGACCCAGAACAGTTTCATGAGGCCAGGGATTGTCTGTCAGGGCTGTCAAAGGTCACCTTCCTATCCCGCTCCCCTGGCTCTGATGACCCACCCACGTGCAGGTGGGTTTTTACTGGTCCGCTAAGCCCGTCTTTCACGGGTTGGTGTTCACCAACACTTGTGGGCAGCCCTGTCCCACCTCTGTTTTCCACTATCCAGCAGCTCCCTTCACTTATCCTGTCTTGGATATGTTCCTGGCCAGGCCACCTGCTTGGGGTCTTACCAGTCCACAGGCAAGAAAAAAAAAATGGATTTTTTCAACCCTTCTTGCTTAGTTCATCGTGGCCTAGCGGCAACCTAGGTAGGCTCCTCTGCTGGCTCCTGAACTGGGATGAAGCCTTCCTCCAGAGGCCTGAGAGTCTGGTTCCCTTCCAGGCTGCTTAAAGAGCCAGTTGAAGGCTGCTGCTGCTGCTGGTGGTGGTGATATCAGTGGAATACACCTTTAATCTCAGCACTGAGTTTGAGGCCAGGCTGGTCTACAGAGCAAGTCCCAGCACAGCCAGGACTACACAGAGAATCTGTCTCAAAAACAAAAAACAAAACAAAACAAGCCTGCTGAGACCATTAAGTTGCAAGGGCATTAACTCTCAGAGAGCCAGGGCTAACTGGTGGGAGGCACAAGGCAGGAGGGGAGCTGTAAATGCCTTCTTGCCTTAAGCAGTTCTCAGGCCTGTGTTTTCTGTGCGGCCTGTCTGGGGATGTTCTGTGTGGCCTGGCATAGAATGGAGTGGCAGCAGTTTGTCTACGCAGTGCCCGGGTCTCTCTTCTCAGCCCTCCTTACCTCACTTCCTTCTCCATCACTTTGCTGCTCCCCGAATTGCGCCTCCTTTAGAAGCAGTTGAAAGGAAACTTCCCTCACGCTGTTTTCTTGCGAACCTGCGATAAGTTAGTACTCCAATGCTAGTCGACCAGAATTCTTGTTAGCTAGCCTGACCCCCTCATCTGGCCGAGGGAGCTGAGGAATACAGAAGTAAAGGGATTTCCCAGGGGTGCAGCTGGTATGTGGAGAAGTGACTCTTGCTCCTGCCTCTAACAATTATAACAGGTGTTCGAAATATGCCCATAGGTGCTGTGAGTGCAGCAGTGAATAGAACTGACAAAAATCCCTGCCTTTGTGGAACATGACAATCTGGTGGAGAACTGAACGAGAAGAATACCATACATAATCCAGACAGAAAAAGTAAAATCCTCAGAATGTCAGATTGGTCACTGCTGATCCCGGTGATGGTGGATGTCATGGGCTGAGTATAACACCCCCTAAAATTCCCAAGGGTAAGCTTAATACCCCAAGATCTCAGAGAGCCCTTAAACTCTAGGCGACTAGGTTAAATAATCAACGTTTTTGACAGAAGAGGAAATTGGGGCAGATAACCAGGGATGCCTGTACATCCAGCAGAGGGTTGAGATGACCAGGACAGAAGGTACTGCCTCAGGAGAAAGCAGGTCTGCAAGTGCTTTGGCTCTGAACTTCTAACCTCCAGAACAGTGAGAAAATCCATTCGCTGCTCACCTCGCCTGTGGCGCTTTGTTCTGTCTGCTCTAGCAAATGAACACACTGAGATTTTAATTTCCTAAAAGGCCTCTTGAGTTGACTTCACTATGAAGGTAACATTTAAGTGAAACACCAAAGTCACTGATGGAGGGAGTTCTTTGAAAATCTTAGGGTTGAGCATCCTGGGCAGAGAGGAGCAGGGACCCATCTCATGAGATGGAGGAATAGATATGGGAGGCCAGCCTGCAGGAAGGAAGTTGAGTGGGTGAGGGAGTAGAGGGGAGGGACCAGAGAGGCAAGAGTACTCTCTGCAAGAGGACTCTCTGCAGGCCTGCTTGGAGTGGGCAAGAGGGGTTTTTTTCCCTAAGGAGTATTTGGCCATGTTTGCCGACAGTTTTCCTTGTCACAGTTGTGGAGGCAGTGTGGAGTATGACAGAGCTGTGGTGGGAAGAGATCAGGGATGCTGTTCAACACTGCACTGCCCAGGGCTGTGGTTCTTTTCTCCCCGCCTACAACACTGGCCCACATGTGAAGGTGCATAGGCTGAGAAATCCCGTATTAAACATAGTCCGTACCTGGCTGCTGCATTAATGGATTTGCTCTGGCTGAGTCGGGAAAGGGCAGAAACTGAGCTTCTATTTGTTGGCCCAGGTGAGAAATAAAGGAGACTCAGGCCAGGCTGGTACAGGGCTGTGCATGTGTCTTTTTTTGGTTTTTTGTTTGTTTGTTTTTTCTCTTTTTCTGGCTCCTTTTTTTTCCTCCTTTGTCTCAATAAACATTTACAGCATCCTTACTGTGTGCTAAACAGTGGGCTGTAGCATGAATCTTAAAAGTTCTTATTAATAAAAACAAACCTGGAGCTAGGTGTTGGGGTGATTGCTGGAAGACCAGAGAAGCAGAACAAGCCACAGCCACCTCACCTCGCCAATTCCTCAGCTGATCCAGTTTTCTCAGGCTGGAAGCCTGTGTCCTTATCCAAATGGATCTCAGCTGAACTGTTGCTTAGAAGCCTAAAAGCTTAACCAGCTTTAGTTCCTGGTTCTCACACCTTATATACCTTTCTGCTTTCTGCCATCACTTCCTGGGATTAAAGGCTCACTTCCTGGGATTAAAGGCATGAGTCACCATGCCTGGCTGTTTCCAGCTTTAAACTCACAGAGATCCGGATGGATCTCTGCCTCCCAAGTGATAGGATTAAAGGTGTGAGTGCCACCATTTTCTGGCCTCTATGTCTGTCTAGGGGCTGTTCTGTTCTCTGACCCCAGATAAATTTATTAGGGTGCATGATATATTGGGGAACACAATATCACCACAGTGGGCCAACTTCTGGGCAGATTCAGGAGCTCTAGTTCATGGGGAACCTGTTCAGTTCACTGAACTAAGCTGAAGAAGAAATGGGACCTACTCACTTAAGGGTTTCTGCCTTCGGCAGTGGATGGAGTGGCAACAGATGTCAGGCACTGAGTCATTAAGTAGAGCAAAGAACGAGTAGTAGGTGGGTATCCAGCTGTACGTGCCCAAAACCTCAGTCACCCTTAGTGCTTCTGCCTCTCTGACCTCTGCGCCTCCCCCTCTATTCTGCCCCTGTGGAGACTTGTCTGTCAGTTCACAAGTCTGTCCCGACAGTGCTACTCCAACCTGCTGTGTTTGGATTTACATCGGAAATGTCCCCCACAGTCTGGTGTTCCCAAGAGTTCTCCACTTGGAGGGAGGCTGTGGAGGTGGAGCCTAGCCTGTGGAAGTAGATTGCTTCCAGCAGTTCCTATAGTGGGGCATGTGATTCCTGCCTACTTCCTGCCTTGTTCCTGCAATTTCAGTACACCATGATGTGAACGGCCTCTACCTTAGGCTCCTGTTCTTATGGACTCGTTGGCTGGACCACGTCTTCTGAAGCACCCTGGTGGACTGAAAAACCTCTGGAACCACGAGCCAAATAAATATTGTCTCTCTCCAGTGGTTTCTGTCAGCAATGGTGATCATGGTGTTCAAAAAGTAGCTAATACATGGTCCCTCATGTCGCTCTGCAGCCCTACAGTCTTGGGATAAGTGATGAAGGAAGCATGACATCTCAGGGGTACAATACAATAAAGGTTTAGTTTTCACTTATGCAGCAGTAAGTAGGTGTGATGCCTCCAACTCTCACAGTCTCCTGCATCGTCCTCTTGTAGATTCCTAGTTTGTAATTGTACATTGTATGGTTATTGACGGTATCTTTTGTGTGTTCACTAGTATATGTACCCTTTGGTGTGTGCTCCATGCCCGATTGTTGCTAGCCATCCCTAGTGTGCCCATCACTTTTTGTTGCTGTGACAACATATCTTAGAGAAAAGCAACTCTAAGAGTTTTATTTGGCTCCCGGTGTGAGAGGTCTTGGTCCATGGTCAGGTGGCTTCTTGGCTGTGGATCTGGGTAGGGCTGGAGCATCATGGAGTGAATGAAGCAGGCATCAGAGCAGAGCTGCTCATCTCTTGGCAGCTGGGAAGCAGAGTGAACAGGAAGGGGCCAGAGGGAAGACACACCTCCCCGTTGACCTGGTTCTTCCTATCAAGTTCTTCCACCATGTGGTAGTTTGAATACATTTGGCCCCCATAATCATATAGGGAGTGGCACTATTAGGAGATGTGGCTTTGTTGGAGGAAGTGTGTCACTGTGGGAGAGGGCTTTGAGGTTTCTTATGCTGAAGATACTGCCCAGTGTGTCAGTTGACTTCCTATTGCCTGCACGGTGTAGCACTCTCAGCTCCAGCACACGTTTGTCTGCATGCTGCCATGCTCCCCTTCATGATCATAATGGACTGAAGCTCTGAAATTGTAAGTGAGCCACCCCAATTAAATATTTTCTTTACAAGAGCTGCTGTGGTCATGTTGTCTCTTCACAGCAATAGAAACCCTAACAAGACACACCACCTCCCCGAAATGACCAAATTATGGATCATCAATGAATTAGAATCTATTTATAACTCACTGTTTATGCCAGAACCCTTCTGATCCAATCACCCTTTAATGATGGGAACCATTAGCTGGGTGGGGACCAAGTCTTTAACACATGGGGGTTTTTTGTAGACAATTCACATCCAAACCATGACACCTGGAGCTGGAACAATTCTGGGCATATTTTTTAATAACTGGATGCATGAAAAGAGTGGCTACACTATAACTAGAAATCACATAATTGCTCTAATCTAAACAAGTCTAAATGATAACCTGGATAGATGACTCAGCAGTTAAAGAGTGAGTACTGTTCTTGTAGAGGACCATGGTTCTCAGCATGCATTTTAGGCTGCTCACATGGCCTGTAAGTCCAACTCCAGGGAATCTGACACCCTCCTTTGGGCTCCCCAGGTACTGTACTCATATGCACATACCACCACTCAGCCACACATATATACATATAGTTAAAAAATGACTCAGTTAAGAATACTGGCTGCTCTTTCAGTTGACCTGAGTTTGACTCCTATCACCAACATGGTGCCTCACAACTGTCTGTAACTCCAGTTCCAGGGCATCTGATGCCCTCTCTTGGCCTCTGAGAACACAGACATGCAAATGGTGCACAGACACATAATCAGGCAAAATACCCATACACATAAAAATAAAAATATTTTTTAAATAAAAATATAAAATATGAACTCATGCATAAATTATCTTAAAGATAAAACAAAAACTCAGGTTACTATTTAAAACAAAAACAAACAAACAAACAAACAAACAAACACAAAACACCAACAGAAAATTCCAATACCCTCTATGGGTCCCACTCTGATTACAATTCATTACTAAAGCTAAACAATAGATTGCATTTTGTGTTATCATCTCACCATTTTTTTGTGGGGGGGGGGAGTCATTTGAATCATATGTATATTACATATATTATTGTTTTAGAACACCGTGTAATGGTGTCATAGCATAGATAACCTTTGGCAATTTACATCTGTCATTCAACAGCTCAACATGATTATAAGATTTATCGTTGTGGATGACAGAGTCATTCATTTTCACTCTTCCTATTAGAGGGCCTAACATCATTCATTTATTCATTTGTCTGTTGATCATTGTTGGGGTTGTTGCCAGGTTTTTGCTATAATCTGTACTATAGTCAGACTCTTTTTGTATTGTCAGCTCCCAAATAATGACACAGAGACCTCTTATTATGCATGAAAGCTTGGTCTTAGCTTAGGCTTGTTTCCAACTAGCTCTTAAAACTTAAATTAACCATTAATATTAATCTATGTTCTGCCTCATGGCTCATTACTTCTCCATACTTCTTCCGTGTCTGGCTGGCAATTCTCTGCCTCTCTGATTCCTTCCCAGAGTTCCTATCTCTGGCCAGAAGTCCCGCCTGTCTTCTGACTAGCTATTGGCCATTCAGGTTTTTATTAAACTGACCAGAAGGTGGCTTGGCAGAGACACATTTTCACAGTGCACAAAAATATTATCCCACATGCACATTTCTTGCGCATGGCTCTGTGTGAAAACAAGCAAGAATTTCTCCCAGGCATATGTTGTAATGAATGTACACCTAGAAGTGATATATCCTATTTTACAAGCAAGTGACAAATTCTTTTCCAAAGTGGTTTTACCAGTTTTCTCTTCAGTCAGCAGCAAGTAGATGTTCTCCTAGCTTGTCATTTGCATAACTTGTGATGTGGTCAGACATTTGCATTTTTGCCTGTTTGGTGAGTATGCAAATGTGATTATCCCATCTTGTTAATGAGTGATGGGCCCAATTATTATGATATTATTAATTTATTTTGTGTGTGGTATATACATGTACATGTTCGTGTGTGTGTGTGTGTGTGTGTGTGTGTGTGTGTGTGTATGTGCGTGCACATGTGTGCACATAGGCATGCAGGTTTACATGCATTGGTGTGTATAGTCTGGAGGTCAGTGTTGGGTATTTTCTTCCACCTTGTATTTTGAGACAGAGTCTCCCACTGAATTTGAAACTCCTCCATTTGGCTACATTGACTGGCCAGAGAGCACCAGGATCTGCCTATCTCCAGCTCCCTTGGTGCTGGGATTACAGATGTGTGTCATGGAGCCTGGCTTTTACATGGTGCTAGAGGTCCAAACTCAGATTTTCATGCTTGCTCAGGAAGCATTTTTCCAACAGCTCCATCTCCCTAGCCCTTGTTATTATTGATGATGAATTGACTTTCATGGGATTAGAGGCAATTCTTCTGAAAAAATTGTTAATCCCATAGATGTGAGGAGAAAGACCCCAGATCCAAATCATGACTATTTTTTTTTTTTAAATTTGTGTACATGGGCTGTCTTTCCCTAAAGGTGGGGTTCAAGAGATCAGCAATGGAAATGAGAAAATAAGGGTTTTTATAGCTCTGGAGTAGGGGGATTCCAAGTGGCGATCTGGCAGGCAAGTAGGCGGGACTACAGAAGCAGAGCATAAGCATAACAAGGTGGTCATAACAACTTTTTGAAAAGAAGTTACGGTTGAAAGATAATTATAACAAGCTCCTGAAACAAAGGCATGGTTGCCGTTTCCTGGAACAGGCAGTACAGAACCGTTTGTAGTTAAGGTTACAGGTGGAGCATAGTTCAACCCTTGAGAAACAGATTTAATCATAAACAGGAATGAATGTAGTTTGTCTTTACTATAAGAGGACTTTCAAGCCCAAGATGGAGGCAGGCTGGTTTATCAGGTTGTGTACATATTTTGCTCACTTTTATGTTTATTTGATTTTTTAAGAGTTCCTGGTTCTGAGTAATCCTTTTAGGATTAATTTGTTGCAGGTTTTCCCAGTCTATGATATACCTTGCCATACTCTTTGATAAGTACAAATTCACATTTTTGAAGTAGGTTATACTTTTTCTTTAAAGAAAATACTTTTATTATTTAGATGTTATAAAATAGTCTCGTATCTTCCTTCTAAAGGTTGAGAGATTTGTCTTCCTGTTCCAGTTTTTTTTTTTTTTTTTTTTTTTTTTTTTTTTTTTTTTTTTTTTTTTTTATTCACTTGAAATTGTTTCCTGGTGTCTGGTCCAGGTAGAAATCAAATTCCAGTTCGTTTTCTTATGTAGATCATTGATTGTGTTCTTCCTCTTGCTGCTGGAACAAGTCACAACCAACCTCATGGCAGAAACAACAGTTTTGTTCTCACAGTCTGGAAGGTAGATGTATGAAGTGGTTTCCATTGGGCTGAACCTGAGGGGTCAGGAAGGCCGAGCTGTCACATGGAGAGCTAGGGGAGAACTTTCCAGGTTTATGGGGCTTGCCTCCCCTTCCAAACTTGTACAGGCCATCATCTCCCAGCCCTTTTGTTTTTTGAATGTGCATAGTGGCAAGCCTAGTCCTTCTTATGTGGACTTGCTCTGCCAGGACTGGCAAAGTCTGTCTCTTTTTCTTGCAGAAGGACCTCTATGAACAGGGCCCATGTTGACAAACAATTGAGAATATTCACTGGAAGATTACCTTGCACCATAAATCAGTCACCTCGAAGACCTTTTCCCATGCCAGACATCATTCACAGGCTCAGGGGACTAGGTCAGGAACATCTCTGAGGAAGCATTACTTTGCTTCCCACAAAAACCAAAGAGCACATTATAATTTATTGACGCTTTTCTGAACCTGAATTCACATGGTCACTAGTCTGCTAGCAATAATAGTAATAGCAACCACTTAAGCTGGGAAGTTTTTAAAGCATTGAATGCATATTATCCCATTTAATTCTTTCAACAACAATTGGTCCTAAATACTATTATTATTTAAGATTTATTTTTAATTGTGCGTGTTTGTGTGTGCAGATGCTCGGGAAGTCCAGAAGAGGGTGTCAGATCTCCTGGAGCTAGAGTGACAGACTTTTATGAGCTTCCTGACATGGGTGGTTGGAACTGCACTTAGGTTTTCTGGGAGAGCAGTATGTGCTCCCAACTGCTGAGCCATGTCTCTAGCTCTTATTGTTATTATTCTTATTTGTGTGTGCACATGAGCATTTGGTGTGTGTATGTGTGTGATGGATGTCTTTCTTTACTGCTTTAAACCTTAGTTTTGGAGACAATCTCTCGATGAACCTGGAGTTTACTGCTTTGGCTAGATTGGCTGGCCACGGAGCCTCCCATGATCCACCTAACTGTTGTGGAATAATTTTTTTTGTGCACTGTGATTTGTCACTTGGATTGGTTTAATAAAAAGTAACTGGCCAATAGCTAGGCAGGATTTTAGGGGCAGAGAGAATGCTGGGAAGAAGAAGGGCGGAGAAACCAGACAGAGGAGGAATGAGTCAGACACACAAAATAGGATAGAGGTAAAAGCTACATGGTAGAATTAATTTAAGTTATAAGAGCTAGTTAAGAATAAGCCTAAGCTATTGGCTGAGCTTTCATAATGAATAACAAGTCTCCATGTGGTTATTTGGGAGCTGGTAGACAGGACAGAGAAATCCGCTTACACCTCCCCGCCCCCAGCAGTAGGTTACAGGCGTGTGTCACTGCACACAGCTTTTACACTGGTCATGAGGATCCAAAGCCAGATCCTCATCCAGTGCAGCAAGCTTTTTACCCACTGGGCCACCTCCTCAGTTCCCTAAATACTATTACCAGTCCCAGCTTAGAAACAGTTAAGGATGAAGTGACATTAAGTAGGACAATGGGAAGTAACTGAGCCCTGATTAAAGTCTAGGCAGTTAAGCTGCCAAGTCCTTGTGCTTAGCCTCATGTTGCTAGCAAATGAATAAATGAGGTGGAGATGTCTAGCTTTCCTTAGCAGGACAGGGAAGAAAAACAGCGCCCTGAGCACTGTTCTGCCACGTGTCACTGGTGGAGACAGGACTGGGACTCAGGTTTCCTAGCAGCCAGGCTACTTCCATCCCAGGATGGCCATTAGAACAATTACAGACTCCAGTCATCAAATTGAGCATTTCTCATTATCCACCTCTCACCTTCTAATAGCCAACATCAAAGCCATGTCTGTGTAGTCAAGCAATCATGCACCAAAGAGTGTCACCAAATCTCAGATGACACAATTATAGAGTCCAAATATGTAATACTTCTTAACTGGAGCGGGGCAAGGTTCATAAGTAATATTTAGTTTTCATAATGGATCAAGGGGGAAGGGGGGAGAATTTCAGAAATTAACAGCAAAGGAAACCATATGGGCTTTGCTCTGCAGCACAGCTTTTTCATCGGTCTTTCTTTTGTGGGACCACTAGCCTCAAATAATGACACAGAGACTTATTATTACTTAGGAGAGCTTGGCCTTTAGATTATGCTTGTTCTGAACTAGCACTAATAACTTAAATTAACCTGCTTTTATCAGTCTATGTTTTGCCATGTAGCTTTTACCTCTCTCCCATTCTGTATGTCCCACTTGCTCCGCATCTCTGGCGTCTCTCAAGTGCCTCTGATTCTAACCCTTGAGGTCTCTGCCAGGAAGTTCTGCCTAACTTCTTCTGCCTAGCTATTAGCCATTCAGCTTTTTAATTAAACCAATCACTGTGGTGGTATTGTGTTCTCCAAAATATTGTGTACTCTAATAAATTTATCTGGGGTCAGAGAACAGACAGCCACTAGATACAAAGGCTAGAAAATGGTGGGCACTCACACCTTTAATCCTAGCATTCCAGAGATAGAAATCCCTCTGGATCTCTGTGAGTTCAATGCCACATTGGAAATAGCCAAGCATGGTGACACGCCTTTAATCCCAGAAAGCCAGCCTTTAATCCCAGGGAGTGGTGGTAGAAAGCAAAAAGATATATAAGGCATGAGGACGAGAAACTAGAAGATTTGGCTGGTTAAGATTTTGGCTGGTTAAGCATTCAGGCTTTTGAGCAGTAATTCAGCTGAGACCCATTCCGGATGAGGACTCAGAGGCCTCCAGTCTGAGGAGACAAGACCAGCTGAGGATCCAGCGAGGTGAGATAGCTGTGGCTTGTTCTGTCTCTCTGATCTACCAGCATGAACCCCAATAACTCACCTCGGGTTTGATTTTATTAATAAGAACTTTTAAGATTCCTGCTACAAATCACAGTGACACATCTTCACACAGTGTAAACAAATATCCCATAACACCCCATGACTTTGCCCCTTTTCCATCTTCCTCCATCATATTTCTGCCCCTTTCCATTGCTCCTTGACTCTTCTTTGTAGACTAGGGAACATAAAATTGTAATTTTAGCTGTGGGCTCACTACCATTATTTTTATTTTGAATTCCAAAAGAAACAGTGAAAAAATAATAGTGAAGAGTGGGGAGATACATTCTTCAGACATTATCCCCACTTCTATTCTCAGAAATAATATATTTTGAGATGCCTACCAGATGCTTGAAACCTAAGGTAAGTATCCAACTTTGTATATTCTGTTTTTTCCCTATAAATACATACCCATGACAGTTTAATTTATAAATTAGACACTGTAAGAGAGTCATAATAGGAACTACCAGTAAAATGGAACTATATTAAGTAAAATAAATGTAACCTAAACACAAGTACTGTGACACCATAATAGCCTACCTGATCACCAAGGTGGCTGCCAAGTGACTAATGGGCGAGTGGTGTATACCATATGGATACTCTGAGCATGGGCTGATTCATGTTCTGTCTCAGCTAGGATGGAACAGAATGTCATGAGATAATCTCTGCTCCAAGTGGAGCACGATTTAAAGTGTTGAAATTGTTTATTTGGGGGGGGGTCAGACCACAGAAGAGGGTCAGTAGATGAAACCATGAAAAGTGACATTGTAGCTGGGGGACTGCTGTATAACTAAGGCATAGGAATATAATCACAAGCTGGGAAAAGTAGTGAAGTTGATAAAGTATTTACCTATGCATGAAGCCCTGGTTTTAATCCCCAGCATCACACCAGGAATGGTATTATGCACATGTAATCCCAGAACTTGAGATGTGGAGGCAGGAGGAGCAGAAGTTCAAAGTCATTTTTGGCTACCTAGTGAGTTTGAAGCCAGTCTTGGCTACATGTGACATCTTACAAAAGAAGAGAGAGATAGAGAGAGAGATAGATAGATAGATAGATAGATAGAGAAATTCAATTAGCATAGCACTGGTCTAAGAACATCTGGATCAGCAGAGCAACAACAAGAGCTAGAAACAGATGTGCGTGTGTCTATGGGTACTTGTCATAGCACAGAGATACATGCACACATTGGTGGGGGAAGGGTGGATTGTTAGGTGGTGCTGCTGGAAAACTGACTCACTGAGTAGAGAAAATAATACCACATTCCTATTAATCCCATACATAAATAATTTCTATTAATACCATCTGGGTGATCCCCAGATTAGGTAAGGCCTAATTGTGATAGGTAGAAATGTGAAGCCAGATAGAACAACAGGTAGGTGAATATATTTGATCTTGGGTGAGAAATGATTGTTTTGTTGAGACAGAGTTTCACTATGTAGCCCTATTTTAACCCTGGCTGTCCTGGAACTGGCTATGTTGACTAGGCTGGTCTCAAACTCACAGCAATCTGACTTGTGAGTCCTGGGATTAAAGGCATATACCATCATACCTAGCTACAATTCTTAACTAGGTTCCTCCAAAATATACTCTTTGTATCACTTAGGGTTCTCTAGGTTAACAGAACTTATAGAATGAATCTCTCTGTATATATAGAAATGGAATTTATTAGAATAACTTGCAGTCTGTGGTCCAGCTAATCCAACAATGGTTATCTATGAATGGAAGGTCCAAGAATAAGTAGTTGTTCAGTCCATGAGGCTGGATGTCTCAGTTGATCTTCAGTAGACACTGGAATACCAAAGAAGTAGGCTCTAATGCCTGTGAAGGAATGGACTTGCAAGTGAGGTGAGAGCAAGCAAGCAAAGAGCAAAGAGCTTCCTTCCTCCATGTCCTCATACAGGGTTCCAGCAGAAGTCATGGATCAGATTAGAGGTGGGTTTTCCCAGGTCAAAAAACTGGATTAAAGGTCTTCCTACCTCAAAGATCTGGATTAGATAAACATATTCCCACTTCAAATTAAGCAAAAATCTCTCACAGGTATGCTCCTCTATTTTTGGGTTTTAGTTGATTCCAGATATAGTCAAGTTGACAACCAAGAACAGCCATCACACTCCTCATGTCTAAAATTTGATGTATTTGGCTATTTCAAAATGAAGTATTTTCTCATTCTCTGTAGGATAGCAAAGATCAAATGAACAGGACACTAAGGGATTGGGAGAGCTATCTGTGATGTTCAAACATCGTTCTCAAGATGTTCAAAACTAATGAATCGTCGTTTAGAATATATAAGAAATTCCTCCAATTTACTTAGAAAGATAATAGGAAAGCAGAAAACCAGGCAAAGGATATAAACAGGCATGTCACAGGAAGGGAAAATCTCAGTAGCTAAATATGTGGAAAATGTTCAACATATCAAATCACCAAAAGACACAAACCAGTATTACAGCCACACTACTATCATTAATCTAAACTGGACATCAGGTGGTAGCATGTGTTAGAATGTGGAATGTCAAAATAGGAATCCTCCCTCCATTGGTTGAATAAAGCCACCCTAAAGGGCTGCATGGCAGTGAATCCAAGCAAGACCTGGAGGCTCCAGGACCCAGCGATTTCATTTCTCCTTGAAAGTCTGCAAGGGGCAGGTCCAATGCCCACCTTAGCACTGTCTGTGTTCATTTTTGAGGACTTGGTGGTAGTGTTGGACATACAAGTAGAGTTGTGTTCATAGCAGGATTAATACCACCCTGGTGTACAGAGCCACATGGCTAAATAGAGCCCTTTTATGGGTTATATTTGAAATCTTCTGAAAGGCCATGTCTCAAAGTCTTGGTTAGCCGTCATGGTGCTATCTGGAGATATCAGAAACAAATTAGGTCACTGAGGGCATGCCTTGAGGACCTCCGGCAACCCACCTTTTCTGTGGTCATGAGGTTTATAATAAGTGTTATCTCAAGTTCCTGCCATGATGTCCAGCCACAGGCTCACAGCAGTTGGGGCAAATGACCAAGGCATAAATCTAGGAATCATAAGCCAAATAAGTGCTTCTTCCTTTACATCAATTCTGTCAAGTATTTCAGGCATGCTAATGATGAACTAATGTGACCTCTGAGAGGTTAAACTGAGGAAAAACAAAGCAACAGAATGAGTTCTTACCACAGTACGATTCATTGTTATAAAAGTAGACACACAAACCAAAACACCAATTTATTTTGTGATATGTATATATACTAGGGCATATTTCAAACATAAGAGAGGGTGCCTCTGTGTGTGTGTGTGTGTGTGTGTGTGTATAACCAGAATAAGAGCATGGAAAGAGAGTGAGTGTGGAATAAGAGACAGGCCCTTGTTAATTGGCATGAGGTGGAGAGCATGAATAGCATAACCTATTCTACTTCCCCTCTGTCCCTATGTATATCCCATTGTGTGTGTGTGTGTGTGTGTGTGTGTGTGTGTGTGTGGTGTGTTTACAGGTGTGTTTCATGAGGAAGTCACAGGAAGCTATTCAGCGTGTCCTGGTCTGCTTTTCCCCTTTGAAATAGGGTCTCTCACTGAAGCTGAAGTCAGATACAGGGATCCTTTTATCTCCAGCCCCTACAGTGCTGGGGTTACAGGCTCATGCTGGTTTTTTTTTCTTTTTTTTTTTTTTGTGGGTGCTGGGATCTGAATTCACTTCTTTAAGATTGAATAGCAAGTGCTCTTACTCACTGAGCTATCTCTTTACCCCCTTAGTCTTAAAAAAAATGTGTGTATGCTTACCTGTGTGTGCATGCATGTAAGATGGAGTAAATGTGGAGGTCAGAGAACAACTTGTAGAAGTCAGTTTTCTCCTTTTACCTAAGTGTGTCCAATGGATGGAACTCAGGTTGTCAAGTGTGGCAGCAAGCTCCTTTACCCACTGAGCCATCTTGATCCCACGGTCCTTTCTTCTTAAAAAAAAAAATGTATATGGTGTTTTGCCTACATATATGACTGGCTGTGCACCACATGCATGCATTGTCCAGGAGGTCAGATGCCCTGGAATTGGAGTTTCAGAAGGTTGTTAGCTGCCATGTGGATATGCTGGGAATTCAACCCCTGTCCTCTGGAAGAGCAGCCAGTGATCTTAACTGAGCCCTCTCTTCAGCTCCTCACCAGCCTTCTTCTTGCTAGAAGCAAATGTAAGCGAGTCAGCGTGCTCCTCTAGAGCAAGGCACTACTACACCAAGGTCTTAAGTATCTCTTTCCATCCACCATGCCAAGCACTAGCTCCCGGTACCTAAGAAGAGCTGCACTCGTCTCAACCTGAACATGTCCAAGTTTCATTCTAAGGGGCCCAACTCTAGCCTCTCTTAGTTAAAGTCTTACTGACTTTTCAGGATTCAGTTTATGTCTCTCTTCTAGGAGGCCGTTTGGGACATTTCCCTTCCCCCCACGTCCGCGCTGCAGGATTGTATTCCCATACACCGGTCTCCTACCCTCAGGCACACACTGCGCACTAATTGTCCGATTTGGCCACTCAAGTGTCCCCTAGGCCCTGAGCTAAGCTAGCAGGGTTTGTCTGCGTTAGCAGCGGGCTAGCTGGGCAGAGCAGTCACCAAATAACCGGTGAGTTACTCTCACAGGTGCAGCCCAGCCCACCGTCCTCTCCCCCGCTTCACTCTCATTGGCTCAGCCTGCCCGCGCCCATTCCCCGCCTCTAGCCCGCCTCCTGGCCGCCGGGAGAGGGTGTGGGGAACACGCGGAGAGCTCTGCGCACGCGCCGAGAGGCGGGTTGCTCGCCTTGGGGGCGGGGCGAGGGCCGAGGGAGCCCGATGGGGGGCGCGTCGTTGCGAGGCAGTTGCGTCCTACGGCGCGAGCTGCCCCCGGGCGGGGGCGGGGCCGAGGCGGCCGCTGAGGCGGCTCCCGGCCCTGGCCCCGCCCCCTCCGTGCGCCCCGCCCCCTCCACCCACCCCGCCCCCTCGGCGCGCTGCGCTCCGGCTCCCGCCGCGCTCGATCTCTCGCCGCCCGCGGCCTTTCGCTCCGCTTGCCCGCGGCCGAGAGCGGGACCGGAGAGTCCTTCTGGTGGGCGGCGCGGGGCTGCGCGCGTCCGGCATCCCGGGGCCGCTCGGGCCGGCCGGCGAGGGAGCCCCTCGGCGGTCCATGCATCCGCCGCCGCCCGCCGCCGGCGTCGCGATGGATTTCGGGCAGAACAGCCTGTTCGGCTACATGGAGGACCTGCAGGAACTCACCATCATCGAGAGGCCGGTCCGCCGGAGCCTCAAGGTGCGCAGGGCCGAGGGACGCTCCCCTCAGGGCTGCCCGCCCGACCCGGCGGCGTCCGACGGTCCCTCGGCGCTCCAGCGCCAGTCGCCGTGTCACCGCAGCCGCTACAGAGCCTCACTCTCCGCCGCAGCCCAGGGTCGGCCTGTCCCCGTCCCCTGACTGGAACCAGTCCGGCCCCTTGACTGAAGCTAGCCCCTTACCCTGACTGGAGCCAGCCCCTTACCCTGACTGGAGCTAGCCCTGTCTCCTGACTGAGGCTAGCCCCTTCCTCTGACTGGAATTAGCTGGGTCCCTTGACTGCGGCCAGTCCTGTCTCAGAATTGAAATCAGTACTGTCCCCTGACTGGAATCAGCCCCGTCCCCCGACTTGGCCCCTCGACTGCGGCCAGCCCTGCGCCCCACCCGGCGCCGGCCTCCCCCGCGAACGGCCAAGCCGCTGTTCTTGTGGCCAGCCTCCGTGTGCCCCTCATCCGCAGCCGGCTTCTCTCTGGGTTCGTGTTCCCAGGTTCTGGTCGCTGGCCCACCCTCGGGTTCACACAGCCCTACCTCCATCTCTCACCCGGATATCCCAGGTCCCATCCATTCATGGTCCTCCCCCCACCTCTGCATAAGATCAAGCTTGGGTCTCCCTGTGCCCAGGGCAGCATGGCTTCCCTTCACCTCCCAAAGACAGGCACCCTTCCTAGAGTCGTCCTAGTTTAGGGTTTCAAAGCCTCTCTCAGTCCTTTGCTCCCATCCAGAGTCACCATGCATCCTTTTCCTCCCAGCATCTCCAGGATTGTAGGTGGGACCCTGCTTCCCAACTCCCTTGAAGGAGTCAACCTTCTGTTTGTCCCCCCACCCCCACTCCCAATAGCTCCCCCACCCCACAGAGTCATCTTCTCAGCCTTCTGAGTCACCAACCCTCATCCTCACAGATAGCAAACCTAGTTTAAGGACCCCTTCCCTACTCATCTGGCCATTCTCTCAATAGCTCTCTTGAACCTTTGCCTTTCAGTCTATGTTTATTCAGTTCCCAACCCAAGCTCCAAAGCTTGTCCTTTTCAATTCCATTCAGCAGTCTTCAGTCCAACCCCGCTTTAAAGCATTTCCTGGTGTGGAAAAATGCTGTAGAGTATTATTCTGTTGGAGATAAAAATATGTGGATATATGTATATATATCCACATGTGTTATATATGCGTATGAAGTTGATTCCAGTGAGGTCCTGCAGCCTATTAAGTTAGAGTAAAACCAGTCCCCACTCTCAGCACTGAACTGGAGACCTTTGTGTTTGCTAGAATGTAGAAGAATCATCAGACTCTGGATTAGTTGTCATTGCTATAATTGTGAAACTTTTTCACCAATAGGGTCTTCGAGGGTCTTTGGGAGGCAAGAATGACCAATGTTTGTATGTCTAATTTGCATATTGTACTTGACAGACACCAGAAGAAATAGAAAGATTGACTGTTGATGAAGACCTCAGTGATATTGACAGGGCTGTTTATCTGCTCAGGTATGTCTCAGTCTTTCTGTCAAATTGCTGCTTTTTGCCTGTGGGGCAAACATGAACTGTTTCTGAAATGTCATGTTTCAATTGTCGTTGGTGTTCAGATTTACTCTCCCACTTGAAGAGAGTACTTTTGCATGCATCACAATTATGTTGTGAATTAGGTTAGGTTTGGGCTTATGAATTTGAGAACTGAAATCAAATAACATATCTAATTTAAAGAACATTGCCTGGAGGAGGAGAAGCAGAACAGCTAATGGTTTGAATTGAATCACATCCTTTTAAAATTCCTTTCCAACTTTGCTCAGTTAGGATAGATAAGATTTAAGGGTAGCTAGTGATTAATTTTTAAGTTTATTGTAGAGTATGAATATTATGTGCTATTTACTGTATAGAAAAAAAATTCACAAACACAGATTTGTGCTCAGAAAATATTGTTTATATTAGTCTTGCAATGTGAGCTTTATATTGCCTGAGAGTTTCTTTTTTTAAAAATTAAATTGAGTCTACTCTCATTTAAGTTTCAGACCATCTCGAAGGCTCTATAGAATAGCTTAAGACAAGTGGTTATGTTGTTGCTATATATGTGTCTGACGAGACTACAATGTATCAGACACAAAGGTCTTCAGTCCCATGCCTGGAGAGGGAGGGAAGCTGGAGCAGGACTGTTCTTACTCTTCTAACTTGTAGACCTCAGGACCTTGCTGGAATCAACTTCATATGCATATATGAACATAGTAATACAAATGTTCTTAATCATTTAGAAAGGTAAATATATTGATGAAAGTCTTCAGAAATAGAAAATGTCCTGGGTATTTTGTATATATTTAAGAATTATTTTTACCTGTGTATATATTTTTTTCCTTTTGGTAAATTAGTATTCACTTTTGCTATTTGGAATCAGATTTTGAAAACTGCTGTTACCTCCTACGATGTCTGTTCTTGTTTCCTTCGCTTAGGTCTACTTTACTAGTTTCAAGTGCTGGCCAGCTTCTTATTCTGTTCTTGATTATAGATGATAGATCATATTTCCAGTCCCATGATAATTGTTGAATGATTATATAAGAAATTTCTTCTCTAAATTTCTTCCTCCTCCTCTTCCTCAAGACCAGGGTCTTGCTCATGTGAAACAAACTGTTTACCACTGAACTGTATCCTCAGCCTCTCTCCAGGACTTTTCTTAATTATGATTTAGCTCCCGGTGGCAACCTGAGTTTCTGTTCTTACTGTGCATCAATATACCTACCATTCAGATCCTGTTGATCATGGTCTTCAATGATTATACTGAACAAAAACCAAGCCAAACAGATAAACCTACAGATAGACAGACAGACAAACAAACACAAGCAAGCAAGCAATCAATCAATCAAGCAAAGCAAAGTGAAGGCGAGCTTGGTGGCCACACTTGTAGTCCCAGTGTTTGGGGGAGGCTGATGTGGGAGAATTGCCGGAGTTCAAGGGCAGCCTGGGCTACATAGGGAATACCAGGGCAGCCAGTGCTTCATAGTGAGACCTTTCCTGCCAATTGGCTTTCATCATAATTATTCTTCTGCAAATGACTAGACAGTTGAAGAATATTAGATAAATTTCTCTTGATATGCTGCAGTTAATGGTTGAAAATAAGCTCTGCTTATTCCTGTGGCATGCTTTTTTTTTTCTTTTAGTGTAAACCCTGGCTTATAATAAAAAAACTGAGAGTCTTACTCTACTTACAGCTGACAGCAGATACCTCATTCTAGATGTCATTGATAAACCTTTTTTTTAAAGTTTGTTTTTTCTCTTTGCTTTTATTGTTGATTAGAGAACTAAGTTGTCTTCCTTTCTTTCTTTTTTTTTAGATATAGAACATAAGTTTCCTTTATTCTGGAACTTTATAAAGACCTTATGAGGCAGATCCCCCCTCCCAGTCCCCTTTTCAGAGAAGAGAGTTTAAAAAGAGATCACATGTCTCCTTTAGTTTCTTATGGATAGGGGATCACTAGTTGGCTTGTGTGTGGGTTATCCAGCTAGGGTCTTCTTTTGTATTGCTACCCTCTTACTACCACCTCCTGGGGGAAGGGGGTCAGGGGCAGGGGGTAGGGGGAAGGGGTGTTTCTTTCAGGCCTGCCTCTGGAGGGATTAGGGCAGGATTGCCTGAAGGGTTCTTTCTTCTCTAGGATTCAGGGGAGGGAACTGGCTTGTCTCATAGATGTATTCAAACTGTCTCTGTTAAAGCTTGCTTTCTTATCTGCTCTCTTAGAGTGAGCTTTCTATTTTAAATAATTTATTCCCTTAAAATATTGTTCTGAATATTCTAGAACCTAATAGAGACTTCTGTCTTTTCCCTCTGTGGATGATTTTCAGGTTTAATTTTGAGTGCTTCACTGTTCCTAGTGTTGGATATGTATATTTACTACTTTTGTGTGTTATGTTTGCTTCTTTAATTCTCTTATTGTGTACATTAAAACTCTTGGAATCCTTTAAAATATTTATTTTATGTATATGGATGTTTTTTCTGCATGGATGTCTGTGCACCATATGCAGTCAGTACTTGAAGAAGGCATTGGATCTGATGGAACTGGAGCCCCAGTCCTCTGGAAGAACAGTCATTACTCTTAGCCACTGAGCCATTTTGGAATATTAATAATTCTGAACTAGAATTCAATCAAATGTGTAAGCATCAGTAGGTGAAGCTTTACATTAATGGAGGTTCTTATAGCATTTAAATTGAATCCAACATCAAATGACAGACAAATTCACTGTTTAGTCTGGAAGTGTGACAGGTCAGTTATCATTGCCATTTTAACAGAAAGTTTAGAACGTTACAATGCTTGAAGATTTAACACAGATGATTTTATGGTTTTGCATAAATATGATGCTGATAGACCCATCTGTGGCATTTAGTACCGAAGCAAAACAACTTCCCAGTAGTCACAGCTTGTGTCTTAGTCAAACTCAGATTGCAGCATCTTTTTCCTGTTCTCTCTCTTCTGTGTGATTTTGGCATATATTTTAGGAATGTACTCAAAATATGTGAATAATTTTATTAGAGAAGAGTCTATGCATACTGTATTTTCATTAAGTAAATTTTCACTCATAAATCTTGAATTGTGTCATAGATAATCGTAGACCCTTAAGGCATTTAAAGTCCTTGGTAAGTGTGAGTTCTTTGGCTGTGCATTGTGATATCCTGTTTGTTCCTCACTTTTTTTTTTTTTTTTTTTTTTGAGACAGGGTTTCTCTGTATAATCCTAGCTGTTCTGGAATTCGCTCTTTAGATCAGGTTGACCTTGAACTTACAGAGATCCACCTGCCTCTGTCTCCCAAGTGCTGGGATTAAAGGCATACACCACAACTGCTTGGCTGTTCCTCATTTTTTAAAATGGCTTTACTGAACTGTGTTTCATATTCCATATGGTTTTCTTTTGAAGTGAACAGTTAGTGGTTTTCATGTATTCACAGAACTAGGTAACTAACACTACTGTCAATTTTAGAACGTTTTCATCTCCCATAAAGCTTGTACTTCTGAATCCTTCCAACTTTTGGGAGCTACTTACTAATCTGTTTCCTGTCCCCGTAGACCTGCTTATTCTGGCATTCCTATAAATGGGATGTTATATGATGTGGCCTTTGATTCTGACTTCTTTTACTTAGCAAAACGTTTTCAAGGTTTATGATAGATCATCATTACTACATACCTTTTTGTTGGTAAGTAGTGTTTGATTGCATAGGCATATAGTAGTTCTTGCTCAACTGCAGACCATATGTTTCAGGACCCCCTACTGGATGCTGAAACTGTGGAGTACTGAATCCCGATATTTAACACATTTTCCATTGTTACTAAGCATAACTTTTGTAGTTTGAGATTAGACAGCAGCAAAATAAGCACAGATGTCTTTTTCCTTATCGTTTTTCAAAACTATCTTTTCTACCATTTGTTTTAGCAACTATAGTATACAGCTTTTTTTTTTTTTTTCTTATTGAGAAGTTCACCTTTTCACTTAAAGGAAGCACTTCATGGCTTCTTACTGGCAGATCCAAATTGCCAGCACCACTAGCCGTATGCTTTGGTCATTACTAAATAAAAAGTGCTTAAGCGCGCGCGTGGGCACACACATACACACACACACACACACACACACACACACACACACACACACAGTGCTATACTGGAAGACATTGTGAGAAGGTGATAGTAACTGAGGGTGAATAACAAACCACAGAACACAAAATCTTGGGTAAGGAGGAACTATTGTACCACATTTTGTTGATCCATTCATCAGCAGACCGACATTTGGGCTGTTTCAACTCTTTTGGAGCAGTAATGCTGATTTTTTTCACTGTCACTTGGATCCAAGTGGTCATCCTTCACTCTGCCTTTCCTCATCCCAGCATATCCCTTCATCAGACCTGTCTGACATTTACCATCCCAAGATCCAGCTGCACTCTTGCACCAGGAGGCCTTCCCTAATGCCAAAGTTTCTTCAGCTCCCCTGTTGTTTTAGTACTTTTCTCCCTCAAAAGACAAGTATTCTTTTATGTTCCCTAACTTGCAGGTATTTTCCTTACCAGATTTCACACTTTTGAAGGACAAGTCATGTTCTGTCTTTAATTCTTTCTTGTTCTTTTTGTGATATGAATACACACACACACACACACACACACACACACACACACACACACACATATATTTTTATTTTTGAGACAGGATTTCTCTGTGTAACAGCCTTGGCTATCCTGGAACTCACTCTGTAGATCAGGCTGGCCTTAAACTCACAGAGATCCACCTGCCTCTGCCTCCCGTGTTCTGGGATTAAAGGTGTGCGACACCATTGCCTGGATGAATATATACCTCTTAACACAAGTATGTTTAATTATATTTAAGTTGGCCAAAACCCTAGAGGAAGCAGCTTGTGATTGTATATGTGTGTATGTGTTTGTGTGTGTGTGTGCACACGTGTGTATGTGTGTATGTGCACGCATTCAAGAGTGTGTCATGGGATCCTATTCTAATAGTCATTGCTTTTGTGATTATAGGAAAGTTACTAAAGTTTTGGAACTTTGATTTTTTTCATTTGCAAAGTGAAAATGTCCCTGTTTTCCAGAAGTGTGAACTGTGGGGAACACTTAGCACACAGTGGGTACCCAGTTAATTCTAGCCTTCAGTCTCTTTTCTGCTTTCCCTGCTTCTCCAACACTTAGAGCTCAGCATACATTTCAAAGTCATAAAGAGGATAGTGCTATTGCTTTTTCCTTCCAATAATTTAATGAGTATAAGTAAAGTTATCAACTGCACTTCGTGATAGATACCTGGTAGCTTCCTTTGCTGGTAGTACTCATCAGAAACCAGACTCTCCACAGAAGCATTTTCACCTGAATGACAGTGAGACTGGCTTGCAGATGTTTAGATATATTGCAAATGATGCCCCATCTTAGCAATGTGCTATTGATATCTTGCACTGAATGTGATCATTAGGTAGTGTACCTAACCCATCTTTTTATGTTGCTTACTTTTAAAGTCACTTGAAAGTATTTTCCACTTTGTGCTGTGAGTTTTTAAGCATTTTGTACTCTGGCTATCAAGGAAGTTCAGGGGTAATGAACATAGGGCAAGAAATTGTCGTTCCCACTAAGAGCTCCACCTCGCTCTGTGTTTAAAACCCCAGTGAGGTGGTAGCCAAGGGCAGTACCAATGATTAGCTTTCTGTCACCTAGCTAGTTTTTGACTTTTATCTTTAGAATACCTATTCCTCTTGCTATCTGAAGTAAACATTTGTATGGAAAACTTCCCTGGATGCGTATGTTTTAAAGAGCTTCCATTTCCTCACATATATCTGGTTTTTTCATTATTGTGATTTCTAGTTTTGAGACCTTCTGCTGTCAGTGCCATTTTATTTTATGGTGAGGTCCTACAGTGTAGCCTGTTCTTTCTACTCTTCAAATTCTTATGGTAAAATGAATGAATTTGGAATCTCACTTAAAGAGGGACTTCGGGTGTGTGTGTGTGTGTGTGTGTGTGTGTGTGTGTGTGTGTGTGTGGTGTTATCCTCTGAAGCAAACTTTGAATATACAGAGAAATGCTCAAAGGTCATAAATATACAGCTTGTTGAACTTTGATAAATGAAGACAGCTAAGGAGCTAGCATGCATATTAAGAAATCAAGCATTATCTATTGGATTAGCCCAGTAGCCTCCCACAGACTCATTCCTTTCCCTTCAGCTTCTTGATAGGGACCACAATCTGCTTCTGGTCTGTTTGTGTGTGTGTGTGTGTGTGTGTGTGTCTAGTCTCTTTTGCTGACATTTAAAGAGAGGTTTATCCATATTGTCCCAAAGAGCAGTAAGTAGTTTGTTTTCATTGCTGTATGATATTCCTGTAGAAATGTACACAGCTTATGATGCCAATGATGGATGTCTACCTTGCTTCTAGTTTGGGGCATTTATGCAGAATGCTGCTATAAGTATTATATACAAGTCTGTAGTAAATAGATGTATTTCTTTTAGCTATCTTTTCTAGAAATAGAATATTTGGTCATAGCATACTCCTATGTCCAACTTGAAGAACTGTCTAATGGGTTCTGAAGTGCTTTTCTCAACTTCTCTTTCTGTCAGCAGTGCATAAGAGGTCCCAGCTGATATTTACAGGAAACCAAGTGACAAACTTCCTAGCACACCAGAGATGACTGTCTGGTTACCAGCCTTTGGGTGTTTCTGTCCTTTGTCCCGACTTCCTCATGTCTGCTAGCTTTTCTTCTTCCCTACAGGAGAGTTTCTGTACACTTTCACAACTGGTGCTTATTCTGCCTAGGCTGTGATTAGAAGACTCTTGGTTACAAGATATGAGACGTTTTGTGTATTTTTGTCAGAAAGAGAAGCAAAGTGAATGTTAGAACTCACTCTCTCTCTCTCTCTCTTTTTCTCTCTCTCTCTCTTCTCTCTGTCTCTTTTTTTTTTTCCTGGAAGTACCGCCCTGGTCCCTGTATTTTTAATAAGCCCAAGAGGTCCCATTTTTAAAAATTGCTGAGGCGCCATCCTCTGTGAAATTGATGTCCAACTGATTGACCCCTTTACATAGAAATTTCAGGACTCTTCATATTCATTGTTTGTATAGGACCATTGTTTCCTGCATTAAGAGAGCGTTATAGATGGAGCTGTCTTCCATCATTACTACTGGCAAATGACTTTAGTTCTTGTCAAACTATGAATTCCCTGTTTTGGAGAAGTTCTAGGTCTCTGAATATAAGAGGTTTGGAGATGATCCCCATCTCTTTTTCCTTGTCTTCTGTTCTGAGGACAACTTTAGGAGATGTCTGCTTTCTTTTCCTTACATACTGAAGCTGCAGGGAGCTCTCTCTGTGGATCAGAAAGCAGAGCGGTCTCATGGGAGCTGCAGGAAAAGCTTCAAAATAAAAAGCTAAACTATTTTCATCATTGTAAAAGTGACCCATATAATGTCATTGCAAAGGCCTGGAGTTTAATAGCATGATACTGTTGTGAGAGAGCTTGGCAAGCTTTTATCTTATAAATTCAGTTATTTATTTACTTATTAAAATACTTAGAACTTTCTACAATAAAATATCATAGAATTATTTAAAATAAGTGATTATATACATTTGAATACAATATAGACCAAGTCATGTAAGCTATAATGAATGAATGTCAGTTTTATATACATGTATATTTTCACAAATAGCTAACCCATATATACTTTGTGGATGCAGGTAAGGATTGAATTTTATCCTAAAGAATACATAATGGGTTCCCAGTAAACATTTGGAATTGTATTCCTTAGCTTGCAGCCTTAGTTGAAATTGACAATGGTTTCTTAGTGCTTGCATCAAGGATTAGTGTTTATTATACAAATGATAGAAATCATATCTATCTTCAAATATTTAGGACTAAATGAAGGTCTTAAAACCATTGAACAAGTTCTATTGATCATTTAAATCTGTACATCTTTTGACATGGACATTTAAATTAGTATAGTATCTTTCATGGGCCATATTGGCTGTCAGAAGTAGGAGGCAAGGAAAAATGCTAAGACTTAGTTTCTCATAGTCTCTGTCTCATAAGACTCTGCCATATCCTCATAAGACTCTGGTGTATGATAATTACTTCCCAATTGTTGAATATCTTATCTTGTTGAATATCTTGATCACAGGCCTCATAATGTAATCTTCCTTCCAATCAGAGATGTTAATAAGGGAAGAGATTTGTAGTGCTGCTAATGGTTACTTTACAATGAATCTTATGAATTGAAATAGAAACATACCAAATATTTATCAAGCATTTACATGCTAGGTTTCTCCTAATACAGATACCTGTATTCAAGGAAGTCATTGTTTAGGAAGCAAATGAATTTTATGGATTTTTAATGGCATAGAAGTCATCTCTAATTCACAAGTATTTTTATCATTGACAGTCATATGTGGAGACTAAGGCTTACTTACTTACTTTGATAGACCTTGGATAAGTCGTGGCTCTTCTCTGAGCCCAAGCTTTTCCTAATCTAAGTAGGACTAGTAATATCTACATTGTAGGGTAGGCGAAAGGATTAGAGGGAATGTACGTAGGTGGCACTGGCTTGATCCAGAATTGTGTGTTCAGCAAAAGGTGATTTTTACTCGCCTTTTAAATCACCTGTTTTCAGGGCACAACGTATTTCATTTTTGATACAGAGGAAAATTTCCACCCAGAAACTTTGTGTAGTCAGAGTTTTCTGTCCAGATTTCTATGTTGCGATATCCAACACCTCCTACAATTTTATGAAAATAACTTTATTGAGATATACTTCAAATAAACTAATCATACAGTTTGATGATTTGAAAGGGATAAAGCAGATCCCTTGTATGATCAGCATTTCAATCAACATATAGAACATTTACACTGGTGTCATTTTGCAGTTAATCCCTCCCCTGACCCTAGGCAACCACTGATGTTTTTTTTTTGTGACTGTTGGTCAGCTTTACTTGTTCTAGAATGTAGACATGTGTTTTCATATCTCTTGGAGAAGTACTTTAGAATGGAATGCAACGAGTCATCGGCGAGTCTATTTTTTCATTTTTATAGCTTTGAGATACAATTGACATCCAGTAAGCTGTACATATTTAAATGGTGAAATCTGGTAAGTATTTACACATGTACTTATCTGTGAAACTATTATGATCAGGTAATAAACATATTAGCCATCCTAGAAAGTTATTTTGTATTCCTTTGTCATGATTTTTACCTGTTTCCCAGCTCTTCCTCCACTCAGGACAATTGTTGATCTCTTTTCTGTTGCTGTAGATTAGTTTTCAATTTCAGGGATTTTATGGACATGAATAGTGAAGATTATCTACTCTTTTTTGAGCTTCCTTTATTTGCTATAATTACATTGATGTAATACGAAATCTAATAGGTCTTTTAATAAAAAACCCGGGAGCCTGATGTTGGGGTAAATGCTGAAAGATCAGAGAGACAAAGGAACAAGCCACTGCCATGTCTCACCTCTAGGATTCCTCAGCCTGAAAAGCCTCAGCCAATAGGACTCTAGCTGAATGAGCTTCCTCATCCAAAAAAAGCTTCTAGTTCCTGTCTCCTCATGCCTTATCTATCTTTCTCTGCCCAGCCATTAAAGGTGTGTGTGCTTCCCAAGTACTGGGATTAAAGGTGTGTACCACCACGGCCTGGCTCTGTTTTCCTCTCCTAGACTGAGTCAATCTCATGTAGTCCAGGGTGGCTTTGAACTCTGCATCCTGAGTGCTAGGATTAAAGGTGTGTGCCACCGCTGCCTGGTATCTATATTTAATCTAGTGGCTTGTTCTGTCTTCTGATCTTCAGGCAAAGTTTATTAGGGTACACAATATATTACCACATGTTGAAATTCATAATTTTTCGTGGATATGAGATATTTTGTTTATCCATTCATCAGTTGATGAACATTTGGGTAGTTTGGGGGGATTTGTGTAGTTTTTGAGTGTTAAAAAATAAGTGACTATAAACATTAATTTACAAATCTTTGTGTGAGCTAGGCGTGGTAGCACATGCTGTGGTCCTGCAATGTGGGAGGTTAAAAACAGGAGGATCAGGAGTTCAAGGACAGTCTCAGCTACATAGTGAGTTTGAGGTTAGCCTGAGATACATGAGACCCTGTTTCATTTGTGTATGAGTGTGTGTGCGCGCGCACACACACATGCACACATGCACACAGTATCCTTGCTCACTGTTAAACACCTAGAAGTGGAGTGACTGGGTTGTATGAAGGGTCTATGCTTACACTTTTATGAAATAGCTAAACTGCTCTGGAGTGATGGTACCATTTTATGTCAGCCTGTTTGAGCATTCTCCTTAATTTTAAGCCATGGTGATGTGTCTGTTTGAATCTTTGCTCATCATTGGACATCCTTTCCAAGTATTTTCTTCCAGCTAGTGACTTGCCTCTTGATTTTCTTAAGTGTATCTTTTGAAAAGTAATATCTTTTAATTTTGTTGAGGCATAGCTTATTGATGTTTTTCTTTATCGTTACTACTTTCTAGTAATTAGTAATACTTAGGGGATCTTTCTCTAATAGGTCACTAAGGTCTTTTCCGTTTTTTAAAAAAAGAAATTTTAAGAATTTAGCATTTGCATTTTAGATCTATGCTCCATTTTCAGTTAAATCTTAAAATTCTATAAGTATTAGATGTAAATGCTATAAGGATTAAAGTTAATGTTTCTTCAATATGACTTTAAGGGCCAATTTGCTTTTGTAAAGTCAGGTATTTGGATTCTGTTTCTGTCACCTAAGCTCTTCAGTTGCTGTGTTTCCTAGATCAGGTGTTCAAAGTGATAGGCTGAGCCTGAGGGAACCTATCCTTTTGATTCTAAGATAAGGAGATTGGACATCAGTTTCATATTCCAACCGCTAGGTGGTGCTAACAGAGATGACTGTGGTGTGAAACTGCAGGATGAAACTGCCAAAGTGGACAGGAAAAAGCCTGTGGGGTCTCAACTCCACACAAAGAACCATAGGGAACTGAGGAGAACTGGGAGCAGGAGAGGCGATCTTCCCCAGGGAGGAGCACAGCAATGTATTGTCTAGTGTCAAAGTGTATATGAGGTAATAGATAAGTTAATTAGCTTGATTCTGGTATCCACTCTACAATGTGTGCATTTCTCAAAGCATCCTCATGGCTGGCTCTCTCTCTCTCTCTCTCTCTCTCTCTCTCTCTCTCTCTCTCTCTCTCTCTCTGTGTGTGTGTTTATAAGTTGTCAATTTACCTTATAGGAGTTAAGATCTCACTATAGTGTATATCTTGAATGTACATAAATTTTGTCAGTCATACCTCAGTTAAACTTAAAATCCCTTCTTTTATAGGTTACCTAGGATATTTGTATTTCATATATTAAGAGAAATGGTAAACTTGCCTAAAATAGTTATTTTACTGAGGAACATCAAGAAGAAAATTGACTTTCTCTTAAAGAAAACATGCAGGTGTGAAGTGAAGAGTTATTTAGGAAATCATGAAGGATGTTAGAGGACCAATGGGTAACTGTTTTAATCAGATTCTTGCTTTGTGGAAATCATGCTTTTACCCTGAGAGCTGGTTGACTTTGAACGTGCTCCATAGTTGCTGTCTTCACTGTTACAAAGTAAAGGCCATGAGAGAGGTTATTTGTATTTCTAAATCCCTGTTAAACTTCCACATTCTATTATGTCCTATTGTTTCTTGTCCTTCCTGTCACACATGGCTGGCTGAAGGTCTCTTTGTTCTTTTGGGGTAGAAATCATGAGCAGGCAAGAGGAACAGCTCCCATTGTGTTGATGTCCCTGAGCTCTTGAGTGCCAGAGGCTTCCAGGCCAGGTTTTCAAACCTAGAGCCCATAGTTCTACAGTCCTGAGAACTAGGGACTCATGGCTCCACGCTTTCTAGACCACAGACTGACTTACAGCTTGGTGCTCAGGTCAGTGCTTTACTGCTTTGGGCTGTGAATGCCTGTGGTTCCTTGCACCCAGCAGCTAGTTTTGCAGCCCTTGAACTTGGGGTGTTGGTGCCCTTGCTTCTTAATCCTTGGCAGCCCTATAGACCCTCTTTTATGAACTCTGGCTGCATCCTTCCCTCCCTGGTCTCTCTTATTCTGCTGTCCTTTATTGTCACATTCCTTAGTCTGTACTCTGCTACTCTCTGAAACTCTGAAGCCACCTTCTAACTGAAGGTGAATGAATAGGGTGAGCTGGGTTCTTTTGAATGTTATTCTGTAGCAGGTTTTAGTTGCTGCTTCAGAGTGCTTGGGGCTGAAAGCCCAAGGGTTCATCCATTCTTGGTATTACCAGCTCAGTCTGCTCCATCTGTAGTAAAAACTTCAAGTAGTCAATACAAGTCCATTTGAGAGAAACCTTTACTGGAACCTAGTGTTGGAACACGAGGAACAGTACACCAGAGAGAAGCCACTGGACTCAGTCTGAGAAAAGTAAAAAAAAGCATGTTTATATAGCCATAGGAAAAGTAAAAAGCCAGCATGTTATATATAGCCGTAGGAAAAAGTAAAAAAACAAAACAAAACAGCATGTTTATATAGCCATAGGGGTGTGACACGCTTGTGAACAGCCTGTCACCAATCGCAATCTTACTTCACAGTGCCTGGCTTCTAGTCCCAATAGCATGCTTTACATATACACCGATCATGATAAACACCAATCACAGGCCTTTTGATGAGTCAGTGAGGAGGTGCTCCTTTCCCCATCTTAAGTGAGATAAGCTGCAGAGTATATGAAATCATCTAATTCACTGAGGCTTATTGTCACCGCGTGTTGTCTGGAGTGGTTGTTCCATAGCAAAGCCTCCTGAAACAGAAGTCAGGACTTCAGCTGCAGCTGTGGTGTTTCTGACAGTTGGAGTGGAGCTTCCTTAGAACAATCATAGAGTGTTCAAAGCAGCCAGCTGCTGTGATGCCAGTTCAGATGATTGCCAAAGAAAGGACTTCTTAAAAAATTTTTTTTTACTCATTTTTCATGTGTGTGCATGTATACGTATCATAGCACACATGTGGCAGCCAGAGGACAGCTTGTGAGAATTGGTCTCTCTTTCTCCCATGTGGGTCCTGGGACTCAAACTTAGATTGTCAGGTTTGGTAGTAAGTACCTTAGCCTGCTGAGCCATATAACTGGCCAGGAAGGGACTTCTTGATTGACAGCTTTAGGCAACCAGGCACAAGGTTTTGTAAGCTGTCAATCAAGTGGCTTCCTGACTCACCCCTGAAAGCTTTGACCATATAAAAAAAATCAAAGGAGGGGCTGGAAGGATAGTTAAGTGGTTAAAAGCATTTACTACTTTGGCAGAGGATCCAGATTTGATTCCTAGCACCCACACGTGGCTCACAATTGTCTGTAACTCCAGTTCTTGGGTATCCAATGCCCTCTCCTAGCACTGCACACCCGTGGTACTCATGCATACATGCAGGGAAAACATTCATATACATAAGATAAAAATAAATAAAAAAATCTTAAAAAAATCACCAAAAGATGCTTATAATAATGACTGCATGAAATGGACATTCTTTTAAAAAGTTAGCCTATGTTGATTTTACAAAGTAAAGGTTCTGTACAAGGTTAGAATGCACTTTGATATTTCCCTATTACTTTTTCTTATCCCTCCCTTGTCAATGTATATTCCTAATAGTCTCATTTTTACTTTCTGGTTTTCCCATCTCCTGTATTTCACACATGAGAGAAAACATGCAGTACCTGTCTGTGAGACTTTTATTTCACTAACATGATGATTTCTAGCTCCTTCCATTTTCCTGCAAACAACATAATTTCATCTTCCTTTATGGCTTTATTAACATATATATATATATATATATATATATATATCTCACATATATCACAAAATGATATATACAGTGAATCTTCATTCATTGATGAGCACCTAGACTGAGTCCATATCTTGGGTATTGTTAGTAGTGCATCCTTAAATATGAGTTTGTTGGTCCCCACAGTAGCTGATTTTGATTCTTTTAGGTATATACACAGCAAAGGAAATTCACATTCCTCACAGTACCTAACAAGGCCCAACTCCCAACCCAAAGCCCTGGGTGAGGCTTTGATGTGTCTCATTAGCATTAGGGAGAAGGAGTCCTTGTTCCGCACAGCTTTTCCAGACTGACTTGGTTGACTCAAGATCCCTTAAGTGTTATAATTGATTTGTTTGTATTGCATTTCTTCTGACTCAGTTCCTTATTTACTGGCATATCAGTCAGATGAGCAGACAGGAACTATTATGTGTTATTTGGACTCTATGTGTGTCATGTTATCCACTCCGGATTTTAGTCATCATCTCCATGATATCATTTCCAAATCCAGGCTGTAGGTAGCTGTCCCTGACCTTTTTCCCCTTCCTGAACTTCAGGCCAAGATACTTTGTTGGCCCTCTGGTGTTGTACTTCCACATGGTGTCTCCCCTAGAATGCCTTGCTGGCCCTCCAAATGTGAAATGGAATTCACTTTTTAGTCTAAATGTTTTTACTTGTTATTGAAGCCAGGCTATCCTTTTGTATCATTTCAGTTGTATGCTTTTCCTTTTCCCATCAGTACTCTTAAGTACCCAGCCACTAATTGCTATGTGACAAAGTCTATTCTAGGCATAAAACATTTTTAAGTTGTGCTAGAGAATTGAGACCAGTGCCTGGTAGTCAGCATTTCTGAATAAATACTTCCTGCAAAGTTGACTCCATCAGTCCACTTGTCTGCTGTAGTTCAGGAATTGGGCCTTGTCCTCTTCTGCAGCAGCTACTAGCCACCTCATTTTTATAGGTGCCAGGCTTCAGGTCTTTGTCTTCCAATGGTTGCTTGCCATGTTACTTTCCCTTCTAAGCTTTTCTCGTACATCATCTTGCTTTATCTGCCCATCCTGTTAGGCAGTAACATCAAAAGTATGTTTTAGAAACATTTTAACAGGATTTTTCTTGAAACGTTTTTAGTTAATGGGGAAATCAGAAGCTTGTTAAAAAAATCTAATGGGAAGAGCTTCTAGAAACCTTCCTATTTTGCATACCTTTATACCTTCAGCACTACCACTATAAGCTCAGGAATGAAAGACTTTCAAAACCTCCCATTTACTCTGCACAACACTACAAAACTACGATCTTCACTATTGTGCTTTTCTGCCTGTATCCTCACCAATAGGAATACACTTTAAATTGTGATTGGCTCTATACAAGTGAACGTTTGTGTGTGTGTGCTTATTAATACATGTATTTATAAGGAAAATTTAACAGTAATTATTTTATGTCTATGTCTAATAAAACATCAAAGTTAACACCAAATATAATCTTAATATGGAATCACAAAATGGGAAAAATTCAAAGTAAATTACATAAAGATAAGATTTAATGATAGCTCAGGTGTTCTTGTATTTTATAAGTTAGTTCCATCTCAGGTAAGTGGAGATTTTATCCTATGTAGAGTGTTGTGAGGTGTGAGGAGAGGGAAGTTTAAGCTACTTCTGTGATGTGTATTTGAGAGTCAGAGGGCTGTTTGTGTCTCTGGTAAAAAGAGGTAGCTGGAAAACCAGCTTGGTTTTAGGTAGTTGAAGCCATTCCACAGCCAGTGGTCTTTTTGCACCCAATAATGTGTTTAATAAATTTGAGTACTGTGGCTTTTTACAACAAGCACAAACCCCTGCAAACATAGCATTCTGATAGCTGAGGGAGCATCGCAGGAATCATCAGTAAAATAATTTGATATTACTAAATAAACCATCTGATAATCCTTGTAGCAGTATCAACTGAGATCCTTTTTTGGGTGGAATTGGGGATTGAACCCAGTTGTGTGTGCTAGGCAAATCCTCTCCCATTGAGTCAATCCCCAGCCCAGAGAACTTATTTGAAAAAGATTGACTGTTAATCTGCTTCTTGGAATGGGATTGTGACCCGAGGGGATGCACAGCCATAGATTATGGACTTAGAAATTGTAGGGTGAAATCTTGCCTGTGATCTTTACTCATTGATAACTTTGAGTGAGCCACTTTCCCTTCCGTGGGTCTCAGTTTACACAAATATAAACTATATCAATATGTTTCTTCTATAATGTAAAGATTAATGAGATACCGTAGGGATAGTATTTTGCCTCATGTAGTAAGCAGGGCCTTCAGTGTTAATTTTTCTTGTACTCTTGCTTTAGTTATGTTAAATATATATATATATATATATATATATATATATATACATATATATATATACTTTTTGTGATACTGAGCATGGTCATTATAATCAGGTTTTATGGTTCTCTGACTTTATGAATCTTTTAAGGCATTGTTTTGAAGATTTAATGTTGATTTTGATGAATAAAGAAATAAATAACTAAAGTTTTGTTTTTGTTATGATCTCAAAACAAGGCCTGTTTAGCACCCAGTTTCTCATGAATTCAAACACTGTCTCAGTAATTTCTGTGTTGTGTGTGTGTTTGTGTTTTTTTTTTTTTTGTTTTTTTTTTTGTTTTTGTTTTTGTTTTTTCGAGACAGGTTTCTCTGTGTAGCTTTGCGCCTTTCCTGGAACTCACTTTGGAGACCAGGCTGGCCTCGAACACACAGAGGTCCACCTGGCTCTGCCTCCCGAGTGCTGGGATTAAAGGCGTGCGCCACCACCGCCCGGCTTGTGTTGTGTTTGACCTTAAGTGAGAGCCACTAGGAAGGGCTCCTTGGCTCTGTAGGAGCTCAGGTCATTTAAATTCTGCACTTAGTCAAGTCTCTGATACAGTAGTGACTATGTCATCCCATCTTTTGTGGGTAGCATCCACTTCACTTCTTTCTTTACTAACTGGTTTATGATTAAGTAAACTATATAGATTGTTTAGGCTAGAAAAAGGACATTATGCTATATAGTTAATATTCTTATCATGGGACTCTGTCTTCTCTTTGAATTTTGAGCTTTTAGATGGTTAGAATAGGGTATTGGACTAGTGTTAATACTTCAAGAATATAGATTCATTGTAATTGCTGGGGATCAAACCTAGAGTTCCTTATATGTTAGGCAAACATTCTGTCATTGAGCTACATCCCTAACTTGATCTATTGCAACTTTGTGGGATTAGACAAGGGTTTTTGTAAACTAGAGCAGGTAGCCTCATTTTGAGAGACTAGCAATAATGTTTCTGAATTTTCCCTCTTTCCCTCCCTCCCTTCCTTTCTTGATAGAGTCTCACTATGTAGCCCAGGCTACCCTTGAGCTTCTGTCTTTCTCTTGTTTGATATTGTAGGTATGTGCCCTCCCTCCTCAGACACACACACACACACACACACACACACACACACACACACACACACACACACACACCGGCCTTCCTTCCTTGGTTGTCTCAGATTGATTACCACTTTGTGTATCCTTCCATAGTAGGGGCCCGCATAGCTTAGCTTAGGAGCAAGCGTGGAGTGAATAAAGTGGAAGGAGAGGTTTGATCTTGGTTATACAGTCAGTTTGTATTAGTTAGTTTTCTTGTGGCTGTGATAAAACACCTGGTAGAAATGACTCAGTGAAGGAAAACTTGATTTTGACTCATGTACAGAGGAATGGTGGAGGAGGTTGAGTAGTGGGTGGCTTCATTTGTTGGTGGGAGGACTTGTGGCATGCTACACCATGGTAGCAGGTGTGAGCAGAGGTAGTTATACCAGAACCTTAGATGGCCTGTAACCCTCAAAGACTGGCCTCAAGTGTTCCACATCTGCCACCTATGCTCCATCACCTAAGTGTCTGAGGCCTCACCAAAAAGCACCCCTATCTGGCCACCCAGATGGGTCCCAATGTGAGCTTGTATATATCTACACATCCAACCGTAGCAGAGGCTGTGTAATGTAGTGATTGGCAGCATAGGTTTTGAGTTGTGCAGGATGGATAGCTTTGGAACCTTTATCTTCCTAAAGAGAAAATAGAATGTAGCCTGTGATAGTATTTATCCACTTGATAAGATAATTGTGAGAATTAGCCTATGTGAAAGTAAGTCAGGTGTTTATTAGCACAGTGCTTGGCATATAGTGTAGCAGACACAATTTTATCTTGTTATTAGGGGGAGAAGTAAAGAAAAAACATTTTTGGTGAACATTTAACTGATGTAGCAATGAGAGCAAGGTTGGCACTGAAGAAAGAAAACCAGAAAGAATGCTAATGTTAGGAAGTGGAGAATCCAGAGCTGAGGAATTGGAATTGTGATGAGTGTGAAACTGGTCTTAACTATGGAAAAAATGCAAAGTCAAGGGTTCTGGCCAGCAAGGAGATCAAAATTTAAGGTTCTGGGCATGGTGATAAGTTCCAGCTTTTGACAATGAGAGTGGACTGCAGATGTGAAATAGAGGCAAATAAGTATTTACCCTATGCCTGTGTGCCAGGTATGGGAGTGTATAAGATCTGGGCAAAACACCCTTGACTAGAGGAGGTTGGAAACTGCCAGTTGGTCACTTAGTCACGTGAATGGTGTTTACTATCACAGCAGAGGGTGTGGCAACAGTGACAATGAAACTTTATTATAGTAACAAATGCTTGGCTTAATATATCACTGAAGAGGCTCTTTAAAATAGGTGCATCTCCCAAGGGAAAGCGAATAATTAGTAACACTAATTTAGAATTTGAAAGATAGCTGTCCTACATCCATTTATTTAGTCTTATATCTTCTCCTCTTCCCTTTTTAACCTCTAGTGTACAACTTAGATGATTAACCCAGTTCTTTTCAGTGTTAGAGAAATGGCTTGCTGAGTGGCTTTAGCATGAATTGTTTGCATCCTTTTTGTTTCTGAGTATTCTAAAAAGGAGCATGTCCTAATGACTAGGGCAAAAGGGAGCCATGGGACAGCCTGTGAATGTTCTTCATGCTTGGCTTTCAACAGAAAGCTGGAGGTTTTGAAGTCTTGGAAACTTAATTTGTTTAAACAGAAAGGGTAAGATTAATCAGATAATTATTTAAAGATTGTATATGCTGCATTAGGTAAAAGATTTTACATTGACTCCTTTATATAGTTTTGGGTTCCTTCCACTCAGTGATGGTAGTGCAGATGTGTATTAACTACACACACTTGTATAGTAAGCAGTGTCAGCCTCTGTAACATTACTGCTTTGTTAATATCGTATTGCTACCAAAATCAGTGATGGCATGATTTTTTTTGTTGTTAAGTAACTTGTTCATTTGGATATCCAAATAATTTTATTTTCTTTAAAGTTCAACAGTTTATCTAAGTGGTGATTGTGCTGTATTGATTTCTTGGGAATATGATATGCTTTTTCATTTTTTTTTTAATTTTAGGAAAAATAATTTTAAATTTATATGTATTGATGTTTTACCTGTGTGTGTGTGTGTGTGTGTGTGTGTGTGTGTGTGTGTCTGTGCACTACATGTGTCCTTGGTGCCTGTGGAAGTCAGAAGAGGGCATCAGATCCCCTGGAACTGGAGTTGCAGACGGAAATGTGCCAAATATAGGTGTGGGAATCTTAACTGGGTCCTCTGCAAGAGCAGCAAGCGCTGTTAACCAATGAGCTATCTCTGCAGCCCTTAATTAAAATTTTTAAATATTTACTTAATTTTTTTTTGGCCATGATATGCATGTGGAGGCCAGAGGACAACTTTGTGGAGTTAGTTTTCTCCTTTCACTTGTGTATAGGTTCCAGGAATTGAACTCAGGTTGTCAGGCTTAAAGGCAATTGCCTTTACCTGCTGAGCCATTTTGCCAGCCTTAAAAAAAAGTTTTCTTTGACCATTTCAGACATGTGTCTAGTGTACTCTGATGACTCACCCTCTCCTCCTGCCTCCCTCCCTTCTTCATAAAATGTCTTCCATATTCATGACTTTGTTTTGTTGTGTTCTCACTGAGTTTAACTTGTTAGGTTTGTTTGACAACGGGATTGAACTATTCTCCGGAGCCTCTAGGCTCAAAAGTGGGCACACAACTGGATACTGTGCCTCCCTCCTCCCAGAATGTTAGTTGCCAGTAGTTGATCAGTAAGTGGTGGGGTCCTTTGAGCCCCTCCTCACCCATAGCTCTCTGTTGGTGGGGCCAGTGTTATCTACACTGAGTGCCTGAGTTCAGTGACGAGACAGCATGATCGAGGCTACTCTTATAAAAGAAAACATTTAATTTGGGGCCTGCTTGCAGTCTCATCATCATGGCAGAGAGCATGGCAGCAGGCAGGTGCAGTGCTGGAGAAATCAAGAGCTACATCCTGATCCATAGGCCAAGAGAGGGACACTGACCTTGGCATGGGCTTTTGAAACCTCAAGGCCCACCCCCAGTGACACACGTCCTCCAACAAGGCCATACCTCCTAATCCTTTCAATCTTTTCAAATATTTTTAACTTAAATGAAATTTCTTGCTTAGTTTTAATCTTTGGATTCCCTATCAGCATGTTGTATCTTGTCTATCTTCTGTATTATGTTCTCTCATAGCCTTTTTACTTTCAAATCTTTTACTTTTGTATTTAAAATTCCCCTTTTCTCTTCAGCAGTGATTGTTTCATTCACCTCTTTCCTAGTTGAGTCATTTTCCAACTTCCTGCTGAGTTCTATCACCTCAATTCTATATTTTCATAATTAATGATGACTGTGATGTTTTTATGTCTTAGGCATTTTTAAAATTTTCTTTTGCAGACAAATATTAGGTTATAGTTATATGTCTTATAGGCTCTGTCTCTTGTGATCAGGACTACTAGTCTTTGCCTTATTAGAAAGTAAGGACTTTAATGAGAACTTTAAATACACACACACACACACACACACACACACACACAGAATTGGATTATAATCTTAAAACCCTATTTTCAGGGTTTTAGAGCCCTTTTTTGTTACATTTTGTAGTGTTGAACATGGGATGTTTTGCCTTTTGAGGTTCAAGTGTTCAAATATATGAGCCTATACTCACATTTAAATAACAACAATAGTATATTTGTTTATGTGACTGATGTAATACATCACCACAAAATGGGTAACCTGGAACAACAAGAAATATTGCTTTCATAGTTCTGTAGACCAGAAGCCCAAAATCAAGAAATCAGGGGTACACCCAGTTTTGGCCTTTAGCTCCCTGTGAGTGTCAGCATACCCTGGCTTGTGGCCGCATCACTCCCCTCTCCATTTTTGTGGTCAAATTGCCTTCTCCTGTCCTGTGTTTTCCTCTGAATAACTCCTTTCTACACACATGGTATTAGATCTAGATAATCTAGAATGATATCTTCATCTCAGGATCCTTCTAAAAATTAAGAATACACCCCAGCATTCTAGGATTAAGATGCAGATATATTTTAGGGGTTACCTTTCAACCTATGACAAGTAATTTTTTTGGATAACTTTAGTTACCACCTTCTGACCATCTTTCTAGATTAGCATAGTCCCCTATTTCAGCTCTTCTCTTTTCTTTCTTCATTTTTTTTTTCTTTAAAAGATCCACTTATAAAGGTAAGGACCGTGAAATGATTGTGATACTCTGTGTTCCATAGTGTGCTGTACTGCAACAGGCTAAGACTTGCTACATGACAGGACAGCTTCATTCACAACTAGAACATATTTTTTATGACTGAAAAAAAAAAACCCACACAATTCTGAAGAAACAAACATATTACTTAAACTATTTGAAAACCTTATATTTAAAGCTCACATACATTTCATAAAACCATGAATAGTTCTTGTCATAGCTACTTTTCTGTTGGTATGATAAAACACTATAAAAGAGTTTACTGGGGTCTTAGAGTTGCAGAGGATTAGAGTCCATGACCATCATGGTGGGGAGAATGGCAGTAGACAGGCAGGCATGGTGCTGGAGCAGTAGCCGAGAGTAGAGCTTAAATGTGGAAACACAGTCGTAAGGCAGAGAGAGGGAGACTCAGAATTGCTCTTTTGAAACCTTAAAGCCCACCTCCAGTGACATGCCTTTTCCAACAAGGCTACACCACCTAATCTTTCCCAAACAGTTCTACCAACTAGATACCAAGTATTCACATATATAAGTCTATGGGGGGCCATTCTTTTTCAAATGACCACAGTTCTTTTTGAAGAGAAGTAAAAATAATTTTAATTTATTAAAAGTATGTAAATAAATAAATGTGATGCCATAAGCATTTAATGTGTTTGGTATCTGTGCAGAACAGGTAGCATTTCCCTCCAGTACTTGACATGCTTACAAAACTTGTATCATTCAGGCTGTACTTTAAAGGAATATTTGTAGTTCATGGAAATGTTCTTTCCAGAAGAACTTGAATATTTCCCAAAGTATTTATGCCTCTAGAATACCACAGAGATTATTTTGGGAACAAAGCCTTAATGCATGTTAGACCAAAAAGGCATTATATAAAATGTCCTAGTGGCCTGTAAGAGCTTTGAGTGTATCTTTTAGAAGTTTCTTGCAATTCACGAAGCCAATCTATACAAGCTATTTCAGTATACTCAGTATTGTGTTTTGGCCTAGATTATTTTAGTTTATTATTATTTTGATATTATTATTTTACTATATTTTATCATTATATATTTTTATAAAGTATAGCAAATGATCAGATTACAGAACAAAGTATGGTAGAATTTTAAAGTATTAGTAAGATTGTTAACATTTTATGACATGTATGTAAACAAGAAATCTTATTTTAGCATAACTGTAATATCTACATGTATTTGTTATAAGATTCATTTGATAAAGTTTTATAACTGGTTTTACTTTTGTATCTCAATGACGTGTTTAAAACATTGTAGAAAGTTATTAAAAGCAGTCATTTTTCAAATTAACCCATTAAATTAAAAATTCAGCTCCTAATTTTAAATTTAAAAATTTGCATTTTCCTTGTAAGTGCTGGTCAAGATATCCAAGGAACAAGTGTGATTGCAAATCTTCCATTTTTGATGCGACAGAATCCTACTGAGACACTTCGGAGAGTCTTACCCAAAGTCAGAGTAAGTTGGTATGAAATAAGATTTAAGTTTCTTGCTTTTTTTTTGTCCCCCAGTAGCATGTTGCCACTATTGAGAGAAAATTTCAGAGCTTTGATGGCTGATCTTTTATATCTACTAATGGAGTAGAAGAAAAGTTATTATGTTTATTTTGAATTATGATAAGAATATTTAGGAAAATTAGTTGTAAAGAGTTCCTTGGTGATTTTCAGTAAAGGTATTTTAAAGGTAAATTTAATATCTTAAAAATGTGTAACTATCTTTATAAAATTATAGATATATCATTTAATATTGTTTTCAAACTTTTCAAAAATTAGCACACTAATTTTATGTCTTCACTACTTATAGTAATTAACTAAAGATCCTGCATGGTGGGCTGTGGTGATTTCTGAAGAATCCTCAAATGAAATTCATTATGGTCATCACAATTTTAGTTTACATGGATTTCATTCCCTCCTAAATTTCTTGAGAATTAGTTTCTTGCTGTGAACATATTTTCTCTATTGTCACATTTCTCTTCAAGTACATAATGCCCATTGATTATTAATATATCATGCTAGATATTTAATACTTAATATTTATTATTTGCATCAGTGTGCATTTGAAGAACTCCTTTTTTTTTTTAATAATAATAACAAGTATTTTGTGAGCAATCTGGACAGCGGTCTATGTTCTCTAGCATCTTAACCACTAGTAGGGTCAGAGGGTGCCTGTGATTGGAAATAGTATTTGCTAATAGTGAGTTTACTTACTTACTTACCTTCAGTTTTCCATTTGGTTATAACTGTTTACAAATTAATTTGTACATATTCAAAACTGTAATTGATAGCATATCCTTGAGTTTTGTTTTTTGGAATTATTTATGGCATGGTTTCAACTACTGTCATTTTCATAAGAAGCCTATATTTCTGTAAGACAATATGAATTCTTACTGGTTACCATGGGGATTCATGAGTGCATTAAGCTTTGTTATGTCTCTTATCCCAGAATCATGCCTAATTTTGAAGTAAGCTTATATAGATCAAGCCTACTTGTACATTTGACTTTGGTAGTGTTAACTGACCCAACATTGTTATCATGACAGCCAGAGGTACCAGTTAAATTGTAGAAAGGAGTTCATGTAAGTAAGACAATGTTTTTAACATAAAAATGTCAAACATTCTGCATACCATGTTGAGTTGGCTAAGTCTGGTCCACAGAGATCAGACTGAGCATCCAAAGTGCATGCTTTGTTCCCAAAGAGGTCAGAAGAGGTTATTAGGATTCTGGGACTAGAGTTATAGATAGTTATGAGTTGCCATCTGGGTTCTGGGAATTGAATCCTCTGGAAGAGCAGCCATTTCTCCAGCCCCTAGCATCCAATTGTATGAAACAAGAATAAAGGATGAAAGGTAGACATCAGCAGCCTTTGGAGGTTCTGAAATAGTTCTGCCAAAATTTTGCTAATATGCTCATAGTAAAGGCATTAAGTAACTCCTAAGAAATTCTGCATGTGTGAGGATATGCTGGGTTCATTTCAGTGCTCAGCACCAAAACATCTCCCCTTTAAAAGAAAAGAAGAAAGAAGAATATGCATTCATTTTGTATATACAGTATATTTATATGCAGTTTCAAATATTTCTTCTGACTTGAAGTTATGGAAGCTAGTTTGCTTTTCGTTTTTTGAGACAGGGCTTCTCTGTGTAACCCCAGTTATCCTGGAACTCTCTGTAGACCAGGCTACCCTCAAACTCAGAGATCTGCCCGCCTCTGTGATGGGATTAAAGGCATGTTTCACCATATCTGGCTGAAGATATGGTTTTAATACAGAATATGAGCTTATTAATTGGATTCAAAACCAGTGCCCACTAATGAGTTTGTTTTAAGAAAATCTTTATTTATTGAATGATTTCCTTCTTTTTATTTTATTTTATTTTATTTTATTTTATTTTATTTTATTTTATTTTATTTTATTTTATTTAATGAATTAGTTTCTAGTCAGAATCTCATGTAGCCCAGCCTGGTGTAGAACTCAGTATGAAGCTGAGATAACACTGAGCTTCTGCTAATTCTCCAGCCTCCACCTCCTAAGAACTAGTATTAGAGGATTACATCCCCATGCCCAGTTCATGTAGTATTGGGGCTTGAACTTAGGGCTCTGTGCAAGCTAGGCAAGCATTCTGCAGCTGAGCTATAGCCCCAGCTTTTCATTCTTTCTTCAGGATAACTAGTAAGCAAGCATTTGTTAGGACTTCCATCTCTCTTGCCTGCACTGTTTGAAGGAGATACAAAAAAGGTGGGACCCCACATCAGGAAAGTCCTTAAGTCATGCAGTTGGGTGAAGGGACAGCAGCATGCAATAGAGTACTGTCTGGTTCTCAGTTTGCATAAAATCATTCAAGTGAAGCATAGGAGATAACTTTATGGGGTAAAAGTGATGATAGTGCTTTTGTAGACAGCTTCATATGCAATGGAAGATGGCCAAACTTTTATTAGTGCATTTTAACTGGTGAAACTGTGCCTATTTGCAGATGATTTTAAAATCATGTGCTCAGAGATCGTCAAGACTTACAGGTACTTTAGGCTGGCACTTTTTCAGCTCTGCCTGGCTTATTCCAGAGATGAGCTGTGATAATGTATTCTCATAGTCAGTTTCTTCACCTTGCTATCCTGGTGATTTCTTAACTTATGGCAAATTCTCTTTGTATTTATTTGCTGAGCACTACTTGTCAGGTGCAAGGCACAGTTATAAACACTGAAGTAGAGATGAATAAAAGACAGGGAACTTGTTCTTTAGGAGGCTGTAGTGCAGAAGTGACCCAGACTTTAACAAGTAATCAAACAAAAGGCTGACTGTCACTTGTGATAAGTGCTCTGAATGTAAAAGGACAAAACTGTGACACTGAGACAAAGTAGTAAGTTAGCAAGAGAACTTCCATGCACTGGGAGGGCAAGGAGAGCCTCTTAGCAAGACTGTGAAAAGCAGGACAGCAGCAGGTGGCCTGAGAGGCAAGAACTGGTGGGACAGTGATAAGTGTAGTTGGGGCTAGTAGGAGGTGGAGTGTGAACAGAGAACAGGCTGGACAAATGTCAGTGACATCAGTTTTGAGGACAGCGGAAAGCTATTGGCGACTTTGAACTGTGCTCATTTTGGTGGATGTGTAGAGCACAGACTAGAGTGGGACAGTTCCAGAGCTTCAGTACTGGGCCTCTAAAAGTCAATGGCAGATTGGATTAAAATGATGAATTTAAGCAGTGGAGCAGTGTACATATATGTCTCAGATGCATTATCAGGATGAACAGAATTCCATAATGGATTGGAATAAATGAATTCCAACTGGGTTGGAGTTGGAAGCAGATTCCAGATGGTTGGTGTGAGCATCTGGTGGTTTTCAGTGTATTAGTAGATGATCTGTTGAGTCCACAGATGATAATAATCTAAGTACTTGTTAATATTGGTCTTTCATGATTCACTTTGAGAGGACTTAAAAATATAAGCAGTAAGTATTTTAGGCAGGAAGTAATTATTCCCAAGGACATTACCACATTTGTGACTCCAGACTAAACAGCTTTGAGAGCTCACCCCTTACCTTGCTTCACCCTAAAGAACATGAGGAAAAGGGATGTTGGGGGCTTTGCTGGTCTTACACATTATAAAATTGTACTGATGTTATTTTTTTTTACTACATTTGCATTTAATTGTTGGTACTGTGTCGTAATGAAAATATGTTTTAAAGGCTACTATTTTCACTGTTTTAGAGATAAAGAAATTTGACCTTTTTTTCCCTGTTTTTGAGACAAGTTCTCTCTAGATAGTCCTGATTGTTCTGGAATTTTCTATGTAGACAAGGCTGTCCTACAAAGATTGTTCTGCCTCTGCCTCCCAAGTGCTGGGATCAAAGCTGTGAGCCACTATACCTGGCCACGATGAAGAAATTTAAACTTTAAAGCAGGAGTGGCTGGAGAGATGGTTCAGCAGTTAGGAATGCAAATTGCTCTTCTAGAGAATCTGAGTTTGGTTCCCAGCACCCAGACAGGATGGCTCACAACCACTTGTAACTCCAGCTCCAGGGGATCTGATGGCTTCTTTTGGCCTCCATGGACACTGCATGCATATGTGCACACATGCACATGTTTGAGCATGCACATGCAAATACATACAATTAAAAATAAAATCTAAAAAACAAAATAAATAAGTAAAATATTAAAATGCCAGCAACAAATTTAGAATTATAATTGAACTAATTTCATTTATTTCCAAAATTTCCTTTCTAAACTATATCCAAAGTGGTTGTTGAATTATTTTGTACTTGTCTCAAGGTGGAATTTAAGTAAGAATCAAGAAAGAAAATATTTGACTTACAATTTAAGTTCTATAAATGTGAAAATACTTCAAGATATAGTTATTTTACTCATGTTATGCAACTTAATCCTATGGTCATTATTGATCTAGTATTTTTCCTTCAACTTAATAAACTGAATTCTGAGACATTAGATTTTAATATTGAACTTGTGCTTATGCTATGTGGAAGTGAAGGGATTTTGACTGTCAAGATAAATTTCTAAAATTCTGTATCCTTTTATAAAATTACAAATGAGGGTGATATCATTACACTTAAGATAGCATAATGGGCTCTGTTATAGCACAGCACCAAACATTTCTTCCTGTCGAACTTTTGAATTAATCTCATTGTTCATTTACTTATATTTTTCTCCAAAAATGTCATAATATTTATTGTACAATAGAAAATGTGTGGTGTTAGGCACAGAAAATAACTATAGTGAGTATTTACTAAGGTTTACTGATCAGACACTGTACACTGTTGAATGTTTTATACATTTTAGTTTCTGAGTCTAGACAAGTTTCATGATGCCCATCCCACAGAGGAAGAGACAGCTGAGTCAATTTACATTCCCACCAGAATCAATCTACCTCAAGACCCAGCTATACCACTCTTGAGCATATACTCAGAGGATGCACATCATACCACAAGGACACTTGTTCATCTATGTTCATAGCAGCTTTATTTGTAATAGCCAGAACCTGGAAACAACATAGATGTCCCTCAATCAAAGAATGATTTCTTCCTTCGTATTTCCTCCCCCTCACCTCTGCCCTCTTCATCCACTCTTCCTTTGTTTCTGTTCAGAAAGGGGCAGGCCTCTCATGGGTATCAACAAAGCATGGCATATCAAGTTGCAGTAAGACTAAGTACCTCCCTTATATTAAGTCTAGGCAAGGCAACCCTTTATGAGGAATAGGGTCATAAGAGTCAGCCAAAGTGTTAGGATCAGCCCTTGTTCCCATTGTTAGGAGTCCTACAAGTAGACCAAGCTACATAACTGCCACATATATGTAGAGGGCCTAGGTCAGTCCTATGCAGGCACCCTGGTTGTTGGTTCAGACTCTGAGTTCCTAAGAGACAGGATAGTTTTTTACTGTGGGTTTTCTTGTGATGTCCTTGACCCCCTGACTCATACAATCTTTCCCTCCCTGAGCTCGGCCTAATGTTTGGCTGTGGGTATCTGCATCTGTTTCCATCAGTTACTAGATGAAGGCTCTCTGATGACAATTGGGGTAGTTATCAATCTGATCACAGGAGATGGCCAGTTCAGCCTACGTATCCACTATTGTTAGGGGTCTTAGTTGGAGTCAACCTTGTAGATTCGTGGGAGTTTCCCTTGCATCAGGTTTCTACCTGACCCGAAATGTACCCCATTTCCAGTCATCTTTTTCAGTACTCTCCCCCTCCATCCACCCTTCAACCCAATCCCTCAAGTTCCCATGCCCATCAGCCCCAGTTCACCTAGGAGAACTTCTATTTCCCTTTCTCAGAGAGATCCATGTGTTTCTCCCTGTTGGGCCCTCCTTATTACCTAGCTTCTCTGGGTCTGTGGATTATAGCATGGTTATCCTTTACAGCTAATAACCACTTATGAATGAGTACATACTATGTCTGTCTTTCTGGATCTGGGTTGCCTCACTCAAAATGCTTTCAAATTTCCTGATGTCATTGTTTTTAACAGCTGAGTAATACTCCATTATGTAAATGTGCCATATTTTCTTTGTCTGTTCTTCAGTTGAGGGGCATCTATGCTGTTTCCAGGTTCTGGCTATTACAAATAAAGCTGCTATGAACATAGATGAGCAAGTGTTCTTGTGGTATGATTGTGCATCCTTTGAGTGTATGCTCTAGACTGGTATAGCTGGGTCTTGAGGTAGATTGATTCCCAATTTTATGAGAAACCACCATACTGATTTCCATAGTGGCTGTACAAGTTTTCACTCCCACCAACAGTGGAGGAGTGTTCCCCTTGCTCCCCATCCTCTCCAACATAAGCTGCCATCAGTGTTTTTGATCTTAGCCATTCTGAGCTTAGTCAACCTCTTGATTGGCTGATCTGATTGCAGAGATCTCTAGTGTGTAATTTACTTCAGGCCTCAGCTACCTTGTCTGATCTGCAGCAGTGGCACACAGGACCTATTGCTTCTACTTTGCCTTCTAGAAGCCCCTCACACCGAGAGGTCTTTAAAAAGAACTAACCCATCATGTTTTATGCTCTTGTATACAAAATATCACATCAGTGAAGTAAAGTGACATACTGTCCCCTTCTTTTGCCTCTCTTCCCTTATCCCCAAGAATCAAGCCCTGATCCTAGGAAACTATAAATGTTACCTTATTCCAGAATAAGGTAATTTCTGAACTTGGGTAAATAGTGGATATGGAGATAGGGAGATTGTCTTGGATCATTTGGCAGGGGCCCAAATGCTGTCACGTGTCTCTTATAAGAAGAGGGCAGAAGATGAACAAGTGGGAAAGACAGCAGTAAAGGTGGAGGAAGAGGTGGGAAAGCCAAGAAATGATAACACAATAGCTAGGCATGATAAGGAAGGGATGCTACACTGCCAACTGTGCCAAGAATGTGGCACTGGGCATCTTGGTCTGAGTAATACTGCATCAGAACATTTGGCTTCTAGAACTGTGAGAGAGTAAATTTCTGTTGCTTTAACATAGTTAGCTTCTGTTAATTTGTAATAGCAGCTACAAGAAAACTAAAATAAATAGCTTTTCATTTCAGATAGAATAAAACTTCCTATCATGTCCTTTCTGACCTTGGCCTGTACCATCATTCCCTCTTTTCCATAAAGGCAGAATCTTTGACACTCTAGTTTGTTATTTTTTCTTCAGAGCCTAGAATGATGTTTTGAAATAACAGATACTCACAGCCAACTTTAGAAAGAATGGTGATTGAACTGAATGTTCTGAGAGAACCAGTGTCTACCCAAAAGAGCCATGACGTGTTTGACACTCTGGTCTGACTCACTGAAGGATTCTTGAGTGAAAACAACATTGATCACATGCTTTGATACTGACTTTTTCTCTTACAGGAATGAGAGGAGCATGTAGCAGTACATAATAGAAGACAAAAGTGACATAGTCTATTAAATCAATATGAAATCTGACTATTTAAAGTTGGTAGATGTGATATAGCAATATTTTGATTCTGCAAAGATCCACCACTTCTACTTTTATTACCATTTGTGACTTTTTTTTCACAAGTAGATACAGTAAGAAAATACCAAAAATATCTTCTGGTGTGAATAATACAGTATTTCATACTGAATAGAGATAGATTCTTAAATGATCTCGTTTTGAATTTGAATAGAAAGCATTTACTTTGCAAATAAAGATATTTGTGAATGAAAAGCTGAATGCATTTTAAAAAAGTCTTATTTGAGGTAGTACAGTTGAATGGACAAACAATAATGATTTGTGAAACACTTAATGTGGGGCAGGCACTGTGCTTCATGCCTTAGATACATCCTTTAAACAATTGTCAGCCCCATATGATGTATTATACTCATTTAAAGCTGAGGAAATATGTACTTAAAGCTCAATTTTTGACTGTAATGCTTTGTTAGAAGGTTTCTAAGAAGTATGAAAGAAAATAATTGGTTTTGATACTTCTCTGAAATAAAAACAGTCTTAACTAAGGAATGAGGGAATAGAAATGAGCAATACAAACTACTGTCTTCTTTGGTTTGCGTCTCAGAAAACATTCCTCTCTTCCTCACCACAGTTGACATTTTCTGAGATAAAAGTTTAAATTCCGAGAAAAGCAAAAGGGTTTTATGAAAGCAACACAATTATACATCTGAAACAGAACATGATGTTCCAGGACCCCTGCAGGTCACAGATGGCCTGTGGTGGAGCATAGCATTCCATTGGCTGACACTCTGATTTCAGGCAGGGAAAGAGGAGAGGGAATGGATTCCCACAGTGGTATAAGGTTAATGGAGGTTCCAGCATCAGGGGAAGAATCAACTGTGCAGGGGGCCTTGTGGTCTAGAGCCATGAAGTTATAGAACAGTCTCCCAGTTCACCAAGAAAGAGAGTGGAGACAACTGGGAGAAACTGGAGCAGGGACAGACAGTGGGGACTGCTCTTTTGTGCTTTATAGTGTCAAATAAAATTATGTTGACCATAATCTTTCAAGGATAATGTCTGTTATGTTTTTTCATTTTATCTTTATTTGTATTTAAGGATAAAATAGATTGACATTACTAATTATTTTATAATAATAAAGATCTATGGAAATATTTACAAGTATGTAGATTGGACATAAAGGAAGAATAATATAAGCAAGAGAATAATTCTTTTAATGAAACAAAGTCTGATATAATCCAGGCTAGTCTCAGATTCTCTATGCATTGAAGGATGGCCTTGAACCTCTGATCCTCCTGCCTCAACCTCCCAAGTGTCAGGATTACAGGCATGTGTCACCAAGCTCAGCAGTTAATACTTTTAATAGATCTAAAGTTTGATTTTTTTTCATAAAATTCTAGTAAAGAACAGTGTTCATATATTTGCTTCTTGGTTATTTAGTCATCCATCTTGTCTGTAATAAAAATGAGCTGGATTTTCTCAATTTCTTTTAAATGTGCAGTTGAGCTTAAAAGAATATGAAACAATTCCTGGGTTCAAAAACCGGTTAGCTCCACTCCTTCTTAGGTTGTAGAAGAGCTGTAAGAAAGTATTATTCTCCTTCTAAAACTGGGTTAGCTACTAAGTCCACATGCTCATATATTTTCTTGAGCCTGTCACAGGTAGTCACCAGGCTGCTACATGAGTTGAATTCTAAAAAGCAAGATGATGATGAATCCTTTAAAGAAGGTGGGACATAGGGACACTGACTTTTTTGTTTGTTTGTTTGAATGCAGACTCTGTGTTGATCTGGCTAAGCTGAACTCACAATCCCCCTGTCTCTACCTTCTGAGACCAGCTGCAGATGTGCCACATAAGAGTCTGTGTCAGGTTAGAATAACTTGTGACTTAGAACTCACCAACGCCACCCCTATGTCTTCCCATCTATGGCCGAGCAGTAGAGTTAGCTCTCCTTGGTGCTGTAGGCATGGTGGTGATTAACTACTACTGAGAGAGGAAGCAACTGAGCCTACTTCCCCAGAACCTTCTCTTTGGTAAAGCATAGGCTTGATGAGGGAAGAGCAGTGAAGACCCATTGTTCTGTAGGAGTGTCAGAAGAAGCAGCAGCCTCTTCTGGAAGAGATACCAGGTTTCCTTTCTTCATGACAATGCAATGGTGACTGCTTCTGGAACACAATGGAAACGTAATTCTCTTGGCATTGAAAGGCAAGAGAATGTTAGGTCTAAGACTCTGCACCCAAATAAAGCATAGAGATCTGCCAGTGAGGGAGTGGCAACAAATTTGACCCTGCCAAATACTACCCTGCTCCAAGAAATAGCCAGATAGGTACACTGAAGAAGCTCCATTCTTGCAGCCTGGACTCAAAAGTCCTGACTAAGATGACACAGAATCAAGGATGAAAGGCTCTTACTTCTCCCACTAGCCCAACGTACAGCCATAAGCAACAGAGCTTTACTAATAGGAAAGATAAAGTATGAAAAGAAACCCCTGCTTGAGAGTGTTGTTGGGTCATGGAGGAGAAACCTTTGGCATTACAGACTACATGTTAAATACAAAGTAACAGTGGCCCACTGTTGGAGGAATATAAAACCAGTGATGACATAGACGTTACCATAGCAACAATAAAACTTAAACCCAGTTGAGATACTAAGTAGATTTATTTGCCACCACCCCAATAACCTTGAGAAGAGGCATGTTAGTTTCAGAGCTGTTACATCTGTCTTCAATAAATAGTATCGAATAAAAAATTGCTAAACCCCCAAATAAGGGGAGGAAATGACCAAGTATCAGTGATGACCCAAGAAGTATGAGATAGGTAAATAACTATGATTAACTTGTTAAAAAATGATATGCATGATATATAGGGCTTTCAACAGAGAGATGGAACAATAAAATAATCAAATGAAAATGCTAGAAGAAAAGAGTAATTAATGTCAGACATGAAGGATGTGTTTATTGGTTGGTCACAACTGGGGAATCAGTGAACATGAAGACAGATGTTAGCCAAGCCAACCTAAAAGACAACGAAGAATGCAAAAGTTAGCAGAGAAGTGACCTAGGATACAGGTTGAATCTCAGAAAGACAAAAGGGAAAATGAAAGAAATAATGGCCAAGACTCTGAAATTAGTGAAGGACAAGAAACCATAGCTCCAAGAATACAAGGACACCAAACAGGAGAAACACACACAAATGCACATATTCATACACAAACACACATACATAAACACACTCTCTCCCAGGAACATGATGATAAAAACTGTTGAAGAAAAGGGAAAATGAGACAGTCTTGAGAGTAGCCAGAAAGAAAGGAACAGGAAATATTACTTAGGGGACGCAGGTAAGAATTTCTGGTTAGAAGCACACTGCTGGTGGGAATGTGAAATGACTCAACCACATGGGAAGACTGAGTTTCTTAAAAATTTAAATATGTACTTAGTATGGCACCCAGCTGCTTCCCTTCTGTGGATAAGACTGATACTGATATTTGCATAGAGACTTGGTCATGAAGGCGTTGAAGTTCATGGCTAGTTACTTGCAGCTAATGCTGAAAACAACTGAAATCTACACCCATAGGTAATGGATAAATAAATTGTAGCAGCATAGCCATGAGGTAATGCTTTTGTTTTAATGAGACAGTGTTTCACTATGCATTCTAGGCTCACCTTGAACTTGTATAATTCTGTACCTAGATTCCCTAGTGCTGGTATTATAGGTGTGCACCACCATGCCTGTACTACAGGCTCATTCTAAACATAGTTCATTTTAGGTACAGGATTTTAGAGTGCTTACTGGCAGGGTTTTGTTGTTGTTGTTGTTGTCTTTTGGGGCACACATATGGCATTTCTAATCTGTGGTTTATTTTTTGTTGCTAGCTAAAATTTCTGAGCTATCATTTTTTTTTCCAAATGTGCTTCTATTTCATCCCTTCTAGGTTTCCCATTTCTCATATAATTAGACCTTTTCTTAGTATCTTTTGTCTTTTACTTTTTCTGTCATTTTTCTTCTTTGTGATTTATGTTGGGTGTTTAGTCCTGACCCATTGTCCAGTTCACTAGTTTGTGTCTAACCAATTTTAATTTTGATTACTGTATTTTTCTGGTCTGGAAATTCTACTTAACTTTTGTAAATCTTCTACAACCCATTTAAATATATTAGAATTTTCTGTTGAAATTCTTATTGTATTTTTTTGTTTTCTTTAACTAGGCAATATATTTGATACCACCAGGACCTGGAACTCCTTTTAGTGTGTTTGTTTTTGAGACAGGGTCTTACTATGTGGCCCTGGCTGGCCTTAACCCTTTCTAGAAAAGGCTGGCTTTGAATTCAGAGATCTGCCTGTCTCAGTCTCTGGAGTGCTTAGGATTACAGGCCTGTACCACCATGCCTGCTCAGTGTGTTTCTATTTTCTACTGGTTTGCTGATTCTTTTCCATATTATCTGCCTGGATATTATGGACTCTGTGCCTGATCTTATATTTGCCAACTTACCTGTTACATAGTTTGAGGCCCACAAGATAGCTCCTTTTGGTAGGGAATATTTTTCTTCTAGCCAACTTAACTATTGTCATAAAGTCTCTTGTAATCCCATTTCAGGTATAGGATGTATTATGATTCAGATATAAATATCCTTGAAGGTAGTTGAGTTGAAGACTTCAGTCCCAGCTGGTGGTTTGTGGAGAACTGAATTGAATCATGAGGATGCTAACTTTATCAGTTGGTCATCCATTGATGAGCATAGGGTTACTCAAAAGTAGGGTCATTGGGTATATGCCCTTGAAGGGTAGATCCTGTCCCTGGAACCTCCCTCTCAGTTTTATGATAAAACTATTCCTGGGGAGATGCAACACACATCTAATCACCCCAGATATGGAACCCATGACAGAACAAAGTTTGGATACCACCAAAGTCCAACTTGATGAACCAGTGAGTTTTATTGGGTTTACTTACAGGAGTATGAGTGAGGATTTACTTACAGGAGCAGAAGTGACTCAAAGACAGATACATTACCAAAGTCCACCCCAGCATGGGTGACAGGAGGAAACTGTATAGCTTGCAGGCAGTTCAGCAGGTTGGAGGGTGTTCTTTCCAAGTAACTCTGGTCTAAACCTCTTCAGGCAGCTTGGCTGGTTTCTGTTCCTCCCAGGCAGCTGGTCTGGTCTCAGAGTCTTCTTTGAAGCTTCATTTGCTTGAGAATCATGCAGCTTTATTGTTTACTCTGGGAGGGAGGGCCCTAGTGAATCCTGTCAGTCTCAGGGACTTCCTGAATTTATTTTGAGTTATTTACCTTTCTGCTTAAGGAGCATTCCTGCAAGATGGAATGTTTCAATCTCTGGGGAAACTTAGATGCTAGCTCCTGAGTCTCCCCTTTCTTTCACTCATGAGTAAGCAGCCCTGTCCCTTTCTTCTGGACTCTCCACCCTCTCTGCTTTAATGTTCTGCATCACCATGGGCCACGGAGTTAGCCAGCCGCCTGTTGTTGACTGAAGCTCTGAGCCAAATTACACTTTTCCTCCTCTCGGTTGCTCTGGGCTTTTTATCCAAGTGCTAGAGTGCTGACTGAAGCTAGAGTGTTCTCCTCTGATTGGAAGAGGGCTCCCAGGACCCCAAAAGCCTAGCAAAGTTGTCAGCGTCTTTAAGCTGCCAGCCTCTCCTGACCCTCGCCTAGAATTAGCAACTATTGAAGAGAAGCAATTCAAAATTACATGCTTGATTTTCTGTATTTGTATGGTTTCTTGGCGCTCAGTGGGTAACTTTTCACTACCTTGTTCATTTCTATGTATTTTCATTGAGACAGTTTTTATATTTTTGTCTAGATTTTTAAAAAATGATCCTTGTTAGGAGTATTGATGAGAATTACCACATCTGCCATTGCTAAGAGAGGAAGTTCTCTTTATTTTTCCTTGTTTTAATTTCAGAATGTTAACATTGACATTTATTTTATTTATGTGTGTATGTATGTAGGTATGTGTGTATGTGTGCACGTGTCTGAGGAGACCCTGGAACTGGAGTAACAAGTAGCTTCCTGTGTGAGTGATGGGAACCAAACTTGTGTTCTATGGAAGAACAGTATGTACACTTAACCTTGGGCCATCTCTCTAGCCCTCGGAATGTTAACTTTAAATTTTTTGTTTATGTAACTGCATAGGTTTTAGGTATGCATATATCCCTTTGCTATTCCTATAATTACTCTTGTACTTACACAGGCCAATTAATTTCTGTGATATGTTAGCAATACCCAAGAACCTATAATTAAATATTTTGTCAAAGATTTGTTACAGATATCCTTATATAAATGTTATTTCTTTTTTTTAAAGATTTTTTTAAAAATATTTATTTATTTATTATGTATATGGAAGAGGGTGCCAGATCTCATTACAGATGGTTGTGAGCCACCATGTGGGTGCTGGGAATTGAACTCAGGACCTCTGGAAGAGCAGTCGGTGCTCTTAACTTCTGAGCCATCTCTCCAGCCCTTTTTTAAAAAGATTTATGTATGAATATTTTGTCTGCATGTATGCATATGTACCAGGTACATGCCTGGTGCTTTCAGAGGTCAGAAGAGGGTATTAGATTCTCTTTGGAAATGAAGTTACAGACAGTTCTGAGCCACCACGTGGGTACTGGGAATTGAACCTGGGTCCTTTGCAAGAGCAGCCAGTTCTCTTAACTACTGAACCATCTCTCCAGACCAACACTGTGTTCTTAAACTCCAATTTTTTGTTGTCTTGTTTATTTTATATCATAATAGTTCTTGAATCTATTTTCTTTCCCCAGCCACACTGCACCCATGCGGGTCCCAACAGTTGTGCTGGTTTGTTTGTTCTGGTAAGCACAGTAGCTTTTCAAGGTTACCCTAGTCCTTGCTTCCCTCTTGTGCTATGCTCCTTCCCTACTTCTAATTCCATTTCCACTCTTATTAGGAAGGACATTTCAAAGCATTTAGAACTGCAGTGTGTGTCTCCTTGTGCTTAAAGGTTCTGAGGCTTTTCTAATTGAGCTGCCTGTTCACTGCCAAAGCAAACCCACCTCTTTGCTCCAAGCAAATGGACTCTTTTAGTTCTCTTATTCAGCATGTTTCTCCATACTCCTCAATGCTGGATGCTTGGACTGCTCTCTTTATTATACTTCTTGCTTTCCTCTGTAGTGGGTAGCTGTTCTAGCTATGACCTTGAAGCACCACCCCTAGTGAGGTTTCAGGTAACTGTTACACCTGCTTATGACCTTGAAGTACATGCCCCTGGGGCATGGCCACTTGGGACCCTTAAGACCTGGGATGCACATACACAGCTCTCTCTTCCAAGCCTATATTTATTTTTACATACATTGTAAACTGTTTAGAGTTTTATTCCATCTGAATCTGTCTTATTGTGAATCTGTAATCATTTTTTGACCATTGATTTAAACTGCAGTGTGGCTAGGACTGAAGCAGCAGCCCTGGGAGTCCTGTGCCCACCTCAGCTTCCCAACATGGCAGAGGTATGTTTACTACCAGCTCTGGGGGAACCATGCTTACCACCAACTCTGGGAAACAATTGGTCCATGCCTCCATCCAGCAACATGTAGCCCAGAAACTTTTTTTTTTTTTTTTTGGTCTGTACTAGCCAAAGCTAAATTTACCATGCAGTGTGCTGCATGGCTTGGAGAAACCTCTGTGTACTGTGGTGGGAATCCTCCATGCTGTAGCTCAAGCCTGCATGCCGTAGCTTCTGTGTATCAGTGCTTGCCTGAGAGATACAACTAGGAAGCTGTTTTTAGCTCTGTTTTAGAATCTTTTTTTTTTTTTTTTTTTTTTTTTTTTTTTTTTTTTAAAGCTTTCTCAGATTTGGAGGGAAATTCTTGCTATCACATCTGGGTGCCAAAATGTGGTCAGAAGTTTTCCTGTGTCCTGCCTGGCCCCATAGCTGCTCAGACCTAATAAACACACAGAGGCTTATTTAATTATGAACTGGATGGCCTATTGCTCAAGCTTCTTGTTAGCTAGTTCTTATAACTTAACCCATTTCTATTAATCTATAAGTTGCCACATGGCCATGACATTACCGGTCTGCTGGCATCTTGCTGTTCCTTGGGCAGTGGCTCACATCTCCCCTTACTCTTCTTTCTTTTTTCACTCTCTCTCTCTTGGATTTTCCTGCCTGGCTCCATCCTGCCCTGTCATAGGCCAGTGCATTTTATTTATTAGCCAATGGGAGTAACACATATTCACAGCATACAGAAAGACATCCTACAGCATTCCTGCCTCCTCCTGTTCCACCCTCTGTGCAGGTTTTCCTTTCTCCTTACACGGGTTGTTACTTCTCAGGAAAGCTTTCTCTGACTTCTCAGATATTATCTGCTAGGGCTCTCATGGTATCTTAAACTTCTCATTCTTAGCTCTCATCACAATTGTAACAGCAGAATTAGCAGGATTATTGGAATGTAAGGTACACTGCAGGTCTTGCTTGATTGCTAAGTCTCTAGCACTCAGCATAATCCTTGAATGTGATTGGTCATTTCTTGATCTGAGAGAACATGAGCTAGAGTCAAGGTGGAAGGACCTCAGCATTCCCCTCCCTGCTGTATCCTTGCTTACTAACACCACAGGCACAGTAGGGAGCAGCACCAGGTGTAGACAGATTTTTCTTTGGGCTGCCAGCTCACAAAAAAATGACATGGAGACTTATTAATTATGAAAGCTTGACCTTAGCTTAGGCTTGTTTCTGACTAGCTTTTATAACTTAAATTAACTCATTTCTATCAATTTGCATGCTGCCACATGGCTTGTGTCTTTTATCTCTCTTCCTGCATGTCCTGCTTCTTCTGCATTTGGCTGGTGACTCTCTATAGTGCTTAGATTCATCTCCTATTCTCTCTCTGCCCAGAAGTCCCGCCTAAACTCTCTCTGCCTAGCTATTGGCCATTCAGCTCTTTAGTAAGCCAATCAGAAGGCACCTTGGTTAAGACACATCTTCACAGTATACAAAAAGATTATTCAACAACAACCAGGAGCTGAAGAGACACTTCAAGAGGGAGCTCTGCCTTATCCTAGAGGCTTACAAGGAAGGTCCTGGCTGCCAGACTCAATCTGAAGGATCAAGTTGAAACTTAGTTCCATTGGCACAGACACACATAGGATCAGAAGCACATCTGTGAGCATGCACTCCCCCCCCCCACACACACACACCTGGCTCAACCTGGTGTTCTCCTCTTCCAAGACATTTGACTACCACTGCCTACAACGAGAATGGAGGAGCAGCCTTCTTGCCATCTGTAGAGGAGTTGTCCTTGCTGCTCAGAGAGCATAGTTGCTTTTACTGGGGCTGGGAGTACAGGACCCAGCTAGATCCTCCAAGGACACAGGAAACCCCCCTTTGTGTGTGGGGTGGGGGGTGCTCCCTGCATCTCTGGAAGCCTTGAAGAGGCTCTAGGTCTCTACCTGGATATCTGGTACCCAGGCAGAGATGGCATGTAATACAATGAACCCATCTCCACGGATTCCTGAATGCTTAGGGAGGACAACCTACAATACCTCACAGGGCCACATCTGATTCCCCAGTCTGCAAATACTTGGTTGCAGCTTTCTTATTTTTTGAGGGGGCCCATGGGGCCCAGGCTTCACTCAGTGTAGTAGAGGATGACCTAATTCCTCTGCCTCTACTGTGCCCAGCTGTTTTTTGTTTTTTGTTTTTGTTGCTGTTGTTTTGTTTCTGGTTTGGGATTTGGAGCCTCCACCTCCCAGATGCTGGGCTACCCAACCAGTGGTGTGAGACTTTTGGTTGTTTTGTTTTTCTTATGTGAGATCTCTTCTCTTCTCTTCTCTTCTCTTCTCTTCTCTTCTCTTCTCTTCTCTTCTCTTCTCTTCTCTTCTCTTCTCTTCTCTTCTCTCCTCTCCTCTCCTCTCCTCTCCTCTCCTCTCCTCTCCTCTCCTCTCCTCTCCTCTCCTCTCCTCTCCTCCCTCCCCTCCCCTCCCCTCCCCTCCCCTCCCCTCCCTCCCCTCCCCTCCCTCCTCTTCTTTTCTCTTCTCTCTTCTTCCCTTCCCTCCCTTTCCTTCCTCTCCACTCTCCTTCCCTCCCTGCACCCCTCTGTTCCCCTCCCTGCCCCTTCCCCTCCTTTCTGTGTGTGTGTGTGTGTGTGTGTGTGTGTGTGTGTGTGTGTGTGTGTGTGTGTGTGTGTGTATGTGTGTGTGTGTTTAATTATTTGTGTTTGGGTTCCCTACTCCACTTTGAGGCAGTTTCATTCACATCCTAGTTTATTGATGATTTTCAACTTGCTTGTTAGGGACTTGTTGGGTTTCATTTCTGTCAGTGGCAGATTGATAATAAACTTATTTATAGAAGCCTAAAAAACTTTTGATTCTTACTAGACTACTTTAGAGAGCAAGTTTAGGTTAGAAAAATATGACTATTAGGAAAATACCATTTCCATTTGTAACAAAATTTTCCTAGAGGCCTGCCCTGAGAAGATTCCTCCCAGAGTCCTGGGGAAGATGCTATGTCTGGCATGGGATTATCTGAGAGAAAAGAATCTATGTACACCATGTTCTTACATCCTTTTACTGTATTTCTCTAAGACAAAATTCTATCTACACAGTTTCAATTCTGTCCTGACACTCAGTTCCTCTCAGTACCTACTTTTTCTGTTTTCTCATAATCCTAACTAAACTCCTATGCTTTTGACCTTATCTTCGTCCTCTGTTCCTTCACCCTCCCATCTTTTCTTCCTTGCTCCTTACCCCTGGCCCTGAGAAACTCTGCCTTCTCTTCTCTTCAGCCATTCAGCTCTGTCTACCATCTATAGAAATTCTCCTTGTTCTCTTCTCTCTGGCCATGCGGCTCTGCTCACCATCTACAGAAACTGCCTTGTTCTTTCTCTCCTGGCCACTCTACTCTGACCAGGAATCCTGCCCCATCCTTCACTCCACCTCCTTGCAAAACCTCCTTTGTTCTGAGTCAATTGCTCTGGAATGCAGTTTTCCCTGTCTGGGGAAGGGAGGTCTGAGCTTCATTTGCACAAGAAACAAAGCTATATATCCACAGCCCACCTGTCTCCTAGGCCTTGTAGGGGTGTTAGTTACCTAGTGAATCAGCAGTAGGTCTAAGAAGCTAAATTCTTTACCAATATGGCCTAGTAGTATATGGGCACACAAGAACTTCATAGCAGAGGACAGCTGATATATTAAAAATTGAATAATACCAAATATTCCTTGATAAATGGCTTCCTCTAGAAAAATGCCTTGAATTTTCTAGGTATAACTTTAATATACAGCTGGATCTCTATAATATATTCTTGCAGCCTGCTAGATATTTGCTTATAGAAATCACTAGAATTTTCATTACTACTGTTCACTAAAGAAAACAGTTTATAGTTTTTCCCCCCACAAAATAGTTGACTAATTAAATACTTTATGGATCATTTGAAGTGGTTATTGTAGCTATCAAATCTATTAGTAAGTATTTCTTTCATAAACATACTCTTTGTAAAGTGTTAAATTGTTACTTTGCTTTTGAAATTGAAGCTATAAAATCCATTATTCTAATTAATTATGTATAAGAATGACTTATAAAACTGCTGAAAGTGCAGTTTTAGGACCTTGCTTCTCTCACTCCTCTCTTCTTCCTCCTTTTCAATTTTTTAAATTTTTATTGGTGACCCTGTGTTTTTGCATGACAGAGCATTTATTCACCCATTTATGATAGTGTAAGAGTGATCATTGCTATTCCCTTTACAAAAAGGCTCTTAGAATATTGTTTGTGTATATTCTCATCAGTCCCCTGCTCAGTCACTGAAGTGCAGATTTAAAGAAGGGCTCTATGCATCCCTTCATTGTTCTGGTTTATTATCTGCAGTGAATGTCCCTCTCTGCCTGACCTGCTGTTCTTAGCCAGCTCTCCTCCCAGCTCTTTCTATTGGTTTGGGATGAGGAAGAGAATGAGGTATGGGAGAAAATTGTTATAGGCATCTTAAGAGTTGGCACATTCATTCTATCTGTTTATCTGTAGCTCAGATTTAGTCTTTTGTTAATGTTATAATTCTATAATAAAAGAGCTGCCACCTACTGTTAATTATTGAGAGTTTTCACATTAATTTCCCTTAATCCCCCAAATATTTAAATTCCTATTATCTAAGTTGAAACAATCAGTGTTGTAATGTACTTTTCGGTTTTACTTAGTAATTTTAGAACATGTGAATCTATTAATATTTGCTCATTAGGAGTAAGCCAATAGTTTCCTAATGCTTTTCTCTGTTGTACACTGGGAAGAGAAAAAATTTTTTCATGGATATAATACAGGTTCACTAGAGGCAGTTATTTCTCTCTCTGCAGGAGACAGCACACTGTTTTATAATACCCTAACTGGAGTGGATTACAGAAGTACCTAGCATGTTCTCCTTCCTTCAACAGGACTAGTTTAAACACTTTGGAGCATCCCATTATGCCACTGATGAAATACCTCATTTCATTTTTGAAGAGTTTAGACTGGGCTGCCTGCCAAGCAATAGTATATAATAGGAATGGTAACTGCCTTCAGGCATACACTTAAGCAAATGGAGGAATTTACTTTTCAGTGTCTTCCAAGGTCTACGAGGATGCACACTTATTTATCCTAAGAGTATGGATTTCACATGTGTTTGTTCAGAGGTGTGACTCTGGAGGAAAACACTTATTGGTAAGTATGATATTTATTATATTACATTTTAGAAAAAAATATGTTTAGAAATTAATTCTTTTCTTTTTTCTTTTCTTTATTTTTTTTTTAAGCAGTAAGGAGATCTCTTAGTCTCTGCTGGTTTCTTAACAGTGGACAGTCCCAGATGTTGAAGTCAGCCCAACAAGAGAAAAACCTAAATCCTGATAAGAGTTGAGGATTTTTTCAAAATTAAATGCAAAATAGTTGGGGCAAATGTTGCTGCGAGAGTCAAGGTTAAGTCATATAGTAAGAAGACAAAGCCGGAAATTCTTCCTGTTTTACTTTGCATGCACTTTGCCTCTGTGCAAACCCAGGACATAATGACATTAGGCGCCAGGAAGCAGCTCTTGGAACTTAAAACAACAACCCATGTGAACTGGAATGCACATCGTAGCTCTCACCACTTATTTGATTACAAAGCCCTTTCTGTTTCTAAATAAAAGTTATGCCTTTCAAACTTGTAAGTCTCTATATTGGCTGCTCAGATTTTTTTAAATGTGTTCTCCAGATCCCAAATTGTTTGTATGGAATGAATATTTATTCTCGAAACAGCAAAGCAAGGGTGATAGGAAGGTTGGTTTCAGAGACTGATTACATCCTCTGCCTTAACATGCCTTTTCTTTTTCTCTCAGCCAAAGACTCTTAAGATATGGGGCTTTATGGGAGTTAACCATATTGCATAAACATTTGCCATAGCAAAAGTCACTGTGAGATTTCCCTCACTGCACCATGAGGCTTAGCGTTGGTGTGAGCCATGTCTTAATGGTGAATGGACATGTGGGATCTGTGAGGAAGAAGTCAGTATGCAGAAGAGATTTGGTGGGTTGTAGGGTATTTGCTCAATGATCAGGCACAAACACTTAATTGCTCTGGTGGTCCTTCTGCTAGAGTATTAGGTATGTTATTTCCACCTGATGACTGGCATCTGTTTCATTGCACTAAATGAAGCAGGGACCATGGGCACAGTATATAAATAGTGGTGACAGTTGTTGGAGTGGAGCATAGCAAGAGTAGCTTTGTATGGACATAATTGAATGTGTACCGGTATGTTTGGCCTTACCTTCTGTCTGATATTGCCAATCCCTAATCTTTAGGACCTACCTCAAAATTTCTTGACACTACCTTTTAGGAGCTGTTGAAAGTATGTAGGAAGAGAGAGAACACCCAGAGCAGAAAGTTCTATCCTGAATGCATGCTATGTGGTCAGTCAGAGTTACAGTGGGCCAACACACAAGAGTCCTCACAGTCATAAAAAAATTCTCTTTCTAGGAGAGGTAGACCATACTCAAAGGGCTGTACTACATGTTGGGTGATAGCTTAAGCCTTTCCCAGGGCTGATGAACTGGGGGTGAATGTGTTAGGGAACATGATATTTGCATATTCAAAAGTATGTCCTTTTTAAGAGTAGAATGTATAACATTTCCTTTTGAAATGGTTTAAAATAGGACTGTTGAGGAAGACTCATTTTAAAAATGGTATCAGAGTACAGGCTTACAAGAGGTCAGGGAGCCACCATGTGGAAATCTGGGCAAAGGAGGATTTGTGAGCAGATTCTGGAAGTCACCAAAACAACTTGGACTCTGAGTGAGAAGGAAAGCCATAGGGGGATCCGAGCAGAAAGGAGCATAGTCTGAGTTAATTCTTGAGAGAATCTCTCCGGTTTTTGAAGATAAGAGAGGGGCAATGATGAATCAGACTAGATAAAGATTATTTGAATCATTTAAGCTGGAGTTGATGGTGGTTTGGACTAGGGTAATAGTGGGAGAGGTGATAAGTTAGATTACAGATCTGTTTTGTAGGTAGATCCTTTTGATGGGTCAAGTGAGGTAAAAAGGGGAGCTAAGGATGACCTTGAAGTTTGTAGACTAAGAAGCTTGTGAAAACAGTTGTCATTTACTAACAGAGAGGAGGAAGGTGACAGGAAGCATAGGTTTCAGGACAAGACCAGTGAAGATGTAGGCAAGGTGCTGTTCCTTCTATGAACTCAAGGGTAGTGTAGAGAAAGGTACTGGATGTACAGTAGTCATTATTTAAATGGTCATTTGCATAATAAGTTAGTAAATTGTACAAATAAATGCTGTTTAAATGATTTAAATTTGTATGATGGTCATGTTGTAATTGACTTTTATTATATAAGGAAATAATGCAGAAAGGGTAGTTTTCCTAAGATCACAAAAACTTAACTTTATAAGTATCATGACGGTCTGATAACTTTGCTCTGCCAGTCACAAAACTGACATATAAGTGAAGTTATCACAATTTATATAATTGAGCAAAAAAAAAAAATTCTTCTCTGCCTTTACATTTTACAGACACCCCTAAAACCAACAGGCTTGTAGAGAAGTAGTTATCTCAATATTTGATAAGGCTTACTTAGTTTATTTTTCAGCCTTTGATGTATTAAAAGTGTATATTTTAATGTAGGCTTTAAATTTGAATATGAATGTTCAAATTTTTAAATGTCTATGAATATAATTTATTGTTTAGAAACATTCTTATATTTAAGAAACGCCCTTAAATTGTTTACTTCATGGTAATTTATTCTCTGATTAGTTGTATCAAGGGGAAAGAAACTGCATTTACACTTTTTTTTTTTTTTGAGATAGGGTCTCACTGTGTAGCTCTTGCAGGCCTGAACCCCCTCTGTAGATCAGGATGGCCTGGAACTCACAGAGAGATCCTCTGCCTCCCAGTGATGGGATTAAAAGTATGTGCCACCACACCTGGCCATTTGTACATTCTTAAGTATTTCCCTTCTTACATGAGAATGTATAATGTTTGTTTATTTTAGATTTGTTCTATTTTTAATTATGTGTAGCCTTGTGTATCTGTCCAGAGGGATGTGCATATGAATGGGGTTATCTGCAGAGGCAAGAAGGATTCATTAGATCCTTGGAGCTAGAGTCACAGGCAGTTAAGAGCTGCCTGATCTGGGTGCTGGTTGAATTGAATTCAGATCCTCTGCCAAAGCAATACAAGCTCTTAGTCATTGAGTTATCTCTTCAACCCTTATCATATTTATTTTTGAAACAGAAATACAGGAATGAGAATACACACGATTGAGCTTTGACGTTATTGTGCTCAGTAGGATGACATCTGCATATTGCTATTAGCAGTGTAAAAGTTCAAATCCACCAAAACCACCTACTCTGGGAATCATCCCAAATTCCTCATATACTTATTGTCAGCACATATTAACTGAATGTAATTTTAAATCATGCTCTAACATCTGTTCTTCTTCATTTTAAATAATTTTGTCTAAAATATTTAAGATTTCAGTAATAAGTTCAAATAAAATTTTAAATAAGAAAAACAAACCACCTACTCTGTTCTTTAAAATTTTACATGTGGTTTATCATTTTCATCCAGTAAAGCAAAAGAATGTTATTTGTTGTATAAATTCTTAAAACATTTAAGATTTCTTAAGGAATTTGTCATTGAATAAATATTAGGGACGGGTTAATATGGTCCTCTTAAGTAATAAGAGGTACATCCTTAAAGATTATATTTAGTGATTTGTGGAGTATGACTGTTCACTTTCTGTAACCTTCGCTCTTTTAAGCATTACCCTTCTGACCTCTTATCTCAATAAATAGCTAATTCTTTCTGATCACACAGGAAGTCCTGCATGTTGCAAGCGTGGAAATGCAGCTAACAGCTGCAGTGTCATTTCTGACCATTCTGCAGGAAGAATCAATGTCAGTCCACACCTGTGCACACTCCTTCCTGCAAGTCATTCTCCTGCACCTGGAGCACAGGGACACAGGTCAGGGCCGAGCATACTTAATTACATTCCTGTTTATGGTATCTAGCAAATGGCTGTGGTTCATTTGCCATCTGTGTACCTAATGAAAATAGCTGAGATCTCTCTAAGAAATACCCCTGGGAGCAAGAACACACTAATTTCTCGGGGTTGTTATTTCCTTAGATGTTTTTCTTTACATTTATGTTCATGGGGTTATCCTACAGTGAAAACAGAATACCTTGAGTTAGAATTATCCCCTTTAAATTATTTTTCAGTGTTTAAAAATTTCTAAAGTTAGTCAAGACAAAAGCTGTGGAAAATGTCTTAGAATAGTAATAATAATAATTCTTATTTTGTAATAAAATGTGATTGCAGCTGGTAATGGATGAGTTGAGAGTGCACTTGTACCTGAGATGTTTAACCCGGCGTGTTGTGTCTTTGCCCATTAGGTGTCAGCAATGCATGGCTGGAAACACTTCTCTCTGCAATAGAATTATTACCAAAAGAAACTCTGAGGCATGAGGTAATACTGTGTTTTTTCTTCTCTCTCTCTTTTTTAAAGAATAAGATTGTTTTCCATTGTGAAAGCAACATAACTCAGAAAATGTAAGGAAGAAAAATAATTTATACTTCTGTAGTTGGCTGCTTTTAAGTTTTTGATATATGTCCTTCAGATTTCCCCCTCTGTGTGGTTTGCTGCTTGTCATGTCAGTAATCGTACTGAATCTGAGAGTGGTCACTTTCCACTAAACATTATTTCCTGTGTGTAGTTGCAAATTATTTTACTTGTTACATGCTGGAAGCCATTTTCAGCCTTAAATTTTACTATCAAAGCATCTCTGTAGAGCTTTTCTGGTAGTTTTTTAACTGTGGCATCCACAAAGGTGGTATCACCTGGTGAAATGTAGTTACCCTGAGTTTTTATTAAAAATAGTGTTCCACTGAGCATGTGACTTAGTTGGTAGACTGCTTGCCTAGTGTGCACAGAAGCCTGGCTTTGATCCCCAGGTTCATATACCTGCAGTCCTGGCACTCAGAAGGCGAAGGTAGGATGATTAGGAGTTCAAGGTCCTCCTTGGCTATATTGTGAATTTGAGGTCAGCCTGGGTTACATTAGACCCTGCTTCAAAATCAACAACAAAAATGGTGTTCCAGCTTAATTTGATAGGCTAAAGGCATGACTGCATTTTAATTGGAAATTTTAAATTATACTGTTGACTGTTTTGTCATACATTATATCAAATTAGTTGTATTTTTTTTTTTTTTTTTTTTTTGAGACAGGGTTTCTGTGTGTCACAGTCCTGGCTGTTCTAGAACTCACTCTGTAGCCCAGGCTGGCCTTGAATTCACTGAGATCCACCTGCCACTGTGTGGGGTGTTTACCCACCAATCCCACAGCTCCCCAGAGTTTTCTTGAGTGTGAGCAGCAGGAAATATTAGATAGAAGGATTTATTGCAGAGATAAACAGATAGAAAATAAAGGATAGCCTCGAGAGGGCCTGGAACCTATTCCAACAGGCCCCGACTGTCTCTGCCCCAGAGTTTTTATAGAGACGCCAAGGGGTGGAGCAAAAGACCTCCTCCCCCAGCACAGCCAAGTGCAGATCATCTCAGACATCTGCACTCAGGCCTGTGGTCCTAATCATCCTTTATGTGGACCTGCTGGGTAAGCCACAAGGAACCCGAAACTGGGCTCCCATACCTCTGTATCCCGAGTGCTGGGATTAAAGGCTTGTGCCACTACCTCCCAGTATCTTTTATTTTATTTTTTTCACTTGTACTTATTCTTTAGAAATTATCTGATCATGGGGCTAGAGAAATGGCTCAGAGGTTAAGAGCTCCTACTGTTCTTCCAGAGGTCCTGAGTTCAATTCCCAGTAACCACATGGGGGCTCACAACCATCTGTGATGAGATCTGGTGCCCTCTTCTGGCCTGCGGACATACATGCAGGGAGAACACTGCATAATAAATAAATAAATCTTTTAAAAAAAGAAATTATCTGATCTTATTCTTTAAGCACTATTTACATATTCCATCTCTCTACCATCTTTTGTTACATTTGTACATATTTGTATAAGATTATTCGCAGTTGGTTATTTGCCTTTTAATTTCCAGTATGGTTCATTCAGTCCCTCTTGAAAGATTTTATTATAAATTAAGATGACAGGCTAGAAAAAATGGGCAGCAAATCTGTCCTCTAGACATCTTGAACATTATCCCTGTATATATTTCTTTGCACACATACCATGGCAAAAAGTTATTCATTGAAATACCCTCCACTGATTTTATTGTGTCTTTGTCCTTATTATAGTTTGTCATTCTGTCACAACACCAGAATGCTCTTTAAAATAGCAAGTTTTGTCCAGTTATAAGAATGTGTACCTGATGACAAGTAGCTGGCCGTCACACATATTGCACTGAGCACAATGTAGAGATGTGCTCTTTGTGTTTTTGAAGAGCAGTGTGAACGTGAATGAGGCAATTGCTACTCAAGAGTGCTCAGCATTTCTTGCATGTGATCTTTGATAGAATCCTTGGGATGAGAAATAGCAAGGTTAAAAATTAAAGAGTTGGTGCTAGAATAACAGACCACTATTCATAATTCTTTGCAGTGTGCCATGCTAACGAATGTTTGAGTGCCTAGTAGATGCATAATATAGCACCAGACTTTGGTTATTATGTTCAAGTAACAGAATTCCTAAATAGATTTTTCTCTATTTTTAGGATAAATATAAAACTCCCTCTGAAAAAAAGTTCAGAGTATCTGGTAACTAATTTGCTTTTCTTTGTTAAAAATGTGTTTTCAAAATTATTTTGATATGCACGCAGATCACTGCAGTGTTTGCCATGAGCTTTACTCTAGCGCTTTCTCCTAATTGGTTTTAGTTGTGTAGTTTGACATCTTTTCCTTAGCCAAGAAGACAAAGAAAGTGCTCTGAGTTAAGAATGACCATGTATCTCAATTGTAATGTATGTTATTTAAAAGTGTTTAAAACATGAAAACATTCTTTGTAGTGACAAGAATGTATAATATTTCCTACATTTATTCTCTAAATTGTTTCCTTTTAGATTCTCAATCCACTTGTTTCCAAGGCACAACTTTCTCAAACTGTCCAGTCGCGTTTAGTTAGCTGTAAAATTTTAGGAAAACTAACCAACAAATTTGATGCCCATAGGTGAGTATGTATGTATAATTTTTGTCTCTTTTATCAAATTAAATTGATTTAAAATATGTAATGGCTGTATCAACAATGATTACTTTTGTATTATTCTACATTACTCACAAACTTAACCATTTTAGCTGTATAGACTTCTTTGACAGAAATCTACTTACTGGAAGCATTTCTTCTCAGTTTCATGGATTTTCAAGATCAAATCTTCCCAATCCCATACAATGTTTTCTTGTGAAGCTAAAATAGCATTATCTTGGGACTTCCAAAATTGGTAAACATGACATAAAGATAGGATCTCTTACATCACCATTATGAATTCCTTATTTTGAATAATTTCATAACAGAACATATCTACAGTGTATATGCTGCTCTCTACCTAGATAACAAATGACACATATTCACACTTGGTGTGTTATAACATGAGAGTAAACATCAAAGCAGAAGTATATTTTGACTGACAGTTGCCAGAGTCAGACATTGCATTACTAAAGCCTTTTGAATTAGCTATTGGCATTTAACTGCTGGGACAGATACTGTTATAAGTTACAAGTAACTGATAGTAACATTCCATTTTAATAACACATGTAAAAATGCATTATAAACTGGTAAACCTAATGTTAAAGTATATGGTTAATAAGACAAGTTATGATTTTAAAGAATATTTTAATATTATTCTTTAACAATTTCACACACACACACACACACACACACACACACACACACACACACACACAAAACATATCTAACCCAAATGCCCCTTTACTCCCATTAAGCTCCTCCAGATACCTCCCTTCCCACTTTCATGTCCTCTTTCTCTTCTTTTTAAAAAATAATCTACCAATCAGTGCTGCCTGCATGCATATGGATGTAGGGCAACCTACCCCCCACCCTGGAGAAAAGCAACCCCCACATAGCTATTAGTTGCCAGTAGCTCCTCAGCTAGGGGTAGAACTTCCTGTGTCCTTTTCCCATCCATGCTGGACTGTCAACTCTATTCCTGACTTGTCCTTATGCCAGCAACCACAGCTGCTGTAAATTAGCGTGGACAACAGCCATGCCATGTCCAGAAGACAGAATTTCACAGCATGTCTCTCCATCTGTGTTTCTCACATTCTTTCTGAGCTCTCTTTCTCAGTGGTCCCTGATTCTTGTAGGGCTGGCCAATTTAGGGTTGAATACTCAGTGGGCACTTACTCTCAGCACATGGACTAGATGTGAATCTTTGTGCTGACTTCTCCTACCACCAAAAGAAGCATCATTTTTAGTTGAGAGCCACACTAATGTATGAGAATTCATAAATACTTACAGGCAGTTTGACAACTGTTCATTTAGCAGAACAACTGTGGTGAGTTTCTACCTAAGGCCTATACCCTCCCTAGCTGTGGGCTTTTGACCAGACTTACAGCAACAGACATGGATTCCATCCCATGGAACAGAACTAAAACCCAATCAGAAAGTAGTTCCTTACTACCATAACAGTCATGCCACTTTTGTACCAGTAGTCACATCTTGCCTCACAGTATTGTGGCATGCAAGATCAACCACTGGATAATTCTATTGATAACTTTTCTCTACTGGTCACCTACATTGTACCTTCTGGAACCATGAAAGCTAGCCAGCAGGGTAGAAGTTTTTATGTCAGTTATGGCTTGTTATCTCTATGTCCTACAACTAAAGTATGTTGTATCTTAAGTAATAGGGTCTTACTATATAATTACATGGGAAGTCAAGAATTTCACTAGTAGAGAGATATCCCACATCTGGCACCAAGATTTTCATTTAATAACCCATGTCTTCTTTGGAAAGAAATATTGTATACCCATGCAGGGTTCTGCCATTCAAACTCCTTTATAAAAAAATTGTACCTTAAAAATTACCTGACAAAGCAGTAGTTTTCCTTAAAGCTTTTCCATATACCTTAGTTTTGGTTAACCCACTGTCTCAGTCAATGTTCTGTTGCTGTGAAGAGATGCCATGACTATGGCAACTCTTACAAAAGTAAGCATTTAATTGGAGTTCACTTCTAGTTTCAGAGGTTTAATATGTTATTATTATGGTGGGGAGCATGGAGGCAAGCAGGAAGACATGGTGCTGGGGAGGTAGCTCAGAGTTCTTCACCTAGGTTTTCAGGCAGCAGGAAGAGAGAGAGAGACAATGGTCCTGTCTTGAGATTTTGAAACCACAAAGCACATCGCCAGTGCCACACTTCCTCTAAAAGGCCACACCTCTTAATTCTTCTCAAGTAGTGCCATTCCCTGATGACTAAGCATTCAAATATATGAGCCTGTGGGGGTCATTTTTACTCAGACTACCACACTCATCCTCCACCTCATTTCTCCCTCCATTCTCCTGCTTCAATCCCTGCTTAAACCTTTAATTCCCAATATTTCCCCTGTACTATTTTCATATCATAAGTACTCTCCTATTCCCTCCCTCAAAGCCTCTTCCTCCCACCATCTCATGTGCCCTTTCTGGCTTCCTGATTTCTACAGACACTCCATATTAAACATACAAATCTAAAAATTCAAAGATGTTCTCTCTCATATGTGGTAATTTGAAATTTTGAGAATTATTTGAAAATATTAGTAAAAAATGTTCATCCATTTACATGTGTTTTTTTTTTTTAATCTGTCTTCCTCAGCATTAAAAGAGAAATACTTCCCCTGGTAAAATCACTCTGTCAAGATGTGGAATATGAAGTTCGATCTTGTATGTGTCGGCAGTTAGAAAATATAGCTCAGGGCATTGGGTAAGTGTACTTCCAAGTCCTTATGCCACACAGTCTTATTTCCAGATTGTGAGACAGGCATGTCCTGCTCATGTATTCCATGAAAGTGTGCTATTCATTTCTTTATGTGCTTTCTCCAAATGATCATAGCAGGCCTCTCCTAATATGTCTACAGCAAGAGAGATAAGAGGGGATGTGTTTAGCATGGCAGTAGATATTCAATTAATATCAGTTTCTTTCTTTCTCACCCTGGTTATTCAGTTATAGTTCTAAGCAACCAGGTCCAACTAGGGACCATGTCCCAGCAGAAACCTTATCTGGACTATAGTTGAAAATTTCTTTTGGATGACCTTATCCTGGCTATATTTTTAAGTGTTTTAGGTGGGTTTACTGTCATTGAAGTGTGTCCCTATGCAATTCCAAGATCTGTGTGCTCCTGGATTTGTGGTTCTTCTTGCCCTTTGGGGACATACTGTTCAGGAAGTAGAGACATAGGACAGGCAGTCCACCCTCTGCTTAGGTCAGGGTACAAGTATAGTATTAAAGGAAATACCTAAAAACCAACTTGGGAAATGATTTTTGTTTTAAGGATTCTAAAATTAGTTGAGAAACATTGGTGTTTTATTTTTAGTAAATACTGCATTGATTTCATCTGTTATTGTTTTTCACAGATAAGGACAGTGAGCTTATGGTAATGGTGGCTTTGGAAAGCTTTAGGATATCACTGACAGAATCAGGGCATAGTCATATACTTTGTGTTATGTCTGCTAATCAGTTCTTTTGTTTTGATCTCAAAACTATCTTCTGATAAGTCTTTTGAGGCTACATTATTGTTGTTGGATCACTATGGACTATAATTAACTCAGTCTCATCTAAACCTATGCTTATGAATCAGAATCAGAATTTGATTTTTTTTTAACCACCTGACTTTTTTTTTTTTCTTGTTTAAAAAATGGGAAGGCCAAGTTTCTTAGTTATGGTTCTATTGCTGTGAAGTGATACCATGAGCAACTTATAAAAGGAGGCATTTGGCTGGAGGCTTGTTCACAGTTTCAGAGGGTTAGTTAATAGTCATCATGGTGGGAAGCAGACAAGCATGGCACTGGAGCAGTAGCTGAGAGCTTTACATCCTGATCCACAGGCAGCAGGCAGAGGGAGGAAGAGAGGAAGGGAGAGAGAGACAGAGACAGAGAGAGACTGGGCCTGATGTGGCCTTCTCTAACAAGGCCACATCTCCTAGTCCTTCCCAAGCAGTTCCAACTGGTGACCAAGCATTCAAACAGAACCAAACCACCACACCAAGTATGTTCAACTTTTGGGATTTTTTTTAAAGGATTAATTTATGAAAATCAAATTATAGAGAATATACCAACTTCAGTAGATTAGAATCTTTTAATGAACCAATTTTATTGACCACATATACATATTTATTTGCTGCTGAGTTCTTTTGTCTTATTACAAATGTAATTACAGGACTTTTCATGGTCCTGATAACTGAAAGGTAAAGGTACCTTATTTCTAGCTGTGTCAGTCAGCTTTCCATTGTTTTAACAGATCCTGGAACAGCTTATGGGGAGAAAAGGTGTATTTGAGTCATCATTTAGAGGTTTTTCCTCTTGCTTTTGGGTCTCTAGGGAGACAGCACATCATGGTGTGTAACACAAATCTTAAAAGGTCTTATTAATTAAAAACAAACCCAGAGCCAGGTATTGGGGTGAATGCGAATGATCAGAGAAACAGAACAAACCACAGCTAACCTTACCTCGATAACTTCTCAGCTGATCCTGTTTCCTCAAACTGGAAGCCTCTGAGTCCTCATCTGAATGAACCTCAGCTGAACTGCTGATGAAAGCCTAAAAACTTAAAAGCCTAGTTGCTGGTTTTCATGCCATATATACCTTTCTGCTTCCTGCCATCACTTCCTGGGATTAAAGGTTTGTGCCACCATGCCTGGCTCAGTTTCCAGTGTGGCCTTGAAATCACAGAGATCTGGATAGATCTCTGCCTCTGGAATGCTAGGATTAAAGGCATGTGCTACCACTGCCTAACCTCTATGATTAATATAGTGGCTGTTCTATTCTCTGACTCCCAGATAAGTTTATTGGGGTGCACAATATATCAACCACAATGGTGGAAAGTGGTGGAGCACAGCCATTACTTCTTGACCAGTAAACAAAAATAAGGAAGAAGAAGGGGCATTCTGTTTCCAGGGCATGTCTCCAGTGTCTGAAAAACTCCCAGTATGCCCTATGTCTTAAAGTTCCCATTGCCTTCTTATAAGAATAAAAAACAAAACAAAACAAAACTGTTTTTGGCTCTAATGAAAAGAGAAAATTAATTCTCTCCTTAACATTTAAAGTTATTTAAATTCTCACTAATACAATGTGGCTGAAGATTTAATGAGGTGACATTCTTGAGATGAAAAAGCTATGAGAGTGAAAGTTTAAATAAAGTTAAAATTAACTTTCTTAAAAATTAAAATAGGATTGAAAATTCAAATACATAGTGAATAGTTGTACACCATCACTCTCCGAGTTCAGAAGAGAGAGATGAATGTATGAATTGCTTAGAGGTATATACTGTTTGATGTGTGGTCGGGGAGGAACTATCTACCACATGGTCCACTGAGGTTCAAGAGGATGCCCCATCATACAACAAATGCAGTAATTATAGACAGCATAGAAGAAAACTTCATTCCAGACTCGTGTGAGGAAACTGAAGGAACTATCTTCTGTTGAAGTTCTTTTGTTTGTTTGTTTGATTGATTGATTCATCTATCTATCTATCTATCTATCTATCTATCTATCTATCTATCTATCTATCTATCTATCTATTCTGACAGGGTCTCACTATGTAGCCTTTGCTGGCCTGGAATTCACTATGCAGACCAGGCTGGCCCCAAACTCAGAGATTCACCTGTCTTTGCCTCCCCAGTGTTGGGATTAAAGGTGTATGCTACCCCTCCCAGCTTTTAATCTGTTTTTTTTTTTGAGATTTATTCATTTGTTTATTAATTAATTAATTAATTAATTTTTTTTTAGTTCGTCTCACTGTTCAGCCCTGGCTGGCATGGAACTTAGTTTATAGACTATGCTGGCCTTGAACTCACAGAGATCCACCTGCCTCTGCTATTTTTTAAAAAAACTTTGTCAATATAATATACTGGATATGATTTATGCTGTCTTCCATATTGCATCTAGGAAAGCTGGCTATCTGTTAAGACTTTCTTTACCCAGTCTGGACCCCGGCATCAGTAGGAGTGAAGTGCTGACTGTGTCCTACTCATCACTATGTTCTAAATGTTAGTTCGTCTCTAAAAGCATCTTTCAGACCTTATTCTTTTTGTGGACTATCCAGTGCTGTCTGTCATTCTTCTGTGGGAAAACTAATTATTGTTATGTTGTACTTCAGATGATTAGAAAAATAACATATGTCCCCAAATTTAGATCAAATAATTTTGCTTGAATTTTGACAAATACTTCTAATAAATTTTTTTATTTAGCTGGATCATTTCCTGAAGTTTCATTAAAATAGAAAATGATATGATTTATAAAGCTTAATATAATGTCCTAGTCATTAAAATTTCTATAGCTAACAGTAGTTTACAGGAAAAATTAGAATTGGTTTAATCATATTACTAGTATTTCTTTATTTAAATATTTTTAATTCTTTGAGAGTTTCACGCAATGTATTTTAATTATATTTCCTCACCACCCCCCACCACTTCTCCCATATCTACCCTGTACTTCTTACACCCATGGCTGCTTTCCTAACCAGATGGTATGCTCGGGGACTAGAGTGGGGCGCTGGGACCAGCGGGGCTAATCACTTGCTTTCACTGGACTCTGCTGCAGACTTGCTGATCTGACTTACTCTCCTCTACTGCTTATTGTGCAGGACAGAACTGACAAAGAGTGTGGTGCTCCCCGAGTTAATAGAACTCTCTGGGGACGAGAGTGGCAGTGTGCGGCTTGCTGCTTTTGAAACCTTGGTTAACATGCTTGACATGTTTGATACAGGTAAATCTGCATGTGCACACATCTTTATTTCTGAAAGACTGTTTCCCAGTTTTATATTACTAATAAGGAGCAAAGATTGATTCGGCATTTTTTGTTCAGAATTTTATGATTCTTCCCTTTTGATGTCTTCCATGCTTCTACTCTTACCCTCCTGGAATCTAGTGCTGTTGTATATTTCTATCTTCACAACTTAACTGACATGTAGAAGTTGAATTTGTCTTGAGAAGTAGCCCTTAACTTCCTCAACTAACTGATGTTAAGTCCTGATTGTAACATGTCTAAATGATTATAACATGATTATAACACGCCTAAATGAATTCTTTTTTAATAATATTTTAATGTCAGAAATCTGGTCACAGGAGGAGAAATTTGGAGTAGATAACGCAGTGGGAATGTGTAAGAAGGCATTTCTTGTTCCTCTGCAAACCAAGCCACAGAACAGCTAGCTAGTTGCCCTACCAAGTGTATGCCCAGGCCTAGATTGGTGTCTAGTCCTGCACGAGTAGTTCATTTGTGTATGTTAGTCACCAGGACAAGGTAACACTTGGAGGGCTAAATGTCAGGACTGAGGGGTAAAAGTCAGTTGTGTAATTAGGACTGGATTCACTGGGACTATCAACATTTTGTCTGAACTGACCTCTGAAGATTATTGCAGTATAGATAACATTATTTCAGAATGATCATTGAGGTAATATGATAAGTCACAGGAGCAAAACTGCACATAATTGAATGAATCTTCTTGCCTCTAATATTGGGGGCACCAACAGGATCCAGACTGGAAATGTTGGCCTTGGTCTTTTCCCCTTCACTGCATGGGGTTCCGTTGTCGCAGACCTTCCTTTTTTGCCCCTGCTCTTCTCCTGGTGCTCCGACTCCAGCACCTCTCTGGCCTTTCATGTCCACTTTCCTCTCCTGATTTGCCTCAGTTTTCTTTTTTCCCTTCTTCTCTATTTTTGTCCGATATGACTTCTAAGCTTCTTGTAGTGTCCAGTTCAAAAACATTTTCCTCTCATCTTTTCAAATTCCTTACATGAGAGCTTAGAAGGTTATTTAGAAGCTCACTCAATCCTGTGTGTTGTGCTAAAGTTTATTGGAACTTAACTATGTTCACTTGTTTATATATTGTGTGTGGCTATTTTGGTGCTATGGGTACAGAGCTGGGTGGTTAGAACAAATAACCTGCAAAATCTAGATCATCTATGAAACCTGCTTTCAGACCCCTACCTATGCCACTCTTTAAAATGGTGACCTCATTGACTCATCATTTTGTGTTTAGTTTCTTTGCTGGTTTGTTCTTTAAGTTCTAAGACCATTTATTATTCTTCATCTAACAAAACTTCTCCCCCTTCATATAATGCTTGCTTTGTTAAGCAGTCAATATTGTATGAATTTCATTTGATAACAACTGAAGATAAGGCCCTGAATTGGGATGTAATAGCAGTTGTAATAGCAGTAACAGTCCTGCCCCTGTTACAGCTTCTTACTCATAAGTACTGATGCACGTCTGATAGCTTAATCAAACTGTGGGGGTTTTCAAGAGTGCCTGGAAGGGAGACTTAAATATTGCTAATCTGTCAGCAGCATATGACCTAAGTAGATATACTTAAAGAATGAGTCAACTTCTGAGAGCCATCTAATTTTATGCTAAGTAAGAACATAAAATTAAGTAGACAGGTTACATTTCAAATTGACTTTGATTAAAAAAAATAGTTAAGTGTGTCATGCGATGAATGAAAGAGAGAATTAGAAGTTTCCTGGGCCTGCCATCTTTCTACTTAAATTGAAAATGTTAGAACTCTTCTGGTGGTTCAGACTCAAGATCTCAGTCACCTTATTGTTTTAATTGTGATGACCCTATCTTCATTCCTCAGTGGCTCCTTAGAAGTCCAAACTTCAAGTTTCTGGTGACCTCACCCCTTGTCGCCAGTCCTTCCTGTCACTGTTATCAAATATTTCTATCATTGTTAGTCCAACATAGACGTGTTTCTTCTGGAGGGTATATGTGTGTTAGTTTCCACATGGTAATGTGAGCAACTAGCGCTAAACTATATGTTGTTTTGTTTTGTCTTTCAGATGACAGAAGTCAAACTATACTTCCCTTAGTGAAATCATTCTGTGAAAAATCTTTCAAAGCAGATGAATCAATTCTTATTTCTTTATCTTTTCATTTAGGAAAGCTATGCCATGGACTCTATGGTATGTTACACAGGGCTTGCAAGACTAGTTGTTTTTCTCTCCTGCTCCTACTCACTTCAGTCAGCTCTTTACGCGGAGCACTTGTTCTCAAGTGTGTGAAGTTTTATGGTAATGTAATTTAGAACACATCTAGAAATGACATTTTCATGGACAGAACCTTGTTTGAAAGAGTCAAATAAGCATAGCCCTTGGAATTTCTGGGCATTTTGTATCTTTAAGTTGGAGTGTGCTAATAGGAGGTCAGGTATGTTAACTGCTGGTGTGTAGTGAGAATAATGTTAAAGCCATTTTTCAAATAATAAATATAGCGTGTGACTAGTTCAGCTTAGAATGTAGACCAATACCCAAGAGTTGAGGTATTTGAACATATTCTTAGCTTACTGTAACCACGTAAGAATTAAGCTCTTATCTAGCATAGTAATATACTTTATGTGGATTGCAGACATCTGGTAATTAAAAAGTGTTTTATAATATTCAGCAGATTCTTAGTGCTAAGAGAACTGATGAGCATGGAACCGTTCTGTTAATTAATAGTATTTCTAGTCACTTTGACATCTTCCAGGCTAGGTGCTTAGGTTCCTTCTCTGTAGTTACATGTCCATTTTTCCTGCAGATTTTAAAACATTTACCATAAATAAATAGCAGTATTATAAGTACAATCCTGATGATGATGATATCTTAGTTCTCCACAAGCTGTGTGACTAATGTAGACATGATTCTTATTTTCTGTAGTTTGAATTTTTAAAATTAAAATATTATTAAAGTAAGCACAAGGTGAAACAATATGACCTGTTAGCTTTCTTTAGAGTAGTTCTTTTCTCATTGCTATAATTATGAACCATCTGTAACCATTATACCTAAAGATTTTGTTCTACATATGTTTTTATTGCACTTTAAATTTCTTTTTCTAAATTTTTGTTTACAATTGAAATGTTGGACACAGGTTTTACCTTTGTTTTAGGAATTTTCACTCCAGATCAGCACTTGAGATTTTTGGAATTTTATAAGAAACTTTGTACGTTGGGTTTACAACAAGAAAATGGCCACAATGAAAACCAGATTCCATCCCAAATCGCAGAGCAGGAGAAGAAATATACTTCAGTAAGAAAGAACTGTGCTTACAACTTTCCGGTAATAAAATACTTGTTTGTATTTACTGGGTGTGCTGATTCTGACTTTAAAATATATGAGTAGAATGCATTAAAATATTTACATCTCTGACACCTGCTATTTAACTGTATAGGAAATATTCAGCAAATATTGGTGGAATTTATATTTCTGTATGTAGATCAGAATTATGTGTATGCTTTTGGGTTTTACAAACATAATTTTTTTATTAAATATGCTTAATAGGATATAATTTCAGTTTTAGTGAGATGATTATATTAGGTATTGATGCATGTTTTTTTCTCCTTCCCATTCATCTCCTTCCACCTCCACTAGGCCATGATTGTTTTTGTTGATCCTAAAAACTTCCACATGGAACTCTATTCTACATTCTTCTGCCTTTGTCATGACCCTGAAGTACCAGTCAGATACACTATTGCTATTTGCTTTTATGAAGTAAGTCTGAGAACACATGTTGATTCTGTCTGTGTATAGTAGATGCTGTTTTAATATTCTGTGTGCTATATTTACAGACGTGTTATGAGATAGAGATTCCATAGCTCTTTCATGTTATAGTTTTAAGTCTTATTTTTGAATTCCCATAATTCTTTTCTCTTTTTAGTGTGTTTACAGAATCCATTTACATAAATACATTATATTCATTTACTCATTAACCTATTTTTCAGCATATCTAAACTGAATACTTACTTTAAGGCAGACATTATCATATTTGTACTTTGCCCTTATGTTTAAGTAGTTTTAGGGTAAATGGAAAATTGAGTAACAAATTATTTACATTTATTGCTTTTACTGTAAGTGAATTTTTATGGGCATAGCTTTTAGCTTCAGCTGTATAACTTTCCATAAATCATGTAAAAAGTAAAACAAAGTTTTATGGTGAACATAATTAACTTTCATCTTTGAAGTTGAAATCAGGGGCCTGTTTCTCAGAGGATGGCAGTAAAAACACATGTATGTAACAGTTGCCAGGTGTATGTCCATCACTTTTCTCATTGCTGTGCCAAAATACAGGACAAGAGCAGTTGAAGAAAGGGTTGACTTTAGCTCGTAGGTCTGGGGCACAGTCCATCGTGGTGGGGAAGGTCTGGTGGCAGGAGCAGAAGGCAGCTAGCTGCCACTTGGAGTCCACAGTCAGGGAGCAGAGCCATGAATGCTGCTCCCAACTCCTTTTTTATTTAGTCCAGGATGGCAGGCCATGGATGGTGCTGCCCGTAATTAGAGTGTGTCCTCATTTGCTTCTCTGCTGCTCTACTAAGTATCAGGACCAAAAGCAACTTGTGGGAGGAGGGTTTACGTGGTTACGCTTCCATATCATAGCCCATCCCTAAGGGCAGTTGAGGCAAGAACTCAAGTAGAAGCTCAAAGCGGGGACTGTGGTGGAATGCTGCTTTCCAGGCTTGCTCTATGACTCTCAGCTAGCTTTCTCACACAGTTTGGGCTGGGCCTTCCCATATCCACTGTCAGCCAAGACAGTGCTCCACACACATACCCTAGGCTAGTCTAATCCAGGCAATTCCTCAGCTAAGCTCCTCTTCCCAGGTGACTTCCCAGGTTGACAGCTGAAGCTAATAATAACTAAGACAGTGTGGATCTTCCCACCTAAGATAATCTAATCTAAAAATTCTCTCACAGATGGGTGCTGAAGTTTTGTCTGCTAGAGGAAGTCTAGATCCTGTCACACTGACAATCAGTATTAACCATCACAATATAGAAGCTATAACTTGTCAATTCAAAATAATCATATGACAGCCTCTTTATAATAGATTTAAAAATTTTTTCTTTCCTTGTAAATGCTATAGTAAATTCTTATTGCCAGTAAGAATATTTCATCATCTTGCTTGCATTGTACCCCATGTCAAAACACTACTAGATTAACTGAGAGAATGAAGGATATTCATAGCATCATTATAAATGTTATTTATGTTTTCTATGTTAAATGTTATTTAAGCTTTTTCAGGCTGTTGAGTCATATTCCCTACTTCTTTTTCTTTTTTTTTTTCTTTTTTTTTGGTTTTTCGAGACAGGGTTTCTCTGTGTAGCTTTGCGCCTTTCCTGGAACTCGCTTTGGAGACCAGGCTGGCCTCGAACTCAAAGAGATCCGCCTGGCTCTGCCTCCCGAGTGTTGGGATTAAGACATGTGCCACCACCGCCCGGCTCCCCCTACTTCTTTAAGATAGCGCTTTTCTGGGGTTAAGGAGATGGCTCAGTGTGTAAAGTGCTTGCCTGAGTGTGAAGATCAGTTCATATCTCATGTAAATCTTGGTGGGCATGGCAGCCTGTCTGTAATCCATGCCCTCAGGAGGCAGAGACGGCATCTCCAGAGCAAGCTAGCTAGCTAAACTAGCTGAATCTGGAGCCCTAGGTTTAAGTGAGAGACCTTTGATATGTAAAGTGGAGAGTGATCAAGGAAGAAACCCAACATCAACTTCATGTGCCCACATACATGTGAATATGCACATACACATGCACACAACAAAACACATGCAAAAATGAATAGCAATGAAATAAAAATATAAAATTACACTTTTCTGACATGGATGAAATCATAGTAAAAAGCCTAGGAAGTCTTCCACTTAAATGATACGGTTATTTAAAGTAATCCCAATGTTACACAGTTGTATTGTCTCTGTAAATTGACCCACAAAAGCTTAAGTTTGGAGGAAGAAAGGGCAGAGTGTGCTTCCAGTGGCACTTGCAGGTTATTGTTCATTAGGTTGGTTACCATGCAGTTTTCAGAGAAAATTGCATGGGAGTGGAGTCTGAGGATATCTAGGCAAATGTTAGTTTCTCTTATTGCCTTTGTTTAATCTTTGATTTTAGTTATAATTCATAGCAGACTAAACAACATGCACACACATCAGTATTTCTGTAATAGGAGTCACTTTGGAGATGGTTGTTCTATGAGTTTTATGAATGTCTAGTTTTCATATTCTCACAGTCATACCTAATGTGTGTAGGTTAAGAGTAATGTTCAGTTCCCTAAAACAAAGGGTTTATTTTATTTTGCCCTTTAAATAGTGAAAATTCCCCATTGTATTTACAGTTTTCTAATCTAGTGTTAAAGCTAGATTTGATAATTACTATATTGTAACTTTATTCTTATTTTTCAGAAAACGCCAGTTTGAAAATATTTTGAGCAACTTAGAAACAACCCAAAGCCAAAGATCTTAAAGCACTTTCTTTACTCAGGCATCTTCCCATCTCCAACCCCTGCAAACAAACTGACTCAAGCCCAGGATAGTTTATCTTCTTTTCCCACCCTTTAAAAGGCAGAGTACAAATGAGTGAACTCATCTTTGTGGGTTCTCAGTTTATTTGGTAGGATGAAACCGAAAGCATTGGTCTAGACTGGTTCAGACTGTCAGTTCCTCTCAGACTGAGGACAGTCCCTGACAGGGATGAGGAAGACTGCCTTGTTGGGAGTCACTCCACCCCAATGTCACTAAAGGCCTTCTTCTTCAGTCCAATTTCTGTCATTGAGAAGCTTGAATGGGAATGAGTGCCTGTATGCCTTGGCTATTCATCAGACCCTTTGATTGTCCTAGGACTGAAAGTGTGGATTAGAGGCCTAATCCTGTGGGTTGTTATGGGCTGGTGCAGAAGTGCCAGTGGTGGTAATCTTATCCTTGGTACTTTCCCTCCCCACTTCTGCACATCTTGCCCTGTGGCCATTCATACTAGCATGTTAAGAAATAGACCTATGCAGCTAAATTTCTAGAAATTAATGTTGTATTTATGTTGCAACTTATTCTGTAGAAGGAATATTTAACAAGAAGGTATTGAAAAATATGTATCTTAGCATTATATGGTTTCAAATCTGAGAGTTTTATTGTTATGTTTTAGGTATCTAAACTTCTGAATTCTGGAGTATATTTAATACACAAAGAACTGATAACACTATTACAAGATGAATCACTGGAGGTAAGACAAGTTCCCACTCCGGTGTTTACTTCACATATGTTAAGGCAAACTATATCAGCACCCGTGTCACTGCATCACTGGGATGATCTTAGAAATCAGGACTTCCAGTACATCTGCTTTTAAAAAGGGAAGTGTGTGTTGTTTATTAAGGAAACTTGGGAAGCACCAACAAGTAGACAAAAAAGAACCTTTAATTAAATCACCATTGATACTTTGTTACATTTTTTTCCTAATAAGTGTTGCATTTTTCTACTAGAGGTTCTGTTCACACTTATAATCATATCACATTTTGGATTTTTGCTAAGCATTTTTTGAGAGTATTTTACCTTGTATATAAACTCACAAAGATACTGAATTTCTTCCATCTGATGCTATGTTTGGCACATTCTATTCACCAAAATGACTATTAGCCTGGGGGGACTTAGCTCATCACATGATACCTGAGGGTGTCACCTGATGTGACAGTTTTAAAGACATTACCTTTCTCCAGTTCATACAAGTGGATGCTACAATTATTATTTTTTTAAATAGAAAATACCCCTAGTGTTGTTTGGTCAAAAATATTTCTGTATATAAACTGAAGCATGGAATTAACTAATTTAGAGGACAAATAATAACCATTATAAACATATCAATATCTCTTTAAAAGGTACTAGATGCTCTTATAAATCACCTCCCAGAAATCTTGGAGCTTATGTCTATTGGTGGAGAAAGCAGTGTTCAAGAAAATAAGGTAAATCTTATCTTTCAGAAAAGTTAGAAGTCTGTCATCTTCTTGTACAGGGTGGTTGTGAGGAAATAGTGAAAGAATGTGTGAGAAACATTAAAATAGTGCTTGCCCTGGTGCTGGCCAGTGTCCAGCCCTCTGTGTATTTGTCAGGACCCGGGAATGGCAGATAGTACATCCCTAGCTGGCTTTAGAATTTACATGAGGGGTCTAGAGAGATGGCTTGGCAGCTGAGAGCTGTACTGCGCTTGTAAAGGGCCTGACTTCCATGCCGGCTCCCTCATTGGGCACCTCATGATCACAGATGACTAACTCCTGTCTCCAAAGGAATCCAGTGCCCTCCTATGGCCTCCTGCAGCACTGCATCCCTCCATCACCACACACACGCACATAACTAAAAAATAAAGGTAAATGTATATAAACAAGTTTGCCTGAGTGTTATGCTATAGAAAGGAAGGACAGGTTACTTTCCTAGTTCTGAGCCATATTTTAGAAGGATTACTGTGAGATACCAACAATTAATTTGAAACAACTTAAGCTCTCAATTTCTGTCCTGTTATTAAGGAGTTTGAAGGCCAAAAAGCCATAGGCACCACACACCTAAGTTTTCCCAGATGGTGAAGTGATGTAGGAATGAAATCTTCCAAGTTACCCACTCCTTCCCGCTCTGGTTATTTCTTGTGCTTCTGCTGTATGGAGTATGTAGAGTACCTGAAAGCTTCTAAAGGAAGGCCCTTTTCAAATACAGTATTTATTTCTAATCACTAAACTTACTGTTTTTACAATAAACATACACGCAGCTAAAGAAAACAGCACCTGCTTTATAGCCATGCCGGTGCCTGTGAAGGCTGGCTGCAGCATGAGCTGCCCTCTGCAGCCCCTACAATTCTTATTGTCTTTGGAATTTGTATTCACATTTTCAGTATTAATGATTATCACAAGTATAGCAAGTAGGGCAAAGTGGGGGAATTTAGAAGGTCAAACTTGCCCAGAGTGATATATAAGGAATTTTGCTCTAGTTAGAATTGTTGCCTTGGTAACCACCAAGGAAGAATAACAAGCCCTGGCTCTAGAGATTTCATTTCCTGGTGCCATAAATTTTACTCAAGCATTTTTTAACTATTTGATTCTGTGTGATAACTACTTCCTGGTGATAGCTGAGATGGCTTCTAGACTCCGAAGCCTTTCCTGGTGTTTGTTTCCATTACGGGCTGCAGTTGATGGCCTAGTCACCATCAGCCTTGTATTTCTTTCCAGTTATCTTCTCTGCCTGACTTGATTCCTGCACTCACGGCTGCTGAGCAGCGAGCTGCAGCCTCTCTGAAGTGGAGGACCCATGAGAAGCTGCTGCAGAAATATGCCTGTCTGCCTCACATCATATCAAGTGACCAGATTTATTACCGTTTCTTACAAAGAATGTTCACCATCATGATGACAAATGTGAGCCCTCCATTTCCTCTGATTGTTTTGATAATTTTGATTGGGGATAATTTTGTCATTACCAAATTCTTCACCTTTTTAAGATACACAAACCTTGGTTCCTGTCAGCTTGGAAGGAAGGGCAGGTCTGAGAGAGGAGTCAAGTCTCCTCTGCTTCCTTGATTTACCCTTTGATCTTCTACCATTAGCTGCAGGGAAGTATGACCAGGACTCAAGTTACACATATTCTTTGTCCACTCTCAGAAGAGTACGGATAGACTCACCTCTCACTTCTGTGTTGTTTTCAGAAGCAGTGCATGGGTAGCCCAGTCTGTCCTCAAATTCATTACGTACCTGAAGGTGACATTGGTTCCCCTGCCTATATCTCCCCAGTGTTGGGAGTATGTGTATGTGGCACCATATTTAGTTTATGTGGTATTGGGGATTGAACTCAGGGCTTCATGCATGCTAGGCAAGTACTCAACCATCTGAGCTACATCTCCTGCCCTTTACCTCAGACTTGCTATAGTATTTCTAGAGAGAAAGGTTAACAGGACTCAGTAATGTCAACTGCAAAAGAACCTCTGCTTTTCTCTTCCTTCTGAATGTACCCACAATGTCAGCATCTCATATCTGCCAGACCTTTATTCCTAAGACCCCCCAGCAGTCTCTGTTAGTGTGCATTCTGTGTCTTTTATAGGGCCTAAGGACAGGTACACTGAACGTATGGATGCCTTAGTGTAGCTAGCCTACTCAAGTGAAAGGAGTAACAACTTGCTGTCCAAAAGCTATATGAGAACCTCACGAAGTTGTCCACCTTTTATAACACTTCCAGAAAGGACTGTTTGGCCTGCAGTCCACTGTGTATACATGATGGCATCCTAATAACAGTTTTGAAAGTTTCTTTTTTTAAACTGCAAGTACTGGGGATGTAGCTTAGCAATAGAGTACTTGAATAGCATGCATAAGGTCATAGGTTCAATATCCTGTAGCAGGGCAAAACCAACCAAACAAAAACCTTACATATGTTTCTACTTTACAGTCTAAACTAAAGTATCTTAACTTTTCATTTCATAAAAGGGAAATGAGGAATCCAAGAGTCATTTCCAAAATTCAAAATCAGTTTTAGTTTCAAAGATTTAGAAAGGAGAAAATATTATTGGTATTATTTTCAATTTAAAATAAGCAGCACAATATATTACCCACCACCCAACAAAGTCCGTCACACATAGCAATGAAAATCTGAGGAATTGAGGATTGTGCTGTAGATATAATAATCTTAAAAAGTGATTTGACAAGAATAACCCTTGTCACTTTGTATTTATTTATTTGTTTACTGTGTGTGTATATGTGTATGTGTAAGGGCACACAGATGCCATGACACACGTGTAAAAGTCAGGGACAACTCATGGAAGCTGTTCTGAGGCCATTATCATTGATTTCTGTCCCAAATGGATATTTGTTTTGCGTTTTAAGACATATTACATGAGGCATAAACTGAGCATATATTTCATATATCTTGTATATATGTGTTTGAAATTCTGTTATACTAAACCAAATGAAAGAAGAGAGGAACAGGCTTTTATTAAGTTCACAGTCTAAAATTCATTTAAGCTCTATTATAGTTCTGCTTACGTACTGTTATTAAATTTTCAGTTCTAAACCATAGTAGATTTTGTATTTAACAGTTACCAATGTCACATAGCATAGTGCCCAGTAGAGTGGACACTTTTGTAGATGTAAGAGGGCACAACCACCACCACTGTCTCTACACTACACAGCTGCAGTCCACTACAGTAGTCTGGGTTTTAGTGATGGAATATTATAATATTGATAAGTAAGTCAGGATGGTGAACATGAGTTTACAATGGACACAGTAGACCTGCTTTAGAGATTTTCTTTAAGGTATTTGGTTTTCCCCTCTAATTTCCAGTAAAGGTAACTGGTTGAATTCATTTAGAATCAAGGCTCTGTATAGTGGTGTGATTGGAATCTGAAGGACAGAGAGTTTGGAATACTGGTAATGCATTCTGTCAGCTGGCTGGGTCCTTTTGCTTTGCTTGGTGGCACTCTTCAATATTAACACCCTTTTGTAGAGTTCTGGAACCTTTGCGTCTACACTAAGCATTACAGCTTTTGTGTAGGCATAGAAAATTTAGCTTCCTCAGCCCTGACAGTGAATAACATTGTACCTCCTGGGCTAAGATATTTAGTCTCCAGCCCTAGAAATGATACCAGCCCCCAAATTCTTCAGCAAAGTATCTGAACATGGATCTCTAAATTTCTGCGTTAAAAGTGGTACAGTTTTGGTGATGTAACTGGCACGTGGTATGCTCCTGGAATGTTTGTTGGATGTGTAGAAATAGTAATATTCCACTGGCTGAAAGGATGGTGGCTGAGGAACATGTCATTTAAAATGAGGTGGCAGGGAAATGATAGTCTAACATGGATGATTTGGATGTGACTATGAGACTGAATTAGCTTGTGATGTCTATCTTATTTCCCTGAGTGACATTAACATGAGGTAACAGAGATCCCTCCAGAAGGGTGTGAGCTCAGGGTTTGAAAGACCCTGAGCACTTCTCATTTAGCCAATTGCTAATTGATTTGGTGCACATTAATTGTTGAGAAGGTATCTTAGGGTAGTGTAATTGTCTTTCCTCTTTTATTTCTTTAAGAATGTCTTACCTGTCCAAAGAGCAGCTGCACGAACTCTATGCATTTTTCTACGATATAATCGTAAACAAGAGCAGAGGCATGAAGTCATTCAAAAATTAATTGAACGTAAGTAATAATTTTTGAAAAAAGTCACTGAAGTAGTGACCTTAATTATATCTGCAATGCTTTGTATATTATTTTTCAGAGATAAAATAGGCTGATGGTGGTAAATACCTGATATGTGCTTTTAGTTAAATTTTGTAGGTTAATTTGTGTTTATCTTGGAAATCTTTATGTCATGATCAAAATGTTCATAGATGAAAATAGTATTTAATCAGAGCTCTCTTTTGTGAAATCCAATACTTGAGAAATTTAAATATATAAATGTATGTTGAAAGGCTAATTTCTACCTTGATAAAATAGCATTTGGAACTAAAGCATGAATAGAATATTTTTTAAATCTAGTAATTTATTTTATAATACTGTTTTCAATATTAATTGAATGAACAAAATGTAGGCTTATAATTCTTTCTTGAATGGTGTTGACAGCACATATTAATGTGAAGCTAGTGAGCTGTTAGGATTTGACTGTATTTAGAAACTAGGTTAACACATGTAAATTTATTGTGATTTGTTAAGAGCTAAAAATCACGGCAAAAATCTTTAAGTTATTAATTCTGGTGGCAAATATATATGTTTTTAGTGAGTTTATTAGTCATCAAACACTTGCTTTGACTAAAATTATGCTTAAATATTTTTTTAATAAAACTATTATCCAGCATAGACAAGGAAGAGGATTTCCTGACTGTTAGAATTCACCATACTAATCATGAACCACCACTTTTCAGGAAAAAAAAATACTTTTGTAAAATTGTATTTAAGAAAAATTATGCTCAGTGTACTTTGATTTTTCATTTTATGGCCTGTTTTAATTCTTTTTTCATTTTGCAGTAGCAGGGACTTAAATTTAAAATAAGTCTCATTTTTAAAGCTGTAGTTTGGTTTTGAGTATCAAGAACTTTGCCTTTGCACACTTATGTAAAAATGAGAAGATTATGCTTTAAATACCAACCTAAAGTACTGTCAGTTTACACTTGACTTTATTCATGTCAGGCACTTTTAAGGAAACAAAAAGAGAACAGTTAGTTTAGTTTGAAAGGCCTTGCAGGGTTTGCAGACTGTGTTTGAATTGGTTTAAGTGTGTCCACCCACTCAGATTCCTTTCCAGGTTTCAATAAGATACTGTCTACAGGGTACTCAGCATATAGGCGATGGTCAAACATAGTAACTATAGTTACTCAGTCATCACAGTCCATCAGTGCTTACTGAATTTATCCAGTGTTAACAAAACCTTTTCCTAGTAAATATTATAGTCTACAAACCTAGAGTATATAATGACTATTTTCTCTTATCTATTGTATTTGTTAAATAAATTGTAGGTAGAATGAAACTTTGCATACATTTTTGGTGTTTAGCTTTGTAATATATAATTTCATGTAGGGAAAATTAGGTTATGGTATTTTTGTTGTTTGTAGAGTTGGGCCAAGGGAAGAGTTATTGGAATAGACTTCGGTTTTTGGATACCTGTGAATTTATCATAGAGATCTTTTCCAAATCATTTTTCTGCAAATATTTCTTTCTACCTGTTATTGAACTAACCCATGACCCTGTGGCAAATGTGAGGTACGTATCGCTCTGTAAGGTTTGAAAATGTTGCATTTCTCATATGTTCTTTGTGGTAAATGTTTGCAAACTCTTTTTCTTATTTAATTAAGTCAAGTGAGGAACTGATGCTTACTTTCAGAGTCTTAGAAGTTGTTTTTGAAGGTTGACTTAGTAGTCACACATTTATGGGATACAGCATATATAGCTATTAGAGCAATAATATCAGGATAGTTAGCATTTTCACTTCCTTAAATATTTGTCATTTCTATGTGCCCAGAGCCTTCAGCCGACTCTTCTACTTATTTATAAAATATATAATGAGTTGCTGTGAACTGTAGTTACCCACTATATTACAAAGGTTATAAGATATTCCTCTTATATTAACTGAATTTTGGCACCCTTTACCTACCTCTTTCCAACCTTCCTTCCTTCCTTCCTTCCTTCCTTCCTTCCTTCCTTCCTTCCTTCCTTCTTTCCTTCCTTCCTTCCTTCCTTCCTTCCTTCCTTCCTTCCTTCCTTCCTTCCTTCCTTCCTTCCTTCCTTCCATACTTCCATCCTTCTGCTTGCTGATGACCATTGTTCCCCTAGTCACCTTTTCAGCTTCCACATCTGACATGCAGTACTTACCTCTCTGTGCCAACCTCATCTCTCTTTATGAATGCCTTCCTGCTCCATTTGTGTTGCAGCAGTGCTTCATTCTTTGTTAGAATTGTGTTTATATACCATATTTTCTTTACCAGGTGTCTGTGGGTAGACATCTCATTTGGCTTCATAGCCTGCTTGGTAATAGTCTTGGAATAAAAATCCCAATCTCTTAACTGATATCTCAGATCTTTTTTTTTAAATTTATTTATTTAAAACAGTTTTTTTTTCATTTTTACATATCAATCCCAGTTCCCCCTCCCCCTTTCTCCTGCCCTCCCCATTCCTCCCCCATTCTACCCCCCATCCACTCCTCAGAGATGGTAAGGCCTCCCTTGGGGAGTCAACAAAGTCTGGCATACTAAGTTGAGGCAGGACCAGGCCACTTCCCCCTGTGTCAAGGCTAGCTCAGATCTTTTGTCTTACTGAGTAGAGCATGCACAAGTCAAAGCCAGCCTGCCAGGCTGGGTGAATAATTATTATTAATATGATAAGATCCTTAAAAAGTATTTCTTACTAAAAGTGATAGTCCTTATTTTCAAGAACTTTATACTCTTGTGGGCCCATGAATCAAAATGTTTTCTAGATATACATTTGGGTAATAAAGAGTGAATTATGTTTTGTGTGCTTCTCTACACAAATGTTTTAACATTTAATTTACTGTGTTTAGACACCATCAAGGCTGGGAAAATCATGTTGATATTGAGAAACCTTCTCCTCGGTGGCCAGAAGTGAAGTAATTTCTCTGGAGTGGACTTGAGGGTTCTTAGTTATAATGTCTTCAGTATCTGTGCTGAATAGTGATTGAGATGGAGACCATTGGTGCATAGTGTTGAGAATCTCAGAGAAGAGCTTCTTTACCTTTTCAAATGCACAGAAGCAAGGGCTCCTGTGTAGAAAAAGCTCCTGGCTGAAGGTCTGCCGAGACAGCATCCTGGAAACCCTAGTAATGGGACTTAGCTGCCTTAAGCTTTGCAAAAACAAAACAAAAACAAACAAACAAACAAAAAAAAACCACAGAGCATTAACCTGGAGAACACATAATGAACGAATGAATCTGCTAGCTGTAAGATAGACAGCTGCCTACCATCCCTCCCCAGAACGAGACTAAAAAGAGGGAGAGTTGGAGTTTAACAAAGCCAAACCTCTCATTGGCAACCTTCTCTTGGAAAGGATTCCTTCACTCTCTTAGATATCTGCTCACCTTCCTGGCATTCTGTAGCCTCCTTGTTTCTTCTTTTCTCAGCTGATCTAGACAGTGGTAGTGCCTTAGTGTGTTTCCCATTTCTCCTCGTCTCTCTCCTCCTCTTCTCTTATTACGCTAGTGATCTCTCCAGTCCCATGCTTAAACTACCATTTTCATGCATTCTTGACTTATCTCTTGCAAGGACATCCTGGACAACAGGCTTACTGAACTAGCTGCAGATTTATAATTCCCATAGCATATCTAGTGGGCATCCCAGACTTAATCTGTCTAGCTTTCAGTACTGGGTCTGCTTTGTTTGCATTTTTTCCTTCTGCAGTCTTCTGCATCTCACTAAGCAACTGGCTCATCTTCCCACTGCCCAGGCCTAAACCTAAAACCTTTTCTCTCTGTCATCCCATCTGCAGTCCCTGAGGAGGCCACTCTGCTGCTCACAAAAGTCATGCAGAGAGCAGGCTTCTCTGGGTACCTCTGCTGTTCCTTCTGGCCTAATGCACCATTAGCTCTTACTTGGGATTTTCCCTATTGCTTCTCTTTCCTCCTTAACCACTTACAGTCTAATCTCAAAACAGCAGACGATAACTAGGAAAGTTGTTAGGTCACTTTATTCCTCCCTCATACCCTCCAATGCTTCTCATTGCGTTTGAAATAGAAGCTAGGCTCTGCACAGTGGCCCACAGGGCCCTGCATGAACTGGGCCCTTGTCACCACTCAGGTCTCCTATAAGCTCATCTGTGTTCTATTCTGTCTCGAGGCTAGTTTGCTAATTCAGAGTATCACTAGGCAAGCCTTCCCTCTTGGCCACAATGCTTTTCCAGACACTTGAGTGTCTTGCTCCCTGATTTCCTAGGTCTTTCCTTGAATACCATATTTTCAGTGAAAACATTACTAACTTCTCTAACACTGCCTTCTAGACTGACTCACCACTTTCTGGCAGACATTTTCTTTATATGCATTCTGTTTTCTGTGTCCCATACTGAAATGCAGACCCTAGAAGAATGGAGAATTTTGTTGGTTTGATTCAATTTTGTGTCTTGGTATCTAGAATAATGAATGCATTCTAACTAGTAGGCACTCCACACATATTTGTTGCATGGACAATTGAACTCTGAGCTTTTCTAAAGCTTGAACTTTTTCAGTTGCATATTCCTATTTCTGTTAGTTATTATTAAGCTCCCTCTAAATACAGAATGAAACTTTGCTACCTGCTGCCCAAAGTGAAATCAGCTCTGAAGATTCCTGCAGACATGCATCTCCTCCAGCAGTTAGAAATGTGTGTGAGAAAACTCCTGTGTCAAGAAAAAGATAAAGATGTCCTGGCTATTGTGAAAAAAGTAAGTGTCTCTCCTGCTCCAAAAACCTGTTTATTGCAGTGTGCCAGTGTTAACTTCAGCTTTCCTACCTTAGCTTAATAGGGTAACAGTCTGCAAGTGTGGTAAGAATGACTAAGTGGCAGGTGTATTTGCTAATGCTGGGTACACCAGTTCCTTTGAAGGGCATTTCTAAAGGGTAATCATTTTTGTTACTAGCAGTATGAGTTCCTTGTGGGTGAGTTGCGCACCTGCGAGGTGTTTGTGACCCTGGCTCAAATGATGACCAATACCTCATTCACTAGATTTTATTTACAAGTGATCACAATCCAGTAAAACTGGCAGTAAAATAGAGGAAGTCGTGTTTCTAGAAGCATGTGGGAAGACCCCTCAGAGTGAGTTCAGTGCTCTGTCTGGCTTTGTAAAGGCATTAGAGCTAGAAATACTGGCTGCTGAGAACATGCCAATAAGTGGTGGAGCCAGCATCCTGGAGCTCTGGCATCACCCAAGCACATCTCTTTCCAAACACTCTGACTTTATGCCATATGATTTTGCTCTAGCATGAGGATCTGTTATGTAGATTATTTGGAAATGTTGGAAAACTAAAATAGTAAAAACTTTGGGTTAGTAAGATCAAAGCTTAAAATGCTTCAGTTTTCAAAAACTGCACTTAATACGTAACTGACAATGTTATAAGATCAATAAAAAGATTATGAATGTGTGACTTTGGAACACAGTTTTTGAATGTTTATTGATGGTAAAAGATTAGCTTATTAATATCATAGTGTAAACTCTTCTCTTTGAATACCCCTGGGGAAGGGGTTTCTTTGAGAAATACTTGGTTGATTGTGTTTCATTACTGTTGAATCAACTGTAATCTCTAAAAACTTTCCTTGTAGACAGTATTGGAGTTGGACAGAATGGAAATGTCTATGGATGTGGTAAGTACACTCTACCTTATAGTAAAGAGATATTTACAGTCAGCAAGAAGTTGTCACTAATGATTGACAATGCCATTTAAAATTTTAAACAGTTTCAGAAAAAAAATTATGAGAAAGATTTATTGGATCAAGAGAAAGAAAGAGAAGAACTGATGTTCTTGGAAATGGTATGTTGTTTCCCCCACATACATCCTTCTGATTAGCGTTAGCTGGCCTTTGACAGTAAACCTAAAACCATTTTATTTTAGTTTTACATTGTTCCATATTTCCTAAAAGACTGAAGAGAAGTCTTGATCCTGAACTTTCATCTTTTATAAATTGGAAGAAAAATTACAATTGAGGGTATTTAGGAAAATGAGTTTCTTGAGTGAAACTAGTGCCTATGTAACCACATGTATTCAGTCCTTGTTGAGACATTCCCACCTGCCCCGGCACTCCATCCTCAGCATCCATTGAGTGAGTTTCTAGCACTAGTTGATCATGTTTCCTAGAACTCATAGGGCTTTAAATATCTCTGATGCCAGATACTAAGCAGCTTTTTGTTTGTTTATTGGCCATACAGTCTTGCTTTTTATAAGGTCTATTTTGAGAATTTAAAGTAGGTTGTGTTCATGTTATTATTAAGAGCTCTTTTGTCACATGCTCATATTGTGAATATTTTCTTGAAATCTGTCTTCTTTTGATGCATTTAATAGTCTTTAGAAAGTTTTAATTTTGATATTCATTTTATTCTTTAAAAGGACTTATTTTTAAGTGTGTGTGTGTGTGTGTGTGTGTGTGTGTGTGTGTGTGTGTTGTGTATTCACATAAGTGTGATTTCCCTTGGGGGCCAGCAGAGGGCGTCAGACCCCTGGAGCTGGAGTTGTAGGTGGTTATGAGCCACCCACTGTGGGTGCTGGGAACCAGACTCAGGTCCTCTGCCAAGGCCACAAGTGCTTTAGCTACTGAGTCATTTCTCCAGCCCTAAAGTCCAACTTATTAAGCCTTTCTTTTATGATTGTTGTTTTCTTTAAGAATCCTTGTCTGTTTGATTTTCTCCAATGCTTCTACAAATTTTAGTTTTGATTTTACCCTTAGGTCTTTGCCCAATTTTAATTTTCAGATCTTTTGATTACTAGCTGTTTTAGCTCCACTTATCAAATCCCTTCTCCTCCACTGAATTGCCTTCCCACCTTTCACATGTCAGTCATTCCTGTGTCTCCCGACTCCCTCTTCTGCTTTGCTGATTTGTGTGTCTGCTTTTTTAGGCAATACCAACTTGCTTTCATACTGTTTAACTGTAGGAATTTTTAAAAACAGGTAGGGTATGTTTTTAATTTTTTAAAAAGAATTTATTTATTTATTTTATGCTTTGGCAGTGTAGGACCTCTGGATTTTGACAAAAGGTTGAAACCCAGTTTGTCAATTTTTAATTACCAAAAGCTTCTTAGCATTTTAGTAGTGTTGTGTTAACTGGGCTTAATCTAGGGGCTGGAGGTGTAGCTTAGTGTGTGCAAGGCCCAGGGTTCTATCTCCAGCACCAGCAGAGCAGAAACCAAGTGTCAGAACAAGCATCCAGACAAAGAACTTGGGTTTTTATTAACTTTCTAAGTTAGCCTACAAGATAATGGTTTTCATAATGATATTTTTATACATGTGCAGCATTGTCTTTTGCTCATACTCATCTCCCTGCCAGCTCCATTGGTACCACAGGCAGGCAGGCAGGCAGGCAGCCTTCCACAGTGAAGTGGGGAAAGCTCTGCTGTAGCTGTCAGGTGCTGCCTGGTGACATTTGTAGCTTTTGGATTGGTGGAAGCTAGTGTCTGCTAAAGCATGATTCTTTTCTATTTTTCATTGTGTGTTGTGTATGTGAGTGCAGGTGTCCCCAGAGACCAGAGTCAGATCCCCTGGAACTTGTTACAGGCAGCTGTGAGTCACCCATGATGGGTCCTCTGCAATAGCAGTACTTGTTCTTAGCCACTGAGCCACCTCTCTAGTCCCCTAAAAATACATTTCAAAGATTCTACCTGATGGTTAAAAGATGTTAAAACAAATACAGCAGTGGGCAGTGGATGCCTGTTTAAAGGACTAAAGCTAGTCCAGGCTAATTTGATTCTGCCACTCTCTCCATAAAAAAAGCTGATGGTCAAGTCAGCCTTGCAGAATCTTCAGTGTGGAACTGAGGTCTTCAGTTTATACTCCTTTTTTCTCTATACCATGTCTCAGTAAGATATTTTAAATATGTTTGGTAGACTTTTTCCTTTCCTCTCTCTCTCTTTTTTTTTTTTTTTTTTGATTTTTGAGACAGGTTTTCTCTGTATAGCCTTGGCCATTCTGGAACTTGGTCTGTAGACCAGACTGGATTTGAATTTACAGAGATCTGCCTGCCTCTGTCTCCTAAATGCTGGGATTAAAGGCGTGCCCACCACTGCCCAACGAAGGTGTCTCAGTCTTTTTAAAGAAAAATATTTTGTTGTTTGACAAATAGGAATTGAAATAAGCATAAACAATGCTCTGTTGATGAGAACCAGTGAACACCTTGTAGGAAATACATGCTCATTGTAGAGTGATGCCAAAGTCATTGGTTTAGTTGGACAAACTCCCAAGAGCAGTATTCTGTGATATAAAATACCACATATTAAAACCACAGCAACAACAGCAAACCTTTGAATTCTGTACCAAAGGGAAGCCCCATTTTTTTTTTTAAAATATATTTTATTTTGCAATACCATTCAGTTCTACGTATCAGCTATGGGTTCCCCTATTCTCCCCCCTCCTACCCCCTCCCCTTACCCCCAGCCCACCTTCCATTCCCACCTCCTCCAGGACAAGTCCTCCCCCGAGGACTGCAATCAACCCTGGTAGACTCAGTCCAGGGAGGTCCAGTCCCTTCCTCCCAGACTGAGCCAAGTGTCCCTGCATAAGTTCCAGGTTTCAAACAGCCAACTCATGCAATGAGCACAGGACTTGGTCCCACTGCCTAGTTGCCTCCCAAACTGATCAAGCCAATCAACTGTCTCACCTATTCAGAGGGCCTGATCCAGCTGGGGGCCCCTCAGCCTTTGGTTCATAGTTCATGTGTTTCCATTCATTTGGAAGCCCCATTTTTTAAACGCATTTTTGTGAGGTGTATTTGTATCTCTGAAGCCAAGCGTCATTTTCCCCAAAACAAGCTCCCAAGCTGCACCTGTAACACAACACTGTGTCCCAACAGGAACAGCTCGAGAAGGAGAAGCATCAGAATGATGGGCGGCCCAGTGACAAAAGCTTTGAGAAGAAACGTAGGTGGTTCTGTGTCTTCTCACTCAGTTATAGGGTTAACAATGGGTGACTGGGGAAATCTAGGGCATTCTTGTTCATACAGTAATTTAAGAGTACATGCAAGGCCGGGCGGTGGTGGCGCACGCCTTTAATCCCAGCACTTGGGAGGCAGAGCCAGGCGGATCTCTGTGAGTTCGAGGCCAGCCTGGGCTACCAAGTGAGTTCCAGGAAAGGCGCAAAACTACACAGAGAAACCCTGTCTCGAAAAACCAAAAAAAAAAAAAAAAAAAAAAAAAAAAAAAGAGTACATGCAAAAGGAAGCTCAAGAGCAACTTCATTGGTTTTCAAAGAAAAAACTTGGAGTAAATAAGTTGTTAATCTAGGTGGCTGCCTGGAGGAGGAAGATGGGGAAGAGAAAGAAAAAGCCATGAGTTAAGCTGGAATGGAGGACAGGAAGGCATCTGGTGGGGAGGGGAGCATTAGAGAGAGTGAAGCCCAAAGCATTAGGAAAAGCATGCTGAGAAAAGCAGACCTCTGAAGCTGCATGCTGCAGCTCTCTGTAAGCAACTGCACAGAAGCCAGGAATTCTGGGAAGGAAAGTAAATCATTAAAGGGATTATTATTCCTCCCTTCTCTATATCAAGGCAAATCCACCTTCCTGAAGCATGATGGTCCCTTAGCCAGGTTTTTGACCAGCCCAGCTGGACTAACTCTTAAGGGAGTCAACCCAGGTTCCACCCAGAGGTAGATTCCATTCTTTTGACCTTTGGGCCACCAGTGCTGCAGTAACTGTGTCTTTGTATCCTGAAATACTATGTGGAGCTTTAATTTGGTAGGAAAAATTACTTTCTTGCAGTTAAAAATAAGTCATTTTTGAAAATTGTGGTATAGGTATTAGGAGTATGTAAAAAAGGGAGGCGACAGTGTGAGGCTCAGAGCCTCTGCAAGGGAAGCTTACCGTTGGGTGTCAGTTGTAAGGCTATGGAGTTGAGCCACAGTAGTGGAGACTGAAATGTGGAAATACATAAAGTAAGATTATTTGGACAGTAGTGCTGATTAAATAGAGATAGTGACTTTTACAGGAGTCAGATGAAATTACACAATTTAATACAGAGTTTACTTTAGGCAGAGACTCTAGGACACCAATGCAGAGCCTACCCAAGAACATCCCCATTTCTGTTCCTGGACCGTCTTCTAGTACTCCATCAACAAGTAAGGAATCATTCTGTTTTATGATTCATACAATGTTTTTAATGACAATTGCAGGTTTATTCACTGTTAGATTGGATATATGATTTCTAGAGTATCTGCTCATTTATTTTTTAAAAGTGAAAACAAAAATGGAGATTTATTCAATGTGGCTACCTTGGGAAGAAGAACAAAGATCCAGTGACGCCCCCTCACTGCTAAGTCCATTTTCAGGGTCCTGTTATGAGGTTAAGTTTTAGAGGGCCGTAGTTATGCATATTTGAGCAGTGAAGGTCAACGTGTAGTCCTCTAGGCCATTGACTCGGGTCTCCTCTGTCAGATAATCTGACAGATTGTAAATCAAATTTCTTCTCCAGGAATTTAGCCTCTCTCTTCTCCCTGCATGAAATTCCTGGGAGCAGTCTAGTTTCTTGAGGTCTACTGTTTCAATATTCTGATGGCCAAAGGGTGGGGAGAGTTGTCCGTGTGGAGCATCTTCATCCCTGTCAGGCCATTACACTTTCTTACTCTGTATATGTCCTTAGCCTTTTCCTGTTGGTTTTTCCATTATACTTCATGGTGGTTTGGATGAGAGATACTGCAGTCAGCTCTGACCGAGGAGTGGAAACTTCACCCAGCTGGGTTTTTCTGGACACGATGGGATCTGAGGAGGACTAGGGGGTTGGAATGGTTAAGGGGCAACTGAACGTTGTATATTCCTTCATTCTGCTTTACTCTAGGCAAAGAAATCAAGAAATCCAAATTGATTCGAAGCCAATCTTTTAATAATCAAGCTTTTCATGCAAAATATGGCAACTTAGACAAGTGTGCTAGGTATGTGCTGTCAACTGTTCATTCTTAACTGGAGTTTTTATTTTGTGGTCACCCTATTTATTTACATGAAATATTTACATCACTATAATCAGAATTAATTTTGAATTCTTTTATTTGCTGACAATTTGTCAACTTCGTCTGTAAAGATTATCACACTAAAAATAGAAGGTATTTGCTATTTGTATAAAAATAGGTATCTTTGCACTGTATGAAGACTACTGCCATGACATGAAAATATCATAGAATCTGCCCATCATTTATGAGAAAGGTGGAATATACTGTACATTCCTTTTAACATCCAAATACATGTGAGCAGCTCTATTTGCCAACAGGCTTCACATTCATGTGCATTGTATTATTTCTATATATAGAGAAGCCACAGGTGTGTTTAGCCAGTAAAGTGGTCACAACAGAGTTCTGATAGTAGATACATATCTGCTTTCTGTTTATAGCCCAAGTCAAAGTTATAACCAGCTAAGATTAGAAGAGAAGCAGCATGATTAAACTACCATGATTTGTAATATGTGTTATATGCATATAGCATCTAACAGCTGTAAGTCACTGCAAAACCCAAGTACTTTTAAGAAAATATAAGGTTGCCTGCACAAGACCTGTGCACAAGATCGATCAAGCCAGTCAGTATCCTAGCGTGGAAAGTGTAGGGAGGGACTCATGAGCTTTTACACCTAACTGAGGAGCTCCTGACAGCCGATGGCTTCTGGGAGAGAAGAATCTGTTTTCTTTAAGGTTGTGGCCCCTCCTGGGTCAATTCTCTTCTGGTGGATGGCCCACACCTGTGAGTATATAGACAGTACAAATTGTACTTGGTGGGTTATTTTAAAAAAAAAAAGAAAAGACATGAGGTTGGGAGAGGGTGGGGAGATAGAAAAGGGGGTGGATCCAGAAAGAGATAGGGGTGAAGTATAGGGAGAAATGTGGTTAAAATACATTGTATGAAATTCTCAATTAATGAAAATATCAAAAATTATTATTATAAAAAGATTATTTATTCACCATATATTAGACTATATATAATCATTACATATTATTATGTTAAAAGATTTTAAAAATTAAAAAGAAAACACAAATGCCTTTAAAATATTATTTCTCAAGATAAAGAAGGTGTTGAAGAAAAGTACGTTTTTTTCTGTGATTAATCATACCTTGTTCCAGACTTTTAGCTCTAGCTTTTGGCATCATCGGTAGATCCATGCATTTTTCCTAGCCAACAGTGTTCTCAGGATGGAAAACAGGATTGTAACTAAAGATAAGCTACTCCCAGGAAGGTTTTACCCATCTTACCTAGCTTTGCTGAGCATCAAAAGAAGAGCTATACTTTTGATGAAGCAAAGGAAATGCTTTTAAGTTGTAGAAAAAGTATGTATTTGGAAGCATGGAATATAAAAAATAATAAATGCAACAGGCATGTTTCATAAGAAGTAAAAGAAAGTATTTACACAACAAGGTTAAAACCCCCAAGTGTTGGGTAGTTAAGACTTTTCGTGGTTTAGGTTCTAACTACATCACATTCTTTTCTAGTAAAAGCTCCACCTTAGCTCACACGCCTTCTGTCTCAGGGCTGATGAGGACTGCCATGCTTTCACTAACTGGTAAGCAGTGTACACTCTTCCAAAGATGACTACTTTAATGAAGTATTATTTTCTTTAAACAATACATCCTTCTAATTCTAGATAGGATGCTTTATTTTAAAATTCATTTCTTTTTTATGTGCATTAGTGTTTTGTCTGCATGTGTGATGGTGTGAGGGTGTTGGTTCCCCTGGAACTGGAATTACAGACAGTTGTGAGCTGCCATGTGGGTACTGGGAATTGAACCCAGGTCCTCTGGAAGACAGCCAATGCTCTACCTCTGAGCCATCTCTCCAGCTCCATGATGTTTTTCTTAAATGTGTGTCCTCATCAAGTCTTTAAGCAATAAACTTTTCCTGTCACTGGGGAAACTGAGGTCCCCTTTTGGTTCTTAGTTTCCTTATACAAGAATTTATAAACAGATTGAAACTTGAGGATAGTTTTATCACAGTTTAAGGGAAAAGCAACAGGACAGTCAAGCTGTAAATCAGTTGCCAGGCATAGGAATGGAGAAGAGAGAAAGAGGCGACAATGCTGTCTGAGTTACGGCAGGTGGCAGACAAGCAGCTGTGCTGTAGGGAGGGGTGCTTTAGAGAAAGAGGAAGAAGTCCAAAGTACCAGAGAAGGTGTGCTTGGGCTCTGGGCAGCACCTGAAAGGTAGAGATGGAAGAGAAGGACAAAGAAAAGTTCTGCCTTTTTGAGTCAGGCCTCAGGAAGTTGGGCAGATCCAACAGAACCTCAGAGGGGCTCCAGGGATGGAATTCTGGGATGAAAACTACATCATCTCATGTAAGGATAATTATTCTTCATAGCTCTTTAAGCATGGCTTCCTGAGTGATGATCCTTCAGTCAGGTGACTTACCTGTCCATCTGGATTAACTGTTTAGGGAACAGACAATGGTATGTTTCCATTCAGAGGTAGATTCCACTAGAAATCAGAAGTGCTCTGATCATGGGACTTGTTTAATGGTGTTATCACCATATTTTGTGGTACATTAAAAAATGGCACTAGACTCATTGGGTACTTACATTAAGAAAGCCCAATCTTCAACCTTAATTAATATCTGACATTATATAGAAATCATTAACTCAAAATGTAAACTTAGGCACAAAAGGTAAAATTACATTTTTTTGAAGAAGATATGGAAGAAAGTCTATAATTTGGAAGCAGATAGATATTTATATTAATCATAGCAGAAAAAGAGTGACATACTATATTGTATCAGAATTTAGAACTCTATCTGGGCTTTGAGATAGGGTCATAGAAAGACACAAGTCAAGACCTGGAATGGGAGAAAATATACATAATGTATCTTATCTGAAAAGAATTTGTGTCAAGAATGTTCAGAGAAGTCTAAGACTGGCAGCTAAACTTAAAATGGCCAAACCTTTTGAATGTGAGCTTTTAAAGAAGATAGAGATGTAAGTGCATGAAAAGATGCTTGGCATCACCAGTCATTAGGAAGTACAATTTAGAACAGTGAAAAAGTGGAGCATAGCAGTGTATGGCTGCAATCCTAGCACTTGTGAGTTGGAGCCAGGAGGATCAGGAATTCAAGTTCATCCTTGGCTACATGCAATACTGATGTAAGCCTGGCCTGTAGGGGACCCTGTATCAAAACCAAACAAAGTAGTAGTTATGGGGGAAATGCTGTACTGCTTGTTGCTTATAACATGTCTGAAAATCAAATGCTTATAATATTAAGTTCAAGGATGAAGAGTACTCTGTAGACTTCCATACATAGAGAGGGAGAACAAGGAAAGAGACACCATGATAAATAAAGACCCCATGGGAATAGGAAGAAGCAGAGTGCTAGAGAGGTCCCCCCAGAAATCCACAAAGATACCTCCACTATAGACTAGTGGCAATGGCTGAGAGAGTGCCTGAGCTGACCTACTTTGGTGATTGGATGGCCGAACACCCTAACTGTCATGATAGAATTCTCATCCAGTGACTGGTGGAAGCAGATGCAGAGATCCACGGTCAAACCCCAGGTGGAGCTCCAGGAGTCCAGCTGGCGAGAGGGAGGAGGGATTATATGAGCCAGAGATATCGAGACCATGATTGGAAAAAGCACAGGGACAAATAGCCAAACTAGCAGAAACACATAAACTGTGAACCAATAGCTGAGTAGCCCTTATGGAACTGGACCAGGCCCTCTGGATAAGTTAGACAGTTGATGAGTTTGAACTGTTTAGGAGGCCCCCAGGCAGTGGCATGGGGACCTGTCCTTGATGCATGAACTGGCTTTTTGGAACCTAGGGCCTATGCTAAGACTTTTCTCAGCCTTGGTGCAGGGAGGAGGGGACTGGACCTGCCTCAACTGAATCCACTAGGCTGGGCTGAATCCCCAGGGGAGACATTGCCTTGGAGGAGGTGGGAATGTGGGGTGGATTGGGGGGAAGGCTGGGGGCTGGGAGGAGGGAGGACAGGGGAATCCGTGGCTGATATGTAAAATTAAATTAATTATAAAATAAAAAAACACACTAAAAAAACCCAGCAATCTATTCCTAAGCATTTACTAAAAAATATTAAAACATAGCTACCCACAGATTTATACACAAATGTTCATAGTGGTTTTATTTGTTAAATTCAAAAACTGGAATCATCCAAATGCCTGTGAGTGAACATTTAGGACAAATGTTAGCCCATCTATATAACACCAGTTATGAAGTGCTAACATTCCTATGCAGATGAATTTCAGTTATACTGATCATATAAAAAAAAGACAGTATTATCTGTATGACTTTTTAAATGCAAAATCCTAGAAAATGCAAGCTAATTTTTAGCAAGGGAAAAATTTGTGGTTTATAGAAAGAGGAGGCAGAAGAGGCATGATTATGAAGGGCCCAAGGGAACATTTGGGATAGCATGTTTTCATGTCTTGATTGTGATAATGGCAGTGAATTATATACATACCAAATCTTAATATAGTACACTTTACTGTATATAAATTGTAAGAGAAAAAGCCCCACTGTCTGGAGTCTTCTCTCCTTGGTAAACGTCTTTCTGAGGGATCAACACCTCTGCCTCTTCACGTGTTACTTCCAGATGACTCATTCCGGACTCGCAATACCAGTAGCATTCCAGCTTCCTTTCCTCCTAATCCTGTCTTGCCCAGTACTTCCCGTGGGACAGGTAACACAGCTGATCCAAAGAGCAGTGGAAGTAAAGACGCACAGCCTCGGAAGGCTACCTTGTGAGTACCAACTTTCCACTGCTGAGTGTGCTGTTTGGCTCAGGGCACCTTCCTTCCCACTTCCACACTTCAAAAAACCGAAAATGTCTCTAGTGAGGGAATGTTTAAGATGAAGGTAGTTAAGTGAGAACCTTGACTATGTGAGTGTGTATAAGATATCTGATACTAACATATGGCAAAGACACCTTTACTAGGCATCTAAATACCTAACTCTAGTGTCTGATCACCTGGATTGAGAAAGGTAGCACAGCTGATGTCACTTTGAAGTGCCACAACAGCACGGGATGCAGAGTGTGGGCTCAGTAGCTGAACATATTTGTAGACAATACTTGTGCTTTGAAGTTAAAGTTATAAAAGGCCTGTTTTCTTTCCATGGTTCCCTTTTGTGTGCTATTTGCTTCTTGATTGAATTTGTTGCTTTTGAACATTTAAAAGAGTGGTACCCTAAAAATCATCACAAGAACACTGCAAGGATGCCCAAACTATATTTGCAGTTTTGTTCTTTCATACAGAACAGCCATTCAAGTTACAGTGAAACTTAGCAAGAGTCAGATTTCCTCTTGAGCATGTGTCATTAAATTCATAGGCTTTCCCCTTCTCTTTCTCTTCCTTCTTCCCTCAAAGGCTCCTTCCCTTCCTCCTTTCTTCTTTCCTTTCTTTCTGTTTTTGAGATGAGGCTCACAATGTAGCTCACTATGGCCTAGAACTGGAGACCTCTTGCCACAGCCTCCCAATACTGAGATTACAAGTATACTTTGCTATGCTTAGCACACATTTTTGAAAAAGTTTTCCACCTGCATCTTTCTACAGAAACTCTTCTCTGGCTGGGTGGAGTTCCTCGTAGGAGCTAGTTGTATTATAATTCATTTTAAATTCTGATGGGCCATTGGGTATGTACATTAGAAATATGTGTACCCCATTTCATTCAGAATTCAAAAATAAAGATATTGAATGGAGCTCAGAATGTGGAACTAAATGCTCCAAAAATAATCATAGGAACAGGTTATTCAGATATTGCAGAATAGTGGTGCCAACTTGAAGGATCTTCTCTCTATAGAAAGCCCCAGTGCTGTTTAGGAGCCATGGAAGCAGAGGTAGCATGGGTTGGTAGTCTGCAGCACTCTGGACTAGAACCATGTACCCAACTCCAGCATGAGCAAAGTCACTGTGTATTGGTGAGCCTGGCCCTTGGGCTTTTGCACATCTGTCAAATAGCAGTAGGTCTGGCCCATAGCTCATTTAAGGTGCCTCTCAGTTCCATCTCCTGAGATCTTTCTCTCTCACGATAGACCCTCTTCTTCTACTGCCCTGAATTTCTCCCGAGGAACATGGTAGCATCATCATAACTAGTTTTGTTTTTTAAAGGAAAGACTGCTGAACCAATATTTCGTGGTCACTTTTCTTTATTCCAAATGCCTTATCTGTTTTTACATTGCTGAGTACATCTTTCCTTTTGGCAGACTGGATTTCCTATTTTCTTGTATAGCTGATGGCTTCCAAAATGAATCTACAATAAAGACCAATGAGAACTCATGTAGAGTTTTTACCTTTTTCAAGTGATCGGAAGGAAGGCTTGCTAGCATCCACAGCCACTTCTTCACACATGCCTGGCTGTGAAGCACCTGGCTGTTCCCACACATGGTTCTAACATGCTCATTAGTTGGATGGGTAATTGGTATCTACAGAGGTGTTTTTCCAGTGAATATTATCCACAATTAAGAGACCGTCATATCCAAATTGAAAAGAAAAAAAGTCCTCTTTATTTAAAATAAGCCTATGAAATGATTGCAGAAAGTGTTACCTCAGTTTTTATTTCTTAGAGAAATTCTGTGCAGTGCACATGCTTTACCAAATGGCACCTCTGGTGTTGACAAGCAGTGTGTCATAAAGGAAGTACAGGTGTGTGGCAGAGCTTCTGTCTTCCAGGGTAGGACAGTTGATATACCTGTGTAATTTCCTTTATGGTTATACAAAATCAAAAGTGTAGGAAAAGTTGTGTAAATTGAAGGGGGTGCTATTAGGTGTGCACAGGATGGTCCTTGATACTTACAGGTAATTCCTTAACGTGTAATTCATTTCCTCTTTATCAGAGTTCTTGAATTGTAGGTTTACTCAGAGTAGCATATTTACATTTCTTTATTTACTTTATGTGGATAATTGTTTTACGTTGTCTTTTTGGTCCCTTTCTCCTTCCCTCCCTTCTCTCCTTCCTTTTTTTTTTCTCCTTTCATCAGAAAATCTCGAAAATCCAATCCTTAAGTCAGCTGCTTGGTGAAGGAGGTGAGCAGTCAGCAGAGACTGTGATGGTGGAAAGGCTCCAGTGATGGCCGGGCGTGTTAGAGTGGAGGGAGAGAGGAACATCATGCAGCTGATGGAAACTTACCTCATTTGGAATTAGATTCCCTAGGAGGTATGCCATGTTTTAGTGTGGGCTCTGAATCCCATTGTTCCAGTGCAGTGTAATGAGCTCCAACTTGAGGTGTGTACTCAGACTGCAAGACAGACGTGCCTGGCTCTGTGGGAAGCTGGCTGTTGATTACCTAAATTGTACATTTAGAAATTCCATGGCAGTCTCAATTAGCTGGCTGCTCCTTGGGTAGCTACTTGGGCAAGGACACAAGGAGGTAAGGAAGGCACTGTATTTCCTCAGAGCTCTCTAAGCCGAGCAGACAAGTCAAACCGAACACTGTGGTCCTATGGGTGCTGGGATTCTGTGACAGTGTCAGCACCTGGATGACCCCAGTCTAGATTCGGCCATGAAAATCTGCAAAGATTCTTGAAAAATTTAGCTACAAATACCTTAAAAATGATAGATTAATGATTTCCTTAATTCCTAGAATTTATTTTATAAACGCTTTGTTTATATTTTGGATTGTATCTGTCCTTAATTTCAAATGATGAATCTAGTTTGAATCAGCCGTTATTCCAAGCTATCATGCTCATGCTACGTCAACAGCACCCATTTGTACTAATGCTAATACTTCCATCAAAATTTGCCTGTGGAACATAGATTGTCCTTAACTTTAAAATGTCGGCTCCTGAGATAGAATGTATGAAGCTATTGTCAGCTTCTCTATTTCAAGTGCAATCAGCATATATCTATATTGATATCAGAAAATACTTGTTTTTTAAAGATGTATTGATGTATGATAAAGATAATCTAATTTGTGGATGCATACATGTGCGTGGTTACTTTTTATAATGTGAAATGGATAATGAGCTTGTTTAAAATAAAGCAGAGGTGAATGAGCTACCAGCACTTGTGAGAAAAGTTTTAAATACTTCCCTATAGTTCTTCCTCTATAAAGAAAAGGCCTTTCATCTTTAAATAATGGGCAAGTGGAGCATATTTGTGTCAACTGTAAAGGACTCAGGGACAGCGGCTACTGCTTCCTCCTTTTTGTCATTTCTTTCCTTCCCCATGACCTCTGTAGGGCACTGTTGAGGGACTCCTAACACCCTTCATCAAGGACAGGCAGGTAGAAGTGAGAGTCTAGTTACCATGAGAAGCTAGACCATCCTGCATAAGGAAATGCAGTTGAACTAGCTTATGTTTCCTATTAGCGTTAGTATATGGAATTGAATCTATTGTGGTCTGGGGCCATCAAGGCTGCATCAGGTTTTTCAGTACTCTGGTTCAAAAGGTCGGCATTGACTCTGTCTACTTTAAAGAAAATGGAGAGTTTCAATTTGATTGTTAAATAATACACTTAGTAGTTATAAGCTTTTTATATTCCTGTTATTTATGTGGGATAAGGGGAAAGTGATCTGACAGAGAATAGTCACCACTGCTTATAAAGTTGGAAGTCAATTGCTTAGGCATTAAATTCTCAATTAAAACAGTTATTCAAAATTACTTTTGGAAGTATTTTTTTCACAAGCATTAAAAACTTTAAAAATTTTTGAATCTTTGTTAAAATTATACCCCAGAGACAAATATGCAGGAAGATTAAAAAGCCAGTGGGTGGCAGATAGGAACATCCATTGGCCTATCTGATAAGATGAAGATCAGAAGACCTGATCTTCTTTAACTGGGTGTGTTGACAGTGCTCTGCTCCATCTGCAGTGCTGGCCTGCCTGTCACTGGCTTTGGCCGTGCTCATTTCAGTGTGGTATAGCCATAGGCTTCCTTTTCTAGATTTCATCTCTCAAAGTGAGAAAAGAGCCAGAGCCCTCTTAAAATTCCTCTTTCTGGTCCCAAGTTCAATTCCCAGCATCCACATGGCGGCTCACAACCACCTATAAATGCAGTCCTATGGGAACCAAAACCCTCTTCTTGTGTGCAAATGTATATGTAAACAAAACATCCATATACATAAAATAAATCTTTAAAAAAATAAAATTTCTCTTCCTGCTATTTCCCCACAAACACACCTGAATAACTAAACATAAGTACCTACGAATGCCAGTTAGAGCCGTCTTCTCTCTTGTCTCTCTTCGTAGGCCCCAGAGTTTTCTGGTCCTAAATGAACATCTATTAATGCCTGGGATGACTACAAGAGTGAATTCATGTTGAGACTGTGGTGAGGGAGTCTGGTTTAGACTGTCTCTTGACACTGCTTCCTGTTCATGTCACTCATGACTTCCAGTCATTAAGTAACTAATGAATAAATTAACTCTAGTTGTCTTTATCTAGTAAATAGCAGATAGAAATGCAACTAAGCATTTAGTCAGCATAGCTGACATTTTGAGACTAGTTAGCCCCACTCAGGAATCTCTGCTTTACTCCCTAAGTACTGTCTTATTTCATTTCTATAAGATAGAAAATGACTGCCCAGGAATAGAGGTGTTGTCACTTTCCTTGCATACTGGGACAAAGTCCATGCTTACTTTTGGTGGGTGACCGAGGCAAAGGCCGCCCACTACTAGCGGTCTGAGAGACTGTAGAGAGGGGAGATGGAGTAAGAAGGACTTGAGACTAGAATAGGAAAGAGTGGCTTACCGTGGTCACACTGAGTGGCCTTGGGCAAGTGTTTTCCTCTCACTGAGATATAAGGTTTGATATATTCATCATGTGCAGTGGATGCTAGAGTCAAGGCCCTGCACACAATAAAGGCTCACCAAGATGTTTCCTTAATCAGCAATGAGCAAGACATATACTTTTTGTTGGTAAAATGAATATAATTGAGACTGTATTCATCACTATACCAAAGCAATTTTAAAAGGTCATTGTTAGTATATGTATTTATGTGTACATATATAAACTCTTATGAAGAAAGGAATGTGCAGAAGGAAAAATACCTGTCACTCCTGAAAGTCAGGATGTGTCCCTGTTTCTGGTCCCTGTTTGATTTCCTTATAAAATGAAAACATTGAACTGGATTATCTGTGGTTTCTGTGATGGAGGCATGTGACTAGATGTGTCATGGAGATGAGTGGGTGTTGTTGAGCTGGACATTGTGATTAGGATGGATATGATGATTTCCTACTAATTTTAATAAAAAAGAAAGAATTCTATGATTAATTAAAACATTACAACACAAAAAACACTGAGCGTGATGGCACACACCTTTAATTCTAGCACTCAGGAGGCAGAGGTAGGTGGATTTCTTCGAGTTCAAGGCCAGCCTGGCCTACGTAGAGTTGCAGGCCAGCCAGATTTATGTTGTGGGCCCCTCTGGGATGGGGAGGGGGGAGGGGAGGGAGAGGGAAAGAGAGAGACAGACACAGAGAGAGGCACAGAGACAGAAAGAAATCCTGGGATAAACTAAAATAACACTGATTTTGCATGAGAGAGAAATAGAGAGGTAGAAGTATGCCTGTAGGAGAAGGTCCACGTACTCCCCAGAGACTTTGTCCTACACCAGCTGTCCTTCCTACTGCTCTCAAAGTCCAGGTATATGAACTGCAGAGAAAGGGTCTCCTCAGCTAGTCTCCAGTCAGTCAGCAAAGGCTCTCAGGAGCAAGTTTAAAATGCCAGACAGATTGCACAGACATCTCCTTAAAATATGAGTCATTTTAATTTCTGTGTTAATCAGAGAACAGCCACAACAAACTGGCTGGGTACAGAGGACAGAGGACACATCCTTTACCATTGACCACCAGCACTCTGGCTCAGCACTGGCTGTGACTGGGGCTTACACATGTCTGAGTCACAGGACAGTGGGGTTCACCACCCTGCCCAGAAACAGAAGCACTCTGGACATCTCCTCATAGATCATGAAATGAAAAGGTCGGTCCACTTTGATGACAGGAGGCATGGAGTAAGCGACAATCTCTGACAGTGTCCCTGCCACTGCTTCAGTTCCTCTTTCATCCACTTCAAGCATTGACTGTTGTAAGACCTAGAAAAGGAAAGGATGTGGAAGAACATTTGTGTGGCAATGGGAAGAGGGAATTGACAGAAATTTTCTACAGTGGTTCTGCCCACCCAGCCATGTTCCTGGGGTTCAGTGTTACAGCCTATCTTTGCTAAGAGGTGCATGAGATTGCACCAGAGACTGCCTCATAAATCAAAACAATACCCAGAGTCTATGGGAATTGGTGTGGGGTGTGTGAGATGCATTCTGGGCTTGGAACCAGGGAAGCTGGCTGGTAAATTTCTACATGTGGGCATCTAGTAAGTATTTATTGAACATGTACTTTGTGATGCTCATTATTGAGCTGAGCTGCTGGCCCTTGAAGGCACTTTGAACTGCCTGATACTGCTTTTAGGCATTTTCTGGGGGCAAGCCTGAGGGTTTGTCGTGTCTTCCTGGACCCTGATTGCCTGTGCTCAGGCTGAGATTACCCTGCTGGCTCCTACTTACATAGGTACCACTTTAAATCTCTCAGAATTGACAACTGCATGGCCAAATCTGAATCAAACTCTTGATTGTAATGGTGAGGGAGAGAGTCGTAATGAGCAGAGACCAGGAATGCTAACTAGTTCACTGTAGTGCACAGAACTGCTGCAAGAACCAAGATTACTTCCCATGAGAAACACTGATTAGCTAAAGAGATTTGGTGTGAGCTAGCAAGAAAACTCACATCTTCCTTGCCAACCAGAGGGATGTCAAAGGACTCCGCATGTCCAGGTACCTCAAAATACCTTCCAGAGGTACCAGCTTGCCCCAACACCAGTAGCATGACGTATATGCTTACTGTTACCAAAGTTGAATAAACTTGTTCTCAGTATTTCAGAAGCAGGACCAAAAATGTGAGTCAGAGAACTTACCAGTCAACATATTACAAAATAATCATCCATTTGCATATTGGGCTGCTTTCCAAAGAAGGGATGAGTTCCTTGTCTGAAGAATGGGAAGGAGGGAGGAAAGATGAGGAGAGGAAGAACAAGAGGGTCTTCTGAGGCTAATTATAGAGGAAGGTGGAATATCCATCACAAGGCATGGGAGGTTGGGCCAGGTGATGACTAGAGATTTCTTTCATGCTAAAGGCGATACAATTTCATGATCCTTTTCAATATTCATCATAGGTGCTGTTGGGTTATATGCCAGTGTGTATGAGGGACAGATGCCTCCCTAGTCCTTGGCAGAGAAGAGAGATGGAGCTCTTCAATGAGTACCTAGTTAAAAAAAGGTGTTTGAGTAGTATGGCTTGAGGTCCTTTGAACACCCAGCTTGGATGCTACTTCAAGTTGTTAGAACTGGAGTCAAATTCCCTACTACAACTAGACATTTAATTACAATGACATGTTTTTCGAAGTATTTGTTGGTTTCAGTGGCACTGCATGCTGAGGACGGCTCCTCAGCACAGCCCCTGACTTGCCTTGGACACCTGAAGATTTCTTGCCATGGCTGAGAGTTCGCTGAGGTCAGCTGAGCTGGAGAAGACTTTCCTGATTCCCATCTGCTGGAGCAGCTTATGCATCTCATACCTCTGGTCCAGCTTGAACTTGGGAAAGAAAACCTCCATTTTCCTGTGGCACAAGGACAGATGATAGTGAAATGGCTGGGGGCTGCTGACAAGAACACACTTTCTTCCTTCCTCCAAGAGTATTTCCTTAGCTTGACTGTATATAGCTCATGTGATCCTTTTGTAGTGTTCTATCAGAGAAAATACTTCTGGCTTATGAAGCATCACTGTCTCGACCCCAGTGAGCTAGTTCTTAGCTCACTGCCCCAAATCCTTTTTAGCAAAAAATGCCAGACTCCATGCCCATTTTCTTATGTTTAAAAAACAACCCTAACCAACTCCCTAGCTGCTTCCTGTATCTTTGCAGACAGCTGGAGGATGCTGTTCCCAGCCCAGAAACCCAGACCTCAGTATTCCTAGAAACTTGGGAATGGGCAAAGGAAGCAAAGAGGGCTTTCATCTAGCCCTTCCATCTTAGCCTTGGAGGCTCTGAGGTTATTTATTTTCCCTACTGTGAGTTCTCTGAAATAATGAGATTTGGAAAGGTAAGTTTTGTGGCTCAGAAAAAAACAACATAAAAGCTACTAATTACATCAAATTAATCTTAATTTTCAGTTTTCTTGCTCCATAAAGAGCAGTCAAAAGTATATACACCAATATCAGAGTTGTTGCAAAGAATGATCTACATATGCAAGGTGTCCAGAACAGTGTCTGGTATTAAGCAGCTATTTTGTAAACACACCCTTCCTCCACTTCTCTCCTTGTTGCACAGCTAGACCAAAGCTCCAGGTTGGAAGTAACTGAGGATGTGACACTTCCTAAGTGTTAATTCATGAATATAGTCAGTCAGCAAAGTTTCAGTCCTTTGCTAATGCCTAAAGATGGGGAAAAAAAAAGACAGAAAAATGAAAGTGAAACCTGTAGCGAAGGATCTTGAATTGAGCTCCTCGCTGTACCAGTTCTGGAGTGGCAGGACTTGAAAGGCACACCATGAGATTCTGACTGGAGCTGTCTGCCTTGTGTTCCAGCAGGTGGACTGACTTCCAACAAACACTGGAGTGTCTGCCCTGCCTTTCCATCTCTTCTCCACACAGAGTCCCCTCCATGTTCAGTCTTACCTGTTCTCATGGTCCTAATCCCAAACAGGCACTTGTCACTCCTACAGTCAGACTCTGGCCTAGCCCTGGCCTGGCCTCCTTCATGTAGGGCTCAGGGAGACATTTCTAGTCCAGATGTTAGAACTGAGCTATGAACTCACTACCAGACCCATTCCTTTCACAGTCTTAGTGTACTTAGTGTACTTAGTGGTGTACCCATCCTTGAGATGCCAAAGCCAAGAACTACAGCTACTGTTGACTGACTGATATCCCCCAGGATCCACATCTCTGTTTTCTTTCTTTTTCTCCCCACTCATTGCTCATCTAGTCATCAGTGTCATCAGTTGTTGCTTCCTGACACATCCAGAGTCTAGTCTCCCACTGTCACCTCACCAGCTCCCACCATAGCCTAAGCAGTGGCATCTTGAAGTTATACAGCATCTTCTGACTGGCTTCTTCATGGTCCTCCTCATCCTTAGTGCCTGCTCCCAACACAGGCTCCTGTGTGATCCTTTCATCAGATCTCCTCAAGCCTCTGTTCAGAACCCTCTGTGGCTCCCCATCTCCTGCAGGCAAAGCGCAGGGTTTCTGTGCTTGTGATGTGAGGTCCTGAGGTGGCCATCCCTGAATCCCCTCACCTCTTCTCCAGTGGCTGCAGCTACATAGGCAGACTCATGAAATTTGCCCCTCACCACCATATGAGAGCATCCCTGGCTTTGGCCTGCACCTGCTGATGTGCTCTGTCCTCTTACAGTGTTGTTTCTTTCCCTCTGCCCGGCTTCTTAACTGATGCAACCACGGCATCAAGAGGTACCTCAACAGGAAAACTGTTGTATTTGCAGAGTTAATGAGCAATAAAGCCAGGCCTACATTGGATTGATGTTGAGGATAGAGTGGAAAACAGGACATATGTTGCTTCCTCCTGCAGGAGCTTGGTGCTCACTGGGGAGCATGAGCAGCAAGTCACAGGGCATTGGGTAAAACTATTGGGAGTGGTCATGAGGATGGCAGGCCAAGTCTGCAAGGCAGGGGAAGCATCATACCTGGTTTTCATATTCTGGAGCCATGTCTCCACGAGATCTGTAGTCAGGTAGTCCTCCAGGGCCAAGTGGTCACCTGTTTTCTCCATGAGCACCACTAGCATGGTGGCATTTCCTTGGTAGGGCAGCTTGAGGATGTGACAACGGAACTTGTTATCGAAGGTGGAGGCAAAGTTACCTTCCCGGTACATCATGGGCACCTTAACTGCCTTGTATTTGTCCAGGTGGAAAGTGTCAGCCTCGGTGAAGACAGGGTCAAATGGAGTCAGCCACTTCCCTGAACAAGTCAGAAGAAAGCCCCTGAAGAAGCGAGCCTCCACAGAACACATCGGTCTTACTCAAGTGGTAGAGGAGGGGCAGCCTACCTACCCCCTTTACTCTGAACATGAGTGCAGTTCCTTTTTAACATTTGCTTGGACCACAGCCCAGGCAGCAAATTCCCCAAAGACCAAACTTCAGATCTCCCCATGTCCCACAATGGAACCACACACAGAAGCAAAGATGTCCCCTTCTCTCATTTGTTCTGGACCTGAACAAAACTTCATTTCCTGGTGGATGGCTTCCAATGCCTGTCTGCATGAGGGACTCCTAGCTACCATGGCCCCAGGATACCCATATGCAAACATATACTTTACAGGTAGTGGGGGTGTTTTCAGCTCAGCATTGCTTCACATGGTTCTGGGAGCAGGCGAGACCACGATGTGACTCTACACTAAGCATCTGTTTTGGGATGCTGGCACATGGCCCTTTTTTTGGGGTGCTGGCACATGGTTTTGTGAGTCTCCTGGTACAGCTTTAAGCACCAGAGGCACCCGCACCATACCCTTGTGCCCTGTTGGAGCCAGAAGAAATCAGGGTTATGAGGTCATAGGATCCCTCTACATTTGGCCTCTGCCATCCATGTGTGATCCTGATCAACCTACCTTCCCCAACCTTCACCTTCATCCCCTTAAGAAAGGAGACAGTGGCCCTACTCTGCTTGCTACATTGCCAGGAAGAACAAAGATGCAGCCTGTTCCTGTCCCATGGTGGGTAGTAAGGGCCAAGCCAGTACCTTGCATATATCAGCTCTTGTGGCTTTATACCTATAGCAAGTTAGAGTCCCAATTTTTCTATTAAAAAAGAAATCCAAGACCAAGGGACTATAGAGGTGGCTTAGCAGTTAAGAGTACATACTTAACTGCTCATGTTTGGTTCCTAGCACCCATATTGGGTGGCTCACAACTATCTGTAACTCCAACTCCAGGAGGATCCAACACCTCTGACCTCTGGGTGTACCTGCTCGCTGTCTCTCTCTCTCTCTCTCTCTCTCTCCACACACACACACACACACACACACACACACACACACACACACACACACACTATAATAATGACAACAAATCCAAGGGCAGAGATTTTGCCCCAGATCACAAAAACAGAGAATGGGAGTAGAGATGCAACCCAAGTCTTGCTGATACTGAGCTGCTCATTCAACAGCCCTCTTCCAAACAGCAGTAGAAAAACGGGCAGAGGAGCTGTGGAAACTGAGGACCACATGTCTGCAAGTGGTGAGAAGGGGGCCTCAGGACCACAGGTCTGCAGTGGTGAGAGTGGGGGCCTCAGAGAAAGCATCAGTCCCTCTTCAATGTAGGCTGGACCTACAAAGCAGAGCCCATGCTTGCCGAGCATCCTTTAGCACTAACTACACTGACCAGAAGAAGGAAAGGGGAAAGGGTCAGGTTTTTGTAGCTTTGCAGCAACAGAACACTATCAAAATACCTTTGAACAAGATGTAGTCCACCAGAATTAACTTTGTTTCAGGATTAATCTCATCAAAGAGCTTGGGAATTTTCCCCCGTGTCTCTTTGTTAATGTAGTGGTTCACAAGCCCTTTGGCCTGTGAGGAATTTCGAAAATTTGTAGGCACGTACTCTATATCAAAGTACTCCTTGGATAGATTAAAGTAGGTCTCTTTGATATCAAAGTCCTTGTGGATGAAGGCAAGACTACCCAGGGTGAGGTCCAGATCCTGGTTGCTGGAAAGGGTCTCTCTGAGCCTCTTGAAGAGGGATGGGAGGATCATGGGTCCTGCTTGACTCAGTGCCTGTAGATGGAGCCCATTCTCCACCTGGACTTTGGTCTCTCCCTTGGCCCCAAGCATCAAGCTCACCATGGCCACTGACAGGCCAAATGGTGAAAAGATCACATTGCCATCGTGCCTCATGGAGATCTTTCGAAGCAGGCTGAACCCAAAGTTTGAAGTCTCATTGGAGAGCTGTTGCAGGCTAGTCCTCAGCCAATATTCTTCCTCTTCTTCATCACTGGGGACAGTCCATGTGTTCTCTTCCCAAGTCTGGTTCTGAAGATCCTGAGACTCCAACTCTGCTTGGGCCTCTGGTGAATGGGAGCTGAAGTTCAAACTGGTTACCAGCCACACCTCTGCCAGGAGGACAGGAAGCAAGAGACTAAAAACCACCCTCATGTGCTCAGCTGTGGAGGCCAGGGGCCACTTCCCTTCATCCTGGGGGGAGAGAGAGAGAGGGAGGGAGGGAGGGAGGGAGGGAGGGAGGGAGAGAGAGGAGAGAGAGAGAGAGAGAGAGAGAGAGAGAGAGAGAGAGAGAGAGAATGAGAATTTCTCAATATCTAATAAAACATCTTTGCTAGGTGTGGGCTTCCCTGGGTTCCTGCAGGTTAGCTATGCGCTAGACTGACCTGGAGCAGATAGATGTGTGGAGGGTTTCCACATTTTTTTTTTTTACAACCTTCTTCCATGTCCTGTCCTCTGCCAGGTGCTTGAGCATCTTGTGGTCCCTCCCCAGTTTCTGCTCACTGGCTTTCCTCCAACAGGGCCAGGTATGGCTCTTTTCTATGGAGTGGACCTCAGAGAAAGATCAGGTGGGAGTTGGGGTCATTGACCGATCTGCTTCAGGCTTTGCCTTTATCATTTGGCCGCAAGACCTATCAAGCAGTCTTCCGTGCTAGTCCCAGGACCTTGATGTGTGACACCTTTGACTGGGGACTTGGAGTGGCCAAGAGGGAATCTGACAAAGGGAAGGCTTCCTCGCACAGTTTTCTGATTTAGGCCCCTCCTCTCCTGCACTTCCTGTACCCAGTTCCCAGTAGGTCTTCTTCCTCTACCCACAGCTCTAGGATGGCTGCAGGAAACGTAGCTGATTGTTTTTTACACAAGACCTGGGCTCAGCTCACTCAGTCTCATTGATCCTGATGGCACACACTGGCTATCCATGCCCCAGTTCTACAGCCCAGTAGAACCTAACCCTGCCTTGGCAGTGGCTTTCTAGTACCACACTCCTCCCTCTGACTGTCACCACATTCCTCCTTCTGACTGTCAGTTGCTACCTCTCTGAAATTCCTCTTCACCCTCAGACCCAAAATGTGGCTCTGGGTCTGTGCCATTCATTATACTGTGGTCAGCTATATTACCCAGTGTCCTAGAAGCTGATGTATATGCCACCAAGATGTCCCCAATAGCTCACTCTCTCCTGGCCCACAAGAAGGCCTGGATGGCAGTAGGTGTGGGGGATGCTTGATAGTTCCCATCAGTAAAGGCCCTCACTCTGACCATGGGACCCCAAGTCAAAATGTGACAAGAAGTTTCCGAGCTACTCCTGGTCCGTCTTCTGTATGTGTCACAAATCACATCCAGCCCCAGGACACAGGTCCTTGTCACCTGCTTTGCTAAATGCCCCTAAAGAATCCAACGCTGTACCTTTCTAGCCTGAATGACCCTGCTGGGTTTCCAAAATGTCACTATTTTAGGATTTGCTTCCCAGTCCCAACAACAGGACTGCATTTCATAAGTCACCACATTGCTGTAAGCATTGGGTCATTACCTCCTTCCAGGTACAAAATATCCCCAGTCTCATGCTTTCATTTTTAAGATGGACACCATACCTCTGTTCCTTCACAACTCATAACTGAAGCCCTATCCTCTAAGGTGAGTGTATGGTGAGATGGGGCCTTCTAGAGGCGACTAGATGAGGTCTTAAGCATAGTGATAGTGATAGATTTAGTGTCCTTAGAAGAAAAGACACCGCAGCCTCCCTCTCTCCACCAAGGACAGCCATCTGCAAACCAGGAAGTGGGCCCTCACCGCACCCCAACCATACTGCTCCTCACTTTGAGCCTTTAGAACTATGAAAACTCATTTGTTAAGCCTCCAGAATTTATTTTATTTTGCTCCAACAGCCTGAGATGCCTAGGAGAATTATATCACTGTGTTTAGCTCAACTTTGTAAATTTGAACCCCTCAGAGTAGTCCTGATTTCACAGTTGCTTCTCATAGTCTCAGCCATGAGGAAAATCCCCAGTGCACGATGTTACCCTTTCCTAGGACTAAGTCTCACACTATTCCCGAAGCAGCCCTGTAATGCCTGGCTGTTGCTACACCTACTTACTAAACAGTGTAACTCATCCTTACAGGCTTTTGTTCATCACGGGAGCCATCCACAATATATACAGGGTGCTTGCTCCTGGGATGGTACTCCTAGGACTAGGGCACCATCAGGTATATGCCGAGGACACACCTTGTCACACGGAGCCTGAACTCAGGAAAAGGGATGTTTCCCTGACACTCCGCTCTGAGCAATGTGTGGGGAGCAGTGCCCCACTTGCCTCTCCCCAGCCCTGGTGGGACCAGGCTCACATGCCTAGGCAGTGAGCTGTGGCAGACAAATACCAAGTCTTCAGAGCCATTTCCCTGGCTATCTATCTATGGCTGACATGCCTTCAATGCCACCCTGAGCTCAACTTGAATTTACAGTCATTTGGAGTTTTAAGCTGGAATTCCCCATGCCCGCCCCTTAGATCTCACCTTGAAGCCCACTAAGACAGAGTGAAAGCAGCTCTTCTCCCCCACCCTTCGCTATTAGACACTCTGGAGGACCCCCGCCATCCACCACCTCTTACCAGTTCCAGACCTCTGGTGCTGAGATCATTCAGAGCAAAGAGACAAGCATAAGCTTTGCAGCCCAAAGCCTTCTGCAAATATTTGTTATTCCAAAGTGTGGTCCCCTTAGGACTGTTACTGATTAACACCCTGCTGGGATATGGCTGAGTTTCTGGAAATTCCCTAGGTTGGTCCTGTGGCCCCAACTATGACCAGAATTCACAAGAGGCTCACCCTTGCGGGATGGGGAGTGAAGGTTCTAGAAAGAAGGTTATGGTGGGCCTCATGGCTGCTTCTGGGAACCATAAAGGGGTTTGGGTGGAATTTAAGAACTGTCTTGTCCCCAAGGAACTGTCAGTCCAGTGGTGGAGACCGGCTTCCTACTGGGTCACCTCTTACAATACAAACCCTGTTGCAAGGTCACTGTACTACTTTCTGTGTTGAGACTGACCCTCTCAAGCAAGAACTGAGCCAGCTGGAAGATACTCTTTTAAGACACAACTTTTCAGACTTAGCAGGTTGCTATGTGTAAGCTTTGTTATGTGCCCCTTCCTATTCTTGAGGTGAGACTTAATCTAGTCTAACCCAAAGAATAGGGGTAAAAAACTAATAGGGGCTGGGTTGTAGCTGAATTGGTTGAGTATTCCCTGGGTTTGGTCCTCAGCAGTTCATTACACCTGTAATCCCAGCACTAGGGAGGTGGGGGCAGGAGGATCAGAAGTTCAAGGTCATCCTTGGCCATCTAGCAAGTTTGAGGCCAGCCTGGCTACATGAGACCCTATCTGAAAAAGTAAAAGAATTTCTCAAAAAAAAAAAAAAAACCCCAAAACCAAAAATCGATAAGAAACAATTAATGCTCCAACAATAATAGGAAGGCAAAAGAAAACTCCATGCCTTTAAATACAGTGATATTCCAGAAAATCTACCCTGGTAGATGTGGCCACCTGCTCATTTCATGATGGAGGAAAAGGAAGGTGGCCATTGGGGAAGAAGTCCATTAAGCAATGGACTAGCTGACTGGAAGTTGGTGACCTGTCATCTTGAAGAGCCATGAAAAGCAGACTAAGCTCTTTTCATACAGAAGGCGTGTGATCACCAGCTGGCAGGTACCTCTTCATAGGTGAAGATGGCTAGATGACACACCTCATGTGAACCAAGGATTCCCAAGGTGTTTTTCAGTTCTTCTAATATCAAGAAAGACATTTGTTAGTATGTTTTTATCAAAGACTGCGATTGCCTTGTTACTGGTTAGTGTGGGGGAGGCAGCTGTCTAGAGAAGCTCGACACTGCAGCACCTGGACTAGAACTCTGTCAGGTGAGTGGTCTCTGTCCATTCTTATCTGATTCATTTTGAAAGAACAGACCAGTATCACCCTACAGGATGAATAGGAGCCCATTTTTCACAATCCAATTTAAAGACATTTTTCTAAAGCAAATAGTAAGTCCAGTAGCATTTGTTACTGTGTCAAACTGAAGTGCTGGCCGTGGCTTGTGGAATAGCAACCCCTAATCCTACCTTTGGGGTATGAAAACATTCCCATTTATTCTCATTTTCACTCTCGCCTACACCATCCTCTGAAGAATATTTATCACAGATCTTTGGAGAACCATGAAAATCAATTTTCTGAGATATTGCAGACCCCCTGTTTTGACCACAGAACTTTGTCTATTTTCTGGATGAGATATGGACTCAACCAAAGAGCAATAAAGATCAGATCTGGAAGATTCCTCTGGAACAACCTGGATGAGGTGGACAGAGGTGGGCAGATCCAAGATCACATTGACATGAAGTGGGATTTTTCGGGCTTACTGACAGAAGCGTGACCCTGGGTGGTATCAAGTCCAAATGCATCCCATTACTGGGACTAAATGGGGGCCTGCTTGGTTGGCTAGTGTGAGTGACTTCACTGCATTGGAATGACGTCTTAAACTAAGATCTGAGTCGGGCCCATTTTTGGTACCAGGGTCCTGTTGCAGCATTCCACATACCATGCAAATGATTCTTCTGTCTACAGGCGACTGGGGAACTAAGATCATGCTGGGGCAATCATGGTGGCTGCAGCTCAGGATGGATGCAGGCTTGCCACACTGAGTTCATATAAAGATTGTAGATTGCCTCATCTTTGTAGGGTGCAGAGTCACTTGCTTCATTCCTCCACACCCTTTACATGTTGTGTATGTCCCATGTCACATTTTCCATCTATTTTTGATATAGGTAAATATAAGTATATTTATTTATTAACACTATTAAAATAGATCCATGGATTCTTAAGTACACTCAATACTTCCCAACTCAGGGCTTTTTAAAAAATTATTATTATGCTTGCATTTATGTGTGTCTCTAAGGATGCATTTATGCCTCCAACTCATATCTAACCCCACAGAACTGTTCCTTGTTCCCCTTTCCCTCCCCTCCCTTAGTCTGCCCTTCCTTCCCTTCCCTGTTCTGTCCCCCCTTGTCTCTCTCCTCTGTCTGTGTCTGTGTCTTTGTCTCGTCTGTCTTTCTCTGTCTCCTTCTTCTCTCTGTTTCTCTCTTGCTGGGGATTGAATGACGGTCCTCACACATCCTAGGCAAGCATCCTCCCACTCAGCTGCATCCCCAGCACTCTTCCTTGCTTTCCTAGTCCATATTTTCATGCCCCTTCCTTACTCTGTCCCACAAGACATATACATAATATTCACAATGTCATATGCTTACCCCACTCCGAAAGCAAATCTGTAAAGAAAACTTAGAAATTTGCTGGCAGTGTTTCCTCCTTTGAAGGGGGAGCATATGGTCCAAGCACCATGTTCAGAAGATCCTTGGCTCAATTCTTTCTCTCCCCTTCTGTGTGGTTATCTGAAATGTGCTTGTCCTCGTTTCTTTGAATTTCATGTGACTTTGAGACTTTTACCATCTTAATTGCATTGTTGAGTCTGTAAGATGTTAATGTTATTCCCAAAGTCTAAGCCATGCAAAAAGGTACAGGAAGAAGTGCACTGTCCCACACCATCCCACCCACTCTCATCTAACCCTCCCCCAGGCTCTCGTGCATCATTTAACCACTTTCTTTCCAGTTCCCTTTCTTGTATTTCTTTATATAAGGATAAACATAAGTGTTTGTACTTTCTTATTTCTTCTTTATGAAATCATGATGCCGGTAAGGATTGTTACTTTTTTATATGACTTCACAGTATTCCAGTGTTTACTCAATGAATTTCCTATGTTTAGGTTTTTATGTAATTTCCAATATTTTGCAATTACAAAATATTTTAGGGAGATTATTTTTAAAGCTGCCAGATGTGTGTCATTAGTTTAAATTCCTCAAAGTCAGCCTTCTGTAAAAAGGGTAAGTGCTTAAAATCGTAAGTTTTATTTTGTTTTGTTTTTTAGAATAAAGTTGGAATTGACTAAGAGGAGGTTTTAATGTAGATTTAAGCATGAACATAAATGGGAGAGTTTCATATGAGCGTGTGTGTGTGTGTGTGTGTGTGTGTGTGTGTGTGTGTGTGTGTGTGTGTATGCATTTGAGAGCTCTTGCAGACGACCTAGATTTGGTTCCAAGCACCCACATGGTAGCTCACAGCCATCTGTTAACTCTAGTTCCAGGAAATCTAACACCCTCTTCTGACCTCCATGGGCACCAAGCATGAATATGGTACATAGACAGACAGACAACACTTACAAACAAAAAATAAATAAACCTTAAAAAAAAGAATGTTTCATTAAATGAGTGGCTAAGGAGGTTTGTGATAGTGATGCCCCCAAATGTAGCCTGAGAGCTAACTCAGAACATGCAAATGTGACAGAGTTGGGTGAACTAGTCTTTGTTGCTGTAATTAAGTTGATGATGGAAGGCAGAGATTGCTGGATTGAAGAGGGCCCTGGCTCGGATGATGAAAGCTCTCATAAGAGAAAGGCAGAGGGGGACGTAAGGCAGAGAACCATCGGGGGAAAGGCCACATGAAGATGGATGTAGAATCTGGAGTTGTATCTACAGTCAAGGAACGAAGAGGGCTGCTGACACCCACCAAGACAGGAGTGAGACCGTGGAGTGGACAAACCTTGACCTTGAACTTAGCCCTCCAAAGCTGCATGACTTCTGTTGTTTGAAGCAACTTGGTTTATGGTAATTGGTTACATCAGCCTTAGAAAACAAACACCAAGTATATTGCCAAATTCCCTTTGCAGGGAAAAATCTGGCATCTACTAAAGATGGATGAGAAAGGCTGTTTCACTCCTAGGCCATGCTGCCATGCATTCGCACTTTCTGCCAACCCAGTGCTTAGCAAATGGGATTTCAGTGTAGTTTTAGTTGGTGATTTTTAAGTGAGGTTGAGCATATATCCAAGTGTTTAATCACTATCTCTATATTTGTTTGTGTTCATGTCTTTCTGATCATTTTTGTGTAAAATTTTTAATTTTTTCATTAAATTGTAAAGTAATTATCATGTATGGTAGTGTTGGCATTAATTTTCTCAACATTTTGACAAAACACCCAACTGAAGTTAAGGAAGGAAGATTTATTTTGGCTCATGGTTTCTATGCATCACCACAAGGGAAGACACAGTAGAGTTCCTGGTGCTAGAAGCATTTTCTAGACACTCCTCACATCTTGGTGGATCAAGCAATAAAGAAAAAACTGGAAACAGGGCCCAGCTATAGTCTTTAAAGGTCCATCCTTAAGTATCCTAAATCCCTGAACTATGTTCCATGTTCCTAGGGGACCATAAACTCTTTCAACAGCACCACCAACTGGGTATCACGTGTTTAAACATATGAGTCTATGGGGGACATTTTACACCCAACCATGCTCTTGCTGTAGCTTACGTCCATCTGATAATGCAATATTCATTCCAATAGTCCCCAAAGTCTTAGCAGTTCCAACCCTGTTCAAAGGTCCAAATCCAAAGTCTCTTCTGGGACACAAATCAAACTCTTAGCAGCGAGCCCCTGTGAAGTCAAATCATGACATACATCCTTATTCTGTACAACACAGAGTCTCTGTTCCAAACGAGAGAACAGGAGGACAACAAGGAAAGATTGTGCCACAGTGAGGACCCCAAACCAGCTGTGACAAATGGTGACATTGTGTAGGCTCCAATGGGCTTGGTTAGTCCCATTCCTGTGTCTCTGCTGTCTCCGGCACACGTGACCTCCCTTGTCCCTTAGTCTTACCTAAGCACATCTCCCCGAACACGGAATTCAGTTCTGTTACATGTTGTCTGGCCTCACTGTATTTCCTCTAGAACTCTGATGCAGGTCTCCATGACCTCATAACCCTTGAGATCTTGGTGCTTGCAGACAGCACCAGTTATATGACATCAAGTTCTGTGCTCATCTTGAGATTAGCTCATCACGGCCCACTTGTACCATGAATGCCTGTGTGGCTGAGCCTGGGAAAATACCCACGTAGGTGGCTGTTTGAACTGTGTGTCCTGGAGGCTCAATCTTAAGCACTTACTTTGAAAGGAGGGTGTTTGTGATGACTTTGCATTTTTACACCCTGGGTTCTCAGCTGGAGGGCAGGACCCTCTCAGGGCACATTTCTTAGTGTGCCAGAGCAGTGTGCACGGCTGCCTTTCAATTGTGCCCATCACTTTAACAATGTATCTGTACTCACCTTGTCTGTAGCATTAAACTCATCCTCCCAAACTGCATATTTTTTTCACAACTTTCTGCTCCACTTTTCCCTTTAGAGTATCAGTATAAAAGGGGCCAGGAGCATGGCATGGTCTGCATGTTACACTGTCTTGAAATTCCACCAGCCAAACAAATCTGCGTATTATTTTAAGATCCTGTCTCAAAATTTCTGGACATGGGCAGAAAAGAGCCAGATTCTTTGTTAAAACGCACCATGAATGGCCTCAAGTTCCAGTAGGGTTCCTCCTCCCATCTGGAGGCCATAAACACGGTTTCTGCTGTCCAGATGGTATCAGCATTCCAGCCTTCTGAGATCCTACCGCACTGGCTCCTTACACCGTACTTACAGCGATCGGGGCCCCTGTAGCCCACAGCATCAAACTCCTCCACCTTTCTCCCACAAACCTGTTCCCAAGGCTGCACTACATGGTCAGATTTACCATAGCAATGACCTCACTTCTTGGCGCCATTTTCTGCACTACTTGTTTCTTCCATCACGGTGACAAAATATGGGACAGAGCAATGTACAGAAGACAGCATTGATTCTGTCTCCAGGATTCTGTCGGTCACAGTGAGGAAAGCACCATAGTGCTTACAGCAGTGAGGAGCTCCCGGCACAGGCTCCTCACATCTTGGAAAACCAGGAGACAGAAGGCAGGAATAGAAGTAAAGTTAAACCTTCTTTAGAGGCATGCCTCTCACAGTCTACACCCGTGACCTTGACCCTATAATCCAACAGGTCTCATAACCTCCCCCACAGCACCACCAGCTAAGGATCATGATGGAACAAATGAATGCATGGGGACATTTTCCTTTTCATACAGTGGAGCTTCGTTTCTTTTTTCATTTAGCTCTTTGGTCCTTTTTATTTCTGTGTATGGCATCTCACATGTTGAATGGCTCGAATTCTATCTCCCTGACACCCAATTCAAATGGCCACCCAGTTGTCCCAACGTCATTTATTTAAAAGTCATTCATTTAAAAAATATTTATTTATTTACTTTATCTATCTATCTATCTATCTATCTATCTATCTATCTATCTATCTATCTATCTATCTATATGAGTGCTCTATCTGCATGTACAGCTGTTTGTCAGAAGAGGGCATTGGGTCCCATTATAGATGATTGTGAGCCACCATGTGGTTGCTGGGATTTGAACTCAGGACCTCTGGAAGAGCAACCAGTGCTCTTAACCACTAAGCCCTCTCTCCAGCCCCTAAAAGTCATCCTTTATCAAATATGATTGTCATTTGTTCTTGGGTCATTTCCAGACTTTCTTTTTTATCCTTTAATTATCAGTCATCTTTAATTATGCTTCATTTTAATTGCAGTAAATCACTGAGCTAGATATTATTATCCAAATTAAAAAATTTTAAATTATCTTACAAAGTAGCAGGTTCCTTAATTTGTTTGTTTGCACCCATACTTTGTTTTGGTTGACTGTCCCTAACTCATTTTTAGAGCTCTTATCTATCAGTCTGCCTATGTGTTCCTGTGCCAGTACCAGTGTTAGAACTAAGGAGTCTGTGTTCCCCGCTTTCCGTCTGTCACAATAGCCTCTCCCCTTCTTCCTGAGTCCATAGCTGCTTCCTGTCCTGGAATCCTTGGACGTTTTGTAAGTGGATTTTGATGTCATGTTCTCTATCTATGAGAAAAAAAATTGTTGGTATCTTTACTGGAATCCCAACAAATTAATTCATTACATTAGAGAAAACAGTATGTGGATGGTTTTGAACAATCTCACTCAGGAAGGAATAACTTTCCACATCTAATTTGTTTACATCTGATTTTGCATTTTTTCTTTTTTCTTTTTCTTTTTGTTTTGTTTTTGTTTTTGAGACAGGGTTTCTCTGTGTAGTTTTGGTGCCTGTCCTGGATCTCGCTCAGTAGACCAGGCTGGCCTCGAACTCATCGAGATCTGCCTGGCTCTGCCTTATCTCCAGAAGTGCTGGGATTAAAGGTGTGTGCCACCACCACCTGGCCTAATTTTGCATTTTTTAGGAGTGTTTTCTTTTACTCAGCGTAGGTTTGGGGCACTGGTACATTCATTCCCATGTGTTGTATCTTTCAGACTGCTGTTGGCTTTGCTCTTCCTTTGCATTTTTGGCTGTTGGTTATTTGTGCATATCAAAATGTCATTTTTATATAACCTAACATTTTGCTGAACTCATTTACTGATTTGTGTGATTATTGGTTTTCAAGTCTATTTTTGATATAGAGTTTGATATCCTTTTGTCTATTTAGCGATGCAGGCATATGACAACATCATAAAAATACAGATAGTTTTATTCTGTCTGCCCCTCCCATTCTACTATCTTTTCTGTAATTAATTGCATCATCTGATAAATAATCCCAGTACAATGTAAAATGACAACGGATATAATGAGTATTTTTGTCCCAATTTTTGCATTAGTAAGAATCAATTTAATGTTTTTTCATGTAAGAAAAATTCTGACTTTTAAGAATCAGATGCATATATGTGTCTACATGTGCATTCAAGAGGCATAGTTAAGGAAGTATCTTTCCACTATTTTTCAGGGTGTATAGTTCCATCATCAGTCTGCATCCATCTAGTCACCTATCCATCCTTCTAACTATATTCTAAGTCTCCATCTATTGTCTATCATCCCTCTGTCTGTCTGTCTTGTCTGTATCTAACTATCATTTAGGGCTCTGTCTCCCTTGTTTGGCCCGAAGCAGACAGGAAAGTGAAGCCCTTTCATTCGGTAGTGTTTCTCTGGCGCCCTCTACTGACAAAGTCGCCGACCGTGCCCGTTGTGGGAAGGGGAAACATTAAAGAGACAGTTGTGTAGTTTGATCAGCTTGCAGGGGGGTGGGGCGGGGTGGGGGGGTGGGGGGGTGGGGAGGGGTGGGGGGGGGGGGGGGGGGGGGGGGGGTGGGGGGGTGGGGGGGGGGGGTGGGGGGGTGGGGGGGTGGGGGAGTGGCAGTAGGATCAGAATCCATCCAGTGCATGAGCGGGCTTTGTGGGACCCACTACCTATGATGGGACACCTCTTGCAGCCTTGAGGCAGGGGGAAGGGTTTGGACTTGCCTCTACTGAATGTACCTCCCCATGGGAGGCCTTGCCTTCTTGTGAGTGGGAGTGGGGGGCTAGTTAGGGGGGTTCCCTGGAGGGGGCAGGAGGAGGGAAGAGGGGAATCTTTGATTGGTGTGTAAAATGAGTGAAAATTTTTTTTAATAAAAAAAAAACAATAAAAAGATCCAGACTTAGATTTGCAGAGCAATGGTGATGAAAAGACTTAGAGCTGATGAGTAATAAATTGATAACTTGCATGCCTAATTGTGTAACTATTGTACATGACCACCATATAACCATCAAACCCAGACAAATTGTGAAACTGTTGTACATGACCACCATATAACCATCAAACTCAGACAAATTATGGAACTGTTGTACATGACCACCATATAACCATCAAACCCAGACAAATTGTGGAACTGTTGTACATGACCACCACATAACCATCAAACCCAGACAATTCACAGGGAGACTGTATTGTGTTGGTAATATCCACTCATTCAAATCTTGGTTGCCCCACCTTTTCTGGCTTAGAGTCCACTCCAGGGCTCCCAGTGCACCTGCTTTTCATGGTCCTTTGCTGTCCTCCCGCCCAGACAATACGAGCTTGTTCCTTTTCTCTCCAGGCCTGTTGGAAGGATTCTGCCTAGGTATTTTGTAAGTTTTTCATTTTAGGCTTGTCTGAAATTCCTTTCTGTTAAGTTCAGGGTGCACAGTGTGGGTTGGAATCGTACAGAAAGAGAGTGTGCTTCTCCGTTCAGCATATCGAGTATCTGACATGACTTTGGATGAGGAATCCAGCCTCACCTTTACCTTTGTCCTCTGTGTGTAGAGTGTCTATTTTTTTTTTCAGCTGATTTGAAGAGCTTCCTCTTTATACTTGATCATGTTGTTCCTACCCAAGGTCCTTTGTGTTTCTCTTGTGGACTTGTTTGATTTGTGGACCTGTGCGCTTACAGCTTTCATCAAGTTTTGACAAAAATGAAACAAGAAAACAAAAGCAGACACCAGCCATCTCTCGTTAGCTTTTCTCATTGCCGTGCCCAAATGCCTGGCAGAAACAGTTCTAAAGAGGGCGAGAGGGCAAGAGGTCCATTTTACTCGGAATGCAGGCCTTTTCAAACCACGATCGTTGGACCCCCTCGGAGGGGAGCTGTAGTGATGTTGACCTCTATGATGGTAGGAACATGTGAAGGAGGGGGCTGCTTACCTTACGATGGGCAGGAAACAGAAATGGAATAGAGGAAGTGGCCGGGGCAAGGTGTGGACCCAATGACATACCTCCAGTGACCTATTTCCACCAACTTGGCCCTACAGTCTACCTATTCTCATTTCCCAATAATGCTAGCTTATTTTTCCAAGTATTTTCTTCTGCTATACCACCCTCTTCAGGGGCTCAGATTTCAGGTGATAATGCCATATGGAAGCCTGAATCACAGGGAGTTTTATTTGTACAGTATTGATTTTATACTATCCTGAGAAGATAAATAAGAAAAGACTATTCAATCAGTCGCCATTGTCCCAGGCCCAATCCAAGCTCCTCCCAGTATTTTAAAATAATAAGTGACTCAGTAGAGAAATTAACTTTCATATTTTTATCCCTCTGTGGTGGTTTGAAAGAAAATGACCCCCAAAGGGAGTGGCACTGTTAGGAGGTGTGGCTTTGCTGGAGTAGATATGGCCTTGTTGGAGGAATTGTGTCATTGTGGAGGCGGGCTCTGAGGTCTCATATGTGCTCAAGATACCACCCTGTGTCACAGATCACTTCCTGTCTGCCTGTATGATGCAGAATTCTCAGCTACCTCTCCAACACCATGTCTGCCTGCACGCCACCATACTCCCAGCCGCCATGCGCCCTGGGCATAATGATAATGGACTAAATCTCCGAAACTGTAAGCTGCCACCTCAATTAAATGTTGTTGGTTTTTTTTTTATAAGAGTTGGCATGGTCATGCAATAGAAACCCTAACTAAGACACCCTCCCTCACCTGTTTGAAACCCAGTTGACTTTGCTTATGTAGCTCGGAGTAGCAGCCTTCTCTTCAGTGGTTCTGGGTTTTACATAAACTTCCTCTTTTTGAAGTTGCTTTAAAAACATATATTGGCTCCTTACTTCATGATGATTCCATTTTTTTGTTCTTAAATCTTCGATTCATCTGGAATTGGCTCAAGGATGAGTAGAATTACACGTTTCCTTTAGTACCTAGTGATTCCCAAACATTACATGGCTTAATAGAATTTTTCCAACCAATTAATTTCAGATGGCACTTTTGGTTTATGCTGAATATCAATTAAAGAATGCATATTCTGAAACTATATTACACATACAACACACATATAGTGTATTTAAGGGTAACTGGAATTAAGGAGAAAGGAAATTTATGAACTTGGTTTGGTTATTCTCTGACTTACAAAACTGAAACCAAAACCAAAACCACAGCCACGGCAGGACAGAAACAGTGTTCTGCGCATGCGTGGTTGACATGGGCGCACTCTGGGTAGAGGTAGGGGAAACTGCTTCAGCATGGCTGACTCAAACCCTGGGAATCCACATCAGTGTGAGTGTATTGATTCCGAGGTAAGAACAGAGAACGAAGTGTTAGAATTGACCCCTCACATCTGCTACTTTCTCCTCTGGTAACTCTGTGCCACTCACCCACGACAGACTTCGTCTGTCTGTCCTTCGTTGCCAGCCCCTCTTCCCCACAACCTTCTAAAGAAAACCACATTGTTCTAGTTTCAGCTTAGGACCACTCTGTGACCTGGCTGGGCTTCTGTCTCAGGCCAGGCTCCTTCTGAAGCCACACATCTCCCTGTACACACTGCACTCTGGACCCATGACTGATCCAAGACGCGCTGTGCCTCTGTTCTGTCAGAAAAAGAGGTGGTTTTGTTGACCCGAGTCAGCACTCTTGAGGTAGCACTGCATGTTATGGACATGGTAGCATTTAGCACTATATTCTGCAGACTAAATGTCTCACAGGTTCATTTTGAAATCTAGTGTTAGAAGCCTATCAGGGCTCCTGGGAGGTGATGAGATCGTAAGGGTAGAACCTCCATGAACAGGATTAGTGCCCCTATGAAGGACCCTAGAGAGTTCTCTCTGCTCTTCCCTCCATGTGAGGACAGTGAGAAGGCACCTGTGTATAAATCGAGAAGGGAGCCCTCATCAGAATGTAACTACCCAGGCACTCCAGATTTGCAAAAACATCCTTTAATAACTCTTTCCTCTTTCTCAGGGGTCCCTTCTCAACTGTTATTCATTACAAAGCATCTAAAAGTAGGGATACTTGGTTGGGTTGGGGAGAACCTGGAGAAAACTGGGGAAAGGCTTTTATGCCCTCCCAAAGTCAGGTGGTACCATGGCGTCTCAGGGAATGAGCTTAGGCTGGATTCATGATTTTGCCAAACAATAGGCTGCTCCACGTGAAGTTGTCAAACATTAGGACAGCGAAGGGCCTGTCGAAGGTGATGGTGAGTGGTTCAGATATCAGGGAAGCCTCTCTGGTGACAGCATTTGGCCCACCCGTCTCATCCAGTTGCAGCACAGCCTTGTGGACCACCTGTGAGAAACATGTCAGAGGCGGGAAATGAGTCCTTGTCATGAGGAAGAAAGTGTCCACGTCCCCTCACATGGACATTGCATCCATGGAAGGTGAAGCAGCCAGGATGCCCCAAAGTACCTCCCTGTTGGACTAGCAGGCTGCACGCGCCACACCAAAGTTAAAGGAACCAGGTCTCATGGTCTATCCTGGGCTCGACTTACCAGACCCCAGGCTTCAAGACCCCCAGTCTGCCCACTTCACTACAGAAACAGCAGAGCTGAATTTCTACGAAGTGCTTTCACCTCCTCTGTCTAGGAAAGTCCAGGCTGAAGTTGAAAAGCTGTTTTTTACTGTTGCTGTGCTCCTTTTAATGGTTAAAATTAGATGGAATTCTGAAGACAGCTAAATGGCTGACAGATCCCACCCCAGCAACTAAACAATAGGTGACAATCACTGTATTCCCAGCATGCCTTGGTGGAGGTGGGGTCTCATCAACTCCATTTCTCAGCAAGTCTGAAGGTCCCTGAGTGTCCCTGCGATAGGCTCCTCCAGCCAGGCAGAGGCTGAGCTGGGACTGGGACCTCTGTGGTGAGTCTCCAGGATTTGAGATCTTGACCCAGAGTCCAACATCCAACTGTTTTTGTTGTTGTTTGTTTTTGCTAGCTCCATGACCATGTCAAGCTCTCTGCCTTTCCTGGGTTAAGGATTCCCCTGAGCAGTTGGGATAGTGTCTCCCTTCTCTATATAAACTTGAAGCTTCAGTCAGTGGTCAGTGTGCTTTGGGGCCTTAGAACATTGTATCCTTCGGTATTTCTAGTACAGCCATACTGGGAAAAAAAATCCCTTTCCTGTTTTTTGAAAAGGAAAAAAAGAGGTAAAAGGAGGCTTCTGTGTGGCTTAGCTTCCTCAATGGCTTTACTCATCCACACAGCCCATTTTTTGAACTGACATTTCACTAAGTAAGGCTTCCATGCACCACCCAGGGCCCATGTGTTTTGAGGACAGTGTCCACATCTGAGTAATGGAAACATATCTGGATCCCAGCACAGGCTTGGGCACAGAGTAGGTGTGCAATCAAAATGTTCGGAATGAATTTATGAATTGAAAAGATCAAGCTGAAGGCTGAGGCACGCAGTCGAGTAGAAGACACGGTGTGTTGCTGAGGAGGACCAGTACTGTGTCCTCTATGTCTTTTTCCAGGGGCTGCTCTCATTTCCGCCATGATAACTTTGTTTTCCAGTGTCCCCTCTCTTGTGAGGCTTCACGGGTTGGCTAGCTGCCTGGGCTGTGACTGTCCCTTGTCATGAGCTTTCTGTGTGGCTGCTTTCTTGCTGAGCCTCTGTTTACTGAACTATGGTTGACGGGGCTTGGTCCTGGGGTTGTCAGCTTGGGATCTGCAGGACCATTCACAAATGGGCTGTGTTGCTTACTGTTAAGATTTTTTTTAGTATAAATTTTGGAGAAAAAGCTCCCAAGATACTTACCTTTAAGGGCTTTAGTGGAGAATTCTCGGTGATGTTTGAGAAAGCTGATTGGCTGGTGAACAAATCTGTAATGCCCATGCCTGCCAGTGCATCTTCAAGGTCATAGGTACCAGACATGGAGACCTTGGGGATGTACAGGTTCACCCATCTGCTCAAGGTGAAGCAGAAGAAGTTAGAGGGTCCAAGGCTAAGCCTTGTAGTAGAGAGCAGCATATCCTTTCCTAGTCAGATCTCTTCAGCACTTGTAGCAACAGGCTGACTCACTCACTAGGGATGACAGGAAGGGCAAAAAGCAGGAATGATCTCTTCCTCATATGTAAGCTTCTTCTCTGGGTCTTTGAATTACCTAAATTCATCTTTTTTTTTCCTGGATGATTCCTTTGAGCTGATTATGTCTGTGATATAGCTGGACTGTTGATCAGTCTTCATGGTCTCTGAAGAAGGGAGAATAAGGGTGTGGAGAGAACTCCTGGCCAGAAGCAGTAGTCCTGGCCAACCTACACAAATGATTCTATGCCACAACAGCCAAGTCCTGTCCCCTCTGCTAATATCCTTATCACAGCTGGTTCAGCCTATGTGCTGTTAAGGCTTCTGATGATTGATCTTTAGTTTCAAATGACTGGACTTTAGAATTACCTAGGAGACACACTTTCAGACATATCTATGAAAGCATTTCCAGAGAGGTTTAACAGAGGAGGGAGGACTCATCCTAAATGGCCTGAGTTCTGCTATGAGAAGGAGAAAAGGGAAATCAGAGGGAGCAACTTCTGCTTGTTTTCATATCTTGCTGGCAAACTCATCTGACCTTTCACCTGCTTTGTTGCTGCCACCACAGCTGCCTCTGTCATCTTCTGCTGCCATCAGAATCCAGCTTTTCAGACTTCTACTGTGGAATGAAGACCAGCTACTCTACAGGAATTCCCTAGGTCTTCAGCATCAGATTTGGACTGATGAGCCATCCAGCCTAATGGATTGAGAAGCTCCTGTTTTTTTTTTTTTTCCTCAACCAGGGCAAGACTTCCATTGTTGGACTACCTAGACTATAGTGGTGTATAAACCAATCTAATAAATCTTCTTTAATATATAAAAATGCAAGGGAAAAAAGGAGCTGAGAGGCCTGATGAGCACAAGCATTTGATCTTACTGTTTCTTGTCTATGGATGCAATATGACCAGCTATCTTACTTTCCTGCCATCATACCTTTCCATCATAATGGACTGACTCTATCCTCTCTTAACCTAGAACCCAAAATAAAAACCTGCCTCCCATTAAATTGCTTCTGTTGAGTATCTGTCACAGCAATGATAAAACTAGTACAGAAAATTGGTACCAGAAGTGGGGTTGTTCCTATGACTACCTGGTTTGTAGACCTTTGGAAATGGTTTTGATGAGGAATTTAGTAGAGCTTGAGCCTGTGGTCTAGATAAACCCTAGAGTTTGATAGTAAAATCTGGTAAGAGTGTGCAAGCCAAATTGCTAATAGAAATGCAGGCAGTGAAGTCCTGGATCACAAGGTTTCATCTTGAAAGGAAGACTCTGTTGACAACAGTCAGACTACAGGCCATCCAGGTTACATTATGTGGAAAGTGTGGCTGTGTTCTGTCCGTATCCTAAAAGCTTGGATGAGGATGAACTCAGAAGTAGTGGACTAAGTTGTTTTGCAGGGGAAATTTCAAGAAAACATCATCCAAGTTGTGGTACTGTTATTACTGACTGAATTTACCCAGATTTACAGGAAGAGGTATCAGAAAATTAGAGCAGAAAGGTGTGGAAAATGTGTAGTTTGGTGAGGAAAGGAACTTAATGCTGGTTGAAGTTGAGGACAGGATGGGCTTAGATAAACTGACCATATTATTATTAAAGAGATTGACATTGTTAGTGAAAAACAGAGACTTGGCACTGGGACGTAAGAAAAGAGCCTTGAGTGCAAGTTCCTACCTACTCATCAAGAGCACAAAAGACCCATTTGAAAGGCTAGCATCTGAAATGATGGAGCCTTCGGGGTACCTGTAAGAAAATTGTTGCCTAGGAGAGGATCTTCTGAGTCTCAGACACAAAGACATACAGAGGCTACTGCGTTTGTGATCCGAGGAGTGACATCTCAAGCTAGCAGTAGAACCTGGCATCACCCACATTGGGAAATTTGGTAGGCATGAAAGATGCAATAAAGAGGAGTCATAGAAGCTGGCACCAAGTTTCCAGGGAGTCTTTGAGGCCACGCAACGTATAGTATAGGTTTCCTATGCGGAGTTCCTAGGCAGGCTAAGTGAAGGTGAAGCCTCAGTGGCAGTGGAGACTCCAGGATGTTGGATGTGACAGGTCCTTTGGGTGACTGTCAAGGATAATTGCAGATGTGGAGTGGAATCAGCCCAGGAGAGAGACTACACCACCCACAGGCAGCAAAAGGGAAGCAGAAGCTGTTGGGGCCTGAATGAGGCCACCAAGAAGCCCAGACATGAAACTGCAGGATGTTGCTTTTGTCCTTTTGGATTTTAGTCTTGCTTTGGTTTGTCTCCCCTCTCCCAATCCACCCTTTTATAATTGGAAATTTTATTCTGTGATTTTGTATATTGGAAGTATGGAAACTGGTTTCTTATTTTACAGGAACTTACAGTCAAGATATTGCCTTGAGTCTCAAAAGAAGCTTTTGACTTTTGAACAGTGTCAATATTGTCAGGCCTACTTAATTTTTAAAGAAGTAAATTCATTTTGCATTATGAGATGGCCATGCACCTATGGGGGCCAGGAGTGGGATGTGATAGTTTAAAAATGATGTTTTTTTGAGTATTAAGTTGTCAAGGGGTGGACTTATGATGATTAATCTTCACTCTTGATTGGATTTTAGAACCAGGTAGCAGATACACTTTTGGGTGTGTTTGTGATGGTGTTTCCAGAGAGGTTAATTGCAGAGGGAGGACCCATCCTATATGTGGGTTGGGTGTCCTGACTGTGTGAAGGGGGCAAAAGGGAGCCAGTGTTCTGTTTCACCATAGATGGGCCCAGAAGCAACAGAGCCAAGTTACTTTGACTGTAGAAAAAAAGACATCTTTCTGTATCTTTCAATGTTTCTTTCAGGTATTCACAGCAGCAATGAAGAATGAAATAACACAAACAAAAACTAACATATCTCATTCCCGGTACCAGGAATGGGATCGTTTTCTGTGAATTCCTGACAATGTGGTTCAGAAGTCTTGAGAAACGTTTGAGGATTTGGAAATGCTTGGAGGTACAGCTGGAGAAGCTCTAGAATTCTGTAAAAAGGAGCCCAACATGTAATTAGGGAGGGGGCTCAGAAGAACAAAATGCTGATGGTCCTATGTAGACAGTAAAGACTGTTCAGGAAGTTTCAAGTGAGAATGAGAGCTGGGTAGGGAATTGAGCAAGAGGAAGATCATGTTACATTCTGACAATCAAGTTATCTGCACTTTGTCCATGCCTTGAGACTTGCATGGGGCCTGGATTTAAATGTGATGAATAAATTCACAAAGCATAGGAGATTTCAAGGCATCCCAGTATCATGCCATGGGTTCTGTTGGCTGCTTTGATCAGATTTACAGTGAGAATTGAGAACAAAAATGCAGAGTGGAAAGATATATATATATATATTAAAAAAAGGACAATCTGGTCAGAAGAAGAACATGTTAAAAGTTGTGAACAAGGAGGGGAACGTATGGTTGCTAAAGACATTTGCATGATACCCAAGAAATGAGCCTGAGCCTTGTGGTAATCTTTAACCTCAGCTACTGCAGACCCCACAGCAGGAGATTAAAGCGCCAAAGCCTGCTTGGCATACAAAATGAGTTCATGGCCAGTCTTAGTAAACCCACCTTTAAAGGGAGGTATTGGAAAAATGGCCCAGTGGTGAGTTTAGCATGCAGAGACCTCAGGTTTGATTCCTAGTACTGAATTTAAAAAAAGAGATATTTTAAATTGTAGCTATAGGAGCCACATCTGGAGGTGAGACCACACCCCCCCACAGGATCCATATGTAAAAGCATAAACTCACTTAGAAGATATTTGCTTAAGAAAATAATGCAGCTAGAGCAACAGGCTCACACAGGGCACCTGGGCAGTTGTTTCTCCATGATTCTTTTCACTATGGTCAGTTGCCCAGGATGCAACAGTCACTTGCACTGTGCTTTACAGAGGCCCCAAGGACTAACAGATTCCCTTTCTAGTGAACCAGCTAAGAAAAGAGAAAAGTGGGGAGCTTGGTGTTTGGTGAGTTTCCTCTAAAAATATAACGTACAAGATGGCTATGACTATGAAATTCACAAGAAATGAGGTTGGACGTGTGGTATGCCCCAAACGACCTCTGTGATAGATGGATATATAAGTATACCGTCCAGCTACAGAAGCTCACAGCCTATGGGGAGCAGTAAGGCCTTGTGGGGTCTATCTTGGAGGGGAAGAAGTCTCCCTGGCTCGTTTTCCAGAAACATACACCTTATAGAAACCCACAAGGTGACTGGAGGCTTTACCTTTTGGTCAGAAGCGTGTCCCACCTCTCAATTGTGTCCCTGTTAAGCGCAGCGATGATAGTGTCCATCTGGCCCTGGTCTGGAAGGATGAAGAAGGTAGTTCCATTTCCCAAGTATCTCATCTTTAACACCTGGCAGGGGACCTTTGAGTCGTGAAGATAACCCATATTGCCTGATTGGAACATCATGGGCACCCTGACGGTGCTCGTCTCGTTCACATGGAAGTCCTCATCCCTGGTATTTTCTGGATTTAAGGGAAGCTCCCACATGCCTGGAAAGATGCAAGGGAGGGGAGGAGATGGGAGGGGTTATCAATCCTTAGGTTTGTAGACTGGGAATTAAAACCAAGCTTGGACACCCTCTCGTGAAGCAGCGGAACACCCACTGATCCTGCAGAAACAAGGTAAGGTATGCAGCCATCTGCTGCAGGCCAGGAATACCCTGCTTGAGCTGCCCAATTCCCAGAAAGACGCAATAATCCCCAGGAGCTTAAAGCCTACTCTGCAAGCAACAGAGTGGTGCAGCAGCAGTATGCTGGGCTATGTAGCCTGCAGCAGCACGCTGGGCAATGCAGCCTGCCCTGTCCCCTGCTCTCTGGTCGTTGAGGATTAGCTCTGCTTGAGATTAGCCTCCAAACACAGCGAGGAGAGAAAAGGACCATGGATCTTGGATTGCAGATAGGTCCCACTTAAGTTAGACTTCTAACTGGGCCTCTGGGCCTGAGGTAGATCTCAGTGCTGAGAGTTTTGGTGGTCCTAGAACTCAAACCTTGAACTCATGGTCTCTGGTGTGAAGAGGGAGAAGCTCACTTTGGAGAAATGAACCGTCTCAAAAGTCTGGCCAGTTCCTGGAGGAAGCTGGTGCCCTCTGCCACTTGGAATGAGGGCATTCCAGACAATGATGCTTCCTGTGTATAGAGTCAGGATACAGGATGCCTTCAGGCTCCCAGTTCCCCTCCCCCTCAGCTAGTGGAGTCACCGTCCAACCTGTTTGCTTGCTGTGGTACTGGTCAGTTCTGACAGAAAGAATGTCACTCCTTAGACTGAGTCAAAGCTTGTCTGCTTGCAACACCTGCCCAAGCCTCTTGTGTCCTTCAGGAGCCAGCCCCAAGCAGTGTGGTCCGTTCTCATGTCTTGACTTCCACAGTTAGCAGATAACAAATGTGTACAGCCACTGTCCACAGAAACTCGTTACAGTACTATCAGGAGGCTCACACAGGCTTCTGTGGAGGCAAGCATGCTCAAGGACAGGAGAGGAATTTGGTACAGTCAGTTGAGAGAGAGAGAGAGAAAGAGAGAGAGAGAGAGAGAGAGAGAAGAGAGAGAGAGAGAGAGAGAGAGTTTGTGTGTGTGTGTGTGTGCGCGCTCTGTGTATGTGTTGTATGTGTGCTGTGTGTGTGTTTGTGTTGTGTGTGTGCACGTGCACTGTATGTTAAGATCTTAAAAAAGGGAAAGTGCTGAGACACAAGGCTAGAGAAGACAGAAAAAGTAGAGGATTCTAGACCAAGGCTTTCACTCTTGACACTCTAGATATTTAGGGATGGTGTCACCATGAGGGGGCTTGTGTGTGTTTGTATATATGTTTATGTATTTATATGTGTTCTCTGTCTATGTGTGTGTGTGTGTGTGTGTACATTGTGAACAGCATTAAGAGTTGCATGTCCAGTAGCCTTCCTGGCCTCTACTTACTGGATGCCAATAGCTCATCCTATCTCACCCTAGTTGTGACATAAAAAAGTGCTCCTCAGGGTTGCCTAATGTCCCTGGGAAGGTGAGAGCTTCAGCTGAGAATCAGTGTTATAGCAGAAGTTCAGATTTGATTCTCAGGAACAAGGTGCCTCCTAACTGACTGATCATAACAGTCTTGTTAGGTTGGTGGAGGGGCACACAAGACACATTCTGGGCTTTCCTGTTGAGGTCTTATTTCAGCAAGGCAGTCATGAGGTCTGGAATCTATAATTCTAACAAATCTTCCAGGAAGTGTTCAAGAACAGCACTGTGGATATCCTAGTTCCAATCTGGTAGACACTGGCATTTGTCAGGGATAGGACATGGTCAGAACTGGCTGTGAACTCTAGGCCATTTTGTGTGGGATGGGTTTGTGGGCACTAGGGAGATCTGTGGTGGAGTGGGATCTCATTAGGATGGGAGGGAGGGGAGAACAGTACCTTTGAGGAAGATGTAGTTGACCAGGATGAGGGCGGCTGGACTCTCCTGGTCTGAGAACACATGTGTGATTTTCCCCTGTGTCTTACTCTCAACATGCTTGTTGATCTGCTTGCTGGCTTCAGTCCAGTCATTGAAATTGGTGGGCAAGGCCTCTGACTTGTAATGGCGTGCAATGTCCTCTGAGAACGAATCCTTCAGCTTCCGGCCCTCGTTGAGGAACATGGCATTGCCCATGCTCATGTCCAAGTTGCTGTCTGACTGGCTGAGAAGGTGACTGAGCTCCTGGAACTTCTGGTAGATCTCATCTTCAGGTATCTCTGTGAGGTTGAAGCCCATGTCTTGGAGAAGCTGTGTCTTTGTGGGGCCCATTGTGCCAAGGGACATCATGGCCAAGGCCGTTGTGACACTCACGGGGGAGATTAAGATATTTTTGTGAGGCTCCGAGGTCGATAGATGACGATACAGGTTGAAGGCAAAGTCAACGTTGGTGGGAGCCAGGCCTCGGTGAGGGCTCGTTGAAGACCCAGCGGTGCTGTCCTTCATGGCGTGGGCAGTCACGAGGACACTGGCAGATAGCCAGAGGAGACAGGTGTGCAGAGCAAGTGGCATTGTTCTGGTTGATTATGCCCTGCTAAATCAAGGGTGCTTGTTAGAGGATATGGCAGTCTCGGAGTCGGGGACACATGGTGCTGTTGGAGGCAGGCCAAGACCCCACATTGCCCTCTAATTTTCCCTTCCCATTGGCTGTTGACCCTGGCAGTCACAGCAGAGCCCTGGCCTTTAGGATCCATATTTGAAGATGTTTTTACTCAGTGCAGTTGCTAAGTGCCTAACACTTTCTCAAGCATCTTGCCTATATTCTTCTGTAAGTTTCATCAAAAAACTCAAAGTAGACTTTATTAACTCTACTGTAGGCAGCCAGAAACTCAGACGGATTAAGGACCCATGCAACTCACATATTTAACGTGCAAGAAAATTAAACCAAATGTGGCCAAACTCTCCTTCAAAACTGGGGGCTTACTAAACCATGCTCAGTTTGCACAGCATGAAATCCTGCTGAGTGGGTTTCCTTTTGATTCCAGATCAGAATGAAAAGCCACTGGACATGCCGGGCGGTGGTGGCGCATGCCTTTTATCCCAGCACTCGGGAGGCAGAGCCAGGCGGATCTCTGTGAGTTCAAGGCCAGCCTGGGCTACACAGTGAGTTCCAGGAAAGGTACAAAGCTACACAGAGAAACCCTGTCTCAAAAAAAACAAAACAAAACAGAAAAAAAGAAAAGAAAAGTCACTGGACATCAGAAGCCGATGGAGAGATACAGATGCCTGCTAAAGGGCAGGATGCAGACAACTGTCAGACTAGGTGTCATTGGAATTTTACTTTGCAAAGCCACCTTTTTATATTCTATGTGACTTTAAAAAGCATTGAGGTTGACTTGTTGAGGGTTCTCTGCGTTAACCCCTGTCTGCTGCAAAAACAAGCCTCTTTGAGCTGCCCTAACCCCTGGGTAGAAGATAGGAACCCCTAGGCAGTTTGTTACTATGTTTCTTTTGCAGAGTAACCGCAGTAGGGTTTCCGTTGACCGCTTCTGGAAGAGGGAGATTTAGTTCTCTTTAAGAGTGAGACGCCTGAGAGACTAGCCCTACACCCATGCACATACTAGCCACACTAAGTGGACTCAGTATTTAAAAACAACAACAAAACAAAACAAAACAAAACAAACAAACAAAAAAAACCCCACTAGACAGTGGTGGCACACACCTTTAATCTGAGCACTTGGGAGGCAGAGGCAGGAAGATCCTTATTAAGTTCGAGGTCAACCTGGTTTACAAAGTGTGTTCCAGGACAGCCAGACTGTAACACAGAGAAACCGTGTCTCAAAAAACAAAACAACAAAACCCCCAAAACAAACGAACAAAACACATGAAGTTGGGGAGGATGTGCTAGGGAGAGGAAAGGACTTGCAGGGGAGGGAATGAAGAGTGGATTTGATCAGACCACGTGTTCATGTATAAAATTCTCAAATTCTCAAACAACAAAATCATAAGTCAATGTCTTGGGGGCTCTTCAATCCAGAAAGATAACATCTGTGACTAAAAGGGGGTAGGACAGAGGGGCAAAAGCTGAGTTTTCAGGGGCTCCCTAGTGCCCACATGACTGGGGTACACAGTTGCCCTCAGAAACAGCAGGAAGAGGAAGGAGGCCCAGCCCACTGGACCCTCATGACTCAGTCCTCCAGTCTTAAATTGGAGTGCTGTCTGTCTGTCTGCAACACTGCTGGGTGTCACAGGTTTCCTCAGGGCACACACTGGATTGTTACCCTGCTGCAGGCCAGGTCAGAGGTTAGGGCAGGACAGGGCAGGGCATAGATGACAGAGCAGGTCACTACAGTCCCCTAGTGTTTGCTGAGCTCCATCCTGGCCTGAGACTCTGAGATAAAGATGGCCATACCCTGCCCTTGCCCATATGGCTCCACTCTGTGGGCCCCTCCCATTCCTTGCCTGGCTTATTCCTTTTGGTCTTTGAGACTCAGGTGCTTGGTCACTGCCTTCAGGAAGCTTTCCATCCTCCTTTCTCTCTGTCACTGTCCTCTCGTTCTGCACAGGGACATCTTGGTTTCTGCACAGGGACATCTTGGTTTCTGCACTAGGCATTACCTGTCTATGATCCCTTTAGGGGAAGGACCCCAGTCCTTCAATAGTAGGCTGGGCCCCTTCCTCTTCCTGTGTCAAACCTGTAGGATGGAGATGAAAACCCCCATTGCCTCATGAGACTGTTGTGAATGCCTGGTGTGGCTATCATCAACACATGACTTACACAAACTCACTTCACGAGTAATCCTGCAACTCATTGTAGAGTTGGGGAAACTGAGCTCGACAAGGCAGGGCATCCATAAAGGACTGGGCATGCATCTCCAGAGCCGCCCTGCTCATCTCTACTGAAAACCATGTGGGCAGCAAGGTGTCTCTTTAAGACCAGCCTATGGAAAGGCTTGAGGGGCACATGTTTCTTTCTAGCAATGTCCTCCTTGCCACTCCTTTCTGAAGTGGCTTGGATTAGGCAGGGATTTAGGTAGGCATCATAGCTCATGGTGCGATGCAGATAGTTAGCACAGGTCTTTCTCCTATCGGCAGCATCCCCACCCCAGATCACCAAGTGAGGATCGATGGATGTGGGGTGGGTGGACACTCTTTAGAATGCCCCTGCATGTACCAGCTGTGTACCCCAGCCCTACCCCAGAGTGCTGCCTGACACTTATCCATCTCAGCTCTGAGATCCCCCCCCCCAATTCCTGGGTGCTAATGCTGCTCCACCAGGCAACTGGTAACGATGAAACATTGTCACAGCTCCCAGTGAGGGCCTCCTGGCAAGGAAGGAGCCCAGGGGAAACCAAACCCCAGCGGTGACTCCCAGACTCCAGGATCTGGGAAGCCTTCCACAAGGTTGCCTCATGCCGCAGCTGACTGCCCTCAGGTTCGCCTACTCAAAATCTCGAGCAAGCAAGCTGCGTGCATGGCTGTGTTCTTGAGTGCAGCAGATGCAGAGGTGGGGGATCCTGGCAAGAGCAGGAGGCGTGGAGTGCTCTCAGGGGTAACTTACGTCTGCAGTGGGTTCCGCTCGTTCTTGCTGGCTCTGCTCGGCTGTCTGGGATGCTAGCATATGTACAGTAAGGCTTCGGGGAGACTGCCCACTAAACCTTGTTTGCTGGTTAATGGTTAGAGGAGGGAGACAGTGGCCTTCACCACTTGGTGGTCCCCACCCCCCAAACATCAACCAATGGGAGGCTTTATAGGTAGTGAGGGTAAACACAGTAATGCTGCAAATTAACTTTCCACTGCATTCTGCTCCCTGAAGTTTTTACTCTTAATATGAAAATGTGGCTGGAGTTGCGTCAGTGTTGGTGCTTGCTCCGTGCCAGCTGGCAGAGGATTCACTGGTGTCATTAATAAGCACCCCGGCATGGACTCTGTGAAGAGCCAGATACTTGGCACCAGGAGGGGAAGAATTAGCCAAGGGTGGGAAACACAGATGTGCATGAATGAATGCGTGACCAGCCAAGGGCTTCCTGTGGGTTATCTCAAGCCTCCCAATGGGTCGTTGAAAAGACAACCACCATCTTTATGAGACTGACTTGACCAAGCTTTCTTCTTCTTCTTTCTTCTTCTTCTTCTTCTTCTTCTTCTTCTTCTTCTTCTTCTTCTTCTTCTTCTTCTTCTTCTTCTTTTAATTTGATATTCCTGTAGCTGCCAGGGAGTCAACCTAAGCCTTATGCATGCTGGTCAAGGGCTCAACCACTGAGCTTCATTCCCCGTCAGCATCTGTTCTTCACATAAGGAAACAGAGAGGTGCTGGAGATGAAGGAGCTGCCTTGAGACCATTTCTACCCCGAGGTCTAGCACCTTCCTCTTACCCGGGTGTTCATTCCTCAGATCTCCTTTGTTGCAGGAGGCACACACTGAAACATCAGAAAGTGAAAGGGAACATTAGGTTCTTGTTTTGTTTTGTTTTTCTTCATGAATGAAACTTCCAAAGAGTGAAAAGGGCTTCAGGGTGTCCAGTTAGTCACTGGGCCTTTTCGTCTCCTTCTCATCTCCTTCTGTAACTTCCACTCTATTCAGTTATGGTGGGGAGAAGGATTCTTCTGATCCCCAGGTTATGTGGATCTCACTGGCTAACACTGAAGGAAAAAAATTATTATTTTGCCTCAGTGGTTTTTTTTTTTTTCAGTTCCTCAGAGGACCATGGATAGGGCTATCCATCTGTCCCCAGACTGAGCACAGTGTCCAAGGGGATATGCCTCTGTGAACACCCACCCCGAGCCTTGAGCCCCGAGCCCTGTGTTTGGTTGACAGCACCATTAGTTCCACCCAAGAGTGAGGGAAGCTGGGAAAGAAAGAAGGTCAGAGGTCATGCCTAGAAGTTTGGAGCATTCCAGTTTTGTTAATTCTTGAATTAACAAATTCAATTTTTTGAGTTTTCTATTTCGTAAGCCAGTTTTGGACTTTATACCTAAGGATTTATCTCAACTAGATTTGTAGATTAAATGTTATTCACAGTTATCTGTGTAGCACAAATTGTTAAAGAGTACTATTAAATAAAAAACAAACACGTGAGTCAGGTATTGGAGTGAATTCTGAAAGATCAGAGAAGCAGAACAAGCCACAACCAACCTCACCTCGCCAATTTCTCAGCTGATCTTGTTTCCTCAAACTGAAAGCTTCTGAGTCCTTACCCGAGTGAATCTCAGCTGAACTGCTGCTCAAAAGCCTAAAAGATTAAAAAGCCTCTAGTTTCTGGTCTTCACAACTTATATACCTTTCTGCTTCCTGCCATCACTTTCTGGGATTAAAGGCATGCGTCTTTCCCAAGCAAAGACATGAGATCTCAAGTGCTGGGATTGAAGGTGTGTGCCACCACACCTGGCTCTGTTCCTAGTGTGGCCTTGAACTCACAGAGATCCACAGAGATCTCTGCCTCCCAAGTGATAGGATTAAAGGCATGTGTGCCACCATTTTTTGGCCTCTATGTCTATCTAGTGGCTGTTATGTTCTCTGACCCCAGATAAGTTTATTAGGGTGCACAATATATTGGGGAACACAATATCGCCACATATCTGGATGCAGTGTCACACACTTTTAATACCAGCACTAGGAAAGCAGAGCCCGGCAAATCTCTATGAGTTCCAGGCTAGCCTGGTCTGCATAGGAAGTTCTAAGACATCTAGGACTATACAGAGAAACACTGTCAAAAACAAAACAAAACAAGTTATTCACAAAGCCTCCCATTGGTGTTCTAGTTATTATTTAACATCAGTATTCCACATTTGTTTATACACACACACACACACACACACACACACACACACACACACACACACACTGGGTCTGGGTATGCATGTGGAGGCCAAATACAACTTCAAGTAATATTCCCTAGGCTCCATCCACCAGTTTTTGAGGCAGGGTTTCTTACAGGCTTGGAACTTTCCAAATAGACTGGCTGGCCAGCAAGCCTCAGAGATTTCCAATTCCTCAGCCTTACTATTGCAAGAAAATGCCATCACACCCAGATATTTTTTCCCCTGTGGGCTCTGAGGATCGAACTCAGGTCCTCCAGCTTGCAAGACAAGTACTTGATTTATTGAACTATCTCCTATCCCTTTGATAAATCTTATTAGAGAAATCTGTCTAATCTTTAGAAGACTGAGCTCTTAGCTTTAAGAAAATTATTGTTTTCTTAAAGAGGAGTTGGAGGAAGAGGAGGAGAGGTGGTAGATGTGACCCAAATGCATTGCACTCATGTGTGAAACTTAAAAAACCTACAACTGACTTCTATTTTTAGAAACCAATTTTTTAAAGAATTTTTTCTATTTTCTTGAGATAAAGTCTCAGCTTCCTGCTGTGACCAAATACATGACATAATCATCATAAGAAGAAAGAATTAACCTGGGCTCCTAGTTTCAGATTGTTCAGTCCATCCTGGTAGGAGAGTCTCATAGAACACCTCTGTTCACATCATGGCGAGCCAGGAAGCAAGACAGGAGGTGGTACTCTCCTGCGTTTATTGTCTGAGTGTTAGTGTCACTCACCTTCAGGGTGGGTCTCTCTTCCTCAGTTAATGTCCTCTGTGAACATTCTCACAGACACACTAGGGCATGCCTCCATCTCCTAGTCGAGTTGACGACGAAGGTTAAGCAGTGCAGCCTGAAGCCATAACACATTATTTCATAACACAAGACACACTAGGTCCATGCTGAGGAGCTGGAACTTCCTTAACGGTTCCAACATTGCTCAAAAGCCTAAGTATGATGTCTGCACTGAGACTCAGGGAACTCTTGGCTGTGCACTTCAGTAAGCATAAAAGGAGTTAAGTACTTTCAAAATTCAGTGGTACATGACAGATGATCCCATTCCAAAGGGAGGACTGGTAAGCCACAAAGAAGGATGGGACCAAAGCAAGAAACAAAACAAAACAGAACACAGCAGGGCAAAGGTTAAATCCTCTGGCTCCACAATTGGTTTCTAGGGCCCATGATACCATGATGTGGACGCAACAGGCCCGAGTAACTCTGCTTCCTGCAGTCTTGGAGTTTGCAGCCCACATAGCCTGTCTCCTGGGCGGTCTTCACTCATTTCCTATGGCTTTCCTTGGCAGATATCCCCTATTCCTGGCACCTTCAATATCCTGGGTTATCCACTGATGCTCAAATGTCTCCCTCACAGTTTAAAACATTATTCTCAGGGCCTCTCTTGGGGAATTTGATCCCACTGAACACAGTCTAACTCCCTGGCCTTCTGTAAAAATGTGTGCTGATGCCTCCTGTGAACCAGTAACTCTTGTGTTCTCCATATCTATAAAGCCAGTACCATGTGGATGATGTTAAGGACAGCCACCTGGAGAGACACCTACGAATTAGGAAGTAAACAGAGAATTCACAAGGCTCAGGAAACTCCTGACATTGACAAGACTCACAAGGCCCCTCCCCAAGCTTATATAAGCAGTAACAATTACTGGGAATGGATGACTCTTCCACAAGCTGAGCAGCCTGCAAGTCATGCCAGGAGCGCCAGGGATTCTGTTCTGACTCACCAACCATGCTAAGATGTGCTCTTTGTTGATGTGGGTGATTTCCAGGCATCCATGCTCCTGTAAGTAGGCCCAGTAAACTCGTTGGTTCACTAAGTGAGACTCAGAGTCTTTCTTGGTCTGTCACAGGGTCTATCATGTCTCCTCAGAAAAAGGCAGGCAACGGCAGTGCTCTTTGGAATCTTGTGGCCAGAAAGACTGGGACCGGGCCTTGCCTGGCATTGGAAAGATCATGTCAAGCCAAAGACTACAGCGATTAGATTTTCCAGAGAAGGCATTTGGCTGGCCTTCCCCACCCTGGCTATTTATTCAAGCAGTCATGAGCTGTGTTGAAAAATACAGATGTCAACTAGTGTCCTTGGGCAGTGTGTGGGTGACATTGGTAGGCTGGTTGCTCTTCAGGGGGTTTCCACTGCTTCTTGAAAATTCTGAACTGAGAGTACAGAACATGGGTGGGATGTCACTGATACTAGGACCTGTCTTTTAGGCCATGAGAACCAACTATATTCTTTCCTGTTGGTCATAGCCACTGGGGCCACCTGTCCTTACTCTTGGTCTCAGGCTTCAGGCAGACCCTGACCCAAACATTCCTCAAGCCCCCATTAACCCTCATTTTCATGAGAGAGCTGTTTATTTTGCTTTAGTTTCCACACTTTGCCTAATGAGGGTAGTTTGTTATCTGTCAAGTTACCTCCTTTGTTTTCTTTCTCCCTTCCTACCTCAGGTTCAGTTCTATTCTGTTAATCAAGCAACATGTAGCTCGCTGAGTTGAGTGTAATGTTTGGCAACTCTCACAAGCTCCCAGCTCTGCTGTTGGATGTGTGTTGACTGACTTATCCTTTGAAGAGCCCTACGGGGTAGATGTATTATCATCTAGGGTAATGTAGCAATAGTTAGAGCTTGGATTCAAATCCAGAATTCTCACTTTGCTGCATACTCTGCAGCGGTTTCTAGGGTCACTCCAGTGCCTAGAGTCGCTCTAGAATGTTGTGAAGTTTAGATGAGGTAATATATTGAAAGAGCATGGAATAGTGTTGACCTACTGTGACTTTATTTACCATGGATGCCAGTGAGAGTTGCCACTGGGCACTTGGGAAAACTGGCATAGACGTCAGATGGATTTATTAAGTCACTTGTGCCAAACAAATGGACAATGAAATGAATTTGAAACCATGGACCCCAGCCAAAGCCTATGCTCCTTCCACTAGACTCTACTGTCCTGCCTTTGTTCAGCTCTCTCTTGCCATGTATCAATCACACTGGGGCAGAGGTCATGGCACTCCAGGTTTGAACCCTTGGAACTGCATGGAACACATCTGTTTTCAGAGTTTAAAATAGGATGCTGAGCTAGGGTAGAGTGGTCATGTGAATGCCTGCAATTGATCCAGATGTGTCCCATGGATTCACAAGTTAACAATGTCTTGAGAAAGTTCCAAAAACTTGAGGTAAGGGAGGAAAGTTCCGCAGGGGCTGTTATCTTTCTTGAAGGAAACTGGGCAAAAATCCGAGCTCTGCCTGGAGCTCTGTCATGATCTGAATTCCCTGAGGCTGGGTATTGTGGGGGCCCACAGAGACTACATAGTGTGACCTTATTCCATCTTGACTCAAGGTCAGAGAGTCTAAGCTTGTTTTGCCCGCAAGTCTGCATAATAGGATGTTTTGGCCAAAGGTGTGGTTACCAGGTGTCTTATACTTCAAGGCCTAATTACAGGATACTTTGCCATAAGGCATGGCTACTAAATGTTTTGAGAATGAAGGAAGTGTTTACACTTATCTATACTTGTACTTGAACCATAGTGTCCTTGAGAGGGGGAGGTCTTTTGTCTCTCCTCTTGCTGGTGTATAAAACGCCCATGAGACATAAACTCGGGGCAACTGTGGTTTTGACCTAGAGCCTTCCGGATGCTATTCTGTGTCTCAGTCTTTTTCTTTTACATTGTCTATGTCTCTATTTTTCATGTTTATTATTTCTTAATCCTCACTCCTCCATTCCAGACTGTTCGATAGTCAGGCGGGACCCAGCATATTTGTTTGTTTTCCTAGTTTGTAGTACTAGCAGCTGGGAAACTTTGAAAAGAAAAAAGTCCATTCACCCTCACAGTTGTGAGGCTCTAGGGCAGTGGTTCTCAACCTCCTTAATGCTGTGACCCTTTAATACAGTTCTTCATGTGGTGACCCTCCCAGCTATAAAATTATTTTCATTGCTACTTCATAAATGTGATTTGGCTACTGTTATGAATTGTGATGCTCATATTTCTGGAGATAGAGGTTTGCCAAAGGTCCGTGATCCGCAGGTTGAGAACCATTGTCATTATCTTGGCTCTGGTGAGAACCTCAGTGTGGATAGCATCACAGTGGTGAGAGCACACAGAGGCCACAAGGCAAGACAAGCAGCCAGAAAGCAACTGGAGACCAAATGAGGCCCACACTTACTAATGCTTTCTGAGAGCACAACCTCAGTTAACTAAGAATTTCCCATCAGGCCTCATCTGTTAGTGATCCCATCACCCTGATACCAAAATTCCAAACTGCAGGCAACAAGCAAGCCACATCCAAATCATAACTTTTAGCTTTAAAAAAATATGTGTGTGTGTGTGTGTGTGTGTGTGTGTGTGTTGTTATGTGTGCACACATATATATGCTGGGCCATGTGTGGAGGCCAGAGGTTGACTTTAGGATATCCTCAGTTCTCTGTTTTTCTTGTGATTAAACTGAAATTATGAGATCCAGCCATGGTGGCACTTGTCTTTAAATTCCAGCACTCAAGAGACAGAGTCAGGCAGATCTCTGTAAGCTCAAGGCCAGCCAGGGCTACACTATGAGATGGAATCTCTCCTTCCCTCTTCCCTCCCTCCCTTCCTCCCTCTGTTCCTTCCTCTCCTTCCCTGTGTGGGGGGAGAGGGAGGGAGGGAGGAAGGGAGGAGGAGGAGGAGAGAGAGAGACCTTGGGAAATGCATAATGAAGTCAATTTCTAGCAAAGAATAATAGACTCAGACAACCAACACCTAGGAGGCACTTTGGAGATCATTAGGACAACTCACTAAGCTGTTTCCATCCAAGCTGCTGTGATACCTCAGTAAAACACCCCACTCTATCCCCTACAGACAAAGAGAAGATTCGTAAGTGTAGATAAGAACTTAGACCCCTTTTCCCCAGGTGGCTGTATCTGCTACAGGGACTTTGGAAAACACAGTCAGGATATTCGACCAAAAGACTAAAAAGGGAGGTAGGTTAAAATAAATTATATGGTCTGTGCCTTTAAGAACTAGTCTCACAAAGAAAGCACTCCTTCCAACCTCCCTGCTGTGAGTGAGAGATTTGGAAGAGCCTCCTTGGAGGCTTGTAAACTTAGAAAACACCTTACTTTTGTATTCTGTACCTAAAGTCTCCAGTGGCAGCTTTGGGGATGTGATCTAGGCACAACAAGACCCTCACTCTATTGTCTCAAAAAGGGGGGCTTAGACAAAGATATCTCAATATAGATAGACCCAGGCCAGTTTCAAGTCCCCAGAAATGATGGCACCAGCCCCAGGAACAAAAGAACAGAGTCAGGATGTCTGATGGTAACCAATTAACCATGAGATGCCCCTCTCCAGAGATAACATGACCAGGCCCCAGAGAGGAGTTGTAAAACTCCTGACAGGGCAAACAGATAAGCTAGAATAAGATAAAGTCCAGGCCCGGGAAAAACTGGACCAATCAAGGATGGACCCGTACTAACGCCCTCCCCTCTAAGAAATTTTATGGGTTTTGCCTATAAAAACTAACTTCCCCAAGAAAGAGTAACTATTCTCTGCCTCACTTGAGATGGCTTGAGTTGAGTTCCCTGTCATGACTTGTAACAGATAAATGCTTTTGCATTCTGGTATGCTCGTCCTTGGTGGTCTCTCTGGGGGTTACGATCTGGGCACAACACTGCCATCTTGGGTCCTCTGTGGTGCATCCTGGAGAATTACTGTGGTAGGGATTCTGGAACTGTTTGAACAGAAAAGAAATAGAGCCATGGTGATCAGTGACATGTCCCATGGGCTTGAGAACAGGCCTGGCACACAGACCAGTGCTTGCCATTCCTAGAGGCCAGTGCTCTCATTGGGAGACGAGGAAGTCCAGGCCGCAAGAACTGGACCTCACCAAGCTCTGCCCCACTGAAGGCAAAATGAGAATTAGAATCTTATTTTATGCTCCATACCAGCGAGTACTCTGTCTACTGTATCATGTCGTCTCTGGGCACGGGTGGGGAGCCATAATCAATTCTCAGTGTGTCCAATGGGGATAAACATCTGAGATAGAAACTGAATATTGATTCTGATCTCTACACTTGTACACCCACATGCTGCTGACCTTCACCTGCACTTATTTATTGAACAAACGAGCCTTTGAGCCAGTTTACTGAACCTCACTAACCTGGCTAATCTCCATGTTGTTTCAGGGTGATTGCCCCCATTGCTTGAGCACCTACTGCATACCTAGAGCTTTAGATGTAGTACTGTATTAAAAACCTCCCCCAAACCCTAGAAGGAACTGAGTACCCATGCCTTTGTGAACAGCAAAAAGGAGTCCAAGAGTATTACCCAACAAGACACAGCTCATGAATGGCTAGCTCCAGGAATGACCCCAACTCCAAACACTTTCTTGGATATTTTTATTTGGGAGATGCCATTGGGTAAGTCAGCAATGGTAAAAACTCTATGCTCCTTGCCTCAGTACTGGACATGAGCTGCCCCTCAGATCCCAGGGATGACACTCCTCTATCCCTTCATTCCTCCCAAGGCAGACATTAGTACATGCTCACTTCCCAGGTTCCCACCTTTGCAAGAGGAAGCTTCTTCCCTCAAACTCCACTGAATGTCATCCTTACATGAATACTCAAGTTCAAGTGCAAAGTTCTGATCAGGACACTGTTAGCCCTGGGTTCCTCCTCCTGTGAAGAGCAGGCAGAAGCAACTCTGTTACTTCGCTCTGGTGGCCACAATGGAATATACCACACATGGGCTGGACCCCTGGAATCACTGCCACCCCAGCACAGCGGGGGTGGGGGTGGGGGGGGGTGGGTTAAAGAACACTTCTTTGCTTCCTGGTATCATCAGACACCTCGGCAGGGTCACCTTGCATTTTTCCTGCCTTGGTCCTAGAATCCACCATTTCTCCAAGAAGCTCCAGTTTCTGTATTGCAGATAGTAAAAACAAGGTTTCTGTGTGACGCATGCTCCTTGCTGCTATGTACCACCGCTTCTAGAATTTCAGCAGACTGTGCAGGGAGCATGCGTGGATGCAAACCTGCGCACATGCATCTATGAGCACTTGCACATGTGCTATCTAGAAAGGTATTAAGCTAAACATCAGTTCACACTTAAATCTCCAGCTCTCTCTCAGCCATGGGTTATTTGAATTTTGTTTACATTGTGTGAGTGAGTGTGTGTGTGTGTGTGTGTGTGTGTGTGTGTGTTTGTGCCTGTGACTGTGTGTGTATGCCTTCATGCACTACAGCACACCTGTGGAGGTCAGAGGACAACTTGTGGGAGTTAGTTCTCTTTTAACACCATATATGGGTCCCAGGGAACAAGCTCAAGTTGCAGGCTTGTCAGCAAGTATCTTTAACTGCCGAGGTCCCCCAGATCACTTTAGAGTCACCTTGATTTCCAGTCACCTCCCACCCAACTCGGGCTTCCACCAGCTTCATTCATTTACTCCATTTTGTGTGTATATGTACAGAAGTGTCTGAACCGTCAACCTGCACCCCGGGGGGGGGGGGAATGTACACAGTGGAATCCAGCACTGTGTACAAGTCCTTTGCCTTGGACCTTTTCCCCTAAAGAGATCAGTCCTCTTCCCTCCTCCTCTCAGTGAAGTGACTTCACACTCTTGTAACACAGGTGGTCTTGTCCTGTGTTTCTTTGCACTCTTGAGATTCCACAGTTGCTAAAGAATGTTTTCAAAAGTCATACATTGTAAAGTTCATATTTGGTTCTATAAATTAGTTCAATGGGTTTTGATAGCGTCTACTGATTGCTACACATCTTACAAAATGTCTTCTCACCCCGTGCTCTATTTCTTCATCAGTCTCTCTCCCCCATACCACCTGTCACTACTGATCTTCCTGCTGCTCCAGGCTCTTCCTTCCCTGAAGGTCTGATGGTTGGAACCCCACAGCCTGGAGACTCTCGGTTGAGTTTCTTTATCACTGCAGTATAGGTGTCAGGCCACTGCATTCTTCTATTATTTCACAGGTCAGTTTCCTCTCATTGCTTTGTCGCTTCATTGCTCAGCAATCTTTGTTGTTTGAATGCTTATCCATCTTTTGAGGGACATGGTGGCTGTTTCCAATTTTTAATGACTTTGAAGAAAACCAATAGGCCTTTGGGTACAGTGTGTGTGTGTGTGTGTGTGTGTGTGTGTGTGTGTGTGTGTGTGTGCGCGCGCGCAGAATATTTTCAGATTGATTTGGAAATATCTAAGATGGTGGTTTTTGGGTGTGGTAAGACTACATCTCAATTGGTAAGAAGCCTATGGGTTATTGTTTTAATTTCTTAGTAGTCCTTTGAAGTCCAATTCTTGGTGAAATTTGGTTTTCACCCTTTTATTGCTCATATTTTTGGTGTTTTATAGGAATTTTTTGACCTAAGCTGAGGTCATGTAAGTTTCTCCTATGGTTTATTTTAGAACTTTGATAGTTTTAGTTCTTGTGGGTATATAGATTCATTGTGAGTTAATTTTGAGTAGGATATAAGGTAGGATTTAAGCTCTTTTTCCCTCCCTGCCTCCTTGTCTTTCTCTCTTCCTTCCTTTCTTTTTCTTTCTCTTTATTCCTCACTTCCTCTTCCTCCCTTTCCCTCTCTCCCAATCCTCTTTTCCTTTTCATTTGAGTATCAAACATTCCCAGACCAGCTTGTTGAAAAGATAATTCATTCTCAATGGAATTTCCTTGGCACATTTTCTTTTTGAAAATTGAGTTTTAATGTATGAGCTTCTGTCTTAAAGATTTTATTTTAAGTGTGTCTGTGAGTGTGCGTGCATGCATGTGCGTGTGTGTGTAAGTGAGTGCAGGTATCCTCAGAAGCCAGAGGCTTGGAATCCCCTGGAGCAAGAGTTACAGGTGGTTGGGAACCACTTTATGTGGGTGCTGGGAATTGAATTCGGGTCCTCTGCAAGGGCAGCACACACTCTTAACCATTGAGCCATCTCTCCAGCCCCAGAGTTCATTTCTTATACACGTAATGCTGTGTACTTATGTTATATTTTTATCACCTGGACACAGAGTGATAAAATCCAGAGTTACCTGGGAAGAGAGAACATTAGCTGAGGAAATGCTTCCATTAGATTGACCTGTAGGCAGTTTGTGGGCAGTTCTGTAATGACGAATGTGGGAGCTTCTAACCCACACTGAGAGGTGGTGCACCTGCAGGTGGTCCTGGATTGTATAAGAAAGCAAGCTGGGCAATCCATGATGAGCAAGCCAGTGAGCCTTGATCCTCTGTGGCCTCTTGTTGTGGAATATTAGTTAAAGATGTGTTATATTCTTTTATGTTGTGGAATAGTTATTTAATGTTGCAAAGTAGTGTTGCATTCTTTTATGTTGCATTTGTTTGACTCTGTGAAGCTGTGTTACTTTGCCTGCTGAAAACACCTGATAGTCTAATAAAGAGCTGAATGGCAAATAGCTAGGCGGGAGAGGGATAGGCTAGGTTGCCAGGCAGAAAGAATAAATAGAAAAAGTGAGAAAAGGAGAAGAGGAGAATGTCAAGGGCCAGCCACCCTGCAACACAGCCAGACACAGAATAAGAAGAAAAGATAAGATACAGAAATAGAGAAAGGCAAAAGGTAGATGGGATAATTTAAGAAAAGCTGGCTAGAAACAAGCCAAGCTAAGGTTGGTCATTCATAAGTAAGAATAAGTCTCCATGTATTTATTTTGGAGCTGTGTGGTGGGCCCCTAAAGAGTAAAAAACAACTACAGCCTCTGCTTCAGTTCCTGCTTCCAGGTTACTGCCCCAAGTTCCTGCCTTGGCTCCCTTCAATGATGGGCTGTAATCAGGATATGCAAGGCAAATAAAATCTTTCCTCCTCAAATTGCCTTTGATCGATGTTTTATAGTAGCAATAAAAAGCAAATTAGGACAGAAATTGGGGTATTGATGTGACATTTTTGACCATGTTTTGGAGACTATTATGGAAGGATCCTGGAAATTTGTCCTGGAAAAGCTATTGACTGTATAGAGATCAAAGAGGTGTTGTGGGATCTAGGAAGAAGATGCTGAGAGAAATGCATATGATGGCTTGTGAAGTTTCAGAGGGAAACAAAGTATCAGGGTCATTCATGTGATTTTTTTTTATTAAGACACTGGAAATGAAACCTTTGTGATGGTTGGTCAGTTTTTTTTTTTGTTTGTTTGGTTTTTGGTCTACTTCACATAGCAATGGTTATTTGTGAAGAGGGATCCTCAGTTGAGGAAATGTCTCCATCAGATTGTGACAAACAATAGGACAACTGGAAGCTAGGGATGAGAAATCAGCTGTGATTAAGAAGAGACCAGCAGTATTGAGGTGAAATCTTGTGAAGTATTCCTCAGGGCAGCACAGAGGGGCTGTGGGCTAGATAAGGTCAAGGCTGCATCTTATTCTGGCAGCTGAGCTTGGTCATGTGTAAGAGTCTCTCACATATTGCTGGTTTTGATAGTATGAGAGCTTCAGGACTGAGGTGTTGATGGGGAGCATAAGAAGCTCAACACAATGAGAGACTAGGAGAGGCCATTGGTGAAAGTGCAGTCTCATTAGCAGTGGAGACTCCAGGATTTTAGGGGTCACGGAGAGAGGCCGAGGCTTGGTGCCAAGTGACAGGGCCAGAGTCCCCCAGCAGGCTATTGGTGAAGGTGTATCCTGCAAAGACCCCAACATTTTGGAAATGATGTCAGGACTGTAGGAAGACTACTAAGGACAGCAGAAGCTGCGGAATGGAGCCAACCTGAGCCTGTGAGATGACTTATTCTTGTTGTGAATGGCAAAGCCAGAGTTGTTAAGCTCTTTGGGACCTAGAAGACTTTGAGTGATTCCTATACATGGGACACTGAGCAACAGGATTTAATTTTCCATTCTGGCATTTGGTTTTGATTGTTTTTAGAGTGTGACTATGCTTCAAGTCTTCCCTTTTGGAATAAGAAGTATATAAATATTTTTTAAATTTTATTTTACAGAGGCACACAATTAAGAGACTTTGGATTTTTATGGAGACCTTGGATATTTTAAAAAGACTGAATCTTTAAAGACTATTAATCTTTTGGAAGTTTTAATGTGTTTTATATTGTAGTATTGAGAATAAGATGAGATCTTTGGATAAACAAGAAAGGAAAAATCATGGTTTAATAGTGATGTGTTACTTGACAAATGTTAAGTTAACAAGGGGTCAATTGTGTTGGTTAGACTTGTGTCTACTTGACACAAGCTAGAGTCATCTGGGAAGAGGGAATATCCATTAAGAAAATGCCTCTAACAGATTAGCATGAAGGCAAGTCAGTGGGGGCATTTTATTGATTAATGATTGATGTGGTGGTGTTTGGTGGTTTAAGAAAGCAGGCTGAACAAGCCATGGGAGCCCTGGTGGGTTTTTTTTAATATATAAAACTCATACTTTATAGAAATCCCATATCCTGGAATCCTTTTTATTCCAAGTCAAACTGCTAAGACTGGTTATCCTCACTGGAATACAGAAGCATAATAATATCTAAAAGCAGTAGTGAGTTAGTGAGAAGGAACAGTGGTTTTCTATCTATCTATCTATCTATCTATCTATCTATCTATCTATCTATCTATCTATCATCTACCTATCCATCCATCCATCCTTCATCTATATCATCAGTTATCTATCAATTTCTTTCCTCTATGCATCTACCCATGACCTATTAATTATCTCTGGAGCATCTATATCAATACTACCTACCCATCTATCACCTGTACCTATGTATCCATTTAGCAGCTATCAATCTCTCTGTTTAAATATGAAGGCAGATTATGTTTAAGAACCTATTTGTATCCAGTTACCAAAAACTTGGTGACGGGGAAGGTCTGTGACTAGAGATTCTGAAGTGAAGACAGGTGCAGCAGTGTTTGGGTGAGAGAGATAAAAGGCAGATATGGAGTGGTCTCATTCTGGGCATGACAGGATCCTGATGTCACAGGAAGGTAGGTAGGGGTGGATGTCAGTAGTTAATGGTTAAAGAAGTGAGGTCATCAGCTGGGGATGATCAGAGAAGAAGGGTGGGGCTGAGAGTGACTTAGAGAGGAAGGTGTGGGGAGGAGGTGAGATGAGTGTGGACAGTGGGATCATGAAAGGCCTGTAGGAGCAGAGTCATCACCCTGAGCCCAAAGGTGGCTCAGAGGTGACAGTCCTGAGTAAAGAGAGGTAATCAGTGTGCACAGTCTTTGGCCACTTCCCAAAGCTGAGACTCGAGCATGGAGCTAGATGATTTTGGCCAGGGATAAGAGCAAAAAAGCTGGGATGGAACTGATCACGGACATTAACCAAGCAAGGAGGACCTGATGGAAGATGGGGAAGTGAAACCAGAAAACTCTAGGGGTTGTGCATCCTGGTGGGGCTGAAGTGTTGTTGGAGTTGCATACAAATGGAATGAGCTGGAATGAAAGAAGGCAACTGTATGCTAAGCAGGCAGCAATATGCTAGGCAGGACACAACTACTGAGTTTCCGTCCAGCTGGAGCATGAAGTATGTGAGACTTTGGAGGAGGGGCAGCAGCTGTGGGTGACTGAAGGAACTTTTGAAGTCACTACAAGTTCCTATCAACTTGAGCTGCTCATTCACTGTTGCTTATTGGCATCAGTTGACAGCAAAGCTACCTCATTTCTCTCTCTCACAGTAAGGCAAACTGCCAGCCCTGGGATGCTCACCCATTCCTCTCAAAACTCCATCTGACACAACTGCTAGTAAGAACAGGAATCCTGTTTGTAGATCAAGACAATATGTTACAGTGTTAACCCATGCCTATGCATCCATGATGGCTGCAGAAGGGTGTCATGTCCTATGCCTGTGGAATGGGTTCTTGAATTTGGAGACACTCCTCCATTTTTATCTTTCAATTCTATGACTGCACTTTATACACAGTTGGTGCTTAATGGATGCTGACTCTAGTGACTTGTGTGAAGACATCTTCCTCATGGAGGATGGTTCCCTCTTGGAAAGAGTGTACAGGAGCAGAGCTGACTGCTGCATGAAGATGGCCTTCAAAATAACTTAAATTCCAGTAACTCCTTTCATCAAAGAGACCCAGAGACATCCCCTGCATGCTTTCCTTCTCACCCATGTGCCAAAGAAGTAGAGGCTTAGCTGACACCCTTGTGAGCCACTGGGCCATCTAGATTCCAGCAAGCAGCAATGAAAGGATGAGCTTAACCTTTCTGTTTCATAAGTATGCTCCCAGGTTGTTCTTAGCAGAGTCTCCAAGTCCCTCCCTGCCTGCTCATCCAACAACACCACTTACAACATTCTCATTTGCTGTTTTATTGAACCAATCTTCAAAGGAATAGAACTCTACTACAACCCAGATAGTGAGGGTCTTAAATAAGAATTCAGGGCCTCCAGCCCCACCCTCCCCTTGGTGCCTTCCTCTGTGGTTCTTAAAGGACATGAGGTCTGGAGCTCTCCCTCACAGATGCTCAGCCTATGTGTCTGTCTTCCTCTTTGCATAAGGCCCCCTTGAGGAGCCGATTTCACTCCACAGATTATCAAACCACACATTCATGAGCAAAGGAAGGTCAGATTCACTGCCCCCCCCCACCTTCCTGTGAGCATCATAGGCCATCCACTGTCCTAAGCTTTGGACAGTTTTCTATTTTCCAGGATTCACCACTTTCCCCATAAAGAGAAGGCTGTGGCCAGCCTCCTCCAGAATTAATAGTAGGAAGGGCCTGTTGAAGTGGAGGGAAGGGAGGAGTGGCCTGGGGAGGGACTGGAAGCTGGAAATGTCTTCCTCTTCTGCTCCATCCTCAACCACGGTCAGCTCCACCCTGTGCATTGCCTTTGGAGACAAAGGTTCACAGTGTTAAGGGAGCAAGAGCTCTGTTAACCCCTCCCTCAGCAAGTGTCACACCAACTCTTCATCTGTGTTGGCCTACGATGCCCAGAATCTAGGTCTAGCACTGTCCTGCTAGAGGTAAGTGTATGATGTTGCAGAGGTTATGATCTTTGACTCTTTATTTTTTTGAAAAGGTTTGGCATAATATAAAAAAGGCTATCAGATCCCTCCTGGTTCTCACTTATGTTTTGATTGGCATGGTACTACTTTTAGTCTTTCTCCTTTTTAAGTATCTTACAGCACATCGGGCAACAATAGGATACCACTAAGGCAACTCTTCAGGTGTTAATGGCTCTTAGACATCCAACTCATAGTCCTCCACAGGAGGCTATATATGCCTAGCTTTCTGAAATTCAAAAGGCTACTGCCTGATCCTCCTGACCTGGGGTGACTCCACAGGGATGGACACTCTTTGAGAGCTGATGGTCAATGACAGGTACGAGCTTGTTTGGCAAGCCAACATAAGAGAGGCACAGTCCAGTTGCTGAGCCTGAGGTGGGGTCAACAAGGCTAGAGCAAAGAACTCTGACTCCCACTGAGTGCCCAGATAATAAAATAAAATGGTGGACACATAGTAGGACAAGCCCATAGGGTCAAGGAAATTGGCTCAAACCAGTTAGGGTCAAGGAAATTGGCTCAAACCAGTTGCCAAGGCATGCACAAAATGTACTTCCTTATGAGCCAACCTGGAGTCGGCCTGAGGGCTTAGCAACAGGTGCTGTCAGAGGTCCTGATCATGCCTAGCTAATGAGGGGTGACTACCACGCAATGTCACCAGGTCAGGACACAGCCTGGGTGCTGGGAGGAGGGTATATAAGACCTTCCCTGTATTAAATAAACAAGTCTGCTGTTTGTCTTCCATCTGACTCCCAGTGTCTGTGTCATTGACACTGCATCTTCTCACTCCTTCCCCTGAGGGAGTCGTTAGGACCCAGCAACAATGGAGACTCATTCTGGATCTCTGAGAGTTCTGAAACACTGTGGTCTGTTCTCCACTCAGTCTGAACCACCCCCCACCTCTGGCTTTACACTGTGGCTGTTTTTCTCCCTCTGTTCCTGGCCAAGAGGCAGCCTGGCTTTCTGGCAAACAGTGTGCTTTTAGCCTCAACCATTTGTACTTCTGCAATGCTCCTGTGTCTGTACCATATTCACTGCCATGCCTCCCAGAAGGATAGCTTTCTTGTTACTTGGCCCATCTCAAGTCACTGAGTCCTGGAATTTCCACCCCAGAAATGAATCTTTTCCAGATTCTCTTTCCATTCCTACCCTTTTCTTTGAAGCCTGCCTCTGCTGTCACTCACTGGCTTATTTCTCGGGTAGTCTGCAGCATTCTCTTTCTACTGGTTCAGATTCCATTCAGTTATTTTTGCCAAAGCCCCCAATGGCCCTCAAACCCCATGTGACCTGAAGGCTAGGCGATTTAGCCAGTGGGTCCAGCATCTGTTCTTTGGGCTTCCCCTGTAACTTTGCCAGCCAGTAACTTAGCTTCCCCCCACTGCTCTGTTCCAGGAAAGCCCCCTTGTGTGGCTTGACTCCACCCTGCCCCCTGCCAACCAGATTCTGCTGCAACCTAACTTGCTAACCTCTGCAGTGTGGTGGTGGTGGGGATGATGCAGGGTAGACACAAGCCATTTTTGCAATGACACCACACTCTTGTAATCACAGGGTGCCCTCATGTCACCTGGGGGTATGAGGGCCCCCTGATGCACAGACACACCCAGCATTGGAGCACCCAAGCTCCTGGCTGTCTCCACAGCAGGGAATGAGCTTGAGAACCCACCATTTTATTTGCCCAGACCAGCCATCTCTGAGGGACAGCCAGGTCCAAGACACAGTGAGTTGTTATTCGCCATTTCGTCCTGTCCTGTGGGTGCTCATTGTCTTTCCCTGGATGAGTTAGGGAAGGGGAACCATATGAACCTTAATGGCATAAAGATCCTGGCCACAGAGTGTTAACCTACCGTGGTGACCTTCAGGGGTGCCTTTGACAGGGTGATTCCTGAGAGATCCATGTGTTCATAGAACAGATTAAGGCCACTGGTAGCATACTTGAAATGCTCCAGACGAAGAGCAACAGGAATGGAGAATTTGGGGAAATACAGCTGCCTCCTGCTGCTCAGGGAGATGAAGGAAGAAAACAGTTGAAATCATGTTGCCTAATCATCCACCCCAGTCTGCCAACTCCATGAACAAGCAAGAGCAGCTCTGTGCTGCATGTCTGCAACAGGCAGGGTGCACCAGGGACTCCTCAAGGCCATTTCCTTCCATCCTCTTGTCAATGCTGGGAGGTGGTCAGAGGGCTTGCTCAGAAGATGAGATGGGGGATCAAAGAGGCTATGAGTTTGTCCAAAGCTGAAGCATGGCACAGCTTAAAGCAAGCGTTGGAGGAATGAAGCTTGTTAACCACACCGACCTATCTTCTTCGAATGAAGGAAATGACTGTCACCTGGTCACCTGGAAGGCTGGAGTAGATGCTATTTAACGACCTGGTGGTCTTTGTGCTATTCTATGGGCCAGGCTTCCTGAATCCCCTCAAATCCTGCACCCTAATTCTGAGCTTTATCTCTTAGTAAAAAGAACCCATCCTCATGAAAGAGGTCCCATGTACTTTGCTCCTCGACCAATAGAATCTGTCCTTATGCTCATTACAAATTCTTCCTCCTTAGGTCCTTGCCCTGAGCTCTGTTTACCAGCCAATAGAATTCATTCTTGAAAGGTCACAAGTGCTTTGCTACTTTGCTGTGGAGTTTCTACATATTTTTGTCTAAAGCTTTGTTGTGATAATTGTCACATGGAAATCTTTCTCTGAAGTTTTACTGTATAAGAAAAATAAATCATGAGGTCAAACTCTAGAAGTTTTCATCCAGTGCCTGCTGACCTGAGTTTCATTCTTCATCTCCTGGTTCTCCCTGCTAGTTGTGGGGCTTGCAGGAGGTTGGGACACAAAGCCACACTTTGTTTCTAAAAGCTGAGGGTCCTTTAGCTATAGTATTACTTTTCAGAGAAGCTGTAACTGCCCTGATCCAGTTGAAAAAAAAAAAAAAGATTCTGTCTGTCTGTGCTTCAACTTAGCATAACTTCCTTTCCTCTTTCTATCTGCCCAGTCTTGGACTTCAAAGGTCCTAGGGCAGACTAAGTGCCACGTTTCCTTGTTTGTGTCTGAAAGGGACACCAGATGATCTTATATGTTCACACATTGGATCATGAGACCAAAAGAGTCTCACTCCTGGTCATGGAGAATGCCCATCAGGGGCTGGGGGAGAAGAAATGGGAGGTGCTGCTTGACTCAAGTGGGATGGATATTTTTGAATTTCCATCATGCAGCCCTGGACTTGGAGGTGTGCACACTGCACAGTGCAATCACTGTGTACTTGCAATTGCTAAGTAGAGGCTTTCCCAAGTGTTCCAGCCCCACATGCAAAATAGGTCCCATGTGGGGCAATGACTGGGCTGAGTATGGTCAGTGTTTCACTATGCCCATGCACATTATATTGCCCACCTTAATTACACACAGTATTTTCTTGTTGCTTATGTTAGGGAGGATAAAGTAAGAAATAAACATTTTTTTTTAAAAAAAAATCAAGCACTCAAAAGGACATTTGATGCCCAGCAGTCATATTGGAGGCAGTGAGGGACAGACCCAGAGATGACCATGTGTCAAAAGCAAATCTTCCTGGCTTCATCTCTGAAGTGCTTGAAACACAAGGACAGGAGTCTATCTCCCTCCACTTGGACTCCCAGGCATTGGCCCAATGGAGCTTCATGATAGCTGCAGATGCCTTCATGGATGGACAAAGCATGGATGAGCTGTGAGTCTCCCAGTTGCTTCCACAGGAGTGGCATTGAGGTGGGAGAAGTCTGGTCAGGGTGAATGCAACCTTAAGCTCCATGCAGCTAGCTCTTTCACTGTCCTGCCAGGAAGGTGTTGAATGCAATGAAGTCTCAGGCCTAAGGGCAGCTTGACCAACTCTAACCATCAGGGGACATATAGCAGCAACTAGGGACAATTTAGTTGTTATAGCTAGGGACAGAGACATTTCTGACATCTGGTAGAAACTGTGGCTATGGGTACTTCTAAGCATTTTTTGATGCTCAGGAGTCTAGCCCACAGAAGATAGAACAGCTGTGTGGACAGGGCTTGGCAGACAAGACATAGGTGATTTGCACGGTGGGGAGCTGGGGGATTCATCTGGAAGCAGCAAGACTTGCCTGGTCCAGGACTTCTCAGTCTTTCAAACGCACGCAATCCCCTGGAACCCACAGCATTTGGGGCTGTACCTGAGAGCTCAAACATCCAGAAGCAAGAGATGCTGGTCACAGGCTAGATTTTTGTATAGTTAAAGCATGACTTTATAGCAGTGGTTCTCAACCTGTGTGTCAGGACCCTTCAGGGGATAGAATGACCCTTTCACAGGGGTTGCCTAAGACCACCGCAAAACACAGATATTTACATTACAACCTGTAACAGCAGCAAAATTACAGTTATGAAATAACAAGGAAAGTAATTTTATGGGTTGGGGGTCATCACATCATGAGGAACTGTATTAAAGCATTGCAGCATTAGGAAGGTTGAGAACCACTGTTTTAAAGCATTCAGTTATTCCTGTTTTCTTCCCACTCTTTTTTTATTGTAGAGACATGAGCAAAATGATGTTAGAACAGGGCAGAGATGGGTGAGTGCCTGGAAAGTCAGCACTTTCCTTCTGGACGAGGCAGCCAGTAGAGAGACTAGCTTCTAGTTCCCAGTGGGGTCACTAACAGGTCATCCATTCATAAGTGACACAGCAGGAAGCATCCAAACAAGGGTTCCCCAGCATTGTGGTCTGCTCACAGCCTTCTTAGTGACACACTGTTACTTCCACTCTTTTTACATGTGTGCAGGTGCACATGCGCATGCACACATGTGTGGAGGTCAAAGGGGGACACAGCAGCGTTGTTCCTCGGGATCTTTCCACCCCTCCCCCCTTTTTGAGACAGGTCTCTCATCAGCCTGAAGCTCACTGTGTGGGTTAGTTTTTGTTTTGTGTTTTGTTTGGTTTTTGTCAGCTGGACATAACAAATGGTCATCTGGGAGGAGGAACCTCAACAGAGGTTGAGAAAATGACTCCATCAGATTGGCCTGGTACTAGGATTGCAAGCTCTTTTGCACATGGGTTTTGGGGGTTCAACTCTGGTTCTAATACTTACCACTTGAATCACCTTCCCACCTCCCCTCTTCACTTATAACTCCACAGGGCTTCAAAACACTGTTGTGAACTGTAAATCTCTCACAGAAAGAGGCAGTGGGCTGATACCATCGTGATGGTGGTAATGGTGGTGATGATGATGGTGATGATGGTGATGGTGGTGGTGATGGTGGTGATGATGGTGATGGTGGTGATGATGATGGTGGTGATGGTGGTAATGATGGTGATGATGATGGTGGTGATGATGGTAGTGATGGTAGTGATGATGGTGACAATGATAATGGTGGTGACAGTGATGAGTGATGGTGGTTATTTTGTTTTGTGTATTTTTTCCATCTTTGGAAGGTGTGAATGGCTGAATCCTGTTTGATAATAAGTGTGTGACCAAGTCCCAGATCCTATTTCATGCCCCAAAGACCTCTCACCCAGAGCCAAAGTGGCCATGGAAAAGGTCTTGTAGCACTGGAGAAGGGTGGGAATAGTTGAGTTCTCACCTCAGTGGTAAGGGTTGAATCCATGTGTCAAAGTTCTCCTCCAGCAGTGCCTTTTCACACTCCTCAAATTTTCCCTCATTTGGAAGAATGAAGACACCCGAGACGTTGCAGGTGCAGGGCAGCTGGAGGACATAGCTGTGCAGGTGGGGGAAATACTGTAACTGGAACCAGCCTACCCACTGCATCATGGGTACCATGACCTGGGTCCCCTTATCTGTTGAGAAGGTCCTCATTTCTGTGAGCTTTGGGTTAAAGCGATATTTCCATTTCCCTGCCAAGAGAGTCCACAGGAATCAGAGGAGCCAGCAATATTTGAGGCACATCACACTTTGTCCATCAGAGAGGTGCTAAGGCTGTACATGCCAGGAACATCCCTTGTGATAAGCCATGCAGGCACATGTGAGAGATCCTTGTTCATACTGATCTTATGAAGTAAGGGAATATAAACAACATGATTGATAAGAAAGCCAATTAGCTGGAAGGGGATATTGACTAAGGAGAGAAATAAAAGAGATAGTTACATATTCATGTCACCCCCTAGAAGGTGATGCCGATTAAAGACTTAGCAGTGCATGGGACAAGACATAGAACAGCCAGGGGAGGAACATTCTCAAGAGAAAAAATTGACACATGAAACAGCCCAGTGGTGAGAATGCCTTGTTTTAGGGACATAGGGAAGATGTGTAGCTAGAATGGAAAGGGAAGAGACTGAGAGTAAGAGGTGAGGCCAGAGAGGGCAGGCGTCAACCAGTACCTAGGTTAACTGTGGAAGTAATAGGTCTCTTAAGGATACCTGTGAACATCAGTGAGGCACTATAAGCAAAAACCTGTATACATCTGTTTCAATATCATAGTGAAACTCTACCAAGTCAGAGAGTATCCTTTTCCCTGGTATCTGCAGAAGCAACTAGAACGCAGTCCTGTGGTCTTAGAGCCAAGAAGTTATACAGCTCAGTCTCCTGTGAGCTGTGTTTCTGGCTTCTTTCCCTACAACTGAGGTTCTGGTCAGGACTTGGGTGGTCAGTTCTTCAGCGCTAGGCTGAGCCCAACAGTGCTATGGATACACTGAACTTTGGAGCTCCAGCTGGGGCCAGAGACACTGGGGAGGACTAGGAAGCAGACTTTCTTGCCTTTAATCCTGACCGGATAAAAGGTGGCAAGGGTGAGCGTTTTACAGAAGAACCCACCCTTCCATACAAAGCAGCCCACAGTCTCGGGAAAAGTAATCAGAAAGTCATGAGAGTTACTGAGAGAAATGAGGAGTGACCTCAGAAACAAGTTGTTCCCTTTAGCAGCTCAAAACTGTCCACTTTCTGGGGTTCTAAGTGCCCAACCCAAGCCTGCACCTCTCCAAGTGCCAGCCCCATACCTGCCAGCTGCCTGGCCACTGCCATCCAAAATCTTAAGAAGCAGCTCAAACTCCATGTACCAAACAGGGCTTGTTTTTCTCCACAGCCACCCCCTTAGAGTAGTGATGGGAAGGGTCCCCAGATAAAAGACAGGATGCCCAGTGACATCTGAATGTCTGAGGGACAACAATTTTTAAATCTATGTGACATCTTATGGTCCTTCGCTTTCTTCCTAAAGCTGACAATCTCTCCTGGGGAGCTTGTCAGTGAAGACTTTCTGAAGCCTGAGCCGGAGCCCTGAAGAAGGAAGAGAGGAGGAAGGAGCAAAGCCATTCACATGACAGAGGTGACATCAGCCAGACTAACAGTGGCAGCGGTCATGTAGCTCAGGAAGGGCTGATATTTCAAGCAGCCTGTGGTGCTTTGGGAGAAAGGAAGGGTAGGGAGGGCAACAGAGATGGGGTGGGAGAGAGGGCCCTGGGAAGTCAAGTTGAAGACAGAGTCATTAAGAAGCAATTGCTGCTGGGTACAGGGACACACACTTGGAGTCCCAGGACATGGGGGGCCGAGGCAGTAGCATTACAAGTCCCTCCCCACAAAGAGAAATAAAGAGGAAAAATGCAGGCACAATCATAATAAGTTTGGTAAGAGTTCATGTAACTTGGTAAACTAAACAAGACTAGTGGCCGTGGTTGGGGCAGTGGTCAGATTTAGCATGTGATGTGGGGAGAAAAGAGACCCGTGGATGAGGGAACATCAAGGTCCTGGCTTGGGCTGGAACCAGAGCAATTTATTGAGCCTTGAAGAAAAGGATTGGGAGAAAGGGACTTCCTGGGTGAAGGAAATGCTTCTGTTTGCAACATGCCAAGCCCAGGCTGCTCCATTCGGAAGAAGGTAATCAGGTGGTTGGCCGGCACAGGGAATGGACATGGAGTTGGGAGCCTTCCTACACAGGAAGGTTGTAGGCAGCTTACATGGCCCAGCTCCCTGGAGGGAAGGCCCTAGGGCAGAAAAAGAGAACAGGGAAGGAACTCCATGGTGTGTCAGCATTGTGATGAGTTCACAGGACAGGGAAATGCACCACGGTTGGGCAGAGGAGCAGAAAGGCCATGCTGAACTACAAGTGGCCTGTGGGATGGCCAGCAGAAGAGCCACTGGCAGCCAGCCAGGCAGGTGTGGAAGGCCAAGGTACCCTTCTGTGTGGTGGATTCAAGGCAGCTGGATGAAACAGTTTGAGGGAAGATATATAACCCCCGCCCGCCCCCCAGAGCTAAGACAGAGCTAAGACTTGTGTGAAGTAGAATGGAAGGCACTTTGGCATTGCGCCAGGGCTGGCTTCCAGAGGTGTGGGCTCGGCAGTCACACAGGGCCCTCTCGGTGGCTTAGTGTCTGCCATCACCACTGGGATGTGATTTTAGAGCAGAGGGCCTTCCTTGCATTTGTCACTGAGTCCTAGCAGGAATGTAGCAGGTCCTGGATTGAGATGCCTTGTCCTGAAACTGAGCTGTAGCAAGGAGGAGGGAGTGGGGCCTATATCTATAAAAGGAGCTTCGGGTTCCAGAAGAGAGAGGTAAAGGATGGAAGAAAGGAGCAGGATAAGAAGAAGGAAGTATAGGAGATGCCCAAACAAGTAGTCCAAGAAAAGGAGAGGCAGTATTTGTCTGGGGCAAAAATGGCTAACTTTCCAATAACTAGAATAGATCTAAATTGTTCTCACCTCCTGGACCCTAAGTGAAGTATTCCTCAAGACCTTCCTAAGGACTCAAAGGCCTAGATGATACTGAGGAGATTTGAGAGATAGAAATAGAGATAGATAGATAGATACATAGATAGATAGATGATAGATAGATAGATAGATAGATAGATAGATAGATAGATAGATAGGAAAGGATTAGGGAGAGGACTCAAGAGGCAGGTATCCAGAGGTGGGCAAGAGTAGGAAGCTGCCCCAAGCCAAAGGAGCAGAGAACATCTGGGAAGATCTAGAGGAATGGAGGACATCTTGAGTCAACATGGGCCTGCTAAGGCTTCATCCGAGGCTCACTGGCCTTTAAAGAAATTGTTATTGGCCAGAAACAAGTTAGGTAGTAGCTTTAGATCCCTCGGCAGCCTCTTAACTTCCAGTGGGTCCCATGGGTCCCGAGTTAAGCTGCTTGTGGGCTAACTCGTAGTCCCCTAAGGAGACGAGGATGACATCACTGTTGTAAGAGCTCTGGGTGAGTGTAAGAAACTTCAGTTCTGGCTTTAGTTTCTTGTCCATAAACAGCAAACTGCCAGTGTGGACCCTGCACTGCTCGGCATGCAACAGAGCACCCAGGTGCTTTCCGCAGCACATGGCTGCTCTAGTGTCCAGGTCTTTCGTGACTCTGAAGCCCAGATCCTACAGAACCAGGTGGCGGACTTCTGGCTCCTCCTGGAAGGCCAGCAGTGTGAGGGGCACAGTAATACTGAGTGGAGAAAAGAGGATGTTTTTGCTTTCTCCAGTCACTGGCGGCCGCCTATACAGGCTCAAGGCAAATTTTTGGTTGTTGAAGATGGGGGTGGTGCCCTTCGAATCACTGGTGTTGGTGACATCCTTTGAGTCAATGGCATTGGTGGTGTGCCTTCGTCACAGGCATGGGGCACCAGCTCAGCTACCAGCAACCCGAGGGACAGAATGGAGAGTACCATCCTAGATAAAGAAAGCAGTAGGGCCATTCAGTTTGGCCCTATGGCCCAACAAGACCCAAAGCTCCGATGGTTTCTTGCTGCTCTTCAGGGGCCTTAGGTTGTCTTTCGTTGGGAGGGGCTGGGAACTCTAAGGGACTGGCAAGATCTTGGGCACAGCCAGGCTTGAGAGGCTGACAGATCAGAGCCTGCCTCAATCAACCTCTGCCCCTCCCAGGGGAGGCCCCAGGTCTGAGCAGAGGTCAGAACACCTGCCCACGAACTATGCCAGGCCTGCTACAAGAGCAGACTCGGGGGAAGTCGACAGATATCCAACCAACTGTAGACCATAGCAGATCCTCTACGACTGCTCCCTATGGAGTTGAACTATGACCTCTGTGTATATGTTCTCAATATGTGCTTAATACTGAGTAAAGTTCAGCTTTCCACCTACTCACCTGAAACCTCTCTGCCAGTTGCTGTCCAGGTGCCTGATTTTGTCCCTCTCCGCCCTGCTTGTCCCTTGGAGTCTGAGGTCTTGGGACTGGGCTCCACCTCTTCTGTAACCCATGCCTTGTTCTTGAGTTTGGCAGGAGAAGGAAGGCTGGTAGAGCTTACATTCCCTGGTTGGTGCAGCGCCACCCTCCAGCATCCTTCAGCCACCCAAGAAAGCCCTTCTCCAGCTCTTTCCAGATGTTCTCCATTCCTTCAACGTGGGGCGGTTTCCTACTCTTACCTACCCTGTGGATTACCTCAGGATGCCTCCTTCTTGAATTCTCACTCTGACTCTTTCAATCCCCACCCACTAATCTACTCAGCATAGTCTTGTCGTTTCAGTCATCGAGAGGACTCTGAGCAATATATCATTTATCCCTCAAGCCCTGCCAAAACTTGGGCCCAGGGAGGTCAGGCGGCCTCCTCTGGGCCTACAGGCGGTTAGTGGCAGAGCCAGGTTTCTAACACAGCCTGTGTCCCCAACAATGAAGCTTTGTTTTCTCTTTCACAGTCACTCCCATTCAGAACAGGTGTCCCTCTGTACTAAGACCCTCTGAAAACTAGTTTTCCAGGCCCTGTAATAGGTTGCCCTGCAAGGCTGGGTATCCTAGGAGCTGACCCTAACAGTGGTCTCTGATCATTTAGAGGGCCATATCACCAGGGACAGACCTCAGGCCAGAGGAAAGTAAGTTTTACTTACAAGACATACAGTGTGAGTCTGATATACACACAGTTGCCCCAGGCAGAAGAGTGAGGGGAAAGCAAACATTTCTTGCCAGTCCAGACAGTCATGGCCACACAGCAAGGACAGCATGTACCCTCCTTGGGCAACTGTTTCAGCCTCAATGCAGTGCTCACTGGAGCATGGGGAACATGGAGGTCCGTGACTGCTGAGCCAGCCTGATGTGGAAAACGGTCATGCAGTAGGTCACGGCAAGAAGCAAGAAGAGGGGTACCCTGGGGCATCTTCTCTCCTATCCCAGCCAGCCAGCCAGCCTTCCATCCACTCACACCTGCTTATGTCTGACCATGGCTGGGCACTGAGAAGGGATTAGAGAAAAACAGGCCCGGTCACTCTTTCCAATAAACTAGGTATCATTTGGGAGCATGCGTCCCTGCTGTGTCCACCCTCAAACACTTCTAGGACTGTGGTAAGGGCATGTGATCACCTCTGGACTGGATGAAAGAACTATTCCTTGTGGTCAGACTCTTGGCGAGATGTTTCTGGTTCTTGCTGTCTTAGCCAAAGAATTGAAAGTTGGCACACACAGGTGTGCAAAGACACATGAGTGTGCAAAGCAACACAATAATTTTATTTCGGGAGAAGCCATTGTGAAGATTATAGAGGGATACACAATTAAGTTTGACAGTGGGTCACAGGAGTGAGAGTACTCAAGGGCCACAGGCTGTCGGCTGGAGTCTCATTTTGTGGGGTCTAAAGGAGGATGGAGCTGGTTACTCAGGGGTCTAGTTTGGGTGGTTGTTTAATTTGACTGGTGGATTAGGTCATGCATTCATTTTTTTCCCTACTGCTCATGTTTCTTTCCATATGCATATGATTCCATATGCATGCTCAATTATGCATATGCATAAGACGGTGAATAGGGTATAAGGACGCAACTCTCAGAATTCAGCTAGCATTCACTAAGATGAAGCCTTCTTCACCAGGAGGCTCTAAGCTGAACACAAAGGAAGATAGGACATTCACAATCAGAAAGCAGGTACAGGAAATGCTGGCTAAGTGACGTCAAATAGTTCCCTCGGTGGCTCCCCAGCCCCATGTATTCCCATGGCATCTCTACAGCTCATCATCTTTGCTCCCTTTTGTGTGTCTTCAGGATTTGCACGAGCAGTATTTTGTTCCTCTGTGTAGAAGCACAAGCAATAACAGATCAATATTTTGAGCAGGGAGAGCAGCTCCTCTTGACTCATTTGTCTGCCAGGGATGCGCTTTGAGGACTCCCACGAGAGGCAGTCGTTGTATTTTGCAGGTAAGCCCAGGAAAGTTTGAGTGATTTGTTCAAAGTAAACAGCCCGTAGACACCGAGGCAAGCTGGCTGAGCTGGGCGATGTGGCCCCTAGAGTCATGTTCTGCTCTAGTGAGCAGCTTCATGGGAACCAGCACATTTTGGAGTTGTCTCAAAGGCTGGAAGAGGAACAGAACTGAATGTGTTTCATAGCCACTAGCTTAGATCTAAGAGTCCTTCACACACACACACACACACACACACACACACACACACACACACACACACAGCTGTTCTTTCTTTGGTTTAATAGCTTACCCTGGGGTTTCTTTGGCCAAAGTTTCTAAGGGTGAATGGGCAGTCATTGTCATTGGCTCTCCCACGGTCTAGCAGACAGGGTTGAGAGCACATCTAGGACTCTCTGTCTGTGGGTGAGCACTGTGATCTTCTAACCATGACTGGGAAATGGGTAAAAGGTGTGTGAAATCATCTGTACAAATCCCACTTGGAGATGTTGCATAAACATGATCATAATGAAATACCTGAGGCAGGTTAGCTTGATTTAAAAAAAGAGAATTGCTTAGTTCACTGATGTGAGACTTCAGGGGCATGTTGCTGGCATTGGTTCTGTTCTGCACACACTTTCCTTGGTGTCATTGTCCTGAGACAGCTAATGATATCATGTGGCAGGGAGTCTATGCTCATATCTGCCAGTCTGGCCTCTCTCCTACTTCTTAGAAACCATCAGTCACAGGAGCTCTGCCCTAATGACCTAATCTAGTCCTAATCACTTTCCAAAAGGGGTTCATCTTTAGACCCCATAGGGAGGTTTTGTTTGGATGATGTTTGTACCATTAATGAATGACTCTGGGGACTCAACTTCCATGTGAGTATGGTGGGCTGGTAGTCTCATTGAAACTAGTCTAGATATCCAGGAGTCACAGAAAGGATCTGGGTGATGTATGCTAGGATATAGGACTCTGGTCCTAGACAGGACAATAGATACATAAGTTGGCAGAGAGGGAAGGAAGTCTTTATGAAGGATCCTACCCAGAAAAAAGGCTTGAATATTCACCACACAAAATCCTTGAGAGAGGGTGAGGGTAGGCTCCGTCAGTAGAGTGTTTGCCATGCCAGCATGAGGACCTGAGTTCAGATCCCCAGCACCTATGTCAAAGCTGGGTGACATAATGCACACCTGGAATCCCAATATTGGGAGAAGGCAGAGGCAGATGGATTTCTAGAGCTCATCAGCCAACTGGCCTACCTGAGTTGTTCAGGTTCAGGTTCAGTGAGAGAGCACTTGTCAAAAAATAAGGTGCATACTGCTTGAGGAACACATCTGCTGTCAACCTCTGGCCTCCACATTGCCAGGTATACATGTGTATGTACCCACATAAACACAACAGAGAGAGAAAGAGGATAGAGGTAGAGAGGAAAAGACCTTGGGAGATGCATAATGAAGTCAATTTCCAGCAAAAAATAATAGACTCAGACAACCAACACCTAGGAGGCACTTTGGAGATCATTAGGACAACTCACTAAGCTGTTTCCATCCAAGCTGCCACCTTGGGTCCTCTGTGGTGCATCCTGGAGAATTACTGTGGTAGGGATTCTGGAACTGTTTGAACAGAGAAGAAACAGAGCCATGGTGATCAGTGATGTGTCCCATGGGCATGAGAGCAGGCCTGGCACACAGACCAGTGCTTGCCATTCCTAGAGGCCAGCGCTCTCATTGGGAGATGAGGAAGTCCAGGTCACAAGAACCTGGACCTCACCAAGGTCTGCCTCACTGGAGGCAAAATGAGAATTAGAAGCTTATTTTATGCTCCATACCAGCGAGTACTCTGTCTACTGTACCATGCTGTCTCTGGGCACTGGTGGGGAGCCATAATCAATTCTCAGTGTGTCCAATGGGGATAAACATCTGAGATAGAAACTGAATATTGATTCTGATCTCTACACTTGTACACCCACATGCTGATGACCTTCACCTGCACTTATTTATTGAACAAACAAGCCTTTGAGTCAGTTTACTGAACCTCACTAACCTGGCTAATCTCCATGTTGTTTCAGGGTGATTACCCCCATTGCTTGAGCACCTACTGCATACTTAGAGCTTTAGATGTAGTACTGTATTAAAAACCTTCCCCAAACCCTAGAAGGAACTATGAGTACCCATGCCTTTGTGAACAGAAAAAAAGGAGTCCAAGAGTATTACCCAACAAGACACAGCTCATGAATGGCTAGCTCCAGGAATGACCCCAACTCCAAACACTTTCTTGGATATCCTTATTTGGGAGATGCCATTGGGTGAGTCAACAATGGTAAAAACTCTATGCTCCTTGCCTCAGTACCAGACAGACATGAGCTGCCTCTCAGATCCCAGGGATGACACTCCTCTATCCCTTCATTCCTCCCAAGGCAGACATTAGTACATGCTCACTACCCAGGTTCCCACCTTTGCAAGAGGAAGCTTCTTCCCTCAAACTCCACTGAATACCATCCTTATATGAATACTCAAGTTCAAGTGCAAAGTTCTGACCAGGACACTGTTAGCCCTGGGTTCCTCCTCCTGTGAAGAGCAGGCAGAAGCAACTCTGTTAATTTGCTGTGGTGGCCACAACGGAATACCACAAACTGGCTCAACACCTGGAATCATTGCCTTTCATAGTTCCAGAGGCCAGAAATCCTATTGATAGAATTGATTCTCAAGCCCTGCCCAGACCTCTCCCTGACTGCTGGGTGGTCATCTTCATGTTCACATCTATGATGACCTCTCAGTAGCCTCACATAATATCCTTTCTATGTTCAAGTGGGTTACCCAGCTCCATTCCTTCACATTCAAGTGTCCCCTTATATAAGGATACAGATTAGGTTAAGATGCACTCAATGCCCTCATTTACACTTGATCGACAGACTCTATGAAGACCCTGGTTCCAAAATATGGTCTCGTTCTGTGTTACTGGAGGTTAGAACCTCAACATATGAAACGTAATTCAACCCACAGCAACATCTGTTTGTCCATGTGTAGCACAATAAGGGATGTCATATTATTATGAAAATTTCGAAATGTCTAACAGTGCTGAAGTATCTCCATGGTGGACCACCCAAAGTGGGCACCCATGCAGAGTGCACACTGACCTGTGTCAGCCCATGGCAACATCCAGGACAATCCTCTGAACAAACAACAGGACAGCAGAGAGTCTCTAAAACCCCTGTAATTCAGAATCATTCACCGAGTCCCTATGAATCCCACACAAAGCACGGTGTGTAATCCTGGACCAGCCTGTGGGGACACATCGCGCCAGATGACCGAGTGAACTTACTCAGTATGAGAGGCCAATGGATAGTTGCTTGCTTGACCGAATCTGAACATTGACTAGCAATCTCCCTCAAAAGATGTCCAAACATAGCAAACGCCCCCTGGAGAAGAAATGTATTTTTAGGAGTAGTTTTGATGGCACAGTGCTTAAAAGGGACTCTGTGGCAACCCTGGGGCTGACAGCTCGTGCTCTTTCTACAGGATTTTCTTTCTCCCTCTCAGTTTTCCAGTTTCTGCCCATCCCCTCGTGTAGGCAGAAATTAAAGCTATGTTTTGGGCTGAAGATGTAGCTCAGGGGTAGAGAAGTAGCCCAGAATGCAGAATCCCTGGTTCTATCGCTAACACTATAAAATAAAAGTCCATATATTTATGGAGGATTGAACAGGATTGCTGTGGAAAGCCAAGTGAGAGAGTGAGGTGATTTTGCCAACAAAATGAACAAAACAACCCCATGAGGGTAGTGACTGGGACCTGTGGGTGCCTCCCTAGCCTGGAGACTAGGTTAATATTAACAGGCTTGAGTTAATGTGGGATTGTGCAACTGGGGCCTGGCCACCAACTCCCGTGGATGGTGCCATCATTCACCTCATCTCTAGAACCTCAGTTGCCCTCCATGTAATGCCTGGGAGGGAGGAAGTCAGTCCTGGCAGTAGAGTGGTACCATATGCTGTGGTGATGTCATTCTGAACCAAGGATGTCAGCTGGTCCCACCACATCAGGGTCTTTCCTCGCAGGCTGTGAATGTCAGGAGCAGAGGGCCTTTTGAAGGCATCTGTGTCTTTGACCACCGGGAACATGCACATAGGCAGAAGGACAGATGTGTGCAATAACAGGAGGTCTAGGGTTTACTCTCTCTGGTCTTGCCTCCATCGGACTCCCCTTCATCACTGCTAGAGTGAGCCACCCCCACCCCCATGACACTTAATAAAAAATAACCCCCCTTTTTTGAGACAAGGTTTCTCTGTGTAGTCCTGGCTGTCCTGGAACTCACTCTGTAGACCTTGAACTCAGAGATCTGCCTGCCTCTATCTCCTGAGTACAGCATTGGCTGTCTCCAGTGAGAAGCCGGAGGTGGTTTGGAGCAGTTGTCTCCATGGCCAGGATAGCTTGGGGAATACTGTATTCTTTTTTTCCCACTCAGATGGGAATGTTTTAAAGGCTCTGAGAAGTCCTTAAGTGAAGACTAATCCAAAGTTCTCCAAATTCACCTGACCAAGAACCCCCTCCTGGTAATCTATGAAGTTCCTTCCTGCAGGCCAGGTCCCCATTTTGCAAGACTAGAGCTGCCTCCTGGAGTATCCTGGCCTCCTGGAGCATCCTGGCCTCCTGGAGTATCCTGGCCTCCTGGAGCATCCTGGCCTCCTGGAGTACCCTGCCTCCTGGAGTATCCTGCTTCCTGAGTATCCTGGCCCCTGACACATCTTGGCTCTTCTGCCCCTTTCTTCCCCACGTACCCCTTCCATTTGCTTCTTAAACTAATGTACCTTTTTAAACATTAGAGCAGAAAGTGAAATAGTCTGTGTCCACCCTCTCACACTCTCCACTGCTTTGAGAGAACTGCCTGTTCACTGACCTTAACTATGGCAAACACACCTGGTCCCTCTTGCTTGCTTGTCCTCCCGACGCCCACACAGATCACTCTTTTACTCGCCTTGTGTCTCAGGTGCCATCTTTTAAGTGGGCCAAGGGATCACAGAGCAGGATCCCCATCTCCAGCAGAGCATGTTTTCTCCATGGGGCTCCTCACTTTCCCCCTTGATACGCACCTGCTCTCAGTGACAACCTTCCTCCAGACACACATCCTCGTCTGTTTTGTATCATGTGCACACCAGTGCCTGGCACATGATACATGCTTGGTAAATAGTTGGCAGGTGAATTAACATGTGTGCTCAGAGGGAAAAACACACACGTGCACTCTTTCATTGTCACTAGACTCTCTTTAGCTTTTAGCAATCTTTCCATGTTAGCCTTCACAGAACCTTTTAAAAAGTCTTGCATGTGTAAGTGATGGGGGTATGTTTGAGGGGTGGGCCTTCTGTACGGATGTCGGGGACAAGCTTGTGTCTCTCCTTCCCTCCTTAGAGACTGTCTCTTATTGGTTCTGTAAGGTTATCTCTCAAGCTTCTAGGGATCCCTTCGTCCCCACTTCTCATCTTGCAGTAGGAATGCCGGAACTGTAGCGGTGCGTGCTATCACACCTGGCTTTTATGTGGGTTCTGGAAACACAAACTTGGGTCCTCACGTTGGCATGGCAATCTCTTTGTTCACTGAACCATCTCCCCAGCCTCACCCAGGGCCTTGGAAAAATGCTGTATCCTGTTTCATTTCAGGGATGTAACAAGTTATAAAAAAGAAAAAAAAAAAGAGATTCCATGTGGACTTTTTCCCCTCTTTGATTGGGGCTACAGTGAAAAAGAATGTCATGCGTTGCTGTCGTGTTGTGTGTTAACTGTCCTGGGTAGTAAATTTATTGAGAGCCGATGGTAGCAAAAATCCATGAGAGTATATAGCAGTGACAGCTAGAGTTCAGAAGGTCAACCTATCAGAACTAAGGGTTCTGTTAAGGAAACCATCACACAAGGTGTTATGGAATTACTGCCTTTTGAATGAACGGGCTGTCTCTTGTAAACTTCTTGTGCAATAACAGCTATGATATTTCCCCATTTACCGTGCATCTTCATGTTATGTGTACATGTGATCTCATAGTTGCATCTCAATCTTGGGCACAACTTTCCCTATACATTTGGGGTAATTGGACAACTGTTCCCAGCTGTGTTTATTTTTCATTAGCATAAATCTGGCCAGGGCCATTCTCCAGACTAAAGCATTTCAGCAAAGATACCTTTTTCCAAGAACAAAACTGCACATAGATAAACATTAGCTCATCTCCCTCACAGATAGAGAAAAGAACCACTAACAATTTAACCCTCAACCCCTTACCTTCACCCTGGGTTATTTATACAAGACTCTAACTTAAGAGATTTACTGCTCACATTCCTGGGATGATGTTTTAGCCATTTGCTAGTTACTGAGTTAAGGCAGTTACTTCCCACTGACCCAAGGAGATTGCCTCCAGGCCAGGTAGGTGATAGGTGCCAAGCTTCTTTGTTGTGCAAAGTAAGTTTTGTATTCTTCCTCAGTCAGGTGCTATTCCTAGATTTTTCTCCTCAGCAACTACTCTGAGCAAAAGTGCTTTTACTAACCAAATGCTGCATGCTCTGACATAGGTTGCTTAGCCACCTATCATATGTCCCCTCCCTACCAGAAAGCAGCTGCAGCTGGAACGAGCGGGAAAAGTGGCGCCAAGGACAGTTTACTTTCTTGTGACTTACTGACCCCTAACATTCTACCTAGCCATTTTTAGATTATAGTTTGAGCACATAAATTCCCCAATTGATCTTAGCCTTTAGTTGACCCTACCAGAGAATTCTCCTTTAGTCACTCCCCTTTTGGGTTGTAATGGAAGCTGACAATTAATTGCTCTATGTGTGGATCCTTATCACCTCTCTCTGCCACCCTGAAAACTTCAAGCCTCACATTGCTTTGCCAAAGAATTACTGTCTGGGTATATATACTGGTTCTCTGAGAGCACTGGGAGAACTGATTGAGAAGAACAAAGATGAGGACTGAGATGGAAAGAACTAGGTAGAATGATGAGAGAACAGCAGAAGGGACTGAGACCAGGAGGGACTGAGAGCAGGAAGGACTGAAAGGAACTAAGTAAGAGAGCAGAAAAGAAACTGTGTAGATAGAATTGACTTAGAAGAATAAAGTGAGTGAACTAAAGAACTCAGTGTGCTTAGATTCACTGAATATCCCTCAGATTAGAACCCTCAGCTGGTTGGTAGAGTCTACTACAGCCCCTGGGAGGAAACAATATAGGCTGGACCTATATTGTTTGCGCTATAAATTCCCAGGTAGGCTTCCTGGCTGAAAGTGGGAGTGTTTTCACCTTTAATAGCTCTTACCAAGTGGTCCTCCAATGAGGTGGCACCGATTTCCCTTTCTTCACATGACAGGACAATGTCTGTTTTCTCAGATGCTCATAGCACCTGGTACCAGTACCCCGTGTCTGTGCCAATTGAACAGGTGGACAATGCCATGCTCTTAATTGGATTTGCATTTTTTTAATTGCAGGAAGTTAGGAAATCTTACAGATTTCCACTGGCCATTTCTGTTTCTTTTTTCTTTTTTTAAGTCTGCTGCTTATATTATTCACTGGGTTTTCTGTTGGTTTTAATAAGCGGCACTATTACTGTATGAGAAAGGTCATGAGGCACGACAAAGCCCATTATCAGAGCAGAGTTTTATTAGAAGGGAAGGGGGAGGGACGGAAGATAGCTTGACCAGACCTGTGCAGAGAGAGAGAGAGAGAGAGAGAGAGAGAGAGAGAGAGAGAGAGAGAGAGAAAAGAAGAAGAAGAAGAAGAAGAAAGAAGAAGAAGGATGAGGAAGAGAGAGGAAGAAGAAGGAGGAGGAGGAGAGGACGGGGAGGGGTCTGTGATCTACTCCTATGGATCCCCTGCACATGCGCATGTGGGCTTATGAATGTGCAGACTGTGTGATCATGCTGAGCGCATTGCGCAGTCACGCAGCCCACAGATTATGTAACATGTAAGGCCCCTTAATTGGCTACTGAACTGCACATGTGGAATTCCGACATTTTCTACTTGATGTTTGCTGTTTCCTGATAATAAATTTGAAAGACATCTTTAAAATGGTGGTCTTTGTGATACTTGTTATCAAGCTTTTCAGTTTGTTCGTGGGAGGTGTTTATGACATTTCATTTTTGTTTACTTATGTTTGATCTCAAATATTTTACTTTGAAATATATTTTATCTATCTATCAATCAATCATCTATCTATCTATCTATCTATCTATCTATCTATCTATCATCTATCTATTTATTTATTTCTTTGAGACAGGGTCTCTCTGTGTAGCCTTGGATGTCCTGGAACTTGCTTTGTAGACCAGACTGGCCTCGGACTCACAGAGATCCACCTGCCTCTGCCTCCCCAGTGCTGGGATTAAAAGCATTCAGCACCACTGCCCAGCTTTACTTCGAAATGTAATATACTACTTTATAATAGCCCGGAAAGTATCAGGTTTCCTTGAGGCACCTTCATACCTACCATGCTTTTGTTGACACCCTCTGCCCCATTTCTTTCCTCCCTCTTCTCCCTCTCTAATCCCTTCTTCCTCCAGTGTTTTCCAGTTCACTTTCACAGCACATGTGCCATATAACCCTCCCTCCTTCTCCCCCTTAAAGCCTCTGTTTACCTCTCATGGCCCCTGCTCTAGTTTCCCGGTGTCTACACTCCCTCAATCCCACCTGGTCCTCAAGAATCGGAGGACCGTGTATGTGATGCTGTTGGTGGAATGTTGTAGATGACTTTTGGGTCTCAGCTCCCTTATTGATCATCTGTCTGATTGTTGGTTGATTATTGATTATTACCCTACTATAAGGACAGAAGGCATCACCATCAGCCTGTCCACTCTGTTCAGCCTTTCACAGCCTTTGCCAGGAGCTGTGACATTTGGCACACATAGATAAATGATGGCTGTTCTTTCCTGGTGAACTGAATGGCACTAACCCCTGTATACTGTCTACATTTTGTAAAGTCAAACACAGCCAATTCTTTTGATGATTTCTGGGGATAGTCATTCAGAAAGGCTGCATTTACTTGGTACCTCTCTATATTCTTGTTTTCTACATTTCATTGTCTGCCTTGAAGGTTAGTCCTCAGGGTCTGCACTGACTGTGGCTCCTCTTGGAGTTGCTGCCTTGCCAACCTTCTTCTTACTTGGGTCCCTGACCTTACCCCGGCCTTGCCAGTGTCTTCTTTGTCTGTTTCACGTGGATGCACCTCTAAAGACTCCATTTCATGTCCTAACCCACCTCCAGAGGGGCCCTTCTGCTCTGGCTGGCTTCAGTGTCTGTTACACTGGAAACATTGCTCTGATGAGAGGTGAGACACATGGCAGTGGACACAGGCCAGGGAACCAGGGAGGCACCAAAGGTGAAGGATGGGGTCATGGACCTAGATAAGAAAGAGGGAGGAGGTGGGCAGAGGGGCAGCCAGGTTATCTGAAGAGTTAATAAACACACCTGACTCCCTTTTCTGGAGTTCCCAGCAAGAGATCAAAGGATTTCTGGGGCAGGAGGATGGGCCCAGAAAGCAGAGGAGTGAGGATTAGGAACTGTTGCAAGGAACTCTGGGAAATGTGTTTTGACCAGCCAGAACTGATGGTTGGGTAAAGGGTCATTCAATCCCAGTCAAGTGGTGGGTGTATGGCTAGGCTTGAATTCCGAAGGTATTGGTTTGGAGATAGGAGCCCTAAGTGACTCTAGACTCTCGGCCATCAGAGAAGGAGGCCCGGGGTCATCCTTGGTCTGGGAGGGGAGCCTAGGTTGGAGCAGACCACCAGGTCAGCATGCCCAGCACTCCCTCGTAGGTCCACTGTGCCGAGGGCTCAGAGGAAGGGTGTTTTCCTTCTCTGACTCCGTCACAGCTCAGAGTGATTGTGATTCCGAGTCGTTCGGGTACAAAGTGTGCTGAGCTAGGCGGGAGGCTGCCCTCCCACCCTATAGGCTCAGGAAGAGGCTGGTGAAGAACTTACTTAGCAGGATTCACAAGGCCAGCGGGAGACGTGTGGGCTGGATGTGCAGCACCAACCGCTCTGTGGACTTATGGATTGAATAGGAAAAGGAGCATTCAGTCCCTATGTGCCTGGGGCACTGTTGGTGGAAGAGAACCTAGAGTAGACTGTGAGCCTGGTCATGTGCAGCTGTAACCCACGGCCTGCCTGTTCTTCTCTAGGTTTAGTCCAGTGGAAGCAGCCAGCTTCGCCTCTGTGGAATGAGGGAAGGGAGGGAGTTCATGGTGTCTTCAGGAAGTGTTACCTGTCTCCTGTTGGTGTGTGTGCTTCCATTCCTGCCCTGGGAAGTCTCACATGAGGACCTGGCCTCTGTACTGTGCAGGTCTGCTGGTTTGGGGACAGAGGAGAGATAGGTCAAGTGCCTAATGCCACAGAAGGGGTCTTTGGTATGTGCTGAGAAAAACTGATGGTGTCCCTCCATCCCAGGGAGGGCAAGCTTTGCCTAGAGAATGGGGAGAAAAAAGGGCCTTCATCCTCACATGTGCATCTGCTCCATGCTCTACCCCCGCAGACAGGTGCACACCCTCTCACACAGATAGAGGTATGCATAAAGACTGACAATGACAGGAACACACACACATATACTTACACACACACACACACACACACACACACACATACACACCATCACACACAGAAACACAGCACATACAGACACACCTATAGGAACCCACGCGCACACACATTGATGCAGAACCTTCTTTCATTGGAGGCCACACAAGCACAAAGGACCTACACCTGGCTATCTCTTCAGAGTCCTACTTCTGGCGTGGAAGGGAAAGCTGTTCAAATTGTGCAGGCTGTCACCTGGTGACTGTGTTCTACACTCGTGTCATGACAGTGCTCGATTCCTGGCTCCAAGTGACAGCTGCAAGGCTCAGGGAAACAGCGTGTCCCAAGCTCAAGGCTAGACTGTTCCAGCCTAGAGTAAGATCTCACGTGGAACTCACGAAGGAAGAACCTCCGAGGGCTTGTGTCCACCCTTTATGGTATTGCCCTGCCCTCAGCCTGCTCCATGGGGGTCACCGAAAGCCTTTGCCCCCTCTCCAGTCTTTACCTGCTCTGGCCTGTTCACCTCCATGCTCCCTTCCTGCCTCTGTCTCTCATGGCCTTGGATACAGCTCACAGCTTCACAGTGGGGGTGGGGGCATTTGTATTTCATGGCCTTTGCACAAGGATCCCTTTCCAGTGTGCAGCTGTGAGCCCTTTGGGGACTGGGCTTCTGAAGATGACCTTGAGTGTTCAGACGCCAAAGGTATCCAGCCTTTAATTTCCCCGAACCAGTGCTATCTTTGGAAAATTTATTAATACTTCTGACTTTGTAGTTGACTAGTAACTCTAAATACCACAGGTGGAAAGTTCTAGAATAATGTCCCAGGTCACTAAGCCTAGGCCTCTCTATATGAATATGGGTTATTTGAATGCCAAGGACTCAATGGTGTTGGGCAAATGTGAGACTGGGGTTCAGGGAGGCCATTCAGGGAGGTACTTACATTATCAGCAGCCCAAGAATTTTCCTGTTGCAGCTTTGACCTCTGACCCCAACCTCCAGATAAATCCCAAAGGTCCTCCGGAGGAGCTCAGCCTTGACTTGATCCATACCCTTTCCCTTCTCCTTCACCTCACACCTGAGCTTCACCTCTACCCTCTGACTCAAACAGACACTGAACAGCACTGTGAGGTGCCCTCACCTTGAAGGACTCCTGGGCTGTGTCCTCCACAGCCAATGTGCAGTTGGCTTCCTTGTTGAAAACAGGGGTGATTCCTAGTAGGGTCATCATTGACTCCACATCATGGGTCTCAGACACCGACAATTCAGGAATGTGTACCTTGACCACCCTTAGCGGTCAAGAAAGGTAGCTTTTCTTTCATGTGGAAGGACTACTTTATCCCAGGAGCCCCTAAAATCCCACTTCCTCTGAGAAGCCCTTCAGGCAGACTCAGGGTGTTCACATGGAACCATGTCTCACTACAGTGTTGGGTCACCCCTCTTACTCTACCAGGGTTACCCCCAAGACATGACTCTCAGGAGAGTGGGAGCCAGTGCTGTGGAGTGCAATGGCTCACTGGAGGGCAGGATGGAACCACTCCTCTCCTCCCCGTGCTGAAGGTTCAGTGCTCAGCTTGGGTCTTGGGCCCTCAGCAGCTCTATTCTCAGCCCCAGCTAGGTTCTCTGCTCTCTGTTGCAGGTTCTGGGCCTCAGAAAGTGCTGGGCCAGGCAGCAGAGTGGCACCTCTGCCTACAGCTCACCTCAGGCTGGCCTGAGTGTCCTCACTTAACGGCCAGCAGGGTGTGGGCTAAGCTTACAGAGGGCGCCTCACTGATTTGTGGCACATGGCTCTGGGGACCCGATAAACCCCACGCAAGAGTGACAGACAAAGAGTCTCTTGCAGTCATGCCCTAAGTGCTCTTTTCTGTCTGAGGTTTTTCCTATCCTCACAACACTCCATGGACTGTCCACCTTGACTTCTAACCCTTAAGGTGGCTAGGGCCTGAGAACCATCTCCATCTTCTTGCCTCCGCCACAATACACACTGCAGCTATGGCCCCTGCCCTGGGCTCTGCCTGCTGAGGATGAAATGTGTCCATCCTGGGGTGTGATTCCTCCGAGGACAACATGTTTACCTCTTTATTTCGAGCACTGTTTCTGTCAACAAGTCTGGCCTATGGTATGGAAATGAACAGAATCTGCCTGGAAGCTCAAAGGCTGCGGCCTCAGCATCTGGGCAGTCTTCTGGGTCCTTTGTCACATGATGATCAGAGGTTGGATGGTTCTGGGTAGTTCCTGGGACAGGGAATCACCTTAAGCTAAATTGTTGATTCATCCGGCGGAAGTGTGGGTACGTCAGTCTCTCCTCTACCTGGTGTATCGTGTATCTTCCCCTTATCAGGTATGGTGAAGCAGGTTACAGGGGCTGTGACCATACACCAGCACCATACTAGACAGACCCTTGACTCGGAACAGGTGATACACATCCACGTTATTGACCGTCAGTACTCTGATGGTCTTTCTATAACCTAAGTGGAAATCCTCCGTCTTGGTGAACTGGCACTCAAAATTGCTGATCATTTTGCCTGGACAGGAGGAAGAGTGGGTGTCAGGTAGTGTGGATTTAGTTTTGTGCAAGTGTATCAGAAGAAAGGAGCCAGGACTCTCCTCTTGGAGCCCCAGTTTTATCAGCTAAAAATAGAAGAATGGACCCTATATGGCACAAGGGCTTTGTGAGGGTCACTTGAACTTGGGGAGGGTTATAGAATTCGGATATATTCTGGCAGATAACAAAGGTAAAGTGTCTTTGAAAAAATTAATATTATGTTTATTTAATTTATGTTAATTTAGCCCGGAGATGCTAAGTGATAATGAATGCAGGTGATCAGTGGTCCATAACTCACACCCGTACACCTTTTTTTCTGGAGGCTTCTTGTCCTTTTCAGGCAATTGTTTAATCTATATTCAAGGCAAACCTTTCTGGGTACCTTGACTCCTTGCCTGAGCCCCTAGATATAGAATAAATACTTGGGTAGTTTCCCCAGTGCTATACAAAAAACATGACCACCATGGCCATCAGCATAGGTAGGGGCCTCAGGGGCCTATCTTCACAGTCATGACCCTGGCCTCGTGTTCTCATTGGATGATGGGGCTGGGAAGGGAGTGAAGATGTGGTCTGGGTGCTGTGCTCTGCAGGACTTTGCCCAGGGGAAAGGGAGCTCAGGGGAAGAGGAACAGGCCTTAGCCTGGACTCCTAGCCCTTCCCTGGGCACAGATGTTCCCTCAGGGGCCTGAACTAACCATTTCCAGGCAGAAGGCCATGCTTGGGGTCAAAATTAGTTGATCAGGTGCAGGTGCTGCACAAAGTTCCACGCACTGTGTAAGCTCACTAATTCTTTCATGGCCTCACAGCACTGGACTAGCTTTGTCCATACTAAAATGGACAGTCACACCCCAAGCAGATAAAATGGCTTGTCCAATGTAGACAGGTAATGGCTGATAAAGGAGGCCACATTGGAAGCCAATGTTTTTAGGCTCCAGAGCTGACTCTCTCCACAACGCTTACTCTTTCTCAGTATATTCCATGGAAACTGCCCTATGTATACTGTGCTATAATTTGTTTTGGAAAACACTACCTATTCTCCTGTTTCACTCACACGGATTTCAAAAGAACATTTGTATAGAGACCGATTTGTCAAACCCAGCTAAGGGCTTGCTTTAATCCTTCATCCTCCAATCTCATTGGTGGTTGAAAATTGTTATGCTGTCTATTGGTGAAAGTCTGAAGAAGACACATGTAGGCATTTTGTTCTTCTCTACTTTGGGGTGCCAAGGAGACAGAAGATCAGAATATGAGCATCTATTTGGATCTATCTAACTGTGGATGGAGTCATATGATGCCATTTTGGGGGAAGTGATGAAGGCAAAGGGGAGCTTCCTAGCTGGAGGAAGTAGTCACTGGGTGTGTGCCCTTAAGGTTGTCTTTTGCCCTGGCTTCTTCCTGTCATCTCTCTTTTCTCTAATTTCTGCCCACTATGGAGTGTAGGACAGCCTTCATGGCCATGATGTTGTGTCCAAGGACAGAGAGCCAGACAACCATGGAATAACCGCTCTGTGAGACCATGAGGTAGAATAAATTTTGGTTTATTTAAGTTGCTATAGTCAGGTATTTGGTTACTGTGATGTAAGAATAATTGAAACAGAAAACCAGTTCTAGAGAAGTGACATTATTGCTGTGGCAGAAGCTGAATGTGTGGGGAACCAGTCCAGGAGGGATTTGGAAATAATTCCAGATGTGGGCTAGAGAAGCCGTAGGGTGGTATGGGAAAGGACTCAATGCACATGCTGGTGTAGCTGCCTGCAACTTGTGGAAAGGCACACTGCCTTCCTGACATCTCACCTATGATGCTGTGTCAGGCTTTTCTGAGATGCAGCTTCCTGAAAGTCACCTATGTGTCTGTAAATAACCACACACCCATGCTTTTTGTTTTTTTGAGACAAAGTCCCTGACTGTCCTAAAACTCACTCTGTAGACCAGGCTGGCCTCAAACTCAGAGATCCGCCTGCCTCTGCCTCCCGAGTGCTGGGATTAAAGGTGTGTTTGTTTCCCTAGCCCCGACTGATGTGGATCACTCCTTCCCCTGTGGAGAAGTCACTGTGTATCTTCCTTGGGGAAATAGTCAAGGCTTAATGGATTTGTTTGGGCTCTGGTTTGAGCTGTAGAAGAGGTGTGTGTGTGTGTGTGTGTGTGTGTGTGTGTGTGTGTGTGTGTGTGCATAAAGATGTGTTATATTTTACAATTACATTTTCAGATATCATTCTCTTACCAGATACATGAGCTGAAGCATTTTCTCACATTCTGAGTGTTTTCCCTTCACTCTGCTGATAGTTTCTTCTCATGTACAGATTTTAATTTTTTTCGAAAGGTCCTATTTCTATTCGACTCTCTGTGCCTCTGAAAGGCTCTTATCTAAGCAAGAATTTGCACAATTTGATTCATACCTTCCATACCCTGGACTACCCAGGATGCAGTTACCCTGGGTCTACTTCCTTTCCCTAAGAGAAGGGCAGTTTGGGAATTGAGAGTGTTTTTTTGATGATGCTGTTGAAATGAAGGCAGGGTGAGTTCTAGCAGGTCAGCTGCCAATTCCGCTCCTCTTGTGGACACATCGTAGACTTGAGTCATGGACCTTATGATTCAAGGAGGAATTTTATTTTATCTGAGTCCAACCCAGCCCTTTGAGGCTGGGAGGTGTAGTTCCACGGGACAGGAGTGTGCAGGAGGATCTGGACAGCAGGCACACTTTGCTGGGCTCTCGGGCTGTCTAGCAACAGCTGCCCTTCATCAGAGCCTTGGAAGTCGAGACAGGGCTGCTTGAGTCTTATGAAAAACTCTGTGCTCAGGAGCCCTGACATCACACCAGAACTGTGGCTGGCCTCAGAATGCCAACTGAGACAATTATGGCAAGAAAAAGCATGGTCACAAGCACCGTTAGGGACCTGAGCACAATGAAATGTGAGATGTCCCTGTGGCAGTGCCCCAAGTTGAGGGGGCTGGATGTCTCATGGTGAATGACTAACTGTGAACTCTGGAGGGTTAGGGGAGGCAATGTTCCCCATCCATGTATGTGTACCAAGCATTGCTCTTTTGACAGAATAACTAAGACAGGCAGTATTTTCCTGCCCTATCACACATTAGTAAGTATTGTTTTGTTTGTGTTGATAGGGTCTCACATATCCCAAGCTGGCCTTGAACCTAGAATTCTCTGAGTAGCCTGAAGATGACTTTGAACTTCTCACCTTCCTGTCATCATCTCCTAAGTGATGTGGCTAGAGGCAATGCATCCCCACGCCCAGCCTGTGTGGTTCTAGGGATTGGAACCCAGTATATGTGAGGCAAACACTCTACCAGTCGAGTCATATTTCTAGTCTAGCTTTTACACTGTTTTTTCAGTAGCCCCTTAGCTGCCAAGTTCCAAGACCGATTGACACCGGCTTGTAATGGATGACACTGATTGACATTGGCTTGTAATGGATGACACTGATTGACATTGGCTTGTAATGGACTGACAGTGGACATTCAGGGATATGACTCGGCTGGTCGTGTTGCATCGCTGCTTCCTCCAGATTGAGACGTTTTCGCATGGAGGGAGAGGAACTTGAGAGGCTTAAGAAACAAGATTTCTGAGGTGACATAAACATTGAATAAGTGCCAGGATGGGTGCCTCTTCACTGGTATAGCTGCCTGTAAGTTGTGTAAGGAACTTTGGTCACATTGCTTTTCTGACGTTTCACTTGTGTTACTGTGGTAGGCTGTTCAAAAATGTAGCTTCAGAAAAGTCATCTATGTATAGCCATGCACCTGCACTCTCATAAAGAACCTCAGTGAATGGGTTGGGGGATTAGCTCAGTGGTAGAGCGCTTGCCTAGTCCTCATCTTCGGAGGAAAAAAAAGAACATTAGTGAAGTCATTGGCTCATGTGTTCACCAAGCAGGACCTGGATAAAAATCTTTTTTAAAATATCCATTTATTTATCTATTTATTTATTTTGGTTTGTCATTGCCCTCTATACGTGGGAATGACTAGAAATAGTCTCCCCCCTCCTCCCCAGAAAATTATAAATGATGCCCATGCTTGAAGTAATCTAGGGAGAGAACCGGTTGGGGAAAGTGGGAACTGATGCTCAAGTATAATTATTGTGGTTTGGGATCCCCTATTTTGCCCACAATAAAAGGAAGATCTAAGGCTTTGTCTTTGATGATGACTAGGAAGGGTCTGTTGAACTTGACAGTGGGGACTTTAGGTGAGATAATCTTGAATACATTAGAAAACTGGTTGTTTTTTCTGTCTGCATCTTCAATCGTCAGCACAGCCTTATGCACAGCCTTCACAGAGAGGGAGAGAGAGGTAAAAGTGGATCAGAAGCTAGGAAGTCCCCACTCTAGGCTGAAGCAAGACTATGTGGGAGCCTCGGTCAAGGAGAGACTCCTTGGGGCCTGTCTCCTCCTGGTCAGTCTTACCTTGACCACGACCCCCTCACTCTTCATGATCACTCAGAACCTTTCTGGACTTGGCCTGATTTTCTATCTGTTCCCTTCATGACTCCCATCTCTCATACCCTTGGTGCACCCTGAAGCCTTAGAGGGAACGGCCTCTCCGAACCCTCGGTTACATGTGTCCTGTTTCTAGTGCACAGTTTTGACCTTCTTGAGACAAGGACTCTGAATGTGACCTTCAGAGGGCCCAAACTCCCAAAGTCTGCAGTTCATGTTCAACCACTATTGTTTTGGGTCTACTGATTTTCCCTCATTAGTTAACTCACTCATAAATTCGACTTTGTGGTTCACATTTATGGAAGATTATAGAATGTTCTCTGAAATAACTGATCCTAAGTAAGATTCTCTGCATAATTATGAGCAAACCAAATCTCAAACAGTAGAAGGTCTTGGGCAAAGATCATCAGAGAAACACCTCAGGGAAAAACCATGATACCACCTACATGAAAAGTCACTTCGCAGCTCTGACCATCCTCCCAGATACCTCCTGAGAGTCCTCAGAGCTCAACCTGGCCCCAACCTCAGCCTCATGCCTAAGCTGTGCTCTCTACATTTCCTTCTGACCTTTAGACATCCAGAACTACACACCCGTTAGGCAGCCTCACCTTGGATACCTTCACAGGAGCATCCTTTGTGACTTTTGAAAGATCAGCATTGTTGCTGAAGATTTGGGTGATGCCCAGTGTCCTCATGACTTTCTCCAGGTCATAGGTTGCAGAAACGGTAAATTTGGGGAAATATAAGTTGACAACCCTGTCATAGTGGAAGAAAAACATAGGGGTTTCATGACTTTCCCTGTTCTTCCAGCACTTACCATGCTGTGAAAGTGTTTTCTCCTCCCATTTACTGCCTCGTTGCTGTCTACAGCAAAATGGCAAGGCACCTTGGTGACCTGTCCTTGTCACTTCCTCTATATTTGGCATGGAGGTCTGGTGTTGACAATAATGGGACCATCTTGTTCTGGTAGCCCCAGAAGTGCCATCTTCTCTGAGAAGTCCTCCTGACAGATTCAGGGTGCTCACATGGAACCATGTCTCACCTCCTCCGCCATAGCTAGGGATACTCCTGAGAGCTGGTGGGGCCGATGCAGCTGGGGGACATGTAGTCAGACAAGAAGAGCAGCGTGACCCTGAGAGCTGGAGGAGGCCTGGGAACAGACTGTCTCTCCGCTCTGTGACCAGTTCTTATCAGAGCCTCATCTGGTTCTCTGCTCTCTGCTGGGGGTGCAGGGCCTTGGGGCTGTGCTCAACAGTGCAGCACCTCTGCCCACACTTGCCTCAAGCCCACAAACCAGACACCAGGGCCTGGGCTCACTGATGAAGAACACACTCTGACCTCTTGGTTCTCAGGGACCCAATGAACCACCCTGAAGAGTGTCAAAGGGCAGAGCATCCTGAAAATGTGACCCAGGTACCCACTTTTAACCTTTCCCTCTCTAGGCCTCTCTAGCCAAACTCTGCCTGTGTCCACTGTGAAAGTCATGGTACCCAGATGAACTCATTCTCTGAGAGAAGTGCCTTTTCAAGGGGAGTCCAAGGCACAAGTACGCCTGAGGCACACATCAATTTTGTTTTTAGCAGCCTGTATCATTTTCATTAAGAATGAAACAATTCTGATAAGTGCTCTGGAGAGAAAGTTTGCCCACTGATGATACCTATACCAATGTCTAGTCCTGCCTTTGGGCTCCATGGCCAGTAGACTGTGTATCCAAGAAGCTTATGGAAATTTCTCCCCCTTTTTCTTTTCTTTTCTTTTTTTTTTTTTTTTTTTTTTTTTTTTTGGTTTTTCGAGACAGGGTTTCTCTGTGTATAGCTTTGCGACTTTCCTGGAACTCCCTCGGTAGACCAGGCTGGCCTCGAACTCACAGAGATCCGCCTGCCTCTGCCTCCCGAGTGCTGGGATTAAAGGCGTGCACCACCCCCGCCCAGCTTCCCCCTTTTTCTTTAAAGCCCTTCCCTTGCATTGTCCTCCTGGTCTGTCGTGGGGGCAGCTGTCTGCTGCTTCTGGGACAGTTATTCTACGGACATTCTCAGACTGTCATCCCTCTTGCACGTTCTGTCCTGGAAATTGGACCAACTGGGGTCTTTGTCTCAAAGCCCATCTTCCTGTTCTTGGTTCTGTCTTAACATATGGCTCCAGTGACTGTCACAAGAGCCAGCAGTGTGCCTTTGGAAGGCACAGTGTGCATAATGGGAAGGCAACTTCCAAACTAGAACCTTAGAGTTCACAAAGTGAGCTTTGTGAGTCCACACAACCTGGCCAGCGCTACTTTCCAGAGGTTCGAGGGTGTGACTCATAACGGTGACCCAGGGGTTGGGCTCACCTATCCTAACTGGTGGCTAGTCCTGAGGGGTGACCTCAGGCAGGACATGGCTCAGAGAACAAGGCAGTTTTGAATAGGCCCCCAGACTAGGGAATCACCTTTGGTTCATGTTCCTCTGGAGGGTATTGAGATATTCAGGGCTCAGGTTCTGTAACAGTTGCTGCATCTTCTCCCGGTCTGGCAGGATGAAGAAGGCTATGGAATTCTCTACATAGTGCTGCATCAGCACCCAGCTGAACAGATGCCTATCCTTTTGCAGGTAAAATTTATCCAGGCGGCATATCATAGACAGATAAAGCACCTCTCCTGTTTCCAGGTAGAATTCAACTTTCATAGTTTGATCATTGTAGTTATCATTCCGGATTCCTGGGGAGAGAGAAGGGGATATAGGGAGGGGTGGGATCAAAATTTAGGTGTCAGAGCAAGGAATTCCCGGTCCCCTGGGTGACACTTCCCTCTTAGCCATAGCTTCATCAAGTGTAAATGGGGTGAGTGTGGTCACAGAAGTCTGCTGAAGGGATTTTGTGAGGACCCCTTAAAGCTGTAGAAGATACAGACTATTTTTGCATCAGACTACTTAGTGGAAAATTTGCAATTTCCTCTGTCCCTTTGCTCTTTTGGGCATTAAGCCTATTTGATAGTTTTATGAGGATTTGTTGTTTGTGGTAGAAATTGAACTTATGACCTCCCATAGACTTAGCCCCGTCTCCATCACTGAGATGCAACTCTGCCCCTGTCTGGAGATTCTCAGTGAAAACAGGAACCTCCTGAGTCAAAGTTCCCTGCGGAAAGAGTCCTGCCCCTCGCAGACAGTCATTTAGTCCATACGCAGGGGAAACGCCATGTGTGCCAACGCCAGGATAGGGTCTCAGCTGTCGTGTGAGAGCCAAAGCTGAGACCATCAGAGAAGGTAGAGCCCCAAGGATTGAGTTCATTGGAAAGGAGCAGGTGTTAGGGCTGGGGTGTGGACATGGCCCACCTTTGTCACAGCAGAGCTAGGACCTTGGTCGTGCTGGATGTGGCCTGGGGTCTCTGTTCTGCAGGACTCTGCCCAGGGTAGAGGAAGCCATGGTGGAGAGAAGATTTTGCCTTTGATCCCCAGCCCCCTACTCTGTGTAGGGGGGATCCCCTTCCCAGACAGGATGCCAAGCTGGGGATAGGGGGTCAGGTTAGTTACACTGGGCAACTATTAATTCTTTTGTCACCAGAAAGGAACAGTTAGCTTTCCTTACGAAGGAGGGATAATCATATCCTAAAGAGTAAAATGTTTTGTTTTGTTTCTTTTTTCTTCTCTTTTAGATATCATGGTTATTAGATGATTGAGTATCAGGGGCCTTTAAGCCTGATGATGCGAATTTGATCCCTGGCACCCAGATGGTAGGAGAGACCCGATTCCCACAGGTTGTGTGTGATGGGACCGCCCCATGTGCTCTGTGTCATATGTAGGCGTGCACTTACACACACAGCAGTAAGTAAATAAATGTAAAACCTCACCACTTCTCACTTCAAGCTGGTAATAGATATGCTCCAAGGCATGGTCATCTAACTCATGATGTGACTTAATGATCATAAAACATGGGGCTAGTTAAATGATGTCCATGACACACACCACACTCATCATCATCTCTATGTTGACCCCATAGTGAGCAGTACCTCAACTGTCCCAGGGTGATTATCACTCATGAACCCATCAGGCTGCTCCCTAGCTTATCTGCTTTGTCAAATACTGCCTCTTCTAAATAACGCTCTTACCTGCTTACTTCCTTGCCCATCTGTCCATTCTTTTGCTGTTGAGAAGAACTTGAATCCTAGGGTTCTGACCTCCGTGGTTACCCTCCTCAGTGTCAGCCCCACCTTACCTTCGAAGGAGAGGTAGTTCACCAGGGCAAGAGCTGTGTCTATCGGCAGGTCCTCGACCACCTCTGATATATATCCATAGCTTCTCTTCAACGTGTGTTTGTTGATCTGTGTCTTGGCTTCTTGAATGTCCCTGAAGTTGGTGGGGATGGTTTCGGAGTGGTACAACTCTGTAATCACCTTTTTGAACTTGTCTGCCACCTCCAGACGGTTATCAATGAACAGGCTGCTGCCAGTGATCATCTGGATCTGGTAGTTTGGCTGGAGGCATTTTTGGAGGAGGTCCTGGAAGCATCTGTGGATCCCCATTTCAGGCATCTTTAAGAGACTGAACCTCAGCCCATTGAAGATTTGCTTGTGAGTGTTGCCTTTAGTTCCCAGGGAGAGCATTGTGAAGGCGGCTGAAATGCTCATTGGGGAGAATACAATATTGGTGTGTCCAGACCAATGGACTGCCTTTTGGAGCAAGGACAAGGATATGTTGGTAATGGTGATGGCAAAATTCTGGCATTGGGGACCCTTGTTGTTCTTGTCATGGCCTGAGTTACCTGTCATTTGATGACCTTGAGTCTGGGAGCCAGGGAGCAGACAGCACAGACCTGCTAGCAAGAGGAAGTTGTGAAAGAAAGAGGGTGGCATTGTCCTGAAAGACAGAGAAAGGTACAGAAGCCCCAAGTCAGCACTATGATGACTCACTGACCAACCCAACCATTGACACCATGTAAAAGCAACTGGTTTCCTAAAGCTGGGTGCCCAGCTGAGGCTAGGAATATTCTACATTCTTATCATGGAAAGAACTACAGGAAACCATCACAGTCATGAGGGCTCAGATACATGAACTCATTACTTTAGTTTTCTTTTTAAAATTTTACGTGTGTGTGTGTGTGTGTGTGTGTGTGTGTGTGTGTGTGTGTGTGTACATGCACGCGCAAATGTAAGCACCATATCAAGTACATAAAGGCCAGATGTCAAACTTGTGGGAGTTTGTTCTCTCCTACCATGTGCTTCTAGGGGTCACCAAGCATGGCAGTGGCCATCTTACCTTCTGCTTTAAGATGTAAGTGCCATGGCCCAACTTTACAAGGGCTGGAGACTAAGGCAGAGTGGATAAAATGGAATCATAGAAAGTTACCCAACAAGGGGGTCAGACCAGGATGAAAAGGACTTCATTGCTTCATAGAAGGGTGGGTGGCTTCCATTGTCTTCATGATTTCATGGGCAAAGAAGCTGCTGGCCAGAACAGGAAGGATCTTGTGGTGCCACACACACAGCCAGAGCACAGAGCGGCTGTGCCACACCTCAGTCTAAGTCTTACTCAAGCTCCCCAGATGGCACAAACTTCTGCCACCCCCCTCTTCTCCCAACTACTGCAGCCTTCACATTGTACGTCCCTTGAGCATGAATTTGTTGTTTAGTCCAAGTCCTGCGACATTCTGAGCCCGAGGATTACAGCTGGTCAGAAGCCTATGAGACATGGAAGCATTTGTGCCTATTTATTACCTATGGGTTCCACGCATCAGGTTCTGTCCATTCAACGGGGCAAGAAAAGCAAAGCTCAGAGCAGCTCAGCAACTTCTTCAAGGTCACTCAACCAAGAAGGCTGAGCTGGGTCAGACTAGTCTCCAGCTTCTGGCATGTGCTCTGTGTGCAGCTGAGGCCGTCCGCTTGACACTGCCTCCCCTGAGCATGTGGCCTAGGCTCAGGGCTGGGCACAGAGGATAACAAGAATTGGAGGAGTCAATTAACGTGTAGAGTGAGGTCCCCCTGGCAGCTCAGCGGTCCATCCAGGCCACCGGCAGTGAGTCAAAGAGAATCCGGACTCCAGGGAAACACCATTATGGGGCATATTGATGAGGTGAGAACAAATTTGGGTTCCAATCTGGACTCTGACAACAGTCCTTTTGTGACAACAAACATTTAAACCTCTCTAAATCTCATTTTAAACAGAGCAGTTGGGGAAAATAAGAGTTAAAGGCGATATCAAACTTTCACCAAGATACGACCTCGGGGCAGTTTGTGGGGGAGGAAGGAGGGGGGTTTGTGAACTCTAGACATCAAAGCTAGCTGGGGGCATAGAGCAGAGATGGAATTTGGGGTTATGAACCCAGATAAGAATGAGGGAGGAGGAGGGAACAGAGGGCCATGAAGGTTATCTGGAGAGTTAATGAACATCTCTTCCTTGGGGGCTGGGAGTCCCCAAGAGGAGATCAGGGCAGATGGTCGCTGGGTAGGAGGGTGGAGCCCAGAGAGCAGAGAACGAGGACCTCAGACTGAGCTCTGGAATTTAGATTTGAAAAGCTAGAGCTGAAAGGAACCCCTTTCTCCTCTAAGGCAGTTGAAGGTCATTGAACCCCAAAGTCACTAGGTCTGCAGTTGGGCCTGGGTTCTAAAAACACCAAGGAGTAAGAACCCCCAAAGTAGAGCAAATTCAAGTGAGAAGAGTGAGCTTCCCTGAAGCAGATCCTCTGAAGCCAGTATCCAGAGGAAGGCAGGAGGCCTAAGGCTAGCCCAGGCCTGGGAGGCACTTGAACAGACTGCTAGCTCAGCCCTGCCCAATGCTCAACACTGTCCCTCCAATGCGCTGGGTGTGCAGAAAGAAGCCACTCTTGTATCCTGGCTCTGCCCGAAGGAACTGTAGCTGGTGCCTGTTTCCCCTTTGTGCAGACTGGGGCCAACCCAGCTGGGGAGGTTGATTGATAGTGCCCAGGTAAAGAAGATGCAAATGCTAAAGAAGAGGCTAGTGAAGGACTTACTGACCAGAGTCGTCTGGGGCCAGTGGGAGGCCTGTGGGCTGGATGTGCAGCAGTCTGTAATACTCTTATCCTGGGGCTTTATAGGGCGACAAAGGGCGTGAGATACTTGGTCCCTACGTGCCCTGGACCCTCTGTGCCAAAGGAGAGCGTGGGGCAGCATGTGAGCCTGGCCAGATGACGGTGTGACCTGAGGGCATGGTTGTTCTTCCCTGAACTGACTTAGTGTAGTGTAACCAGCCAGAGCCATCCAGCTGGCATGCAGAAGGTGAAGGAGCCCTGTGGTCATTGCAGCCTACCTCAGAGAACTACTGAAGAAAGCCATGGGCCATCCAGGATGGGCCCCTGTACGCACAGTGAAGGCCTCTGTGAAGCTTCTGGCCTCTTGTTTCTCTTTCCTACACTTCACACATCCTTAAAACCTCCCCACATGCTGAGGCTGGGTCCAGGACCAACCTGGGGGCTCGTTCTTCTCCATATCACCTATTTCTCTTCTGCCTTCTGTGGCCCACACCTCACCTTCCTGGAAGGTCAGGCCCCTGGCAGGCTCTTGGTCCCAAGATTGCGGTGTTAATGAGGAAAAGGGCACTTGATGGTACAGTCAGGCTAAGAGTGTTCACACGGGGAGAGTCTTTGGACTTGGTCTCAGAATGGAATCCCAAGGACTCTCATTGGGGAGGGGCTGAGTGAGTACATATGCAGAGACAGAGGAGGCAGGGACAGAACCATTCCTTAGAGGGTGTGACCAGCACAAGAGGGAGCCTGAAAATGAGCCATGTCAGAGTCTTCAGGGAGACACTACGTATGGCCATTGATACATTCTCAAGAGAGGACCCCGAGGGCAAAGACCCCAAGGCACAGAGCTGCTGAGGCCCCTATGTCAGGCCTCACAGCCTACTCTCTCACCCACTCTCTCCCACTGTAGCCCACACGATATCTCCCAGATGGTGCTTTTGTCCTTGCTGTGAGGAGGTTTGCCTCAGGGAGAGCACATTTCCCTAATTCCTATACAGAAGCCACCACGTGGCCTCCAAGATGTGGCTCTGGCTCAGGCTGGCACTGAGCTGAGAGAGGCTGTGTGTTGTCTGTTGCACCCTGGGGACCTTCCTAGGACCTCAGAAACCTTGCTCAGCTTGTACTGGGGTATTGGAGGTGAGGTGGCTGTTGTTGGCTGTTTCTTGGGGCTCTAGAAGGGGTTTGAGATGCATGCTGATTCTGTGGCCTGTTCTTGACTGACTGATGCCCACCACCATGGAGCAACACCCCTCCATGTAGTTGGAAGGTTTTTTCAGTCTTGTCATGAGGATAGAACTGGCGTCAATGTGTTTGTTGTTAGCTAGAAGTCTCTATTCTTGGGTATTCAGAGAGTCTTTTAGCAGACTTCTAGGAGGAGACTTGATGTGTAAGCTCTATCTCCCATTTCTGACTCAGTTTCCATCTAGGAGCCCAGAAACACTGGCCTCTGTCCCTATTTCACAGTGGGTCTCACAATGCCAGCCCAGCTCCCGGTGATCAGGCTCACCTCTGATTCCCACGCTGTTTCCCCTGCACAGGGTAAGGGAACATAAGGGCATGGTTATGTTGTCCTTCACTGAGCTTAGAGTTTTCTTTGTGTGCCCCACTTTCATCTCTCTGTCCTGGAGCAGAGCAGACAGGATCTTTGCCTGGAGGGGGACCTTCACTTGGGGCACCCAGCACCTCAGCAGCGTTGCAGGAAGTTTGTATTAGCCAGAGCAGTTGGCTGTGTGCACATGGGTACAGTGATGGCGCACGTGACCAGCCTTGGGCAAAATGTGAAAAGAGCCATCCAAGGCTCCATTTATTCACTGTTAAACTTGAAAAGCACTCCGTGGCAACAGATCTTCTTGTTGTCACCTGAGTGATACTGGTTTTACAGACACCCAGGATGCAGGAGTTGAGAAGAGAAACCTTGGAAGCAGGTTATATGCCAAAGAGACAGTCCTTAGCGGAGCCCTCGGTGGGGCAGTCCATAGTGGTGCTGTGTGATCCAAGTGCCCTGGAAACTAGGAAGGTAATTTTCTAGGCTCCAGCACGGCGGGTGCCCACCACTGAAAGCTGTAGGCTGCATGCAAAACCAACCCCAGAGAGGAACCGTGTGGGCTTCAAACAGCAAAGTCACAGGGGCAGGATGGCCCAAGCCCTTGGGCTGCATCCCACCCAGTGTGACCCAGATGCCAAACTCCTTCAGTGCTCTCTCTGCTGGGCTTCAGTTTTGCTTTGAACTGAATCTCACTTCCTGTCTATTTATCACGTTAGAAATAGGACTGTTGACCCCGTGGCTGCTCCACCATTGTATCTTGGAAGTGTACCGCTTATTTTGGCCTTTTCCAAGAGGTCAGCTCAGTTTGCCGTGAGTCTCAAATGAGACAATGGACTTAGGTTTTGAGTAATGATGCAACAGTTATGACTTTGTGGTGGACTAAACCGCTTTGGTTTGTGAGATACACAGACCTACGGCGACTAGGAGCAAAGTCCTGGGCCTGGGTGTTGACTGTCCCCTAAAGGCACCTATGGTTAAGTCCCACTGCCTATGGTGGGGCATAGTGGGAGGTCCTTAAGTCATTGGGAGCATGGTCATCAAGGGGACCGTGGGATGCCAGCCTCTTTGGTTTGCAATATCTGTTCCCACGTATGTTTCTACCATGATGTGTGGTCCAAGGGGCTAAGCAGATAAGGCTGCCTGATCTAGGATGCAAACCACCAAAACTGTGAGCAAAATAAATCCCATCACTCTATGAACTCAGCTGCTTCAGGGATTGTGTTGCAGTCACACGAAGCTGAATGCAGGTGCCTTTTGCTTTTCCTTCATCTGCAGATGGCACTTCCTGTGAATCACACTGCTATGAACCCTGCTTATAGATGCCATATCCAAAAGCAGTTAGGTACACAGCTGGGTAAACACCCTAAGACTGGTTAAACCTAACAAAGTGTATTTGAGCATGGAGGAGTTCCCATGACTAGGCATCACTGTGACCTAAAGAAGCTCAAGGCCACTCCCTCTGTGAATGGATAGAAGAAAGGACAGCAGGTTAGTGGAATGCACTCACGTCTCACCTTGTTTGGACATAATTTGGCAGACTTCTGCCTGGGCCTTGTTAAGATTGAGCTGCTGTGATGGTGCGCTGAGGCTCAGTTACAAGGTTATTATGGGCTTGCGTAGATTAGGCTATAGTTTGTCTATTAATCCAGGTTCTAGTTTTCCTTGTAGAGAGGTCAATTTGGACCACACATATCACCCAAATACATTAATCATTTGGGGCCAAAGTAAATTCTTTTGAGCATTCCTGCCTTCTGTTCTTCCAGCAAAAGGACCAACAGCACCATGATGGGTCACCACTGTGGTCATGGGATGGACTGCCATTTTCTGCAGCCATCACCAGATTCTTCTGGATTTGGGGACAGTATTCACAACTTCATGGTGCTGGGTTACTTAGATGATACTTTCATTTTATGTTTTTGCTGTTCCCATGACTAACTAAGGCCATTTGATATACAAATGACAATGGTTGAATATGGGCTATAAACTTACTAAAATTATTATTAACATATGTGATGTGTATGTTCATGCATGTGTCACAGCATGGGGGTGTGGCATTCAGAGGACAACTTTGTGGAATGGGACTCTCCTGCCTTTGTATGGATTCCAGGAATAGAGCCCAGGATATCAGGCTATGCTTTTACCTGCTGAGCCAGGTCCCCCCCCCCCCCCCCCGCCCCCCCGCCTAGGTAGGTCACAAGCTTTTGAGTGAGCACAGCACTGTGCCATCAAAACTAAGAACACCATGGAAACGGCATGATCTTTCTGTACCACCGGGGAGAAGAAATACTACCAAGGACAGAAGACCTCAGACTGACTGCACGTGTCCCAGCCCCTGAGCAATTTGCTTCTTGTATCTCATGCCCATGGAATGGAAGCATTAGGCATCCTGAGCTAAGTGCTCCAGGGTGTTTCCACTGGGGAACACAGCAGCAGCAGCAGCAGCAGCAGCAGCAGCAGCAGCAGCAGCATTCACTTTTATTCAGTACCAGGTCCAGTCCCACAACCAGGACAAAGTGGAGATCAAAACCCCCTGGAACCATGAAGTGCTGTGGTGGGCAGAGGCCTAGTTGCCACAGGGTGGTCTCTCTGCATCTGTCTGATAGGTTACAAAGTCCAATTTTTCTTATTTATTTATTTATTTATTTATTTATTTATTTATTTATTTATTTATTTATTTGAGACAGGGTTTCTCTGTGTAGCTTTGGAGCCTGTCCTGGTATTTACTTTGTAGACCAGGCTGGCCTTGAACTCACAGAGATCTGCCTGCCTCTGCCTCCTGAGTGCTGGGATTAAAGGCTTAAAGGCATGCACCACCACAGTCCTGCTCTTTTTCCTTTTCTTTCTTTCCTTCTTTCCTTCTTTCCTTCCTTCCTTCCTTCTTTCTTTCTATCTATCTTTCTATCTTTCTTTCCTTCCTTCTGAAGGGTTCACAACACGCCCCCACAGTCGCATATACCAGGCGGACACTTCCGCCTAGCCAGTTCCAGGTCAAGATAGCCATTTCCGGGCCAAGGCGTCTCGCGTAACCAGGATCCGTGACATTACATGGCCACATAAGCCCGCAACGTGACCATGTGATCTATGCACGCGCGTGGAGTAGTGACGTGACCTGGCCACGCCCCCAGCCGGTTTTAAAGCAGAGCGCCATGTTCCCGGTTCACTCTTCTTCTCTCCTCTTCTTCTTCTCCATGCACGTGTCTCTCCCACAGGCCTGCGCACTCTGTCCCTTTATCTCTAATAAACTCTATAAGTGGATTCTGTCGTGTTTCGTGACATTTCCTTGCAGGGTAAGAACACAACGCAGCTAAATAACTAACACCTTCCTTCCTTCCTTCCTTCCTTCCTTCCTTCCTTCCTTCCTTCCTTCCTCCCTTCCTCCCTTCCTCCCTTCCTCCCTTCCTCCCTTCCTCCCTTCCTCCCTCCCTCCCTCCCTTCTTTCTTTCTTTCTTTTTGGTTTTTTGAGACAGGGTTTCTCTGTGTAGCTTTAGAGCCTTTCCTAGATCTTGCTTTGTAGACCAGGCTGACCTCGAACTCACAAATATCTGCCTGGCTCTGCCTCCCAAGTGCTGGGATTAAAGGCATGCGCCACCACCGCCTGGCTTCTTTTTTTTTAAAAAAAAAAATTTGTAGATAGTCTCATGCAGCCCACGCTGGCTTCCAACCCACTATGTAGCTGGGCATAACCTTGAACTCTTCCTCCTCCTCCAATCTCTTTCTTGCAAGTGCTAGGATTACAGGCATGTGTACCATGCCCACCTTTCCCAGCTGTCTTTAAATTCTATACATCAGCACTCTGTTATCATCATCAGTCAGCCCTCAGGAGCCTCAGTGGGGCCAAGGAAAGCTCTGGTAAAGTCACATGACTTATTGACTACCTGATTAATAACACTGTTCTGAAAAGCTAAGAGAGAAATCTTTTCAGAAGGAGAGAGAGAGAGAGAGAGAGAGAGAGAGAGAGAGAGAGAGAGAGAGAGAGAGAGAGAGAGAGACCTGAACTATGTAGGGGTGAGATAAAACAGGCTCATTCTAAGTAACCTTCTGAGATGGAACAGAGTGCCACCTAGTGGTGCTCATGGATCACCTCTTTTGAAGATAGGCTGATTGTTAAATGAATTCACCATGTGTAGCCCTGGATCTAATCCCACATTTCTTCTTTACAAGTTTTCTACCTCATGTGTTTTTACATCAAAGGTAATCTGAGATCATACAGAGAATTTTGTTGTTGTTACGAACACTGGAAGGAATTGGATTTCACAGAAGTGTCCCTTTTCTTATTTGTTTGTTTGTATGCTTGGCATTAGCCCACATACCTCCAATCATTTTGATTTCCTCCTACAGTAGAAGTCTTTGGTAAAGACATTCACAGATTTATTACCCTCTGGTTTCCTTCTGAGGAAATAAAGAGTTTTAGAGTAGCCAGAAATGTAGGCAATGTAAAGAAGAAAGTGCCACCATGGTGGCAGACTTCGAGATTTGCCACATTGAGAAAGCCACATGGCTGAGTTTAATTCCTTCTGCTGTGATAGAATACCCTGATAGAAAGCAACTTAAGGGAGAGAGGGCTTGTTTTAGCTCCCAGCTCCAGACTGCTGTCTGTAACTATGTGGAAGTCTAGGCAGGGGCTACTTATCACACCCACAGTCAAGAGTAGAGAGAAATGAATGCATGCACACCCACCTGCTTGCTCGTGCTCAGCTTGATTTCCCTACTTTCATATAGTTCAGGACCCTATGCATAGGGAATGGTGCAGCTCACAGTGGACTGGGTCTTCCCACATTAATTAAATTAAGAAAATCCCCTACAGACATGCTCACAGGCCAACCCAATGTAGACAATCCCCAGTAAGACTCTCTTCAGGGATGATTCCAGGTTGTGTCAAGTTGGCAATTATAACTAGTATATGACCTGTGTTTTACAAGGCTGTCTCCTTCTTTGAAGAATGTCTGTGCTTAGCTTCATCTTGATGTTTAATGGCTGTGTATTCCTGGAGACTAAAAGGACTTCATCTTCAGTTGTCAAAAGTGGACCCTATGTTTCAAGGGTCTTAATTTTAGTTGCAGTACATGAGGTGAGAAGAAATTGGTGGGCTTATTTCCAGTGAGGTCAAGAGGCAATTGCCCTTGGATTTCATTTCCAGGAGATTCAGCCCCCGAGCTCTTAACTGTGAACAGCCTGGCTGGTGTCAGCCAATGGGTCACGAATAGCTTTTTTTTTTTTTATTTGATGAGAATAAACCATTGCACAATATACATTTAGTCACCAGAATTCAGGAGGGTGGGAAATGCTTGGACTTTTATTCCTTAGAGATGAACCTTCCAGTAACTATCTCCTAAGGACTCCTAAGGCATGCTTAGGATTGTAGCACTAAAGGGCGCCACTGCTGCAGCTTCTTCCTGTCTACCACTACCACTCCCAGCTGCCAAACACTGACAAAACCACTGAGCGCATCCAGGACTCAAACTAACACACCATACAATCACAGCTACCCAGCCCCATCCATAGGAAATAGAGTCTTGCCATCTATCAACCAAAGCCCACAAAGTTGGAGAAGATGGGTGTTGCTTTGAAGCAGACACATACACAAAGAAAAGTTAGGGATCAGGAAATCTCCAATGGACAAAGGAATTCTCCTATCCTAGATTTTCCATCTCAAAGGAATTTAAGAGACTCCTGAAAAAGGAATTCAAAATAATGTTCTCATGAGTACTCAGGAACACCCAAGAGAATCCACATGAACAGTTCAATGAAATAAAGAAATAGTTAAGCTTAGAATGAGAAACTATATAAAAGACATAGCTATCATGAAACAAAATCAACAAATTTTGCAGATGAAGAAGTCAATGTATATATTTTTTGAAATACAGTTGAGAGTCATAGACACCATCTAGATCAAGGGAAAAAAGAATTTCTAAGCGCACACACACAAGTTTTATAATGTTTTAGTGTCAAAATTAAAGTTAGATCTTTGCACATGGTCGGCTGGTGCTCTACCACTGAGGTATACTCCCTATGACCTGTTGTAGGCACATAAGCCAGTTAGGGGTTGTGGAGGGAGAGAGTAAAAAACATTATTTTATAAGACTGGTAATACACCTCTATAAAAATATACATTCCCATTATAGTGATACAAGAGAGAGATGAGACAAATAGGAAAATGTAATTAATGAAATAGTAGACAACTTCTCAAGCCTTTGTAGGTGATATTTTCTGTCCTGCCAGCCAGCTCTCAAATAACCACACAGAGACTTACTATTAATTATAAAGCCTCATCTGATAGCTTAGGCTTGTTACTAACTAGCTCTTACAACTTAAATCAACCTGTATTTTGGTACCTTTTTTCAACATGAACAGCAAGTTCATCTTGCTTCTCCCAGTGTCTCCTGGTGACTCTGCCCTCCTTCATCCCTGTGCTCTCTCCCTGTCCACAACTCCCACCTAACCTCTTTCTGCCTAGCTATTGGTTATGTACCTCTTTATTAAACCAATGAGAGCAACATATCTTCACAGAATACAAAAAGGGCATGCCACAACACAGCCTTATGAAACTCATAGACTCCCAATTGCATTCAGAGACCCTCTTCAGAATACATTCAGAACAAACTGTCAAAAGTCAAAGGTAAAGATTTCTAAAAGTGGCAAGAAAACACATGGTGGATGTTTCACATAAAGGAGTCTTCCTTAAACTAATAACAGGATTCTTAGTGGAAGCCTTGCAGCTCGGCAGAGGATGAAATGATATATTCAAAGTGCTAAAAGAAAGTAAGCAAACAGAAACCTCTGATACCTAAGAACATTGTCTCCTCCTCAAAGATGTCATGTCCTTCATAGATGAAGTCTTTCTCAGACAAGCAAACCTCCTATCTAATGCTGTGGTTTCTGTGGCCTCTCTTCTTTATTTCAACCTCACTGCCTTTAGTTTAGGGATTCCAGGGGTGCCTGATTGTAAAGACACTTGTTCCCTCCATCCTGACAGAGTGGAGGTGTCAGGTAGAATATCCCATGATGTTTAACTACCTCCTAAGGATTTTCAGCAGAGCATGTCCCACTCCTGGGTTGGAAGGGACTTTATTGACTCAGCTAGGTACACATACATAAGGGTTTGAGTACCAGAGTCTCGAGGCTCCTCAAATCCCCACAGACATTCAACAAATGTTCAGGATCAGCCCCAGACACTGTGGGAGGAATTAATCTCAGAGTGGTAGTTGTTTGTGCTCATAATGAGTGTCTAAATCTGATCCAAAACACGGATCACCCCAGCTGGCATGGGAGAGCTTGACCAGCAAGGGGACTGTGAACTCAAATTCCTGTGTGTGTGTGTGTGTGTGTGTGTGTGTGTGTGTGTGTGTGTGTGTGTACCTGTGTTAGAGATTCTACAAGACTCATTTACTGGTCAGAACTTCTTCAGCTGTGCAGTTGGAATGTTACAGATCTGGAGAAAATTATCATGGGCTATCTTGAGCCCCTGTAGTAGCCATTTCTTGCCCACTCCTTTGCTAGACCTAGCATTCTTGTGACGAATAGGTATATTTGTTTTTTAATTTACACAATAGACAGCTTCTACTAACCCTGAGGCTAAGAATGTCATCAGATAGTATCAAGGCCTGTAGCAGAGACTTCGTCACTTTGCTAAAGCTCTTGTTCCTGATGTTCCCACCAAGGAACTTCAAAAATGTCTAGATTTATAGCTTGCTTCCTTCTGTCACTATAAAAAATTTGTGAAATTGTTTCCATGTGGAAACATCTTTGAGGTGACCTAATTCTGTGTTCACAGGCCACAGTCACTCAGATTTGACTCCAGAATAAACTTTACATTCCTTCTGATGTGAGAGCTGTGCTTTTGTGTTAGTGGTTAGAACAAACCCAACCCTACCAATGACCATCAAGAAACAATCGTTTTCTTCTTTTCAGAACAACTTGGAATCCTGACTACTCCCCAGAAAGCCTCACATATGAGGGTTAACCCCCTTGTACCCTGTCAAACACACTAGAAAAAGATTATTAACAAATATTAGCAAATTGGATCCGGGGGGACTTGAAAAAGAAAAGATTGTATAGCAGGACCACAAGGAATTAAAACCTGCTTTGCAAGGATGGTTCAACACACAGGTGTTGCTAAACATGATCCATCAATCAACATACTGATTAGAATCATACCATCATCTTGATACATGCAGAAAAAGTGTTTGATAAGTGCTACATCCATTCATGATTGTCTTAGTCACTGTTCTATTGCTGTGAAGAGACTACATGACCAAGGCAACTTTTATAAGAGAAGACATTTAACTGGGGGCTTGCTTACAGTTTCAGAGGTGAGTCCATCATCACCATGCTAGGAAGCATGGTCGTGTGCAGGCATGGAACTGGAGAGAGTGTCTGAGAGCTATATCCTGATCTGCAAGCAGAGAGAGAGAATGGGTCTGGCGTGGACTTGTGAAACCTCAAAGGATGTAGAGCTGAATGGTCAGGCTGGAGCTAAGCCATTTTTATTAGGTAGAGACTATTGCCCTGGACAGCCTGACTCAATTCCTCATGAGTTGAGGCTATTATCCAACATTTCCCATCTCCGGAAGGGTAAAACGAAGGGAGAGGGAGTTGAAGTTTTTTTTAAGTGGGGAGGTTCTTCCAACCAGAGGGTGACAGTCTCAGCATTGGAAGGAGCATGTTGAAGTCCCTTCCAGGTAGGATAGGGGCTGGTAGTTTTCAGCCATGAAGAATTCAGTGACCCTTTGGGCAGTGAAAGCCTCTAAATTTGTTTGTTTGTTTGAGGAAGTTGGTGAGACAGCTGGAAGGGACCAAAGAATCAAATTAGAACAATCATAACAATCAGGCCTGCCAAGGGGCTATCCGTGGCCCCCAAGCAGTCAGGTGTCCATCCAGAAAGTATTGTCTGTTTTTAATTCTTTGTAATAATTGTTTGCTTAGCATTTTCCCATACTGGGCCAGATTAGTTTGCACAAAAGCAGCATTCCCCCTGCGCCCCCCGCCCCCACCAGGAAGGGACAGATCCTTCCTTTCCCACAGCCATTAAGTCTAGTTTTTTTTTTTTTTTTTTTTTTTTTTTTTTTTTTTGTGGGTTTGGAGGACCACCGCAGGCAGGGGAGCTATTTGATTTTGTAGCGTGATTATGTTTTGTTGTGCCAAGGTCTTTGTTGTGGCAAGGTCAGGCCTTCCTTAATCTGGTTGGTCTGTTGGTTTTGTTGTAACTGTGGGGAGTCCTATCACTTGTAGGGTGAGAGCCATTGATGGTGGTGGAGGTGGAGGTGGAGGAGGTGGTGGTGGTGGTGGTGGTGGTGGTAGTGGTGGAAGTGGAAGTGGTGGAGGTGGTGGTGGTGGCTATGGTGGTGGTGGTGGTGAGTTATGTGGAACCTTTTGTTTGGGCATGGAGGAAGTTCAGAGGGGAAAAGCCTTAAAAGACCTGGTAAAATGTGAGCATGAGGATAGTAAGGATGAAATGAGTGATCAGGAGAGGAGGCAGAGTGGGAGGGGACTAAGAGCACACACATAGAAAAAGCCTGTGGTTGGATTTTTGTTCTGATGCCTGTGTCTTTGGGTCCCATCTCAAACCAGTTGGCATTTGTTGGCGTAGAAACAATATCGTTCTTGGAGGAGGGCACAAATCCCACCCACAGAAGTCATCAGGTTTAGTTGTGGACTACTGTAGCAGCCAAAGAATCAAGTTAGTCCTGAAGGATGTTAAGCTGTGAGATAGTGAAGTTAACTGATATAGGAGAGACTTCAATCTAGCTATTTTAGTTCTGAGTCCTGAAAACAATGTCCAGAGTGGCAAAGAGAGTGGGATGAAGTAGGACCCCTGTAAGCGAGTGTTACAGCTCCGGAGGGAAGGGTGTCCTGACTGGGAAGCCAGGCTATCCCAGGAGCTGGGGTGCAGTGGGGGATGGTCTCCCCACAGGATAGAGCAATCCCACTCCTCTCCTGGAGAGAGCCATTACACCTGAGCTGAGCTTTACCTCACCCACCCCACCCCCCTTAAGGGGGCTTTCCCAGCAGACCTCTGCTTCTTTTTCTCTTCTTCCCAAGATGTTGCTTCTTCTGCTTCACTCTGCTAAAGGGGAAACCCCTGCAGAAAAGCAGCAATCTCCTCCAGCTACCAAGAAAAGTTGTTACTCTGTCCAGCTCTGCCTTGCTCAGTCCTCTAAGGGAAAGTCTCAGTTTTTTTTTTTTTCTTTTTTCTTCTGCTCAGTCCCCTAAGGGACATCTTAGCAAGGTTCTTCTCTGAGCCTGTGAATGAAGATCTTCACCAAAGACTCTTTTGAGAAAAAGATTTATTTGGGAAGGAGAAGTCCAGGAGAGTGGCTGCCTCTGCCAGAGTGGGAAGGCACAGCCAATGACTGAACAGGCAGAGGGATTTATATAGGGTTTCTTAGGAGAGGAGTTTCTTCAGGGAGAAGATTTTCTGCTCAGGGATTGGTTGGTTTCAATATTCATGGGTAGAGATGGATCTAATTTCAGGGCCAAACTGTTTCTTTCACTGGCTGTTTTCAGCTTTTTGGCTCTAATTCTAAGGCCAGGGCATATTTCTTTCACTGGCTATGATTCTAGGGACAAAATGTGTTTATTTGGCACTGGTTCAGAGTGAGGGCATGTTTCTTAGGTTCTGTGTTGAGAAACAAAGAGTTTCTTTCACTGGATCAGGTCTCAGATCCAGGGTGGGTTTCTTTTACCAGCTCTGATTTCAAGGCCAGGGTGGATTTCTTTGGCTGGTCCTTTTACCCTACAATCCCCACTCTTCGGAGCTCACTCTGTTTTTAGGGTTTAAGGTGCCGATTTCTTTTTGAGCTGAGAACAATAAGGACAATAGAGAAAAGGCAGCAGTAAGAGTGCCTCAGAGGAAGGACTATCCAAGAGACAATGATGAAATTCAAAGTTGGCGAAGATCCAGAACAGAAGTCGGGAGCTAGTAGTGGCACAACCTTTGGGGGAATATTAAGAGAGAAAGTTAACTTTTGTTTGGCAAGGTGAAATATAATTGTACAACTTGATGGACCGTGTACCAGAACTCTGTAGATAAAGTAACTGTGCTTAGCTATGTGTTTATATCGGTCTCCCATGTAAGGAGCATATTCCATAATTAAAGGAGGCTGCCAGACACTCTGTCATCAAACTCACAGTTTTAGGTGTTCATTCAGACCACCCAAGTGGTGTCTCTGAAAACTTGGCCAGACAATCCTATGGAAATGTCTCAGTGGGATTCCATTTCACTTTTAAATCGCAGGTTTGATGCTGAGTTTACTTGACTTCTTCTACCAAGCTCCCAGGTGTTGTTCCTTATGCAGGAGTCTGAAGTGACCAGCACCAAGCACAGAACCTGGGCAGAAAATCTTGAGGTCTCATGGAATTAGGGCCACCTGGGAGGAGTGACTGGCAACTCAGGTGAAGGTCCAGTGGCCTAGCCTATCTCCTCCTTATTTGAAGGAATATTAACATTTAATAAGCCCATCTGTCATTGTTTTAAGCAGGCGCAGTTGGAGTTCTGAAGATTACCATTGTTCAGCCAGGTATTGTGCAACACCACCTTAATAAGAGAAAGTCGAATTCAAATGACTCACTCAGAGTGATGCAACAAATTAATATCACCTGTGTACATTCTGTGACACAATTACACCTTGTAACTTTCAGGTAAACCCTATAGAAAACACAAGACAGCTTCTATAACTTACGTATCATGTAAAGCTTTTTTGTATCATGATTATCATTTAATTTATGTTTACATCATCTAACAGAATTAAGCTGAGGGAGCCTTATTTAAACCATGATGCTGGTGTTATTATTGGGATTGTGGACAGAGGGTCCCTGTTGGCTGGTTTTATTATAGATACTGTTGTACCATGAGATAAGCAATAGTAGCCTTTATTGAAAATACTTTACTTCTTAGCTGTTCTCAAGCACACAATGTCTTTTTTTCCCTAGGCTGCTTTGTTGATGTATTTCTCTCTGTCACAGAGACAGGGAACCAGCCTGACCCAGGAAAGAGGCTTTGGAGGAAGCTTTGAATAAACATGCTTTGGTCTAAAGTGGGTAGGCCAAATCTCACTGCCAGATACAGCTTTTCAGTGAAGTAAAACAGCCCGTGACAATTTTTCAATATTATTCACACCCAAAGACATTTGAATCTCTGGATCTGCTGGATCCAGAGAGTTATATCTCCATAACTGATTCACATGTGTCTGTGGATGGGGGCAGACAACCTGAAAAGCTTAACAAATAACTGAAAAGTGAAATAAAAGCAAGAATATGCAAGCTTGGTGGGGCAGAAACAAAGGCATAAGGTAAAGAAGTTCCAAGAACTTATAAATACCATCTTATCTAGTTAGGGGAAGCAGGCCTTGAAACCCACTAGAAACAGAAGGCATTAAGACCCAGTCTATATTCTATCTCCAGTTTCTTTCCAAGCTATATTAAGCCTGGACTCTGGGCTCTGGGCCAGGTTGTAAGCCAGTGTCGAGTGGTAGGGATGAAAAGGGTTACAATGAGCTGCTTAAAATTACATGGGGTGCCGGGCGGTGGTGGCACACACCTTTAATCCCAGCACTCGGGAGGCAGAGGCAGGCAGATCTCTGTGAGTTCGAGGCCAGCCGGGGCTACCAAGTGAGTTCCAGGAAAGGCACAAAGCTACACAGAGAAACCCTGTCTCGAAAAACCAAAAAAAAAAAAAAAAAAAAAATTACATGGGGAAAAGCTGGCTAGGTCTACTCAGAACATCAGCAATGAAAGCTCCAAACTGAGGACAGTGATGGCCATATGTGAGCACTTGGGCCATATTTGGGTAGATAATTCAATGAGTTTGGTGGGCTGGAGCCTGCTAAGATGGAGCTTAGACCCCATTTGAAATGACAAGCAGGACTGGTGGAGTGTCTCATCCCACTGCCTGAGGTGTCTCCAGGTTTGGGGGAAGATAAAAGTGAGATGAAGTGTTAGGAGGGGGTGTATCTATATTCATAAGACTCAGGGGAGTCACAAAGTCAGTCAAAATGTAGGAGGACTCTGGAATCTCCAAGTCTTTAGAGAAGGCATAAGAAGCTCCTGGAGTTCCTGGGGTCAGGGCAGGGGACCTTTGAGTCAGACTCAGATGGATGATTACCTGTCCTGAAGAATCTGAGTGTGTGCATGGCAGTGATCAAATAGCAAAATGCCTCTTAAACTGGAGACCAGAGAACTGGGGAGGGACAGACCAGAGGAGGATGGATGGGGAGGACTTGGAGGAGAGCAGAGGATGAAGGTCCAGCTGAGTGTCTTAGTGTTCTACAGCTGTGAAGGGACACCATGACCACAGCAACTTTTTTTAAAGGGGTGTAAAGTGTATAAGTCTGAAAGACATCAAAAGATAGTTTTTGGTTGGTAATACAAGTTAGGATAGAAAGTGAATTAGTTACACTTTGGATTCACCAAAATAGGATAAATAATGGAGTGTTTTCTCTGGATTTGTCAAGTGCTTATGGGCTGGACATTGTTAATGTAATTCTTGACTGTATATATTGTGTACACTTATTGTACTTATTAATATAGTTTTTCTTATATTGGTTATAACCTTTTATTATTTTAGACAAAAAAAAAGGGGAAATGTGGTGATATATTGTGTACATAACAAAATTTGCCTGAAGATCAGAGAACAGAACAAGCCACTAGATTAAATATAGGGCCAGGCAGTGGTGGCACACACCTTTAATCCTAGCACTCAGGAGGCAGAGATCCATCTGGATCTCTGTGAGTTCAAAGCCACTCTGGATTACATGAGATTGATTTGGTCTAGGAGAGAAATAGAGCCAGGCAGTGGTGGTACACACCTTTAATTCCAGTGCTTGAGAATCACATGCCTTTAATCCCAACACTAGGAAGGAAGTAATATGACTGTGTGGAGAAAGGTTTAAGGCATGCGGAGACAGGAACTAAAGCCTATTTTGGCTGAAGCTTTTTTGGTTAGAGGCTTTTCAGCTGAGCACTCAGAGGCTTTCAGTAAGAGGATTTGCGGAGTTGGTCAGGTGAGACTTGGCAGTGGCTTGTTCCTTTGTCTCTCTGATCTTTCAGCATTTACCCCAAAATCTGGTTCTGGGGTTTTTTGTTTTGTTTTGTTTTGTTTTATTAAAAGATGTTTTAAGATTCGTGCAACACTTTTCTTTTCAAGAGCTTAAAACATTTCATTTCTTCCTCCTGGAGATCTGTTGGTGCTAATTAATTCTTTTTTCTCTAATTTATTTTTTATTGATTCTTTGTGGATTTCACATGATGCATCTTGATCCCATTCATCTCCCTAGCCCTTTGCATCCACCATCTGCCCTTGCATCCTCCCCGCAAGATAAAACGAAAAATAAAACCAAGAAAGAAAAATCTCGTCATCTAAGCTGTAGCGTGACACAGTGAGTCACACAGTAAATCCTTTAGTTCATGCTTCTTTACTTGCAAGTGTTCATAGCAATGAGTAATGACTCATTCAGTCTAGTTCGAGGCCTCAGGTTTCTGCTACGCTCTCAATATTGGGCCCTCCCTGGGACTCCTCTTGGATATCCTGTTGTTGTCCTGGACCACAGCACTTCTTACAAAAAGAAAGCATTTAACTGAGGCTTGCTTTTCAGAGGTTTAGACCATGCTCCTCATGGCAGGGAGCACAGCGGCATGCAGGCAGACATAGTAGCCAAGAGTTCTGCATCCAGATCTGAAGGCAGCAGGAGGAGAGAGAGTCACTGGGTTTGGCTTGGGCTTTTTTTTCACACCCCTCAAGAGACACACTTCTTCCAACAAGGCCACACCTACTAATCCCTTCCAAGTAGTGCCACTCCCTGATGAATAAGTATTCAAACTTCTGAGCCTATGGGGGCCATTCTTACTGAAACTACCACACCAGGTTTACACAAACATTCAATAAAGCTCCAAGAACTGAAGTTCCATCCCTGGGACTTGTACTACTCCTGAAGGCAGAGGCCACAAAGACCAGAGGTCTCAGGTTGAAATAATGGCTATTTAGCCTATATAGTGAGCTTAGAAGGTGTCTGTGCTCCCAGAGGAATGACCCCAAGGAGGGGGGGCACTTTCTGCCTAGAGGACCCTAAAAGGGTTCTGGGTTTAGGCACCAGATGTAAGAAAAATGAGACCAAGGCAGACAGACTTGATCTCAGCTGACTGAGACTGCTTTATTGGAACATCGAGAGTCCACAACTTGTACAGCCTGACTCTATCCTCACGACCCGAAGCTATTACTCAACAACTAGAAAGAACACATTTCAGCACGATTGTGGGCAGAGATGACAAAATTAGACTGAACACCAAACTAACTGGATTAGAACCGAGAGCACTCACCCTAAGACCTGGAACAAGGCAAGGACCTCCACATTCCCACTTCTGCTGAACACAGTCTCAGGCAGAGCAGTTAGGCAAAAGGAACAAAGGGCACCTAAACTGTAGACTAGGAAATCAAGTTGTCCTTGCCTGTGGGGCATTTGATCTTACTTTTATATGGAAAACACTAAAGAACTAACCAAAACAATGTGTAAGAGGCAGTGTACTCAGCGAAGTCACAGGCTATAAGCGTAACATGAGAAGTGACAGCATTTCCACATACCACCAATGAATTTAGCAAATAAGAAAGTGAAAAGCCATCCTGTCTACCATAGCTTAAAAATCCAGCAATAATAGAAATTGAGAAATAAATTTAACCAACGAGGTGAAAACACTCTATGGTGAAAACTATAAATCAGTGAAATTATAATGAAAGAAACTGAAGAAAATGCCAACATTGGAAAGGCATTCATACTTAAGAGTTAAAAAGATATTGCTAAATGTCCATTCCACCCAAAGAGATGTAGAGACTCTGCGAAATGACTATCAAAATGCCACTGACGAGGCACGTCTAAGACAAACACTATGGAACTACTAGAAGAAAACATAAGAAAAATGGTTCAAGACGCTGATCTACACAAAGAATTTGCTTGATACAACCCTGAAAGCACAGACAATAAGAGAAATGATATCATGTGACACTAAAAAGCTCCTACAAAAAAAAGAAAGAAAGAAAAAAGAAAAGAAAAGAAAAACAAAAAACCAACAACAAAACCACTTAAAAGAGTAAAGTGTCAATCTACAGAATGGAAGAAATTGCCATAAGGAATAATGTCAAGAATACAAGGTCAGTCCTGAAAAATGTACATACAAATAATATTATATAGGCTGAGCAGGTATATTCAGGAATATATATGTATATACATATATTAATATACATATGCATATTAATAAACACGCTGTATATACATATGCATATTAATATACACATGCATATTAATATATGTATACACATGTATGTTTATTAATATGTTATATACACATATGCCTATAATAACAATTAATGAAAATGTTCCACAGCACTAATCCCTAGAAAATGTAGACCCTAATCACATTTGCTTTCTTATCACATTTGCTAGAATGGCTATGCTTTAAAGAGATTAGACAAAAAAAGCAAATTGATAAATCATAGTGTCAAAGGTGAAGATGGTAGAAATATCAGTCTGTACAGACATTATGCTAAACAAACAACTTGTGGTCCCTGAAGGAGCTAGAGCTGTAACAACCATATGACCCAGCACTTACCCTTCCGGACTGCATCTGAAGGAAGGCAAGGAGATCAGTGTGTGACATGGGCACCCACACTTCCATGATTAAGCACAGGTCACAACAGCAGAGAGGTGAAATGAAGCCCAGTGTCCATCTGTGAGGGAATGGGTAAGGAAAATGTGGAATGGAAAACAATGGAATATTATCCAGTGATTAAAAAAAAAAAAACAATGAAAAAAAACCCGTTATTTACAGCAATATGGCATATTCTAGACTACACCCTGTTAAATGAAATGAATCAAGCACAGAAAAACAGATATTGTGTGTTTTTGCTTAGAGGCAGAAGTTTAAAAAGTTGACTTAGGAAGCGGAGCATGAGATATTGGGTACCAGGTTCTGGTGAAAGGGTATGGGAGAGAAGACGGTGGGCCGTTAGCAGGCGCAGAGTGAGAAGATTAGGAGGAATGGCTAATGTTTTCTAGGATGGTCGGGTAATCGCGACTGGCTATAGCTCTCTACTCCTGACTAGCTAGTGGAAAGCTTTTGAGAGTTTCCAACACTCAAAAGACACAGCATGCGTTTGGACCAAGGGATTTCCCAGTGATCCCAGCACGTGCCTGTCAGGATCGTGTCCCACTCCTGGTGGTCTACACCAAACTTTCGGCAAACGCAAATACAAGCAAGCAAAATCCAGCCCCGAGACCTTAAAGGCCAAAGAATCTGGCTGAATCCCTGACTACAGATTGTTTATTATAATGCCTTCTACCACCACCACCACCACCACCACCACCACCACCACCACCACCACCACCACCACCACCACCACCACCACCCCTGCAGCCATCTCCAACATAACGAGTGAGTCATCTCCTTATGACCAGAAATGATAAAAGGACTGGACATGTGGAGACGGCCTGATGGGTACATTTCAGTATTTGCTTAGGCATGCGTTGGAAGCCTTTAGTCTGTGATTGGCTGAAGGTTCAGCTGCTATGATTGGCTGAGACACAGTTGCTTAGTTACCAGAATATAGTTATGATAGTGTGATGGCTGGTCTTGATTAGTGACTTGTTTGGACCCAGAGATAGCATACTAGTCACCCTTTTCATTGCCAGTGTCAAAATACCCGTCAAATACAACTTAGGGAAATAAAGGTCCATCATTGTAGGTAAGTAAGGAGCCGGGGCAGGAGCAGCTGGTCATGTCCTTTGTGCAACCAGGAAGGAGAGAGAGAGATGAATCCTGTTGCCTTTTCCTTTTAATTCATTTGGGCCTCCCCCAGCACATAGGATGACACCACTCACATTCAGGGTGGATTTTCTCTCCTTAGTTATTACTTTCTGGAGTTGCAATCCCAGAGGCATGTGTCCAAGGTGATTCTGAATCTCGTTGACAGTGAAGATTTACCATCACAGATACCTGGGAGGTTAGTAAGCATACTTCTGGGTTAGCCTATGAGGATGTCTCCAGAGATGGTTGGTGTTGGGGATGTCCTGAATGTGAGTGGCACCATCCAGTAGTCAGGATGCTCAGATAGCACAAGGTAGGAGGAAGAAGCCAGCACAGGGAGGCTTGACTCTTTCAGAGTAGATGCATTTTTTGATGCTGCCATCACTCATGGACCACATACTCTATCTTCAGCCTTCTACATGGATTCCTACCAGTGACTCGCCAGGCATCTTCCAGGCTTCCAGCTCCTCTATGCTACATCATCAGTTCCCCTTCCTTTGAGGCTCCGGTCTCCTTGGCCTGAGCAGCTGTTGGTATCTCTAGTTCTTCAGCCAGCAGCTGGTTATGGAGACTACCCACTATCTGATTTGCATCCTGAGCTGACACACCCCTCTTACAATCAAAGATGGATCTATGTGTATTGTGTGGGTTCTCTTCCTCTGCAGAACTCAGACAAATACAGACTGAATATCATTTGTTTGCCCACCCAGTGGGTGATGGAGGCCATGGTGGGTGCTGTTTATTACCCAAGGATTTAAGTATTTTAGACCAAATTTAATTCAGTGTAGCAGTACCCAGAGAGAGGTTCCTGGCTGAGGTGGGAATTCAATTCTTGTTCTTGTGAGGAACCACTATCCTGCTTTTCATTATCCATTGTCCTTGAAAAAGTGTTCAATTCCCCACTCCCAACAATGATGCTCTATTTTTTGTTTTTCTGAGACAGGGTTTCTCTGTGTAGCTTTTGGAGCTTGTCCTGGAACTCACACTGTAGTCCAGGCTGGCCTTGAACTCACAGAGGACACTCCGTGTTATTTTTAAACAGTTATCATTTTGATGGCTATGTGATGGTATCTCATAGTTTTGATTTCCATTTTTATAGTTATAGTTTTGATTTCCATTTTTCCAATGATTATTGATATGGAGCTCTTTTTCACGTACTTCAAAACCACATCTGAGCATGTGGGATAGCTCTGTGGGGAAAGGCATTTGCCATTTTAAGCCTACGACCTGAGTGTGATTCCCGAGGACCCACGTGGTTGAAGGAGAGAGAACCGACTCCAAAAATTGTCCTCTGACCTCTTCACATGCACCATAGTGTGCCCAGCATAAAGGAATAAATGTCATAGTAATTGTTTACAAAGAATCATTAGCCGGTTGGTGGTGGCGCATGCCTTCAATTCCAGCACTCGAGAGGCAGAGGCAGGTGGATCTCTGTAAGTTTGAGGCCAGCCTGGCCTATAAAGTGAGTTCCAGGAAAGGCTCCAAAACTACATAGAGGAAACCCTGTTTCAAAAAGCCAAAAAAAGATAATCATTGTATATTTTCTTTGAAAATATAAATGATTGGAATTTTTGCCCATTTTTAACCAGGTGATTTAATTTTTGGTTGTTGGAGTTCAGCAGTTTTCTATATTTTATAGAGTACTTTCCTTATCAAATATGTGACCTGGAAATATTTCTCATATTCTATGGTGCATCTTTTTTAAAAAAAAATTTTTTTTTTGGTTTTTTGAGACAGGGTTTCTCTGTGTAACAGTTCTGGCTGTCCTGGAACTTGCCCTGTAGACCAGGCTGGCCTCGAACTCACTGAGATCCTCCTGCCTCTGCCTATCAAGTGCTGGGATTAAAGGTGTGTGCCACCACAGCCTGGCTCTTTAAAAATTTTTTAAATTGAATCAACGTACTTAGTTTGTGTTGAGGTGGTGGGGGTATGTGTCTGCCAGGACACACATATGGAGTTATTAGAGGATGATTTGTGGGAGTCAGTTCTCTCCTTCCCATGTGAGTCCTGGAGCTGGAGATCAAACTCAGGCCATCAGCCTTTACCACAAGATCCTTTGGGCACAGAGCCATCCTGTCAGCCCTCCACTGTACCAGTGTCTTCTGATGGTTGGTTGTTGATAGTAAAATGACAGTTTAAAAAAAAAGGACTCAGAGCCAGGCAGTGATGGTACACACCTTTAAACCCAGCACTCAGGAGGCAGAGTCAGTCTGGGCTACAGAGTGAGTTCCAGGACAGGCTCCAAAACTACACAGAGAAACCCTGTCTCGAAAAACCAAACCAAACCAAACCAAACCAAACCAAACCAAACCAAACCAAACCAAAACAAAACACCCAAAAACAATAACAACAACAACAACAACAAAACCCCCAAAAAACAAAAACAACAAGACAACAAAAATTAAAAAGTAAAAATAAAAAGGACTCAGCTCCGACCTTTCAGGCTTTTATAACCCACTCCAGGACTATCCAGCTGCACCCAGACTGCCCAGGACTGTAGCCACCCTTGTTATCCTGCCTTCTTCTTCCCATGGGATGGCAAGCTGGAGAAGAGTGCAGGGAGTTTGTGCGCAGGGTCAGAGGATGTTGAAGTATTAGTTAGGGTGGGTTCTGCAGGCCAGTTACGTCTCCACTGGGACAGTGCCTTAGGAAAGTATTCCAGGCGTAAGCCATGGCCCATCAGTGTCCTCTGCAGTGAAAGGAAGAATGTCATTCTGCATCAGATCAGTGTGGCTCTCCAGGAGGAGATGGGGGACTGCTTTGCAGAGAGGGGGAGTCCCTGGCACGGATGCAGTCACCAGGTGTGTAGGTCCTCCTTTGCAGAATGACTACAGACTAGTATGCGGTGGCCCAGCACCTCAGTGCCACTCCGAGGATTTCTTAGGACAATGATGGGCTTTGCTGTGGTAGAAACACTTGTCAGGACAATCTGATATAGCCCTCTGCCAGCACCAGGTCATGGTCATTGCTGAAGGTGAGGACTCAATACTCAGAGGGTGTTGGGAAAGTCACTGAGGTCAAAAAGCTGACTGAGCCTGAGTACGTATTTAGGTCTTCAGAGCCTCTGATCTGGTATGTGTAAAGGGATGTGTGAAGTCCATTGACCAGTGGGATGTGATGAGGGTGGAAGCCAAGGGGATGCATGCTTGTTTGGGAAGGATTGTCCCGAGATGATTTAGACAGACTCACAGGAACTTGCTTTACCTCACCACTTTGGCAGCAATTGCATGGATCACCATTTTGCTCTCTGTCCATCCTTATTGTGCACATGAGTGGGGTGCAGAGACCCCCATTTCTGCTCAAAATGGGCAGTGCATACACAAGACAGGAAAATCTCGGGGGCAGGGGACAATGAGTGTCTTCAGTGGGATATCTGGCTGCTATAGGCCTTTTGGAGGGCACTTGAGGGTGAGAAGGGGTCTCCTGGGTTTTGTGGCAAGGATTTATCTCAGGATCAACTAATACCATGTCACTAATAGGCTGTCCCTGGAAAACTAGGAGGAGGGATCTAGGTAGCAAGTGCCAGGTGTATATGGCCTCATAATGAGCCCAGACTGGGGTGGGGTGGGAGATAGTTCTGGTAACAGGAGAAGCCTATTTTCCTCCCGCATCTAAGGGCCTTCTAGAACCAGACATATACAAAGGACACATGACTGGAGAGGACAGAGGGAGCAGCTTTGGGCCCACTGGCCTGATTGGCTTGAGAAGAAGACAGAAGACAAGACTAAGATAATTTCCTGCCACACCAACTCCAGTGTTGTCCGTGTGACTTGAACAATTATGTCAATAATAGCGGACGGGAGATACGTGTCCCATGGGACTAAGCTCCCTGGAGGTCCCTGGCAGAGTGCCCGTGTTATGCCTCCTTCTTGAAGGAGATGTGCTTTACAGATCATGAGCTGCCCGGGCTATGGGTTCCGTATAACTGCTTTTCTGATAATGTTCTAATTAATCTATGAAGCACAGCCAAAATTAATGAATGCTTGGGTTGTGAACTATGGAGGAAAGGGGAAGCTGGACATGGATCTTATTTAGATACAGCAGAATGAGCTATTCTTTAAAGACCCCAAGTCACTAGATAAAGAAAGTATAAAGGTTCAGGCACTTCTAGGGAAGGAACACTCACCCACTAGGAGTCCTTTAAGAATCCCAACTAAAGTGATTTATGGTACAAAATGTTATCTCATAGGAGGCAGATGGTGGACCCCTCTGTTGAGGAAGTTCAGCATGGGAAACTTAAAGACTACAACAGAAGTCCTTCCCCTTACAGGCGTAAAAGTACAAGAGTCCATAATTCGGCAGGTAAAAAGGTTTTATATTAGAAGAGATACGTGGTGGAAGAACTGAAGAGTTCATCTGCAGGACTCAGGGAGCTTAGTCCATGGACACATATTCGTCATATTATTGACATAATTGTTCATGTCACACATGAAGAGAGGGTCTGCAGCATCCAAATTGGCTAAGTGAGCCATGGGAACCAGAGAAAGTAGAAATGTAAACTGCTGAGATAAGATGAAGGACACACTGCAACCGCAAAGAAGCCTACACAAGTCTAGGGACCGTACTAAGTTTAAAAAACACAGACTGCTCCTTGGGTCATAAAGTTCTTGTGGGTGAAGGGATATGTCTAGCGCCGCTTAATAATTGTGTGCTTGCTGTTTTTTAAAGCTGATGTAATTGAATTATTGCCAAGCTCTTGTTGTTCCTTGTATGACTTGATAGTTTTCTTTTCTGTATATAAACTACTGATTTGCAGAAATAAAATTGCAACAGATTCAAACCACTTCTGAGTGTGTTGTCTGTCTGTCAGTCGCCGAATCCTTGCCTTCCTGACTACCCAAGCCCTGGTTCTCCTACGGGTCGTGGTACCCCCGATGGGCCAGTCCGTGGCAACTTCCTGTTCACTGAGGGATTTGTGAGACTCCTCTGGCAGGGGAGAAATGACAGGGAGAGAAGCTGGGGTCCTGCTCCAGCCCTGAGGAGGAAGAGCTCTCCCAACCACCTCCTCCAGCCATTCTCAGGAAATTCCCGGTGAGACAGAGAGAACAGGCCCAGTGAGGTGACACAGTGCAGCCCGGAGGGGACATGGCCTTCTCCCTTCAGTGCTGGAGATAGGACAGCACGGGGTCTCCTAGACGCGGGTGCAGGGGACGCAGAGACGCACTGTGACATGGAGTCCCCACACACCTCTGGGAACAGAGGAAGACAGATACCACCAGGAGAGAGATTTGCTGGTCACACTCAGGAGTGAGTGAAACTATCCTGTGTTTAATGTCAGCAGGGAGGGGACATGCTGGGACAGGGTGGTGAGGATGACTGGAATTTAGAGGCTACTATTTTCTGTGGGATTTGTCACTCTTCCCACAATGAGGGGCACACCGGTGACTTCATTTTTAATGAAAACTAGGAAGGGCTTGTCGAAACGGATGGTGGGGATCTTAGTCAAGTTCCCCTCACTCAAACCGGTGTTCCTTGTGGCTTTCGTTGATTTGTTGCTGAAGGTCAGTACAGTCTTCTGCAAAGCCTATGGGGGAGAAGCAGAGGAAGTTGGAGGTAGGTTGTCCCAGCCCAGGCTAAAGCCAGGCCCCATGTGGGGTCCCCATCCATGGAGAGCCTCCCTGTGATCATGCCCTGACCATGGTCCCTGAACCCTAATGCTCAGTAAAGGCCTTTCCCAACGTGCTCAGCCCTTCCATGCTCAGACTGCCCTCCTCTCCTCTCCTTTCCTGAACCATCTCCATAGACTCAGTTTCAGAGGGACCCCCTGTACCTCATGTCCCCCATAAAGAGTTCCTTTCCAGTGTGTGCTGAGACAAAAATCTTTAATGTGACATGAGACAATGTCTTTCTATATTAGTATAGGTAAGTTGAGTCTCAGGGAATCAACAGCCTTGGGCAAAGATAAAATTAAGGGCCACCGAGTCCCCTTCAAGGAGATCTTTATGATAGCGAATGACTCCTTATCCTGGCTGTGCTCTCTGATCTTGCAACCCCTAAGGTGCATCTCTCGAGTCTGTGGGGAAAGCTGTCTCTGTCCCTTAGCATTTTCCTCAGACTCATGTCTGATCTGCCCTCATGTCCCATTCAGCCCTGTTGGCAGCTGGGATACCGCCACTGTCACATGACCTCACCTTATTGAGCTTCACGGGAGCATCCTGTGTGATCCCTGAGAGGTCAGCCTCATTGCTGAAGGCCTGGGTGATGCCCAGTGTGCTCAGGATGATCTCCAGGTCATAGGTTGTGGACATAGCCAGTTTGGGAAAGTACACATTTGCAGTTCTGGTATGCAGAAAGATATGAAGGAGTTCTTTAGTAGCATGGTCACTTCAATAGTATCTTCTCATCCTGGCACCTCCTGGAAGGTCACCCACCTCATCTGGAAAGCCCTCCAGGGAGATTCAGTGTGTTCTGAGACTCACGTATGTGACTCCCCAGGGCGAGGCTCAGCCTTCAGTTTCCACAGACAGGGCAAGGACCCTGGAGGGTCTATGCTAAGAGAAGAGACCAGCCCTGAGACTGTTACCAGTTCATTCTCATCCTGCCTGACTCTTTGCTTTCTGTAGGGCCTCAGTAGGTGTGGGGCTGGGTATTGAGACAGAACATCTGTCCACAGTTCACCTTGAGCCCACCTGAGCTTCTATGGGTACATCACTTCTCCCCTCACCCTCACCCCCAAGGGAGAGCAGGGCCTGTACTCCATAAGAGCAGGTTTAGTGATCTGGAGGGGGAGGGGCACATTCTGGACCTGGTGGTTCAACCTCACTGAAGGATGACAGGAACATAGTCTTCAATAGTCATGCCCTGAGCTCTCTGTGGCTGACCCTCTCCTGTTCTAGGCCCTTCACTGTGGTGATATATTGTGTCCCCCAATATATTGTATACCCTAATAAAACTTACCTGGGGTTGGTCAGAGAACAGAACAGCCACTAGATTAGACAGAGGCCAGACAGTGATGGCACACACCTTAAATTCCAATACTAGTTAACCATAAAAGTCTGGAGGTCTGTACAGACAGACAGGAAATGATAGAACTGGACAGGAAGAGGAAGTGATATAGCTGGGCAGAGAGAGGAAATGAGATGGCAGAACAGAAAGGCATATAGGTGTGGGTATACAGGAAGTAGGTTTCTTTGGATGAGGATCTCCAAGTGGTGAGAACGTGGCTGGCTTCTTTCTGCTTTTCTGATCTCTCAGTTTTTAACCCCAATATCAGGCTCTGGGTTTTATTAATAAGACCGTTTAGTATTTCATGTTACACTCTCCCCCTTGTCTCTCATGACCTCCAGTTACAGCTGAGGCTGAGTCCTAAGATCTGTCTCCTTGTTTTTATTTCTGCCATTATGTATGCTGTTGTTGAAAACCCTGTGGTGGGCTCTGGCTGCTAAGGATGGAGGCATGTCTTTGCCAAGGAGACTTTATTCTGAGCGTTGTCTCTTTCTCTGAGCCTGTCCTACATTATGTCTGTCTATCCACTCTGGCTGAGGGATGGGAGCCAGTCCTGAAGAGCCCCAGCCATGTCATGGCTCAGAGGCTGGGTAGCGGTGCCTAGACCCCTCCACTGGGACTTACCTTACTTTGAGGAGACTCATGATATTTTCGAAGTAATTTTGACTCAGGGTTTCTTCTAGTCTCTTCATCTTCCCCTGGTCAGGCAACATGAAGATGGCGGTGACTTCATTCCTATAAGGATTTACCACCACCCAGGTGGACAGCTCTTCCTCTCGGTACAATAGATATCTATCTCGGCGATTGATCATGAGCACTTTCACGGTCCTGTACTTGTTCACATGGAAGTCCTCTTCCAAGGTGTGTTCAGCCTCGGTTTCATCATACTCTTTGCCTGGAGAGAAGGGAGGGCATCTCAGCCAGTGGTGGGATCAAGGGGTAGCTAAGTTTTAGAGGAAAGAAGTATTGAGTGCCTTGTGAGACACTCCCTCTGAGCCTCAGCTTTATCAGCTGTAAAACGGGATGGAAATGAACCCATCAGGATGCTTGACAGCACTTTAGAAAATAGTGGGAAGCAGCAGGAAGGGGTTCAGAGAATTATGTGGGCTAATTTGTGAAAACCTGGCTCCAGTGAAGAAGCCGTTTTGTTTGGAATTCTTCTGGTAGTCCCCTGAGGATGCTAAATGGAGACAAGTGGGCATAATCCCAATCTCCTATAATCTTATATGTCACATCTCATATGGGTGCCTTTCCTGGTGTCTGCCTGTACTTTGTAGGTAGTGCTTCTGGGAAAGCCTAGTGGGTACCTTTGCATCTCTGTCTCAGGCCTGTGATGAAGTGCATGTACCTAGGAAGACTCTCTCTGCTGTACAAGTGCCTTCTGTCAAGGCTGTCAGAGAGGGTAGGGGCCCCGGGGAACCCGGAGCCTTCCTAGCATTGGACAGACGCTAAGCTCCCCTACATCATAACAGAGCTGGGGGCTCCTTGTGCTGATGCTTTCCTTGGTGCTCTGTAGTACACTGCTCTGCTTGGCAGTATGGGGACTATGTTGGAAAGGTGCAGCCATGGCCTTGACTCCCATCCCCCTCCTATGAGTGGATGCTTCCTGGAGGATGCGGAGTGTCTTTGGGATGTGGACTCGTGAGGCCCTGATATACTCAAAAGAAGCGAGTCAGGCTTAAAGCTTATAGAAGACATCACATCAAGGATTATTTGTTTTTTTTTGAAGATCTTATTAGCCCAGGCTGCTCTTATGTTCATCTTATTAATTCATGCTTATTTGAATCATGGATGCTCTTGTGTCTTTTTTGCTTCCGCCATTCCATATGCTGCTGTTGAAAACTCCGTGGTGGGCCCTGGCTGCTGAGGATGGAGGTGTGTCTGCACCAAGGAGAAGATGTCTCTTTATGTTGAGCATTGTTCCTGTCTCTGAGCCTGGCCTACACTGTGGTATTGAGCATTGTGTCTGTCTACAAGTTCTAGACTCTCCACCATAGCTCTGGCTAAGGCATGGTGGCCAGGCCTTCAGGGCCCCAGCTGTGTCATGGCTCAGAGGCTGGGAAGGGGCACTTTCCTCCCTGGATGAGGGGCTCACCGTAATAGACAAACCTGAAGTCTTACATTCTATGTAGCTTGGTTAGGTAACTGTCGAGGCAAGAGTTTATACAAGTTGATAACAACAGTATTGCTTCCCCCCACAATAAACTAGGACACTCACATCCCGAACATTTATGTTAGCTCTCATTATATCGTGACTAATGAATGGTGAAGACAGAATTCAAACCCAGGTCTTGCACACTTCATTGCTAAACTCTGTTCTGTTACTCAAGACTTTACTAAAATTAAGTCACCCAAAGCACTGTTTGTTCTATGCCATCTGTAGCAATTTGCATATATGACTGGCAACTAAGGGAATGTTATGTATCTGGTATTCACTCCCCTTAGGGATTTCCAGTGAGCCTGAGTTACACAGTGTAATAGAGTCCACAAGGAATTAAAATTTCCCCAGGAGACCTCTTGCTGAGGATGAGACTAGCTGAAAGCCCTGGCATCAGAGGAAGAAGCCATCTTCCAGAAAATGATTAATCTATGTTCTGAAAATGTACATTGAAGTCAACCTACATATGAATATTTCTTGGCTTTTTGTTTCATTTCTATTAACTGTGACGCCACACAGATAAGACAGAAGAAAGATATAGAGATTTTTCTCTCTCCAGTTCTAGCCAAGACTGTAAATGAGGTCATTTCCTTCAACCAAGCTTTAGTTCCTATTTTCCTGGCCAAGTGGTATGCAGTCACCTTCAGATTCTGATAACATTTTTGGCAATCCAGTCAGGAGAAAGGGCTCCAGAGGAAGAGACTTAGGCTTTTCATGGCAAGCTAGCCCTGTGTTTAGGATAATGGGGGATATCCTTAGTTCCTCAGCTTTGGGGACATGTCTTATATACATGGATTTTTCCACTCCTCATTTAGATAGCATTGGCTGTGAATTAATAAAACTCACCAAGTTGGTAGTAGAAAAAGAGGTTGATTTTTTAAAAATGGTATCCATACTAAATAAGGTAATGATACTGCCCCCAAACACAGACTGTGGGGGCATGTGACACTGGGGGTGGGGGACTCACTTCTGAGAGGCTGAGGGATGAATGACTTATTCAATGTATACACGTGTGTGTTTGTATATGGTACCAAGTAAGGTCTGCCAGACGCCTCCTGGTTCACATGACTTAGGTAAATCTTTGACAGATCAGTTAATTAAATTTGTCGTAAGATAAATTAAAAATGCTTTATTTTGTTAAAAAGGAAAGAAATCAGAAGATTGTCTCAAATTATATACGAAAGAACAAGAAGAAAGAAAAAAATGAGTCAAGTAGGAAAAAAGATATAGGAAGTTTGTTTGTTTGTTGAGACAGAAGGATCTTACTATGTAGCCCAGGCTGACCTGAAGCTCTCACTATGTAGTCCAGGCTGGCTTCCGACTCATAATGATCCACCTGCCTCTACCTCCTAACCCTGAAGATCATATTGGGATGCTGCTTGCTACATTCTGGTTCATCAAGGAAGGACTAAGTACTAGAACATGAGTACATTTTTGGGTGGCTTCCTTGAGGCCGCTAACTCTGGTGGTCTTATCTTACCTCGGAAGAAGATGTAATTCATCAGAACAAAAGCTTTGTCTTTCTCCAGATCCTTGAACAATCCCACTATTTTCCCTTGGGTTTCATCCTCCACATACTCGTTGATCTGTTTTTGGGCTCTGTAGGTGTCATTGAAGTTGACAGGAATGGGTTTTATTGAGCTCAGCCAATGGATCGCATTTGCAAAAAAGTCTACCAGCTTCAGATTCTGGTCAAGGAATATGCTGCTCTTTATGGTTAGGTACTGTGGCTTGTGGTTTTTCAGGAGGTTATGCAGAAGCTGCTTCATACATATTAGAGTGTACAATGTTGGTTCTGTAATGTTGAACTGCAATCCCTCCAGGATCTGGTTGTGGGTATTATTTTTGGCTCCCAGGGAGATGATTAAAGAGGCAACAATGATGTTCACTGGGGAGAATAAGATGTTGGTATCTTTTGTCCAACTATCAGACTTCTGATACAAGGTGAAGGTAAGCCGGAAGATGTTGTAGTGGACGCTTTCGCAAAACCCATAGTTCCGAGATCCATAGTCAGGTTCTTCCTCATCTCTCTCCAGGGAATCTTGAGGCTGGGAGCCAGAGAAAAGGCAGCACAGGCCTGCTAGCCAAAGGAGTCTCTGGGAGACAGAGGATGACATTGTCCTGCAAGACAGAGATGGGGGTACAAGTCCTAAGTCAAAGTCAAGGCTCATAAAGATTTCTACATGTGCTACAACTGTCCTACATTCCTACAACCATGTGCTCAACTCTCCCAGTTATTCTCTCTCTGTGAAACACCATTTGCTTGAATGAATGTGGTTTGCTCCTGCAAACTCTGAAGAGTCACAGTTGCTGGGACAGGAAGGATCACAGTGGACTTGGGTTCTAGTCTAGACTCTGCTTCTAATGACTGTGTGACCCATGCACACACACACACACACACACACACACACACACACACACACACACACACAAAATCTCAGCTTTGAAATGAGATAGTTGTGGGTAAATGAATAACTACAGACAAATCACTGAGAACATTCTGATACAACCTCAGAGCAGTTCATGGGGGAAGCGGGGTGGTGGGCTTAGCAAACTGCCAACAGTTAGGACTAGCCAAGGTCCATGAATCCAAAAGAGAAAAAAAGGGACAGAGGGGGAGCCCAGCTATGCCAGGAGTTAGTGAGCACATTTCTCCCTTGAGGTTCTGGAGTTCTCACCAGGATATCAAGATCTGAGTGCTCTGGGGCAGGGGGGTGCACTAAAGGAAGAGGGCTGAGGAACAGACTGTACTCTGGAATTTAGCTCTGAAAATCCAGAGCCGAAAAAGACTCCTTTCTCCTCGAAGACAGTTAGGGTTGTAGATGGTCATATAGTCACAAACCCCTTGGCAGGGTCTCTGGCTCAGTGTGGGTAGCCCTAAGAAGGACCCCCAAGGCAGATCAGGTGCCTGCGGCAGGGTGTGGGGGTGGGGGGGTGAGTTTACCCAAGGTGGCTTCTCACCTCTCTACAGGCAGAGAACAGGAGAAGGCCAGAGATCCAGGGCCCAAAGCAGGTCACAAGCCCTGTCCTTACCAGCACACACTGTGGGCCTACTATATGTTGAGAACACAGAGCAAGGCCTTACTCTATCCATAGGATCTAAGCTGGGTTCCTTGGTTTCCCATGTATGAACAGGATGTTGGGCCCAAGGGATGGAGGCTGACAGTGCCCACCCTGAGGACTCAAGTGGAGCATGATGAAGAACTTACTGAATAGAGTCAGCTGAGGCCAGCGGGAGAGTCACAGGCTGGGTGCGCCCTGCACAGCCTTTCCCTGGAGACTTATAAGCTGATCTGATTGCAGAGGTGGATAAGTATAGGGACACTCAGTCCCAATGCTTACAGAGACACTTCAAGCTGGAGAAGATCCTGAGGCTGATTGGGATGCTGGCCATGGAACTGGGCCATGTACTACTATAACTCGAGGGCTTTGTCATCTTTCCAGGGGTTGGCTTAGTCCAGTGCAAACAGAAAGTGGGGAGAGAGGGGGGTTCCAGGGTCACTGCAACTTAGAGTAGGCAATAGGTACACACTGTAACCAACTGGATAGAAGAAGAGATATTTCAAAGAGAGCAACTTCTATTATCAGACTGTTGAAACAACAGACCCCAAATAAATAATTTTCCAGGAATTCCATGCCAGATAAAGGGAAAGGCTGAAATCCTGGTGCCAGCCACAGCAGACACTTGCCTCCCCAGAGGAGATCTCACTCAGTTCTGATAAGTTAGGCTGACGTACTCTATTTCCTGGCTTGTGTTATGTAGTGTCTTACTCAGTGTTCTATTGCTGTGAAGAGACATTATGAGCATAGCAACACTTATAAAGGAAAGCATTTAATTGGGGCTTGCTTACAGTTTCAGAGATTGTGTTCATTATCATCATGGCAGAGGGCATGATGGTGTGCAGGCAGACATGGTGCTGGAGAAGTGGCTGAGAGTTTTCTACATCTGGACCTACGGCAGCAGGAAGACAGAGCCACTGGGCCTGGCTTGGGCTTTTGAAACCTCAAAACCAACCCCCAGGTGATACAGTTCTTCTTCCAAAAGGCCACACTTCTGAATACTTCTCAGGTAGTGCTACTTCCCTGATGACCAAGCATTTTAAGCTGTGAGCCTATAGAGGCTGTTCCTGTTCAAACCACCACACGTATCTTCTATAGAATTTTAACACTACCATGGAAAAGGTTATAAGCAAATGGGACCCATTTCCTCCTTGGTTTGACTAAACTGTAGTAAGTCTGTTTCCCTCCATCAGTTTGCTCCCCAGTGTCTTTAAGAAGCAGGGGTCATGACTCTAAGCGCCCCACTAAACAACTGTAATAGAGCCTGTCAGAGGGGAACCCACAACTAACTGACCCTCTGGCTGGGAAAAAGGTAGATTCTGTTTCTGGGCACTTCCCCTCAAGAGAAGCCTGCTTTCCCTTACTTTTACATTAAATAAAATTTGACTTTCGTGGTAGTTTGAGTGAGAATGGCTCCCAAAGGTCATATATTTGAATATTTTGGTTCCCAGTTGGTGAAACTGTTTGGGAAGGATTAAGAGGTGTGGCCTCCTTGGAGGAGATGTGTCACTATAAGTGAGTTGAATTTCAAAAGCCCAAGCCATTACAGTTCTCTCTCTCTCTCTCTCTCTCTCTCTCTCTCTCTCTCTCTCTCCTCCCTCCTCCCTCCCCCCCCTCCCCCCTCCTCTCTCTCTCTCTCTCTCTCTCTCTCTCAATTGTAGATCAGATGTAAGCTCTCAGCTACTGGTCCAGTGCCATACATGCCATACGTGCCTGCCTGCTGCCATGCTTCTCATAATAATGCTCATGGACTCACCCTCTGAAACAGCAAGCAAGCCAACAATTAAATGTTTTCTTTTACAGGTGGCCTTGCTTCTGGTATTTTGTCATGGCAACAGAAAAGGAATTAGGAAACGTCAACCCCCACCCTCCCTTTTTTATAAAATTTTTCTTTATTAAGAAATTTTCTACTCACTCTACATACTACCCACAGATCCCTCCTCCTCCCTCCTCGCTCCCCCAGCCCTCCCTCCCAAGCCACCCTGTATCCCCACATCCCCCAAATCAAGGTCTCCCATGGGGAGTCCGCAGAGCCTGGTACACTGAACCTAGGCAGGTCCAAGTCCCTTCCCACTGCACCAAGGCTACACAAGGCATCACACCACAGGCACTGGGCTCCCAAAAGCCTGCCCATGCACCAGGGCAGATCCCGATGCCCCTGCCTGGGTGCCTCCCAAACAGTTCGAGCCAAACAACCATATCCAGAGGGCCTAATCCAGTTCCATGGGGGCTCCACAGCCTCTAGTCTACAGTTCATGGGCTTCTACTAGTGTGGTCAGTCATCTCTGTACATCTTCCCATCATGATCTCAGCGTCCCCCATCTGCAGAACCCCTCCTCTCTCTCATCTATTGGATTCCTGGAACTCAGCCTGGTGCCTGGCCGTGGATCTCTGCATCTCCCTCCATCAGTCACTGGACAGAGGTTCTATGATGACGGTTAGGGTATTCACGAGACGGGTCACCAGAGTAGACCAGTCCAGGCACCCTCCAGACCACTGCCAGCAGTCCAAGACCCCACCCTCTTTTTTTTTCTTTTAGTTCTTTAATCATCTGAGAAAATGAACCTACGCCTGTAGTACAGCTTAAAAGAATAAAATCAAACAGGCAGTTATTTCCATGGTAGATCAGAGACAGAGCAAGTACACCCTGGTACTTTTCCATGGGTTCTGCATCATGTCTCACTAATGCAGTGAAGCCCAATGAACACCTGCTCTATCTTCTCATAATTTGTTTTACCACACTGGATACTCTTTAAACTGTGCTTCCATGGAAACAGAATCAAATTTCTTTTATCTTTAAGTGTGAGTCCATTTTCTGTTTTTTTATGTGTCTTCTGACCAATAAAAAGGTAAAAAAAAATCAACACGTACATCGGAGGCTTAATTTTCATGTTTACATCGGAGAGCACATGCTCCTGTCAAATACCACAAACAAATGTCCAAAAAAACAAACACCATCGGAGCCACATTTCCTCAGCACTGCCCAGACAATCCAACAGAGCTCCAACCTTGCTCAGGAGAGCTTCCAGATGGCTAAGACCTGCCATTCACCCCAGGAGTCCAACAAAATGGAAGCAGTTCAGGAGAACACTCACAGAAATGGTTCAAAAAGAACTCATGTGGCTCAAAGGAGCCTCCAAACCGATGGCAGGCAAAGCCCAAGGTGCCCAGAGTGAGAAGAAATTTATTGAGGGCCAAACTTTCTTGAGAGTCTAAGGCAAAGCCTAAATTCTTATTTCTTGGCTTTACCTGACAGAGGGTAGAAAAGTTGCTGAAATGGGAAGGTGAGAAAAATCCCCCCGGATATGAGGTCATTTCAGCATCTTCGTGGCACTTTCCAGTCTTCCTTCTCCATCTGGGGTCAACTTGCTGCTCGTGGCTGGCATCCACAATTAGTCTTTTCTCCTGATTTGCCAAAATTGTTAGCGGAGTCCTTAGCTTTAGCGTCAGGGCCGTGGCAATCCTAACAAGACAGACATGTCAGCTCATCCTCAAGAGGCCAATTAAACACATGGGTATTCGTGAAAAGCAAAGAGATTTATTCCCTTTGTATTTACACTGGAAAAGTGAACAGAGGCCCAGAGACATTCTCCCTGGCCCTGAGACATTGTCTCAGCTCCCCTCCTGGAGGTTGATGGAGTAAGTTCTCAGACCTGTAGGGAATCTCTTCCTAGAAGATGGGTTACCCCATCTCTCACCTAGCTGTCCCCAAGGTAGATGTGGCCCTTTTATTCCCCGTACAGGAAACTCTGGGGAAATTCCAGTTTCCTGGGCCTGTTGTCTCAAAACTGTGTGTTTCTTCTCATCACAAAAGAGTCTGATCACTCAAGTGTCTCTTTGGAATGTTTTCTTTCCTGTCAGGAAGAGGACAGGCCTAAGTGGGGAGATTAAAATCTACTAAAGTAATAAAGCGGTTACCTGGTAGTGCCAGCTCTGTGTCCCCAGGGTGAAGGTTTTGCTGTTTTGTTTGTTTGTTTCAGTTTTTGTTTTTTCACTTGTGTGAGCAGGGAGGTTCAGGAGTGGCCCGCTGACCACCATTCCAAAGGTGTCTTCATTAGGGTTTCTTCTGCTGTGATAAAACACCATGACCGAAAGCAACTTGGGGGAGGAAAGGGCTTATTCAGTTTCTAACTCTGCACCACAGCCCATCACCGAGGAAGTCAAGGCATCACCTGATGTGGGGGTGGCGTGGGGTGCTGCTGCTGCGGCTGCTTGCTGGCTTACTCCACACGGCTTGCTCAGCTTGATCGTAGCACCCAGGACTACCTGCCCAGGGCTGACACCACCCATAGTGGTCATTAACCAGGAAAATGATCTACAGACATGCCCACAGACTGTTTTTTCAGTTAAGATCTCCTCTCCCTAGATATGTCCAAATTGTGTCAAATTGACCCCCCAAAAAAAACCACCACAACAAAAACAAACCACCAAAACAACAACAACAACAACAAAACCAACCAGGACACAAGGCCACAGCACAGGCCCTGTGCTCAGACCAGGCCCAGTACCCTCATGGTGAGAGACGCCAATCTGCTCCCCCAGATCAGCGCTCCCCAAAGCTTGGCCCCTCAGCAACTTTTCTCTCTAACCCTTCATTTTCCACCTGTGGCAAAAAGGAAGAAGCCTGCCTGGCTCCCCACTTGGAGAAATAGTGCTCCTGAAAGACTCAGTCAACGGGAAAGGGTCCTAAAAACAGGATGGCTAAGGTGAAGTGTCTTGCGCCCCTTGGAGGAGTCCGTCAGGCCTTAAGTGTTGTTGGCTGAAGTCTGATCAGGGAGAAGGGTAGGCCATGGGAGACTAGAGAGGCAGGGAGAAACCATGTACTCTACCCAGGGGGCGACCAAGACTGGGGGGGGGATTCCCTCCTCCTCTGCCCACTCTCCCTCCTCCTCTCCCACTCTCCCTCCTCCTCTGCCCACTCTCCCTCCTCCTCTCCCACTCTCCCTCCTCCTCTACCCCTCTCCCTCCTCCTCTCCCACCCCCCTCCTCTCCCACTCTCCCCTCTCCCCACTCCCTCCTCCTCTCCCCTCTCCCTCCTCCCTCCCCCTCCCCTCCCCCCCCCCCCCCCCCCCCCCCCCCCCCCCTCCCCTCCTCCTCTCCCACTCTCCCCTCCTCTCCCACTCCTCCTCCTCTGCCCACTCTCCCTCCTCCTCTGCCCACTCTCCCTCCTCCTCTGCCCACTCTCCCTCCTCCTCTGCCCACTCTCCCTCCTCCCTCCCCCCCCCCCCCCCCCCCCCCCCCCCCCCCCCCCCCCCCCCCCCCCCCCCTCCCCCTCCCCCTCCTCTGCCCACTCTCCCTCCTCCTCTGCCCACTCTCCCTCCTCCTCTGCCCACTCTCCCTCCTCCTCTGCCCACTCTCCCTCCTCCTCTCCCCACTCTCCCTCCTCCTCTGCCCACTCTCCCTCCCTCTCCACTCTCCTCCTCACTCTCCCCTTCTTCTCTGTCTACTTCCCCCTCCTCCCCCTTCTCCCTCCTCTCCTCTCAATCACCTGTCTTCTCCAATTCTCCCTCCTCCCTTCCTCTCCATATCCTCTTTCTCCATCTTTCTTCTATGATTCCTACTTGGGGTGGGGGTGGAGGCTCCATCTACTTGAACATATGACATGTGACATAGATACCGTTAGAAAGTGTCTAAAACGTGTTCCTGAGATGCACACAGGTCACAGCTGCGGATCCCCCTCCTGGCTAGAGTCTGTGCACTCCAAAGCAGTAGCACCCACCTCAGAAACGGTTGCTAGAGGGCCCCAGTCCGCACTGCTCAAGACACTGCACCTGTCTTCCAGCTCGGGCCCTGACCTCGCTGTGCTCACCCAAACCGATGACTTCATCTGCTTCTCCACATCTCCTGAATTGGCTGTTTCACACTCTGGTCTCTGGATCTGGCCTCAGGGGCGAGGGGAGGGGTCCCCACCTGGCCCCTCCTCTGACTGGTTTCCTTCTTCTGGGCTTTATTTTCAGGTGGGGCCTCTATGGCTCTGCACTTTTTTTTTTTTTCACCTGCTCGCTGTTTCATTCCTAGCCTCTGCATCATTCTCTCAGTGGTAAAGAAGCGCTATGTGATTGATTCTCAACAGGGACCCTGGTGGGATGACTGTCTTCATTCCTTGATGACACAATGTCTCCATGGGTGGGGAAAGAATCTTTGGAAGGGGAAGGTTAAGCTTTAGGATCTCACCATGGGACGTTTGCGGAGTGATACCCAAATACTTCACAGAGCCAGAGGAAGCTATGAACCACCGACAGTAGAGAAGGACACAGTCACTAGGGAAGAACTGCTGGCAGGTGCCTGAAGATGGCAGCAGATGGAATGCACTGTTCCTAGAGATCCTAAGGGCACGCACACCCAAATCTGGACTTGGTCCCAGTGATCATGATTTCTGGTCTGTGTCTTGAGAACGATGCAAGAATAAATTTCCACTCAAAGCCACCAAATTTGTGTCATCTGGAACAGCAGCCCAAGAGCTCTGGGGCAGGGCCCTCAGTGTAGCCCATCTCCACCACTACCTCCTCGTGTTGGTCCAGCTTGGGGAACAATTGTCTTGTGTCCTCTGCATCCCTGGCTTCAAGCCAATGTACACAGTGAGGGTACGGATGACACAGACCACCCAGACACAGTGGCATCTGCACAGAATGTCACGACATCAGGGACCTTCGTGCTTATACCTGCCAGTGAGGACACTGAGACTGTAGGAAGGGTGAGGACATCCTGTAGTCAAGTGGGACACAGAGCCTGGGCTATCTGACTCTCTGTTTTTGGGGGGTTGTGATTAAAGAGATCAACCCTTTGGCTCCAAGTCAGCTAGCCATTCTAGCACCGATTATGGGGACTGCAGAGCTGATAAATGCCAAAGTGCCGACTTGGAGGGAAGGGCTGACAAGAAAGACCGTGCATTCTTCTGTTTGGGAGAAGCCCAGGGTTTGCCCTCCTGTTCTGCAAGTGAGAAACTAAGGCCAAGGGAGATGTGGCAATCACATGCCACCCTGAACTGACACCTGGAAATGGTGGTGGAAAGTGGACTCAGGACACTGTCCCAAATATCTGCCAACTTGGTGGCTGGGCAGGGAGGCACATTTGTGGGCTCCTGTGTTCTTACACAGCTCTTAGGTTCATGCTGTCAATTCGATACAGGAAGTTCCCTTATACATTAGTTCCTCCCCTTGTTGCTGAAACAAAATGGCTGACAAAAGATACTTAAGGAAGGAAGGCCTTCACTTGGCTCACAGTTTGAGGGGATATACTCCACCATGGTGGGGAAGATATGACTGCAGGAGCTTGAGGTGTCTGGCCACATTGTATACACAACCAGGATGAAGAGAACAGTGAATGCTGGTTCTGAGGTTACCGGCTCTCTTTTACACAGTCCAGGATCCCAGCCCACACAGATGAAGGAGAGTGAGAGGGACCTAGGGAAACAGGGAAGGTCAAAGTGGACTTCCTAAGATGGCTGCCTCTTGTTGCCAAAAAACATTTTGAGGAGAAATGGCAGGAAGGTATGGGAGCAAGCATCTAACCAGGGCCAATACGGGAGACGGGAAGACCCAGGGGCACTGCAAAATACCCAATCTAGCATCTGTTTGGTGGACCTCCTGTGTTAGCTGTTGTCCATGTCAAATACATATGTATGTGTGTATGTACATGTATGGAGAGATAGATAGATGATAGATAGATAGATAGATGATAGATAAATGGATAGATAGATGATAGATAGATGATAGATAGATGGATGGATAGATGATAGATAGATAGATAGATAGATAGATAGATAGATGATAGATAGATAGATAGATAGATAGATAGATAGATAGATAGATAGATAGATATGGCTGTTGCTTTCCCTTTTTTCTGTGGTTTGGCCTGCTGTCTTTCCCAGTCATTCAAATCCCTTTTCATACCAGGGATTAAATTCTGTAGTCTGCTAGGCAACCACCCTCACCCTTGTTACAGAAAGGTACCACCCACATTTAGGCAGGAATTCTCACTGCAGTTAACCTAATCTAGGACCTCCCTGATTGACAGGCTCAGACTCACTCCAAGATGATTCCAGATCCTGTCAAGTTGACAAACCTATCAGACCCAAGGAACAAAACCGATCATATTGCTAAATCCTTGCATTTTCCCGAGAGTCCTGGCTGAGGAATAGGCAGAGTGGTTTTGCTTCATGGACTTCTCTAATTTGGTTTGTTCTGTGTAAGTAACACAGCAGAGTTTAGGTCCATTCTTGTCTCTAATCATTTATTAATTCAGTTCCCTCAGTTCCCGGATAACACATGATCAGCCCATTGGTTCTAGTAGAGTGACTTTGACTGCTCAGAGCAAAGGAGCCTGGGTAGCTAGGGATCAAGGCACCTGCCCTTCCTTGGTGTAGACTCTGCAGTGACTCTACCTGGCCCTGAACCCTGCACTGCCAGCTTGTTCTAATGAAGCCCTTATGGTAGGCTGTCCTCAGCCCCCTTGTCTGTGGGAGCGTGCATGGGCACTGAGGCCAACAGCTGAGTGTCGTCCTCTATTCCTCCCTGTCTTAGTGTCTTGAGAGGGTCTCTCACTGAGCCTGGAGCTCACTAATTAAGCCGGGATGGCTGGACAGCCAGCCAGTCCTGGGGATAACTCTACCTCCCTAGTGCTGGGATCACACCACACCCAGCTTTTATGTGGGTGCTGGGATCACAGGTCCTTACCATCTTCCGCAGAAAGTGCCTCACTGTCTCCCCAACCCCTCTCATCATCCCTTTCAATCTTGTCATCGTTCAGATTCTGGTTAGGAGGTGGAGATGTCCTTGAGTGGCATTAATGAAGCCTGGCTGCACAGTCATCATGGGCTGGATTGTGCCATCGCCACAAGGAGCCCGGTCCTCAGTGATTGACTGTTGATGAGGCTGAATTCTTGGTTACTTTACTTGCCCTACATGGGAGAAGCCAAGAGCTGTGCCATCCTGGCGAGACAAAGGCTGAGGGAGGTCTCATTTCCCTCCATCCCTGCCTCTGGACATCTCAGTGCAATTCCACTAGTCACTCCTCAAGTGACAATGTGACACTAACGCTGGTCACGTAATATCAACAGTGCCACTTAGAGGACACCCACTCCTCGTGGAGCCTGCTGTAGGGGCTCTTGACCCGGGCCAGTGCCAGCTACTAGAGACAAAATACAAAAAAGTGGTACTTTTGGGTTTCATTTGTGATTGACAGATGTTAGAATGACTAACTTATGCCTGTGTGAAGCAGAGCTTCTAGACCCAGGCTGGCTGAGCTAGTGGCATGTGCCTGCCTCAAGGGGGGTGAGACCACCTTTCCACTGCACCAGCACCCAGGCCCACAGGGAGGCTGGGCTTCATGGAAGCACTGGAGATCAGATACCAATACATTTACAAATGAGAATCCAGAGACACAGAGAAGTTGAGAGTCCTGCCCCAGGTCACACAGCCTTCTCTTTCACACTCACTGCATCCAATGTTGTAGTGTGTCTCCTGACCCAGTTGTTTCTGTGTCCTTGTTGGGGAGGGAGCTTGCCTTAGAGAGATCACCTTTCCCTGAGTCTTGTACCAGGGGCCACATATGGCCTCGAAGGTGTGGCTTGTACAACAGGAGCTGCTGGCATTGGAGTTGTTTATTGTGGTCCTGGTAAACCTGACCAGGACTGCAATGACCATGCTCTGCCTGTAGGATGCAATGACCATGCTCTGCCTGTAGGATGCACTGGAGTGCTGGCGGTGGTTGGTTGCCATGGCTCATTTCTCAGGGCTTTCCAAGCAGTGTGAGTTGCCAAATTCTGTACTGACTGATACCCATGGCCATACAGCAGCACTCCTCCAGGTTAACCTGACCTCAGGATGGAACATAACATGTTTATTGTTGGACACATGTCAGTCTTGTAGATTATTAATGACAAGTTTTGGGTTGGGCCCGAGCTCCTGCAATAGTCTCTGGAAAAGCAGAGCAGACCAAAATGGCATCATTACCATAACTACAAATAATCAGGGTAAAACTAAAGGAAGGGGAAAGATTCCAGGGCCCACCAGTTTCCCCTGAAAGCAAGAAATTCCAGTTCTCCGGAATCAACATAGTAAAGCATCCCTACAAATTAGCTAGGACCACCACCATCCCAATGTCCTGTAGTAGCCTGACGTTAACAGGGGCATGTAGCACAGGGGTAAGGCCTTTACTGTGTCATCCCACACTGAGCCTGTTTTTGTGTTTCCTTCTCACCTGTCCCAGAGTCCAGGGAGTCTCTGCCTGTGGAGGAACGAGCCTAGAGCACCTAGTACCCCCCAGCAACTCTACTGGTAGCTTCAGCTGGGACAGAGAAATCGAGGTAGTTGGACCAGTGTGCACTTGATAGTACTGATGCTGGGTGGATGGGGTGTGTGGACAGCGGGCAGCCAGACCTAGGACTAGAAGACCCACATTCTGGGCTACACAGGGCAGCTCAGTTACCCTGTTGCATTGTGGGAAAAAAAAAAACCTGACAGTGCAGCTTTGTAGGAGGTAGGAGTCACGTTGTTTTCCAGAGGTTGACATTGGAGGCAGAAGTCTCGGCATGGTTCCCAGGGTGTGGAGGGACTAGATCTGTGTGCAGCCAGCAGTGGACTGAGGGGTTGGGGTTTGGAGGACCAGGTGCCTCCCAGTAAGTGGGTTTTGCTACTTACTAGCTACCCAGCTGAGGAAGAGGGAAGCAGCCTCGCAGAGCCTCACTTTTCTCATCTGCAGATTGGGTGAATGAGAGCACAGCCCATCTGCACCCAGGGTTGGGGTGTGGCCACAGGACCCCACGAGAAAATACTGGGTACCAGCTAGGGTGTCTGATCTGCAGGGGCTCAGAAAGGCAAGCCTCAGAGCCAACTCCCCAACCAGCTCTCCTGGTTTTAGGAAAGCAATTTCTGGACCAAACCTCTCGCCAGCTCAAATTCAGGTTGTCAGTGATGAGGAACAGGGCTCAGAGAGGAAAAAAAAAAGTTTGCCAACTTTACTCAGGTCACACAGCAAGTATTTTCATAATATATGTCATCAGAGCCTCAGGGTTTAGAGCCTTTCTGGTGACTGATGGCGTTTGTGTCTTTAGAAGCAATTGAGGTTGGAGACACTGAGGTGAATATGCTGTTTGTTCAGTCAACAGTCCGGACCCAATAACAGGCTAAACCGCGTGACACTGCAGACTGGGAACCTTTTATACTTACGGGAAACTCCATGACACAACCTTTTGCTTTTCTGTCCATTCTCATCCAGAGAGTAGCCAGCAGGACCCCTAGGTCAGCTTAGGGTAGGCAGGGCACCCCCAGAATAGGTACATCCTGGGAAAAGTCAGACAACAAGTCCATTCTTCTTCATCCAATGGACTTCTGGTTGTTGCAGTCATTGGGGCTGTCTGGCCTGGTGACCAGGGCAGCTCCCAAGATAGCCTGCCACAGCTCTGGAGATGTGACTATCCCTAGAAGGCCGTGGTGTGGACAGAGAAGGGAAGAACTGGAGTATGGACCTCATAGAGAGTAGGCAGGAGTGACCTTGGAGAAACCCTGGGGCCCATAAGAAGTATGCTCTGTCCCACAGCCTAAGAGCCCCTGGATGGCCATCCAGAGCCATCCGCAGACCATGGTCCTGTGACTGAGGATGAAGATGGGAGACCTTCTAGGACCTGGTAGGCCTAGGATTGTGAGACAGAGATAGAGTCTGAGACCCAGAGGTGCCCAACCTGCTCACTGGGGGAAAGGACTGCTTCTAGGAGATGCATGAGCCCCCTAAGCAGGGAGGAAACCACAAGGAGTGGGTTGGGGTCCTGTTCCAGCTCCTTGGAGGAAGGGCTCTGGTGTGTAGTTGTTTTGTTGGGTAGTTACTTGCTTTGAACTGAAATGTTCTTTTCTGGAGGGAGGAGGAAGGAGAGGGGGTCACACACGACAGAAAGTGGAGAACAAGACTCAGGAAGCCTATAAAAGTTATGAGGAGAGTTATAAGCTCCTCCCTGGCCTACAAGTCCCTCCCTGACCATGCATACGGAAGCAGTAAGCAATAGCTGGGAAAGCAAACTCTACTGTGAAGTTCCCTGCAAATTATACAGGGGACTCCCGAGATGCAGCTATCACGAGCTGTCACTCATGCTGGGGGCGGGCTTTTCAGTGACGCATTGCCCTTGGGTCATCTACGCTCTGTAAATTACCCCAATAAACCCACTGCTTCACCAAGCTAGACTTGGGTGCAGTGACATCACTAGTACCCTGCCTGGGGTGAGTAGATGTTTGTCCACATATCCCGAGGAAAAGACACACAACCATCTCCTCCAGCCATTCTCAGGAAATTCTGGGTGAGACTGGGGAGGGGGGCAGTTGTAGGGAGGTAACACGGTGGAATGAGAGGGGCATGTGATCCTGACTTTATGGAATCTGGAGATGCTGAAGCTGACAGCCAGGTCCTGAGCTGGCAGCTCTGGTAGCCTGAGAGGGTTGCCATGGGGTGTGGCCCCACTGGCAGTGGGGTGGGACTCCATCCCAGGGCATAGGACAGAGGGAGAGAAGTCAGCAGAGGGACATAAGCACTTGGTGGACCCTGGGTCTTTGAGCATGAGCCACATGGTCCCTCAAGGTTTCCAGAAATGATAGATGTTTCCAAGAGCAGATAGTTCCAGGTTGTGTCCATGGTCTCAGCCATGGTCCTCTACCCATAACCTATTTGCATGGGTGGACATCAAGACACACTGTGACCTCAAGTCCACAACAAATTCAAGACATAAAGGGGCCCAGAAACCACAGAGTCCAGGATTTGCAGTAGCACTCAGGCATGGACCAGGCCAGCCTGTATTTAATGTCATCAGGGAGGGGACCCAATCCGGAAAGGGTGACATCTGAGAATGGTGATTACTGTGTGGGATCCACCACTTTTCCCACAAAGAGGGGGCTCTGAGTGTGGCTGTCACATATTATGGCAAGGAAAGGCTTGTCAAAGTTCACCTCAGGAGGCACAGACATGGGGATGGCTTCCAAAGCTGTGGCCCCTGCAGCTTCCGTCCCTCTCTCATCGATGGACAGCACGGCCTTATGCACAGCCTGTGGGGATGAAAAGCAAAGGCTGGTGGAAGGTGGTGTGATGGCCACTCCTGACTGGAGCGAGATCTCATATGGGACTCATCTAGGGAGGACGTCACTAGAGAATGTGTCTCCCTCCATGTTCCCCTGCTGCTTCCCAAGTTCCCTTCCAAGGTGATTGCCTGAGGGCTCTCCTTGTCTCTTAGTGTTGGCCTGCCTTGGTCCACTCCCCTCCATTGTCCCTTCCTGATCCCATCTCTTACGGCCTTGGGTGCAGCCCGCAGCTTCCCAAGGAGAGGAACTTCATGTCCTCTGCACAAGTGTCCCCTTCCCAGTGTGTGACTGTGAGCAGGTGACAGGGGTTCCGAAAACGACCTTCAGTGTCTTGACTCTTCAGGATGTTCTGCCCATTCTGAACTGCCTTTCATTTCTCTGAACCAGTGGCCTGTTCGGTTGAACTCAAAATTCAAAATCGGCAGCCCACTAGTTAGCTCTAAATGCCAGAGATGGAGGATTCCTGAACACTCTCGGAGGTCACCAGGCCTAAGTCTCTATGTGAATATATATATATATATATTATATATTATATATTATATATATATATATATATATATAAACTGAGTCCAAGAACTCAAAGTCCCTGGAGACCAAGGATTGGGGCAGCACCTCAGGGAAGGCCCTAAAATTCTATCCACCCTTCCAGCTGACACCTGACCACGTCCTGTGCAGGTGAATCCAGAGCATCCTCAGGAAGAGCTCAGCCTGGACTCGTCTGCACACCTTCCCTTTTCCCCAGCCTTGTAGCCGAGCTACCTCACAGGCTATGCTGCCCTGTTACAGACACACCGCCAGAGTCAGGTAACCTCACCTTGTTGAGCTTCAGGGGGGCATCCTCTGTGATTCCAGAGAGGTCGGCCCCATTGCTGAAGACCTGAGTGATGCCCAGCGGGCTCAGGGCTGTCTTCAAGTTGTAGGTTCCAGAGATGGACAGTTTGGGGAAGTATAGATTGGCTGACCTGGTGGTCAGGAAAGAGTTCAGGTTAAAGGAGTTTCATGGGACTGCTGGGTTCTGCTGAGACCCATCCTGTTTGGGAGTTGTTTCTGGCTGGTTGTCCCACTGAACACATCACTACCCACAGAGGGATGAGAAATAATTTGGATGTGCTTTCCTTTGACACTGTCCCCATCCAGCATAAGAGAATGAGATCCATCAGATTGGCTCCTGGAAGCCCCTAAAGTGCCACCTCCTCTGAGAAGCCCTTCAGGCAGATTCGGGGTGTTCACATGGAACCATGTCTCACTATATGCCCTGCAGTGTTTGGTCAATCCCCCTTCTTAAGCCACAGATACCCCTTGAATCTGATTCCCAGGGGAAGCTAAGGCCAACGCAGCAGAGTGACATTTCTCTCCCAGGGCTGGAGACGCTGGGATGGAGTCCACCCTCTGCAAGCACTTGGTGACCTTTGGACAGGCTTGGACCCTCAGGAGAAGGTCTCTGTCTGGGGAGTTACCTTGTGTGCCTGTTCTCCAGGAACTTGGAAATCATTTCCTTGGTGAGAGTTTGCTCTAGATGCTGCATCTGGCCGTCATCAGGCAGGATGAAGATGGCAGTGGCGTTGCCCAGGTAATCCATCAGCAGCACCCAGCTGGATAGAGTGTTGCAGTGATGCACATCAAACATGCCCAGACGGTGCATCATGGGCACCTTCACCTTGGTGGACTTATCCACGTGGAAGTCAGCTTCCTTGGTGTGCTTTGCATCGAAGGGTTTCTTCCACTTGCCTGCAGAGGGGCGAGAGTTGGGGGCGGAGAGTGGAAAGAGAGCTTAGCCAGTGAGGTGGTGACCCAGGGCCTTGGCTTTTCATGTGCACAGGGGGCCACTACTAGCCTTCCAGGCTACCCAGGGACTTTGGTGAGGTTGACTCAAGGCTAGAGGAGGACTCAAACTATACAGATTACAGATGTTGACAGCTGCCATTCCCGATATGCCTAGAAAGCATTTCAAATAAGTATTATATGCTTATCGAATGGTGATTCGGGGTTATAAATGGAAATCTTGACAGCAATTCTATTTGCTAGCTTCTTATCAGGGTGGCACACTCACTGGTAACTGTGAGTTCAGTTATCACTTAGGACAAATGTTCTGGGTACCTCAAGTCCCTTTGGGTTCAGTGCAGATGGCCATCTACTGTATAAAACCACCATCATCTAGATCACTGGAGTGGGCAGGGACCTCAGGGACCCACCAACAAGGACATCAGAATGGGTAAGAGTCTCAAAGACACATCACCAAAGGTGTCAGAGTTGGCGAGGCTCACAGGGATCCACCATCAAGGCTGTCAGAATGAGAAGGACATAAGGAACCCTAACCCCACCTTCTTATTGGTTAGGAAGAGGTGAAGGGGTTGGGGAGGGGTTGATACCTGCTCTTGTCACAAAAAGCTGGGACTTGAGCTGTGCTGACCTGATACTCTGCTCATAAGACTCTTCCTAGGGGCGAGGAAGCCGTGGTGGGCAGAGCAGTTCCTGGCTTTGACTCCCAGACCTCCTCAGATGGTTTCTCTGGGGCACGGGTGCTTACCATAGACTCCTGACCTAACCACTTTGAGGCAGGAGGCCATGCCTAGGGTCAAGGATGCTTGATCAAGTGCTTACATCCAAACAGTCCCTGTTTACACCGTGTACACTAGTCACTAATTCTTTCATTACCTCACAGCAGTCAGGCAGCTTTGTCTCTGGTCATATGGACAGTCATACCTCAAACACATAAAATGTCTTGTCCAACATCAAGACTAAAAGACAGCAGGGGCAGAACATATAAGCCCATGTGTTCAGAGTTCATACTGGTATGCAAAAGAAGAGCTGCTGAAAGTATGTTCCACGGTGCTCTCTTCACCCCCTGATACACTTGGTCCTGAGGTTGGGGAAGGATTGCACATCCCGAGCCTCCTTTGTAGGGGTCTTCAGTGAGCATTAGAACATAAAGCCTCTGGTCAGTCCTTCAAAGAAGTCAGCGGATTTGACTGTTGACAGCTCCCAAACTTACTGACGATTTAAAATATGACAGTTTCCCCACCACAGAATGAGGAATGTGATGAGACAGAGAGAGTGACACAGCCCAGAGGGAGAGCTCAGAACCTGGTCCCTGAGAATATGCATGGAGACACCCCTAACCAGCTCAAGCCGGTTATGTCATCTTACCTTTAAAGAAAATGTAATTCACCAGGGTGAGAACTGTGTCTTTGTCAAGCTCCTTCACTAAATCAGCTATCTTTCCTTGGGTTCCTTTTTCCACAAAACCATTGATCACTTTCTTGGCCTCTTCTGAGTCTGTGAAGTTGACATGGAAGGCTTCTGAGTGGTAATAGTTCTTGACGTCTGCCAGGAACTTCTCCGCCAGCTTCAGTTGGTTGTGGATGAACAGGGCATTGCCCGTGGTCAGCTGAAGCTCATTGTCTGGCTTGTTGAGGGTCTTGAGGAGGTGATGGAAGCCCTCGTGCATCTTAGCCTCGCTTATTTCTGTGCTGTTGAATTCTAGGCCCTTTAGAATCTGGCTGTGAGTTTCACCCTTGGTCCCCAGGGAGAGCATAGCAAAGGCTGTGGCGATGCTCATGGGGGAGAAGAAGATGTTGGTCGTATTGGACTGATGGGCCAGCTCCCGGTACAGGCTGAAGGCAAAGTCTGCCAGGTTTGAAGAGATCTCATGCTCCTGATCCTGATCCTGCTGGGAAGCTTCTTTCTCCTGGACATCCTCAGCCAGGAAGCTGGAGACCAGGCAACACAGGCCTACTAGCAGCAGGATCCCCCTTGAAATGGAGGATGTCATTTTTCTGCAAGACACAGGAAGACATGTAAACTGCAAGGGAGTCGGGGCTGTGGTGACTCTCATCAGCTACCACTTGGCACAATGCAAAAGTAACCGCCGTCTATTAATGGCTGCTGCGTGCCCAGCTTAGATCAAGCACTGTTCCAAATTGCTGTCATTGAAGAAAAACTGTTAAGAAGAAAACTGGAGACAGGTCTGTGGATAAAGCACTTGATACGCGAGTGTGAGAATAGGAATTCAGAAAACGTGGGCATAGCAACCACCTGCAATTCCACCATGGGGGAAGGCAGGAGGACGGTGAGTGGGAAGAGACAGGGGACTCCAGAAGCAAGCTGGCTGGCTTGCTAACCAGAATCTCTGAACTCTTGGATTAGCGAGAGACACTGCCCCAATGAATATAGTGGAGAGTAGTTGAGGAAACCATCCAACATCCGTTTGAATCCTCCACATGCATGTTTCCACATACATGTGAGCACACACACATGCTCACACTTCACACACAAGCGTGTGTGAAAACAAAGAGAGCAAGATCAGATCAGATGCTCTCCATCTGCCCAGTGCTGTCCTGAGCCTTCACGTGTGTGAACTCTCAGGGTCCTGTGGGGAAATGGTTGCTCCCCATCAGTTGGCTGGTAAGGGAGATGTTAACACACACATTCAGAGTCCACAAATAACAAATAACACAGCAGACCTAAGTCACGTACAGTGAGTGGTCTGGTTCTGGACTCATGCTTCTATCTGTTCAATTTCCACCTGCCCCGTTTTACAAGGAAGAAACCAAGGCACAGGGTGAGAAATGGATTTGTCAGTAATTACAAGGGGATTAGGGGGTGATCTGGACTAACAGTCATTTGAAGCTGGAAAAATCCATGGAGGGCCTCCAGAATCCAGGTGTGGGTGTCACCTCTGGTCCCCAGAGAGACCATGTTGAAGGTGTGCTGGTCATCACAGGAGAAGAGATGAATGCTGATGGCCAGGAACCTGGGCACACAGGGAAGGCTAAGGCTCTAAAAAAATACCAACCCAGGTGGACTGGAAAGATGGCTCAGCAGGTAAGAGCACTTGATACTCTAGCAGAAGACCTTGGTTCAATTCCCAGGACCTACATGACAGATTACAACGTGTTGCATGGCTGAAGTGAGGCAAGAGGGAGGGGCAAAGCCTGGGTTGCATCACAGAGGACAGACTCTGCCTGGAGATGGTCAAAGTCAAGGTCACATCTGCAGCCCCCAGCCTACCCTGTTCCACAGAATTCCCCCTACTTTGCCATGCCACAAGCCTTTAGTCTACAATCCCATGCTCTGGTTACAGATGAGGAAACCGAGCTTGCAGCTATGAAGAATGTTCATGGTTGCTATTAGCTCAATAATGAACTAATTTAAAAAATACTGAGTCCTAGGCTAGCCTTAAACTCATTATATAGCTGAGGATGACCCTGAATGCCAGCTCCTCCCATCTCTACCTCTTGAGTGCTGGGATGACAGGAGTGTACTCCCATGACCTCTGTGTAGCTCTGGGCTTCACATGTGCTCAGTGAACATCCTACCAAGTGAGCCACAGTCCCTAGACCCATAGTTAAAATTATCATCTTATTATAATAAAAGGCACCCTCCAGTCTGGGATCTGCAAGTCAGGGTAAAATTGAAGAGAAGAAATACTGAGTTTTGCCTGCCCTTGACCTGGGAAAGGATCTTTCCAACTATATGACAAAATGATGCACGGCGTCTCTCTGCCCACCATGTGCCTTCTGCTCTTCGCTGTAAATAATCTGAAGAGCTGACCACATGTTACATAATACATGTTGATGTTTTCTTAAACAAGTCAGTGTGTTACTGTTGAAATAGCACTGAATCTAGGTCTGTATATTTCCATCTCTCTCGTGTCTCTGTTACTTCCTGTTTGGATTTTGGTGAATCCTGTGGAAATTTCCCACCTTCATCGAGAGGCTAGGCCTTCACTTGGTGAGAACACACCAAGTGATCTCAGGCCGGAGGCTGTGGCTCCCTGACATGGCCATCACTATTCACTAGTATCCAACAGCAATTGGAAGGCAGAACCCAGACAGCACAGCCTTAGGTGTATGAAGTGGGTCTGGGGAGAGCTAAGAGGAGGATATGCCTGTGCACAGATGCTGCACTCTGTATGTGTGTGCACACATTTGTGCAGGTGCTGGTACGTGTGTGTGCACATATATGTAGAGGCCAGAGGTCCTCTTCAGGGGTGGGTCCTAGGGTGTCATCCAACTTTTCTTATGAAACAGTGTCTCGTTGGCCCGGAGATTGACAAGTCAGCTAGGCTAGCTGGCCAGCAAGCCAGAGAATTGCCTGTGTCCATCCCCCTAGTGCTGGAACGCAAGAGCATGCCTCTACACCTGGCCTTGTTACTTGGGTTCTAGGGAGCAAACCCATGCTTGTGTGGCAAGTGTACAGACTGAGCCATTTCCTCATCCCAGACGTTGGACTCTAGTTCCAAGGGTCTTTTTCTAGGGAGGGATAAGAGGGGGTGCTCTCCTATTTGCGGGGCTGCTGAGCTTTAAGGAGGCAAGGCTAGCATGGGGAAGGAGAGAGGCCTCTGCTGGGGTGAGCACACTCTCTTCCGTCTTCCCCAGGTCCCACCACCTCCCTGATTTCCTCCTTGCATGGCGAAGAGTCTGAGGCCTGGAGAGAACCTGCCACTGACTGGCACAGCAATGAGCTCAGGTTTCACATTTGGGAATGTCAGGACCGGGTCAAATAGTTGGGAAGTAACTTAAGTGGGAAGAGGTTCATTCTGGTCACAGTGTGAGGGGACATGGAGCTTCATGGTAGGAAGGCATGCTGGTGGCAGCAGCCTAAAGTGGCTGCTGGTTCACATCTCAGAGGGGGAGGAACCGGCAGAGCAAGGCCAGAGCTCAGCTCACTTTTCCGTTTTCGTTCTGCCTGGGACCTCCACCCATGGGGTGGACATTTGGAGCAGATTACCATCTCAGTTAATCTTCTTTGAAAAGGCCTTTGGTGCCTCACTACTGCCCTAGGCAACCAAGATGACAATGGATATTAACTGTCACAGGCCCTGACTCTGGTCTCACATGTCCAGTCAGGTGCATTTTGCATCCCAGCATATTTGAACTTCAGGGTTCTGAGCCCTGCTTTCTCTCTAATCTGTAAGAGGTGATCTCCTGTGACCCCCCAGGTCAACCGGAAAGGAGGAAGAAGCTTAAGATCTAGTGGTGTAGGGTCACAGAAGCAAATAAGCTGGACATCACTCAGAGTGACATTCTGACGTCAAAGGCTGGTGGGAGTGGCCCTTGGGAGGCCAGAGAAAGGCGATGCCTTCCCCTTTGCTTTGTTCTGCACCAGTTCCAGCTAAGAACAGCAAATGAAATCAACTGTGGCTGGCCACGGCCTGTGGGAGCCCTCAACCTGTGGGAGCCCACAACCTGGGGGAGCCCACAACCTGGGGGAGCCCACAACCTGTGGGAGCCCACAACCTGTGGGAGCCCACAATCTGTGAGAGCCCACACCCTGGGGAGCCCACAACCTGTGGGAGCCCACAACCTGGGGGAGCCCACAACCTGGCTCTGCCACTGACTGCCAGTGTGGCCTTAGGCAAATGACCTCATCTCTTTAAGCCTCAGTTCCTGTTTGCACTGACAGACAAAAGGCCTTTGAAGAAAGGGGTGTGGCAGGAGCAAGCCAGGCTCAGAGAGCAGACAGGCACTGGAACCCCCCAAGTCTCTACACATGGGAGCTTGTCCTGAGATCTGGTTAGCAGCCAGAGCCCCCATGACCAAATAAGGGCTCCTGCTAGGTAGTGCCTGCCCCTGAGTCAGGTGCGTGTCCCATCACCTCCACACGCACTGCCTGTTAGCAGCCACGCTCGATGTAAGTCCAGTCCTGGCTATGCTCACTAAATGTGTTTTATACCTACCTCATCTAACCTCCCCTTAATGCTTAGTATTAGTTCCATTGTATGGGAAGAAAAACTGAGGTCCAAATCACATTCTAAAACCCACAGAACCAGCTCCAAAAAGAGCTAGTGTTTAACCCCACATTTTAGTTCTAGGGTTGAACCCTTCTCTATGTACAGAATTGAACCCGAAGACTTGAAATAGATGTCAGAGGTGGCTTGGCTAAATGACAAAATCATTGGTGCTAAAATGACAGGTCTGAGGCCCGATCGTTTCTCTCTGTGATCTTACACCAATTGCTAAGTCTTTTGGAGCATCAGTTACCCGAGGATGAGGTGACTGGCTCAGAGAACCAGTCTGCAGAGACACATACAAAGTACCCAGAAGTTCCCCTTATTATCCTGCTCTGGCTGCTTTGGTGGCTCATGGGAATCTGGCCACCTTGCCCTTGCCCACCTTAGTCCCCAGAAAACCACGGTGATAAACCAACCCCCTCCCACCCTCTGTAAAACAAGGCTGGCTGGGGGAAGGGTAAACTCTTCTGCCCAACAGAGCAGAGAGATTAGCAGCTATCCAGTGCTACTCTCAGATGCCTGGAGGCTAGCCCCGAAGGGAGAAGGGCTCAGTCAGCAAGGTCAAGAGTAGAGTCTGGAGCAGCTGCCCCAGTTTGGACACTGTGTATGATCGGGGCAACCTATTACCCTCTCTGTTGCCCATTTTCTTGTCTGTAAAGTGTGGATAAGTACAATAGCCTCCTCCAGTGAGGACCGTGGAGCTGAAATCACACACACACACACACACACACACACACACACACACACACACACACGATGCAAGGAGAACTCACAGGCCACTATGCCTGGGTCAGCCAGCCACCGTGAGGCCCACAGGCTGAGGCCCCAGAATGTGATCTGGGTGCAACTGGAGAGGCCAGCCTGCCAGCCGTAGCTCCCACCATCCTTCTAGCCTTACCTTGCTTATCTGCTGAAGGGGAAGGTCCACACCCCAAGACAGGAGCGGGAGGGGCTGGAAAAGACCGCACAGGAAAAGCCAGAGAAGGGCAGGTGCTTGGAAATGGCTGTGGCTGCACCTTGGCCCTCTACGTCTTAGTTGTCTGTCACCTGAAGGTACTAGCTAGGTACTGGGCAGCTTGGTTCAAGAAAGGACCTTAGGGACTGCTGTTCCCATGGCAACAGGAGGCCTAGGTGCCACAGGTGCGATGAACTTTATCTTGCCCTGGTCTCAGATCTGCTGTCTGCTTGGGAGGTGCAGGGACCCAGGGGCACCTCCAAGATCTCCCCAGGGGAAAAAATATACTCACCACTTGCTGTCCCAGAGCTGAGTGGTGAAGGCTGGAGAGACAGAGCTGTGTTCTAGCCTGTATTTAAACAGTGGGTGCCCGGGGGCCATAGGGGAGTCTGCTAGTGAATATTAACCAAAGTCAGCAGAGTTATCGGAGGAGCAAACAGAGAGGGACTAAGTCCATCGACTGGTCACTGAGCTGCCACCCACACTGTCCAGGACAGAGCTCAGCCCTCTGTTCCCAAATCAAAGGAGTCAAAGCATCCCTCGTAAACACAGTATCCAGCATCCGAGGTGCATCTGGTGGCCTGAGTCACATGACCTCTGGGAAGGCACCACATGACTGGCCTTGCACTCTCCTGGGGAATGCTTGGGTTGCCCCCATGCAAACAAAATCAGTACTTCCTGAGCTATCTGCAGACAAATGCCTGGGACTGAAGATTCACTGCCTCTCCAAGGGCTCAGTAGGTTGTGCACCCACTTGACAGATGGAGAAGCTGGCCCAGAACAGAGATACTGCTCCTTCTGAGTGTGGATATACAATTCTTATGTCCTTTACAGGAGAATGAAATGTGACTGACAGGCTACATTCAGGACAGGCGGGCGCACAGTGCCCAGGCGACAGGCTAGGTGACAGAGAGTAGGTCTGTAAGGAAGAGCTGTGCTGCCCCAGACAAGTTGATTTACCTTTCTGAGCCAGAGGCATTTTCCCCTGAAGGACAGCAGATTGGATGCCAGCCAATCGGATGCCAGCATGGTTGCTAGGGGTACATGAAGCCCCTTGGGTAAAGAATGCATACAGTAAACTCTTTCTCTGAGTCTAAGAAGCCCTTTCCAGCCTTCCCATCCCCCACCACCCCCTCCCCTGAGCAGTGCCTGTTTCCACACTGAAGCTAGTGTGGGGATTTTCCTCCTAGATGGGGACTGTCCTTAAGGATGGGGAGACTATGCAGGAGCAGTCTCTCTGCTCTGAGGGGAGGGGAGGATGAGGTAGTTCTGGAAGGTTCTGTCTGGTTTGAAGGGGTTCAGGGTGAAGGCTAATGGGCTCTCCACTCTGATCCTTTTCTTCTCTTTTTCTCTCTTCCTTTCTTTCTTTCTTTCTTTCTTTCTTTCTTTCTTTCTTTCTTTCTTTCTTTCTTTCTTTCTTTCTTTCTCTCTCTCTCTCTCTCTCTCTCTCTCTCTCTCTCTCTCTCTCTTTCTTTCTTTCTTTGTTTTTAGAGACAGGGTTTCTCTGTGTAGCTTTGAAGCCTGTCCTGGAACTCACTCTGTAGCCCAGGCTGGCCTCGAACTCACATAGATCCGCCTGCCTCTGCCTCCCGAGTGCTGGGATAAAAGGCGTGAGCCACCACCGCCCGGCCTCTGATCCTTTTCAAAACCTTACTCACATCCCATTGACCCTGTGAATGGTGTGTGTGGTGAGTTCACCACCCCTTCACCCCCTCACCCCCTCACCAGCCATGGCCCCAGCCCTCCTGGCTCTTGGCAAGGCACAGCAGGTGTGTAAATAGATAATTGATGGTCATGCTTCCATCTTCTGCCATTCACTAGGTCTCTTTTGTTCCACCTTAGGACTGTGTCCAATGGATGTGCCACAGAACCCTGCAGTGCGTAATGACTTCAGACCTCAAGCCATCAGACAAGTCTTTTCATGCCCTCCCCGTGCCTCAGTTTCCCTATCTCTAAGATGGGGACTATGGCTGCACATAGCTGCTGCAGGAACCATATGCTTCAGTTCAAGGGAAACTCAGCCTAGTGCTCATCAGCTCTTCCAGATGATGTCCCTGTCAGTGGGTCTCCTTGGTGTCACTGGATGGGGGTGAAGGTATAGGGTGAGGTGAAGCATTCTGAGGGCTTCCCTCCAGGCATTATCTCATTCAGTAACCCCTGCACATCTGGGGAGTGGGTGGGAGTGTGCCTCCCTCACAAGAAAAAACTCAGATCTCTCTCCTTCCTTCTCCCTTCCCCCTCCCCAACACCAGTCTTCCTGTCCTTGTGTGTGAGAGTGTCCATACCACACTCCCCCAGCATTTGGAGAACCAGACTGTGGTTGAGGTGCAGCTCCATCTGCACCCCTAAGGCATGTCTTCCCCTCTCTGGGCCTCAGTTTCCCCATCTGTATGATGCCCACTCTTGTGACCCAGCTGCCCTCCCCTCTGTGGCACCAGGTGGACGGCAGCAGATGCAGGTCTCTTTACTGCCCTCCCCAAACTCTGCCCCCCTCAGGCAGGCCCCAGCCTGCAGGCAGGTGGGAGGTCCCTGCCCTCTACCTGAGATGCTGGCCAGGCTCCTGACAGTCACGCCTCCTCCTGCACCTCGGGTGGCTGCTGTTTCCCACTCTTCCTCAGAGTCAGATCCTTGGCTCCCAAGGCTGTATCAGGAAGCTGGTGTGCTAAGTGTTTCCAGCGTCTGTCCACCGGGGAGCAGAGCAGCTTTGGGCGGCCGCACTAGGTCCGGGAGGGGCGGGAGCTGGGCCAGGAAGGGGCCTCGCCCTGTGCCAGGAGCACATCAGACCAGTCCTTCCTGGCCCAAGCAGTACTGGGTGCCACCTACGGTACCGGCTATGTCCACACTGTATGACCCAGCATGGGCTCATCCACACTGGCTTGTAAAAGGACTGGTCACCTCTGTAAGAAGAACAGTGGCCCTGGCTTAGAGAACCTCAGCAGAGCTCAGCCCCAGCATCTTGCCGGATTTTCTGGGACTGCAGGAGCAAGAGGGCTGTGCCACTCTTCCATGCCCAGCTGAGCCCCTGAGGCTGGGGCAGGGGTGTGGTGGTGGTGGTGTATGTGTGTGTGTGCATGTGTGTTTTCATATCCTAAGTGTGTCAGGAGGGACAGTGGGTGGGCCTGGCCGTCTGAAATGGGAATGAAGAAGGCCACAAAATGAGAGCCTCTGAGGCAAGTAGGGGCTTCAGGTGGAGAACCTACCCCTTTTGGTCAGGAGCCCTGTGCCCAGTCCCCCTTCTCCTCTGGACCAGTATGGGAACATGGGCAGAATCCCTGGGGAGGGTGGGGACCCACAGCCATTCTCCAAGCCACAGTGGGAAAAGTCTTCTCTACTGGTTACTTCTAGAACTGTCTATGACTACATCTAGGCTGATTGGGAGGTCAAGGGCTCATGAAAAGAGGCTAGGGAAACCCTACACAGGTTCTACCTAGATGTGAGCTGACAGTGGCTGAGCACTGAGCTTGGAGTCTGCAGAAAACAAAGAGAGTAGGATCAGGCTGGGGGAAGGCTGGGCCAGTCTCATCAAGGATGTGAGGGAGAGCGATGGCAGACTTGGGAATAGCATTCTGGGAGGAGTATGACCTGCCCCAATCACACACACACCCAAGTGCACACACACACAGAAACGCACACTCACAAACAGACATACACAGACACACGGACAGACCCCACACACAGACACACACAAACAAAGGCAGATAAACACACTGACAGACACACACACTAACACCCACCACACATGAGCACACATACATACACACACAGGCACACACCCTTATATATACAGACACATATGCACATGAGCACATACACAGTCACATACACAGGCACGAGGGCACATATGTACACACACAGGTACACACACACACACACACACACACACACACACACCCTCCTAGGTGCCTACTACAGAACACTGGATTCTAGCCTTGCTTCCACCACCCTCTTATTAAATCTTAGACAATCACTTAACCTTTGTACTTCAGTCTCCTCACCTGTGAAACAGGGCTAAGAATATCACAGAGGCCTCTCTGAAAGGGTTGCAGGCTCTGAGCAGAGCACCTGCTACATGTGGCCCCTGCCTAAGGGGGCAGCACCCTTTGCCCAGGGTCAACTCACACTCAAGCATCTGGTTACCCAGAAGGTCTTGGAGCCAGTGGGGGGGGGGGAGCAGAGGGTGCTCATTTCTCTCTGTGAAGGCTCAGGCCTTAGTGTGCTGTTTCTTTTTCTAAACTTGTGTGATGGGCAGAGCATTTGGGATGACTGAAATCAGGCAAAGAAGTGTGCGGAGGGCCTCTTGCCTCTCTGAACCTCAATGGAGATGAGTTCTTGCCTCGTAGTTGTGATGATACTTGGATGGGGTAGTGTTTGCGGGCATTTCACACAGAGGCTACTCTACTGGCAGAGTGCTCGCTGTACCTGATCTAACTGGGTGGTCCAGGTTTATCTTCTGGTGAGGAAGTCAGTCAGCATCTTCCACTTGGCATCTTCCAACATCCCAACCACCTATCCCTGATATATATAATATAGATATATTTACATATAATATATAAATATAGATATTTAACCTTCTGGGTTCTTCTGGTAGCTTCCTATGAAGGGACAATTTTTTTTTTTATGGAACTATCTGTAGGCCATTTACAGCTTCCTGTTTTCATTTCTTGTCTTTCCTCAGGTAGAAAAAGAAAGATTAATTTATGCATCATTAACCCAAGGAGTGGAGGATATGGCCGTAGCTTCATTTCCTTCTTAAATTAGTGAAACGCGAGGGTGTGTGTGCTGGTTAATTTTTACAGCAAACCCTCTCCATACTTTAACTTTGCTCGTTTGGAGTTCTGAACCAAGGGCTGGAGAGATGGTTCAGTCATTAAGAGCACCGACTGCTCTTCCAGAGGACCTGGATTCAATTCCCAGCACCCACATGGCAGCTCACAATGGTCTGTCACTCCAGGTCCAGAGGCTCTGGCACCTTCTTCTGGCCCCCTGAAGGCACCAGGCACACAAGTGGTGCACAATCATACACACACGCAAAATATTCATGCACATAAAATAATAATAATAAGTTCTGGACATTATGGCTGTGACACGGTTTTGGGGAGACTAAACCTATCCCACTTTCCTTTTGGGTGGTTAATTTGTCACATTTTACCCAACAGGAACTCTGGAGGTGGTGTGTGAGGGTGGGGAGGCAGGATTTCTTTTTTGACCCCAGCTTACGCTTTGGAAGCCGTGTATGCTGGCAGCGAGACCAGGTCAAGCCATGTGCATTTTCTCCAGACGTGACATGCTGCTGTCCCTGTGGGAAGCAAACAAGGGGTGTGTGCAAGATCTTTGGTGAACCACTTGTGGGGCAGGACATGCAGGACTTGCCCTAGAGGGGCCAAGGGACAGCCAGTGGCTGTTTGGGGTTTGGTATGCACCAAAACAAGCCTTGGTGGGGGTGACTCAGACAACACAGGCCCCAATTCTTAGAACTTGCCCAACTCAGACCTTGGCTTGAAATAGTTCGATTGACCTTGTTGACTCTCTGGTGTTGACCTTGAACATTTCTGTTTGCTCTATTTTACCAGGTCCCTCCCTTCTGTCATTTTACCATACAGATCCTCTAATGGACTCCGAGATGGGGCGTCGCCTATTAAATCATAATTGACACTTACCAGGCACTGTCTGGCAGGCCTTTTTCTAAAAAGAATTTAACTTGCAGGGACCCAGGCAGCGAACACGCTTCCTACCTCTTGAGAAACAAACAAACAAGCAAAAAATCAGAAATGCAGTTAAAATGTGGCAGAGACATTTTTATTTGGGTGCTGGATAGCTGAACACATCAGAGGTCATAGGCTGAGTGTGGAAGCTGGGTTGCTGTGCCCCTGAGGCCAAGAAGCAAGGAGGCTTTTGTGAGGAAAGGCCAGAAGGCTGCAGTTAGATGTAAGCAGGGTGGTAGCAGATTTTCTAAGACTACTTGGGGTATAGAAGCTCACTAACCAAATTAGTATTTCTCAAACCTTGCAAGGTATAGTTAGGTTCTAGAAAATTGTTCTTTCTGGTAGAGTGAGTTCTGGACAAGATGTGTTGCCATTCTGCAGCCAGGCAGAACCTTGTGGGGAAAGGGAACCTAGAGAATGATGCAATCCACCCCTCACCACTACATCTCTCATTCTCACAGCTCTGCCTGATCTGACCTCCAAACATGGTCCCCCTTTTTTCTTGGAGCAGAGGGGCAGGTGTTGAAGCAGCCCTGGGCATGATGGGATGGCTGGCTGACCATTCTGTAGCCATTTCGTTTTTTAGGACAAATGTGGAGACTGCTGACGGTCTTTTAAGACTGCATGGCCACCTCCTCCTCTTTTCCTTCCTCTTGGCTGCTTCCATAGCCTTTGTCCACATCTGTTATAACCCGATCACAGCAGTGGACGATTGAAGAGCATGTGGTATTTCTGGATACCTTTCTGAGCACTGCGTGGATGCTGGGCCTCACATTGAGCCCTGAGGTCCATGCTTTTCTGATTTCTACTTTATAGATGAGGCAAGAAAGGCTCAATGGAGTCCAGCAACTAGCCCTAGCTCACCCACAAGGCTGGTAGGGGACAGAAAAGGCAGTCTAACCTGATATGTGACTGAAGGACCGTGGCATGGATCACCAAGGCTTGGCTGCATCCCTAGATGGCAAGATACCTGAGTCAAGGACTCATGGTTTCTGTCTTTTTGTTTTTGTGTTAAGCATAGAACAGGGTGTCTGAGGTGATGGAAGGACAGAGTTAATCGAGGAGAAGAAATAGAGTACTTCTCTTATTGGGTGGTTAAGGCAGAGCCTCTCTGGCCAGAGTGGGAATATTTGAGATGTTAGTATGTTTGTATGGGGCACATCACTTCTTAAAAGAACAAAATGGAGCCAGGAAGGATGCAGAACTGAACTCTTCAGTTACTCGAGGCCGGCCTGGGATCTATATCATAAGAACTTGTTTCAGAAAAGTTTTGCTGGGCAGTGGTGGCGCACGCCTTTAATCCCAGCACTCAAGAGGCAGAGCCAGGTGGATCTCTGTGAGTTCGAGGCCAGCCTGGGCTACAGAGTGAGATCCAGGACAGGCACCAACCCTACAAAAACAAAAAAACAATTAAACAAAAAGTCCTACATGCCTTATTCTTTGAGCTGGAAGGGAAGACTAGAGAGAGAGAGAGGGTGGCAGACAAGATGGCCAGCCCGAGACCCTACCACACCCAAATCTGCTTCCTTATCTGGCCTCTCTGAAAGGGGAACAGGTCCTGGTAGGAAAGCAGTGTGAAGGATGAGCTGTGAGGATGGGAGTCAGTACCAGGAAAGGGGATTGCATCATTGATGGGGTGTCCCTTTCTGCCTAGGGCTCCACCCAGCCTGGCTGGTACAGCCTTTCACCTTGACCTGCTAGCTGACTCGCATAGTCCTAGCAATCAGCCCACTTCCTGGTTGCCTCCTGGCTGACAGTTACTCAGTTAGCCAATTTGTGTGCACAAGCTCTCATTTCCCAGAGGGCTCTGTAAGAGGAATTTGTTGTACCGAAGTGAAGGGGAGGCGCAGAGAGGCCTTTTAAGAGGACCAGCGAACCTCTCCGGGCTTCCTTCATTCCTGCGCCTCAACTGCTGAATGCTCACACGCGCCATGCCCTCTCCCCTGCCTTTACATCTTAGGGCTACATTTGTGCTGAGCCATTCTTTTTTATTAATTTTTAAAAATTTATTTTACATACCAACCACAGTTTCCCCTCCCTCCCCTCTGCCTTTTCCCTCCCCTCCATCTCCTTTCTTACCGCCCCATCCACTCCTCAGAAAGGGTAAGGCTTCCCATGGGAGTCAACAAAGCATAGCATAGCAAGTTGAGCCAGGACCAAGCTCCGCCCCCTGCATCAAGGCTGAGCGAGGCATCCCACCATAGGGAATAGGTTCCAAAAAGCCTTGCTGAGGCATTCTTAACGTGCAGAGAGCAGTGAATACTGAATTCCCTGTTCAACAGATTTTCACATCTGCAGAACACTGTATAACCATTCCTCTGAACAAAACAAATCCATCCATCCATCCATCCATCCATCCATCCATCCATCAATTTATCCATCCATACATCTAGAGAGTCCCTTGTGTCCCTCTGTCAATCCCTCTGACAGTGGAGTCTGATTTTTATCCCCTCTGTGAAGACTGGGTTTGCCACTTCCAGAACAGCATATGCTTTTGATAATATCCAGCAGGTTTTGGATCTGGCTTCATAATAACAAGGTTCATAAGCCTTTTACACATCTACAGTTTGCCCATGTTTCTTGCCAAAGCTTTCTGTTGCATGACTAGCCTACACCGAGTCCCCCTACTGAAGGATATTTTTTTATTTTTTATTTTTTTGAGACAGGGTCTCATTATGTAGCCTAGAATAATGTCAACCACAAGAACCCCCTGCCTCTGCCTCAAGTCCTGGGATAACAGCACATTTGGGCTTTTCTGGATGCAGCTGCTGAGAGTATTCACGCATAGCAAAATAAGTCTTTGTGTGGACATAGCTGTCTATGGGATAGTGCACACTGAACTTTAAGCATTGCTGCTCTGTCCTCTGTCCTTCCTCATTTCTCCTGCAGCTTATAAGGCTTCTGGGAAGACAGTGAAGACAGTCTCAATCTGCCCTGAACACTGAGAGCCTGGGTCCAGGAAATCAACCTCTTTTACCTATGGGATGGGGAGGGGCAGATAAACCTCTTCTGGGGGCTTGGGATTGCTGAGCATTGGACAAGTCAGGCAAACACCATAGGTCACCATGTTTCTGCCGCCAAGGCCTGTACAGAGCAAACATCTAGAAGATGTGCTCTGGGCTTCCGAGCCCTTCCCCCATCTCCACCAGCCACAGGTCTCAGCAGTGGACAGCAGCTGGGGGAAGGGTCTGCTGAGCAACTTGAACCCAACAAATGGAAGCTGTGTGGTCAGTATTAAGACAGCCAAAGGCACCTTGTAGAAGTCCTCCTTCTACTGTGGTGCCCTCTGGGGGCCACTGCAGGGGCTGAAAACAAACGGCACACACAGGCAGGCACACAACCAGTCCCATTCAAGACTTTGGGGTTCTCCATCCATATACAGAGCACTCTGAAAACAATGATGATCCTGACACCCCATGAAGGTTGGATAATATGGACTTTGGTAACATCTCAGGGTCTGGGGACAGTGAGAGCCCGAAACATCAGAAATTCAGCTCACCGTGGACAAGTCAGTTAACACGGTGTGGTTTTGTTGTCTTTACATATAAATAATACATAGTTTGAAGGTCTTAAGGTTGTTTGTTAAGACAAATGAGTGCATGGAAGTGCACTTGGCACACCCAAGGGTGCACTTGGCACCCCTGAGCGTGCACTTGGCACCCCCGAGAGTGACTCGCGTCCCTGGGAGTGACTGGCACATGGATGGGTACCCTGCAGTGTGGCCTCTCCTCCCACTTTCCTCTCTTTGCTCTTGGACTTTTGCTGTAAGCGTGAAGACGTGAGAGAAGAAGATGGGTGTGGTAACACATACCTGTCATTCCCACACCTAGGAGACAGAGGCAGGAGGATCACTGCAGAACTGAAGCCAGTTTGAACTATTGACTGAATTCCAGGCCAGCTAGACTGCATATTGAGACCCTGTCTCAAGCATCAACCTTCAAAGAAATGAAAAACAGACATTCATAACTCACTGTAAAGGGTAAGAATATATATGTGTGTGTGTGTGTGTGTGTACATATGCACACACATATATGTGTATACACACACACACACACACACACACACACACACACACACACACACACACGATTCTAGGAGACAAAGTGGTGATTATCCCAGAATGCAGACTTACGAGCTGGGGTCACTTAGACTTTGTTTTGTATCTTCTCATGCGTCGCTTATGTTTTATCAAGAACAACATGCCTTTGTAAGAAAGGCCTTTCTTTCATTTTGACTTAATCAAATGGATGCTGCATTGGAGTGTGGCTGTTTCTTTTATGATCTTCAGATGGTGCCTTTTCCATTGTCTTCCCAACTCCTCCCAACACAGCCTGAGACAGTGGAACACTGCCCAGCAAACTGCTGGCACCGGGCTCAGATCCTGGGCAGTTGCTTCCTGCTGTGAGAACTTTGGGATGTTGATTTTGTTGGGGAGGTCCAAGCAAGCTCAACCGTATGGTCCAGGCACAGAGAAGCACCCGAAGGAGCCTTTCTCCCTGTATCACATTAGCTCTGTCTCTGAGGGCATCATCTCCACCTTCCTGGGCAGGAGTGGTCCACGGCATCACCTTCCTTTCTAGACAGAGAGCCCACAACTGTTTTTATTCTCTGTGTTCACAGTACAGTGTGCACATTCTCTGAATGGCAGAGGATTCTAATATGGACATGGGTCCTGGAGAGGTGCTTAGGGCTATGTGGACAATAGGCTTGTCTTCCTGCAACTTCTACCAGGAATGTCTCCAGGATAATTAACATGGCCTGGGAGTTGGCATGGCTTGGCTTTAGAGAATTAACCTTTTAGCCTCCTTTGTGTAGAAAGACCTTGGGGAATGCAACGTTTTTATGTCTAAAGTCATGTTTTAGATGCAAAGGCAATGCCTGGGAGGTCCCTGCTTGGAGCCTTTGCTTCCCTGTTAAGCATGTGGGTCATCAGGCATCTGTGGTGGGACACTATGGGGATCATGACTTAGCTCTTTGAGGATTTGCGACCCCCTCCAAACCTTAGGGCAGCTCTGAGACAGTCTCCCCATGTGCTTCTCCAAACTATGACCCTAGATTGTGACGGATGCCATTGGCCATCAGCTTGACAGGTTTTAGGATCCCCTAGGAGTTGACGCTCTGGCCATGTCTGTGAGGAGTTTCTAGATTGGCATAACAGAGGTGGAAAGACTGGCCCTGCTGGCAGCTGCACATGCCGTGTGCTAGGGTCTTGGACTGTATGTAGCAAGGGAACAGCAAGCTGAATTGAACATCAGCGTTCATCAGTCTCTGCTTCTTGATTGGAAACAATGTCCCTGTCTGTTTCTTCCTGCTGCCGCCACCATGATGTCCCCATCACTCTGGACTTGTGATGCCAAAATGAGCCCAAGTGTGAGGCAACCGTGAGCCAAAATGAGCCCTTCTTGCCTTCAGCTGTTTTCATGAGGTATTCTAGCACAGGAATGAGAAAAGTAACTAGTACGTGGACTGTGAATCCCTGCTCTCCCACGCATGAATGAAGCAATAAAGACACTGTTTGCACATCTTTCTCTACTGGCACGTGTGGTGCACACAGGGGAAGGAGCACATGCCTATGAGTCTCTGGGACTTTGTAGGGCTGAGTCTCTCCGAGACCTGGGGTTACAAAGTCTTGATCTAAAGAGGTTTCAGGATAAGTGGCTCATTCCATAGATAGACATTCTCCACACGTTGCTGCAACTCTCTCCTCTTGTGCTGACCTTGGCATCAGTGAGGCTCCCGGCATGAAGGTAGCCTATTATCTTCAGTGTTTATTTATCATTAGTGTAGGAAGAGTGACTCCTGAGCAAATCGCTCACATACATCTCTCCTGACGCATCTCCTCATGGCTGCCAAGGATGCCACCTTGACAATTCAGTTTCCAGGAACATTTGCTATCTCTATTCCTTCTTGTTCCGTGGGTGAGTACCACCCTGCAATGGGCCGCTGGGAGACATGGCAGACATCACAGTAAATGCCTGTAAATGCTCGGCTGTCTGTGGCCTGGCAATCTGGCTTCCAGAGGTCACCAGGAAGGAGACACCTACCTGCTGATGTGAGCAGCAGCAGTCAGTTCTTCAGTAGGAGATCTGAGTTTGTAATCTCTGAGATGAACAACAACACACAGACACAGACACAGACACACAGACACACAGACACACAGACACACACACACACACACACCATGCTCGACAATTCAGCAGTTGGCACTTAAACAATTTGCAATTCATACCTGCTCTACCTCCGAGGCTGGGGAAATGGCCAACACCTCAGTAGGGGCAGAAGGGGCTTGTGTAGTTCAGGAAAAGAGCAATGATAAGCTGGGCTAAACTCCCTATGTCTGAGCAGGATGCCCACAAGCCTAGGAACTGGCAACCACCAACACAGAAATGCCTGCTTCCTGGGCCCAACCACCAATGGACTTGGTATCCTTGTAGCCCAAAGAATCTTGAGGAACCCACTAATCTGAGTGGTGTTTACAGGACAAGGCCACATTACATGACAGTCTGGTTTGTCAACTGTAAAGATGACAAGCCGACCTCATCAAAAAAACTATGGCCATTCACATCAGGGCACCAGTATCTTTGTGCTGTGCTACTCTGGAAGCTAGATACCAGGCTGAGTGGAAACTTCTAGAAGAAAGAATGTCTGAGTTCTAGTGCAAGAGAAATGCTATACTTACTGATGTCTGGTTTTCCTTTGCTTTGGGGCTCATGGGAAGCAACACTTCCCAGCCAAGCTGCCAGTGGGTCTACGTTTTGTCTCGAGACACATAAAAAAAGACACTGTCTGCCCTATGTGGACTGAAGCGTTGAAGGCCCTGATGAGTCTCTTTTACCTCACAATGGTCAATGTGGGGGTCTTGTGCTGAGATGTGAAGCTATGAAGAGCAACACCTCATCCATGATGTCTGGAAGGACAGGTGTCCAAGTGTCCTCCTGACCATGGCCAGCTTGCATGGGAGATGTTTTATGATGACACCCGGAAGAGCATGGGACCAAGACTGAAAGGAACATGATCTACCAGGGTAAAGATAAGAGGACATTGGGATTTTGCTCTCCTCATGCTAGAGCCACAGACTATTCTTGATCCTAAAAGTGCCATTTAGCTAAAACAATACATCTCTTATTTGTCTGATTAAAGTTATTATTACTTGTTTTTTGGCTAGTCAAAATTAGGAGGAATGATTTCATGTGGTTGATGCAAGGCCAGAAGCTAAGTCTTAGTCTATATACATAATGCAGCATCATCATTTCTATTTTAGTTTTTATGTATAGGGGTTTTGCCTGCACATATGTCCGTGTACTGCTTGTGTGCCCAGGGCCCATGGAAGCCCCAAGAGGGCTTTGGATCTCCTGGCACTGGAATTATGGACAGCTGTAAGTCACCATGTGTGGGAGCTGAGGACTGAGCCAGGTCCTCTGGAAGAGCAGCTGTTACTTTTGACGGCTGAGCCATCTCTCCAGTCCCAGCTTTACTATTTTTTTAGAGGCAAATTCTCAAAGGTATTATTCCGGCAGGTCAGGTGGATCCACCTTTCTCTGTGCTGGGAAATGGATAATGTGTTTATTCACCTCTGTGCATCGCACAGCACCTGATACCAGCTCCTGCAGGGAGAGGAATTTGTTGGCAGAGAACAGAAGTTCAGGCCGAGAGGGGGATTGCGGTGGAGCAAGGAGCGGGAGTGGGGACTTGCCAGCCTGGCCTCCATGTGGTCAAGGTCCGTAGCCTACTGACTGTGGTTGGCCACAGGGATGCTTCAGCCTCTGCACAGAGGACAGGGAAGGGCTCGGCTTCCCTATAAGAATGTAGCAAAGGACTGAGAGGGAGCTTCTAGAAGTTCCCTTCTGGTTACAGAGTAGCAAGAAATAACTTTATAGGCTGAGAATGAAAATGGGCAGGAGAAGAGAAGATATCTTAGGAGGTTGAGGAAACAGGAGATCATAAGAAATAGTTACTTAGAAGACTAAGAAAAGAGCAAATTAGGGAAGCGGGAATGATGTCCGGGAACCACTGAGGATGCACTTGGGATTTCAGTAATTGTGAAGTTACAGTGGGACCAATCATTAGAGCCCCGTTGTTCCCCGTCTCCTGAGGGTATGAGGTGAGCACACAGAGTACTCGCTTAATTAGGGGTTGGTTGTGCCTGTGTGATGAAGGGAGAAAGGTGCGTGTTGGCTGAGGGATTCAGATGATGGGTCCCAGTCTTGGGTAAGGATGGAAGCATGACCATGGAAGTGTGTGTCTGCAGGGGACCATCATCAGAGGGGAAGGGCAGGCACTGGAAAGTTCTGCTTATGTGACTGTTGAAATTACAGGTGACCCGAGGAAGGAGGTGTGTTGTGAAGTGTGACAGTAGGCAGTAGAAAAGTCCCCAGGGTCAGTAAGCAGATAAATAACACAAGTGTTAAGTTATGTGACAGGGGAAATTGAAAAACAGCTGAGATAGGAAGTCTGAATGCCCATGGGAAACCATGCCAGGTAGAATGATTAGGTAAACCATTTATGAGGGACTGAGCCAAGGTTCATCCTGGAAGGGAAAACATGCCAGGCAGAAGAATGACATCATGTATAAAGTCCCTAAGGCAAGAAAGAGCTCGCTCCAGGATCTACAGGATGATTCTTGTAGCTAGAAAAAAACAAAACAAAACAAAAAATCAAAAAACAAAACAAAACAAAACAACAACATGTGGAGAACTATCAGGAGATGTTGTTGTATAGAGTAAAGTCAGAATATCACTTTTTACTGTGGGTCCCAAGGACCACATGGACTCTTTAGACTTGAAAGAAAACCTAGTGAAACCAGGCCTTCCATGCTGATGTGGTGGTAGAGTGTGATAACTTTATCTCAGAGGGGAAGCCATGCCTGGACTCCAATCATCACACCCCCACAGCCATCCTTAGTGATGGGCAAACCCCCGAATTCAGGGAGATTTTATCTTCCACCCACAGCGGCTATCTAAGGGACATGTTCTTATTAATCTCCAGGATCCACTTGACCTCTACATAGGGCTGTGTTAACCGTGACCACCATCAAGACCCACCCCTGTCTCCTTCCCTGTCTTCTCTTATTCATTATTATATCTTAAAATTTGGATGAAAAACTTTAAGAATTTTAGTCAAATCAGTGCCCCTGTTTTAAAATTCAACCCATATATTATTATGGCCAATGCTGTAGCTCTTACATGAGAAAACTGTGCTATCTCTAAGCCCAGTACTACTAGTCAGTGATCCGTTTGACTTCTTTGCTTGCCTTTGACTTTAAAGTCATGCCTGGCTGCCCCAGGTGATTCTTGGGCCAGCACGGAAGTGCTGTGTTTCTCAGATGTCAACTCGACCAAGAACTAGTGGGCCCTGTGTCCTTTTTGCTTGCAAAGGTGTTTTTATTGCACACATGTCAGGTATGCAGTTTCAAAAGAATAAAGATCAACCCTTGAACATGAGAACACAAAAAGTAAAGTTACTTTACAGTAGGAATGGTCATGAAGCCCATCTCTACATAGGAATGGTCATGAAGCCCATCTCTACATAGGAATGATCATAAAGCCCATCTCTACATAGGAATGGTCATGAAGCCCATCTCTACATAGGAATGATGATGAAGCCCATCTCTACATAGGAATGGTCATGAAGCCCATCTCTACATAGGAATGGTCATGAAGCCCATCTCTACATAGGAATGATGATGAAGCCCATCTCTACATAGGAATGATGATGAAGCCCATCTCTACATAGGAATGGTCATAAAGCCCATCTCTACATAGGAATGGTCATGAAGCCATCTCCTCGGGTGTTGCTATTAAACTGACCCTTCACAACTTACTTAGATGAAACTGCATAGTTAATACAGGACTCACACCACTGAAGAGTTAGGTCAGGGCCTCACAAAACAGTTTTATTGGTGGTTTTTATGTGAAGGGAGGAGACAACTGCTTGGTGTTGATAGCAATCATGTCTCAGGGGACATGACAGAACACTGACACTTTTTATTTTATTTTGAATGATGTGTCTATGTGTGGGTATGGGCCTATGAGTGCAGGTGCCCATAGAGGCCAGAGGCATCAGATAACCCCTGGAACTGGTCCTGAGCCACCAGCATGGGTGCTGGGAAAGGTCCTGTGAGAGCAGCAAGTTCCCCCTCCCTCATTCTTCTCTCATACAATACCTCTGGACAGTAGCCCCCCTCCACTTCTCCCAGTTCCTCCCCTATATCCCCTCTCCCCCAAATCCACTAGTTCTCTGTTTCCCTTCAGAAAAGTGTGGGCCTCCCAGGGATATCAACTGAACACAGCCTAACAAGATTCAATAAGATTAGGCACAAACCCTCATACCAAGGCTAGACAAGGCAACCCAGTAAGAGGAAAAGGGTCCTAAGAGCAGGCAAAAGAGTCAGACAAAACCCCACTCCCACTATTAGGAGTCCCCCCCACCCACAAGCCAAACAACCACAGCATGTATGCAGAGTGCAGTCATGCAGGCTCTGCGATCTCTGCTTCAGTTCTGTGACCCCCAGTGAGCCCTGCTTAGTTGATTCTGTGGGCTGTGTTCTCGTGGTGTTCTCAATCCCTCTGGTTCCTACAATTTTTCCCCCTCTTCCACTGGGTTCTCAATGTTTGCTAATGTTTGGCTGGAGGTCTCTGTGTCTGCTCCCATCAGCTGCTGGAAGAAGCCTCTCTTAGGACAACTGGGCTAGGTGCAAATCTATGAGGGTAGAGTATAGCAGAACATCCTTAGGAATCATTTCATTGACTTTTTTTTTTTTTTTGCCAGTCATGTTTTGTTCTAACTTAGGACTCTGGGCCATCCAGCTTCTGGTTCCTGGCCATCCGGGCAGTGTTGGGCATGGGATCCTCTCGTGGTGTGGGCATGATGTTAGGCCAGTCACTGGTTGGCCACTTCCACAAGCTCTGAGTCACCATTGCCCCAGCACATCCCAGCAGGCAGGACAGGTTATAGCCTGAAAAGGTCATGTGGCTGGGTTGGTGGCCTAGTCTTGCCTCTGGAAGCCTTCAGCCAGCACTCTTAATGGTTGAGCCACCCCTCTGGCCCTAACAGTGGCATTTTACATTCTAGAAAGACATGAAGTATTGTATTGGCTATTCTAAATGTACCTAGACTAGGATCAAGTGGGTGGCTGAAGGACCCAACTGGCCTTTGGGGATGGACGGCCACTGTGCATGGCAGACTGGACCTACTGAAGAAGCCATCTGTGTGTCTGGAGGTGGAGGCTGGGTGACCTGCAGGAGTCTGTCATTAGAAAGCACACTGAGTTTGAGAAGGTGAAATCCCCACCATCTTGCCGTGTCTCTTTAGGTCTCTTTGAGTGCCGAGCTTGAATTCAAGCCAGATGGCAAAGGAAAAGGTTACACGAAGGATCCAGATCTGTTTTCTCAGAGCTAGCAATGATGACTGAGTCTGGAGCTGAGACTATAAATTGACAATCTGTATAATTGCAGCTTGAGTCTTAAGTACCTCAAGATAAAATCTTGGGTTGTTCTTTAACCCTCTCTTTCACAATTCATTCCCAGTAGAACATCTGAGCGGTTCTCCTTGCAGGAAAAGTGCAGAATATGATGACCTTTCTCCATGGCTATGGTCCCTGGCACCCTCACCTCTCGAATGGGTTATTGCCTGCTTCCTGGCTCATGAGTGCGAGGCTTGGTTTTAAGAGTGCCATTGTCGACACAGTGGAATCTTTAGGAGAAAGGGCCTAATGAGAGGTTTTTAGGTTACTAAGGCCCTGCTCATGGACAGGATTAAGGTTCTTCTGGTAGGTCTGAGTTGGTTCTATAGAGGTGAACAAGCCTGGCAACTACATGGCCTCTCTGGGTTTCTTCCTGGCCACAGGATCCCTCCTTCTTTACATGTTTCCACTCTTCTGATGCCATCTGCCAGAAGGACCTAGGACCTCCAGAACTACGAGCTGAACAAACCTCTTTTCTTTATAAAGTTACCTCACCTCAGGCAGTCTGCTATACTCATAGAAACAGGTTGATGGGGCTGGAGAAATGGCTCATGGCTAAGAGTATTGACTGCTCTTCCAGAGGACTCAGATTCAATTCCTAGAGCCTACATAGCTGCTCACAACCATCTGTATCTCCAGTTCCAGGGGATCTGACACCATCTCCAGGCCTCTGTGAGCATATGCACCTACATGCACATTTCTGGTACACGAACATACATGTAGCCAAAATATCCATACACATAAAATAAAAATAAATAAATCTTAAAAAAATCCACTCAATGTGGAACATGGCAATAGCTCCTACATTTAAGGTAAGCCTTCCTACCTCAACAGACTCCCTCACAGACATGCTCAGAGGTTTAGCTGTCAACACTAACATCACAGTCACCTTTGAGGGATCATCTCAAGCAGCATTTGTGCTCAGGTTAGAACTGGGTGTGTTCTTTGTGGGTCCCTACAACTGCACAAAAGGGAAAGAACCCCCCAAGGGGAGTGTTGTGGGAACAGAAAGCAACATGTTGCAGAGCCTAGCTGAGTAAGGACCAAGCTATCTGGATTTTCATAAATCAAAGGGAATGCCTGGAACAGGCCACATATCCACCCCAGTCACCCTTTATTGAATGCTGATCTCTCTGCAGAGGGCATCTGTCTTAAGTCCCATCCCTTTATGTGAACCATCTTTCAGGCTCACTGGACTCTTGTTCTCTCTGTGATCAGGATCTGATCATGTGCTACTGAGGCTGAGGATCTGCCCCACCCCCACCCCACCAAAACACACACCTGGTTTCTGCTTTTGATCTCAGAATTAATGTTGCTCTAGAGATTTTTTTTTTTCAAACTCTAGCCTTCCTGGTTGCTTCAAACAAATACCTAGCCAGTACTTAGAAGCCACTATTTATTTGACTAGCTGTCTTTTCATTAGTGAATGCTGGCTTTGCCTCTGGGCCCCGTGCCCTGCCCAGGCAGGAGTGGGCGCTTTACATTACTCAGTCCCCATCAAAGCACCTGGCCAAAGATCAAAGCTGTCTCTCTCTGTTGTCTTTGACCAAACCCAAGCAGCGTGTGTGTGTGTGTGTGTGTGTGTGTGTGTGTGTGTGTGTGTGGTGGTGGTGGTGAAAGAGAGAGACAGACAGACAGAGTGTATGTGTGTGTGAGAAAGACAGAGTGAGAGATGTGTATGTGTGAAAGAGGTGTGTGTGTGTGTGTGTGTGTGTGTGAGAGAGAGAGAGAGAGAGAGAGACAGAGACAGAGACAGAGAGAGACAGAGAGATAGAGACAGAGATGGGGGACGTGTTGTGGTGGTGGTGGTGTATGTTTCCCCTAAAGTTAAACATTTTCTGTCTTTATGTGTTTTGCCCAAATGTATGTATGCACTGTGTACCATGTGTGTGCCTGATGCTGGAGGAGGCTAGACAATTCCCTGGAACTGGAATTACAGACAGTTGTGAGTCATCATGAGCTGGGAATCAAATCTAGGTCCTCTGGAAGAGGTGTGGTGACCTGCACAAGATTGAGCTGTCAACATTCCAGCACGTATAGCGTAGGGTACATGAGGCTCCACCCCTAGCTGAGGAGCTTTTGGCAATTCACAGGTACTGGGGGAGGGGAATCATTTTTCTCCAGGGATGTAGTCATTGTTAAGTTGCTTGTATTCCAGTAACCAGCCCCACAACCATGCATGCTTACGCAAGCAGCTCTAGCTAAACCCAACGGGGCATATAAAAAAAAAACATGAAAGTAGGAAGAGATGTGTTGGGAAGAAAGGTTCTAAAGGAAGTAGGAAGGGGATAAGAGAGGGAAATGGAAAGTGAATTTGATCAACATACATGGCACACATATATGAAAGTGTCGAATATGAAGTATGGAATTACTCATGAGGAATGAGGAATTACCAGAGACCATGTCCACCCACATAGTCAAGCTGACATCTACAACGTAATGCCCTGGGGTGTGAGATCCCTCACCTGATGCCCTGGGGTGTGAGATCCCTCACCTGATGCCCTGGGGTGTGAGATCCCTCACCTGATGCTCTGGGGTGTGAGATCCCTCACCTGATGCTCTGGGGTGTGAGATCCCTCACCTGATGCTCTGGGGTGGTAAGATCCTTCACAAGAGGGCATGGAGAAGGGGCCACCACACATTTAAAGGCCAGGATTGCTGTGGGCTGTTCTAGTATAAGACAGGAGCGGTGTTGTCTGTGGGCTGTGGAAACAGGATTCAGGACTTCAAGGGAGATCGTCCATCTTTCTCAGACCTCTCCTTGCTCCCCCCACTGCCAATCAGAGCTGTCAGAGCTGATGTAGTTCTGATTCTGTCATCAAATCCCCCTGGCTGCAGGTTCCATTTCCCAGGGATTAGAGCAGAGTGGATTCCTTTGAAAATTTAGCAATTTTTACCTTTTGCTCCATGATAAACAAGTGTTTGTTTTTTACACAAAACCTTGCTTTTAATGCATCATTGTAGAACAGACTGATGCTCTAGAATTCACTGTGAACCATAAGATAAGTTATTTTCTGTCAGGTATATTGTCTGTCTGTCTGTCTGTCTGTCTGTCTGTCTGAAGAGAGCCCTTGTCTTTCTGCAGAGAATAGAGAATAGGCTAGGAGGAAAGTCTTAATCAGCTTATTCTGTGTTCTCAGTGTCGCACTGATACCTCAGTCCCAGTGGGATGGTAGTAACAGAGCTGACCAGGCCACAAGGGTAGAGTTATGACCCATGTGAAATAGTACCAGGGTGGCTTCTTTGCCTTTTGCAAGATGAGGTGACCACCGAAGGTACCCTCTGTGGGGAATGGTCCTCTCCAGTCACCACATCTGCTGGAGCCTGATTTGGGCCTCAGAACTATGAGTAGAGACCACTCGGTGGTGTAGGAAACATCCAGTCACGAGCACTGGCTTTTAAATCCTGACGGACAGAGGCTGGCTGCTTTAATGGATGATTGGTGCAGTGGCTGAGCTGAGACACCACGTATTTGTTGTTCATGGTTCTGGGGCTGGGCAGTGTCAAGATAAAGGTGAGTGGGTGAGTGGAGCACCTCTCCCCGGGGCACTGGGCACTGTTCAGATCTGTGAAAATCACCATTAGTGTTAATGACGAGTTCTCTGGTTGTACAGTGTCAGCACTCCTTTTGATGTCCGTTTTCCCGTACGTAAGCAGACGTGCTTGGGATGAAGCAATGCGGTTTCCTAATTGGCAGCTGTTGAGCTGGTCCTTGGTGTCCTGGATGCCTTGAGCAAAGAGCTGCCTGCTTCACAGCTGGCTGGACAACCTTTGTATATGTTCTGACCTTCCTGAACATTCTACATAGTCCTGAAGACAGCTCTACACAAACAGAGGGAAGCTGAGTTCCCTGGCTTGCGATGGAGTAGCTCCATCCGGCCAAGGCTGGTTGAATACACAATTCTTTTTGGTTCCTCCCTCCCCACCCCCCCTCCCCACACACACTCCATTTAATGCCTTGTAATCATTTCTGTCTTGGCCAGAGGAGTTTCACCATCTCCTCTGGGATTTCTACAACTAGTGATAGGAGATAAGAGCTACCGGTCCAAAAATCAACTCCCTAATGACTGCAATTGGCATTCAAGAGGCAGGACTTTGATTGGTTCAGAGAACAACTTCTCAATGATTGTGACTGCTTATAAGAGCCAAGGCTGTGACTGGTCCAAACAGCTCATCCTGCTATGCATGCAGGCTGCTTGGACTCACTCCTGAGTATTCTGATGACACTCCTTTACTGCCCACCCCCACCCCAAACCCCGCCCCGGTCCGTTGCAGCATTTGGCCTAATAAAAGACCTCTCTGCAGAGATCTTTTCTTCCTGCTTCCAGGAGCGCAGCCTGAGCTGGGAGCATGAGGAAAGAGTCTGCTGAGACTGCAAAGCAGTGGCCGTGGCCGGCATCAGCTGCCAGGCAGCCGAAGGAGTAACAGGACAGAGAGAGGTGGGATCGAGAAGAAGGGAAGCTGAGCTACAGAGGAAGGGAAGCTGAGCTAGAGAGAGAAGGCAAGAGTGGGGGAGGGGGGACTGACCCTGAAGAAGGGGACAAGGACTGTAAATAACCAGAAAAGAGACACAGCAGGTCCTGGTCACTAGAAGAAATCCAGAGAGCTGCCAAGACTTTACACCCAAGATTGAGCACTGAAACATGTCTGCTGCCTGGTACGGTAAAGGCCAGTGCAGGCTGTAACACTAGAGGGCGCCATGGTCCGCTGCCTCTGCGGGTCTACTGTTGCCACAAAAGGCTGTGTGTATGTTTGTGTGTGGAGGGGGTGGGGAGTAGGAGGGGGGGGGACTAAAAGCTGCCAGACCAACGCTTGAAGTCCTCCTTGCCTACCCATGATGTCTGTCTGTCAGGGCAGGGCCAAAGGACCCCAGACAGCTAGTTGGTGACAAAGGTGTCTGTGGATCTGGTACCAAATGGGCTCCACCCCAGCGTCCTCAACACAGTTGGCGCAGAGACAGAGCGAATTCTTGCGTCTCTTGTTGTATGGGCACCAGACTTATCTCCAGGCTCCATCCTCGAGATCTAATCACACCCCCCTTCCCAAGACCCTACCTCCTGATGCCATTATGTGAGGTCAGTTTTGGCTTTGCTGGTAGGGTATAATAAATATTCACTCCCCAACAAGGGCGGAGGAGCCATCTTCCTGACCTGTCAGATTCAAGTTTTCTTCATGAAACCCTTGACTGTGAAGCCCCAGCCTCCATTAATATCCTGAGGTGACCCTGTGACCTGCCGTCAGCGCTCACTCCAGCCCTAGGTCCTGTGCAGCCAGAGGCTCTGGGCAGGCCTTCCCCTCCAGTGTTGGGGCAGCATGGTGTGTCTCCAGTGCTCTTCCAGAGAGCGATCTCATCCTGCTCGCTTGGCCCCAGCAGCTGAAACCTGCTGCTTTGATGGAACTTGTAAGCTCTTCAGCCACAGGAAATGTCACCCTTCCTCTTTGCTCTCCCCAGATTCCTGTGTGCCTGTCAGCCTAGGATCTGTCTAGGTTTGGAGTGCACAGTGTCTCTTTAAGATCCCCTCTCCTCAGGAATCCTCGACACAGCCTCCTCCTGGCCTTGCTCCTTCCGCTTTCCTCTCTCCTTGCTTCCGTCCCCTTCCGCTGATCTGTGCTTGTCCATGCCCGTTCCCTGATTGTCACTGCAACATCTATAGTGAGGTAGCATGACCAGGACAGGCTTGCTAGCACGCACAGCCTGCTGGGAATTTCCTTGTACAAGACAAAAGCAGGCATGACCTCTGCCACCCGCAGCTGCAATGGCTTTGTGACTCATCACACCTTAATGCACTTCTTTCTACCACAGTCACTCCGAGTATTTGCTGTATCTTAGCTGCTAGAGTGGCAGAAATTAATGATATGGATGTCTGTCCTCCCCAGAGGTCAGAGACGCAGTTATGAAAAGTCACCAATCACAGCACAAACTCATAACAACACATTGCTGCTGTAAGTGCTATGGAAAGCAGTGTTCTCGGAGCTCAGCGGATGTGACATGTTGTGTGGGCTCAGCAGAGACATTCTTTTTAATACGACAGTCTACACAGGTGCTCTGAAACCCGCAGGCTAATAATGGAACACAATAACACAACAAACAAGATAGAGAGTCGTGAAGAATGCATTTGAAGATCGCAGGCTATTATCCCAGAGTTCTTTTCTCTTCCAGCTGTGGGGCACCTCTGCAGAGTAGCTGCTATGCCTTTGAGACACTGCCCTCTTGTCTCTTCCTTGAAGTCGTTTCCATAGGATCAAAATTTGAAGAATGCAGCTGGGTGGAGGCGCAGTAACATGGAAATGGTTCTAGAAAGACTCTAAGTCAACATATCACAATATCCTTGCGGTGTCTGTTTATTTACTTTAATATTTACAGCAGCCAAGTGGCAGAATCAGCTCAGGTACCTGTCTACAGATAACCAGACTCGTGGAATGGAGTTTTATTCAGTACTAAAGAACAGTGAAATTATGTCATTTGCTGGAAAACGGATGCAACTGGAGATTGATATTTTAAGTGAAAAAAAAAAAAAACCAGACTCAGAAAGACAAATATATTAAATATATTTTCTCTCAATTTTGGGCCCTAGGATTTTTATAGATACATAAGATCATATAAATATATATATTTTAAATCACATATGTAATAAAAGCAGAAGGAAGACTGGACGGGGGAGGGGCTAGTGGGAGAATAAGGAAGGGGAGGACTAAAGAGAAAAGATAGGAAGGCTGCATATGGTCAATGCACTTGATGTGCTTAAAAATAACGTCTCTATTAAATAAACTCAATACTACGTAGAGTGAATATATGCCAGTGAAAGAAAAACACCTAGGAGAAACAACGCCAAGAAATGAAGCAGAATTATGCCCGAAGTGGCCTAGCACCGGGCATGTGACCATTGCTGCAAAGGGGATTTTCCGTGGGTCAGCTTTTTTTGTCTGTCTCCCCCACTGCCACCATCAGGATGATGCTGTGTCCTTGTTTTCCTAGGGCCATGAGCCTTCCTCGGTCACAAGAGCCCCCTCCTGTTCGCCTTCCTTACTGTAGACTCTTGTCTGCAGGCGGAGTCCAAATGTCATCCTCATCGGGGTCTGAGGGAGTTTGTCCCCCGGAAGACCCTGAAGAACATGTCGGTGTTCGGACACTAGTGGGTGCGCTAACCACCTCACTAGGAAGACATCCCACAGCTGTGGGAGTCAGTTTTGGCAAGGCAGGAGCAGAGGGCATGGCCAAACCTGGACTCAAGCATGCTGAAGTTCTACTGCATCTTGGGTGTTTGCTTTTCTGGTTTACCACATTTATAACCCTCCTGAACAAACAGCAGAGACAAGATCCGAAATGCCCAAACGTCATTATTCCTCAAAGATTGACAGGAACAAACTGGCCAAAAGCACCGCCTTCAACTGCGCACAGAGCCCCCTGGAGACTCTCCAGGCTTTTAGTGGTTTCGGAGCCTCTCCCAACCCCCAGTGACCTTCACAGGAGCTGCTGCCCTTTCATGTTGAAAACAGCCTTGTCTGGAGGGAGACATCAGTTACTGCTGAGGGAACACAGCTGGGTTTGTATGTTCTCTGCTGAGGCTGCAGAGTGTTTCTGGGCGTTTCTGGGGTTTGCTTCTCAGGGAGGCAGTGGTGTCTTGGAAACGCCCTCACTTCTGCACAGGAGTTATCTACGCCCTCTTGTTACTGACTTCATTTTCTGCCCTGTTGAGGGGGCCAGCCTGCCCTTCAGTCCCATGTGACTTTCATTCTGATGCTAAACACTAAGGAATGTTGACCATGCGGGCTCCTCTCTAGGCCTCTGTGAAAACATAAGACAACTTACTAATTTGAATAGTGAATAAGAAGAATAAATGTTTTAGTATAAGTATGGCCCAAATATTTCACGGGGAATACTTACATAAAAAGGTTATTTGGCTTACCTAAATTTCAGTTTTACTGAGGCAATCTGTATCATATTTGGGGACTCTACCCTCTTACAAGGAATCCTAGGGGTTCACCAACTAGAACGCTAGATTTGGGCATGTGTCAATGACCCTCTATCAACAGCAGGGGGCAGTATGAGTCTTTGATGATGGGCAAGTAGGTGTGGGATTGCCATCTCCCCCTCCAAATAGATCATAGGTTCTCAGCCTGTGGGTGGTGACTCCTTTGGGTTGAACGACCCTTTCGACCTTTTCACAGGGGTTGCCTAAGATCATTCTGCATATCAGATGTTTGCATTATGATTCATAGCAGTAGCAAAATTGCAGTTAGGAAGTAGCAATGAAAATAATTTTATGGTTGGGGGTCACCACAACATGAGGAACTGTACTAAAGGGTCACAGTATGAGGAAGGTTGAGAACCACTGCTCTAGATGAAAGGTGTGCAGTAAAAGTTAGTTGCCTCTTATCTGAGGCATTTCAATTACTTTGAGAAACACCTTTCCCCTCAAATATGAAATGTACCAGCAATATTGCCCACTAATCTTACTGCAGACAAAACGGAAGTCAAGGCACTTCCCAGCTCAGGCTACTCAGATATCATTTAATGCTCAGTAACCCAAGTCTATTACTGATGTGTACTCTGCCTGTCCAGAGCTGAACTGAAGACTGGGTTTAGGACGTTCGTCTGACAGTGCAGACCCATAGGCTAAAACGTCAGTGATGAGACTCCGGGTTTGTCATGTCTCGACACACAGTAGCTGGGAAGTGGAGCCAGCCCTAGATGTCCATCTGCAGATGGCTGGCTGGAAAAGGTGTGGTGCATATCTCAGCGGAGTTCTGTGCAGCTCTAAGGAAAAATTAAACCATAGCATTTGCAGAAAAATGCACAGAACTGGAAATTCATTACTGTGTTAAGAGAATTAGCTAGACTTAACAAAGGCCGTGTTTCCCTTACACACAGAGCCTAGATTTAAAATTACGCATATGCATGTGTATATGTGTATATATATGTATGAATATAGCCCCTGAGTTCATCCCACTGATGGAGATTTTGCCCTACATCCCACTCCCATCCTCTTGGCCTTATTTAGCCTTAGGGCATCCCTTGCCTCTGTGGCTCTTTTCCTGCCTCTTGAATTCAACCTCTCATGCTTAGACTGATGCTGAGATTACCCCATTCTTGCACCCTTTTTCTTCATGGCACACAACTGGAAGCCCCTCCAGGTGACATTGCAGGAGACATCATTTGGCTTAAGCCCAGGCTGGCTGCTGGGAAGACAGAAGCTTACTCATTCCCTGTGTGTCCTTGGTGTCTTTTCCCATGTCCTTGAACCTCAGGCTACTCAGTGAATACGTGCAATGGAAGCAGTGGATTTGAAAAGATCATGGAGTGGGTGACTAGAAGCTGCTCTGGACATTGCCTTCCTGAAAGCACAGCTCACGGGACTTCACACAGCCCAACTATATTTATTAGAACTGCAGCACAGAGGTATTGCGGGACATTACTTTAACAGTGTAGAGAGTTGTATTTGTTTATGCTGCATTTGTTTACCGACGTAAAGATGTGTTGCTTTGCCTGCCTAAGGCACTTGATTGGTCTAATAGAAGGCTGAAGAGCCAATAGCTGGGCAGTAGAGGGATAGGCATGGCTGGTGGGCAGAGAGAATAAATAGGAGGAGGAATCTAGGCTGGGGGAGAAGGTAGAAGAGAATGAGGCAGAAGGAGAGGGAGATGCCCAGGGTCAGCCAGGCAGCCACCATCCAGGCAGACATGGAGTAAGCACGGAAATAGGACATACAGAATGAAAGAAAGGTAAAAAAAAACCCTGAGGCAAAACGTAGATGAAGAGAAACAGGTTAATTTAAGTTATAAGAGCTAGTGGGACAAGCCTAAGGTAAGGCTGAGCATTCATAACTAATATTAAGTTTCCTTGTCTTTATTTGGGAGCTGGTTAGTGGCCCAAAAGAAAGCCTGCTCCACAGGGTCCCCCAGTGCAGGATGGGTAGCTTTCCTGTGGCCCCCACCACAGTCACGCAGCAGCTGGATTGACCACTTTTCCCAGGAAGAGCAGACTCTGGGTGGTCACCTCCCAGAGAAGGAGCAGGAAGGGCCTGTTGAAGTGGGCATGTGGGGCCGACGTCATGTTCAGGGCAGGGGCTGGGAAAGGAGGCCAGAGGCAGCTGCGGCCTCAGTGCCCTTCTCATTCATGTCCACTACAGCCTTGTGTGACACCTAGGAGAGAAGACAGAGTCAGCACTCATGGCTCTGAGGGCAGAGGCCACCTTCTCCTCCGCAACCCTTGGGCAATGACATAGAGCCTGTTCGGGGCCCCTCAGGTCTAGCCTGCCTAAGAAACAACCCTGATTTCTAGGTGTCACTCCCCTGCCTCTGTACTGACTCCCCCTCCCCAGGCCGAGGACCCTGACAGGAGGCAGCCTTGGCCCAGATGAGGAGCTAGGTAGACTCAAACCTAGCAGGCATGCAGCACACACGCTTCTTTGAGCTTTATTTACCCTCTCTAAACATCCTCTTTTCTTCTTAAAAATGGCTTGTGGCCAACAGCAGGCTCTAAATGAGTAGGTTGGAACAGAGCCCCACGCTGCCCCCTAAGCACAGAACTTTGAAAGTCTCATTTTTACATAACTTCCTCGCAAGAAAGGACTCAGACTTCCAAAGAAGTTGGGGATGTGGCCTTGATGAGTTCTTTTATCTCCGAAAGGGCCTGTGAAAGATAATGGAGGCGTGCAAGGCCGCTGTGTGAAGTTCTCTAAAGTCTTTCATGTTCTTCTTGTCCACCACCCCACAGCACAGGGGTTCACATGCTCACCCTCACGCATACACACATTCCCACACACTTCCAGGCATACTTTATTCGTGCATGCACAGAAACAAGATCACACCCCTGCTGCCTTGGCTGTGCATTGAGTTCTCAGCCAGTCCCTCCTAAATACGAGACAGAGTCCTATTCCTTGCAAGGTCCTAACAGAGACTCTGATGGTAATGAACACCTCTAACCTAAACAGAAGAGCCAAGTTAAGCTCTGGGAAGGGCTTTGGACACCTTCTCTCCTGGGTAACGCTACCTTTTCTGAGGGCTACAAATTCTTGCCCATTCCACGTGACTTGCAGTGTCTCCTATCAGGAGAGGACCCATCCCCTTCCTGTTGTGTGAACAGGAGACCTGCTTTAGTCAGTGGCCATGGGTAGCTGTTACGGGACTGTGGAGGATGGAGGATGGAGGAGGATGTGAGAAGAGCCACTGCGTATTTCTCTTATCTTCCTTTTCTTCTCAGAGAGTAGGATTGTCCCCTTAACTTTAACTTCCATCCCGGGAAGAAGTCACAGGAAGCAGCTCCGCAGCCAGAGCTCCACAGTGAGCTGCTTCCAGATACACTACCCGCTAGAGATGGGCCGAGCGAAGCAGCTGCCCTCTTTAGCAGACCTACAAGTGTCCACCACAATTGGGCTTGTTGACTGTCGACATTCCCTCACAGAAGGAGGGAATGGAGATGAGTCCTCAGTCTCTCTCATCTGAGAGTCTCAGCCATTTGTATACAGTTCCGCTCTATTTGCATATGGCTCAGCATGTCGGGAAGAGTCTGTGGCTGGGGAGGTTGATTGAAAGAGGGCTCTGTCTGATTTGAGGGAAAATTTTCCAGTGGGAGCTGACTTGGGGTCACCCATTCTCCTGCCAGTAACCCCTCACCCATGCCCTGTACGTAAGCCTAATGAACTCAATGGCTCCCCAGGATGAACTTGGATGGAATTGTACTTTGGTTTGTTATGAGACCTGATGAAGAATGGGTAGACATTGTTTACATCTCCTCTGGAAGGGATCCTCACAATAAGCCTCTGCTGTGGTAATGCATTGGGATGTAGGGGATGCTTGTTACTGTGGTGATGCTGACCACTACGCCTCATGTTCATGCTGTATTACTTTCTATAGCTACAACAAAGATGGAGAGCTCCTGGTGTCTGAAGGGGAAATATTTGGAATAAAAGGATGCTATGCCTAATCTGGCATAATTCTGGCTCTGTGGATGATTTCAAATGATTACCATTCCACTTAGAACCCTACATTCCTGCCCTGACTATTGTAGATCTAGGGAAGGGGAGATGAAAATGGAGTTGTTCGTGAAGAGAATCTGTGAAGACTGTGTGTTGAAAAGTCAGTCGAGGAAAAAGACTAAGGACCTTGGTTTTCCAATGCACTTCGTGTGGGAGAGAAACATCCCTCCTCCCCAAGTCCACACTCCCCACCTTACCCTGGAGACAGTTTTGTTGAGTTGCCCCATGATTCCTGATAGGTCAGCTTCCATGCCAAACATGTTGCCAAGGCCAATAAGGGGAAGGATCTCTTCCAGGTTGTAGGTTGCAGAAATTGAAAATCTTGGCAGGTGCAAATCCAACAGACTAGAGAGGGAAGCAAAGAAAAGGTGCCATTCTGCTGTGTGTTGCAGCCTGGGCCTCAACAAAGAGCTTGTGGGATTATCAGTCTTCCTGTGACATGATTTGCTGTGGTAGACTATTCCACTACCCCATCCACCCACATCTCCTTCTACATAGACCTCACAATGACTCGTGGCTGGATCTGAGAAGTTTCCTGGCACAGGAGTCTGTCTCCATCAACTTCTCCATGTTTGTAGAGAGCTTTCTAGATGTCAGACATTAGCCAGGTTTCCCACAGCTCCACTGATTGAATGAACGCGATACCAGGTAGAGTAAATACCATCTGCACTTCTCACCTCCGCGTCTGATTCATCGGCAGGTGCTCCAGGCTCAGTTTCCCAACTGTATCTTAAATCAATTTACTGGCACTGCCCTAGTGCAAGCCACCATCACTGTCCTCCACATACCTGAGCTTTACTGGAAAATGGCAGAGAGATACCCAACCCTAGGGCTGCTGTAAGCCTTTCAAGCAGTGATTCTCAACCTGTGGGTCCTGACCCCTTTGGCAAACCTCTATCTCCAAAAAATATTTACATTACAATTCATACAAGGAGCAAAATTACAGTTATGAAGTAGGGACAAAAATAATTTTATGGTTGGGGATCGCCACATCATGAGGAACTGTATTAAAGGGTTGCAGCGTTAGGAAGGTTGAGAACCACTGGTCTAGAGAGAGGGGTCAGGAGTCCTGACCCCAAAGACCGAATCTCCCATCCTTACCATCTGATTGCCATGTTCCGTTGGGTGAGTGCAGAAATATCTTTTAACTTAGAGTAAATCTACCCTTTTTTGATGACGTTATTATGCTTTTTCCTTATTTATATGCTGATTGCCAGGGCTCTGTAAAATTGGCTGGTTAATAACCAGTCCTCTTGGGAACATCCCACTTACAAAGAACTCAGTTTAGATTACTGTTGTCATGGTCAGCTCACTGTGTGTGGTGCCATCCCTGGGCTGGTGGTCCTGGGTTCTATAAGAAAGCAGGCTGAGCAAGCAGGAGAAGCAAGCCAGTAAGCAGCACTCCTCCATGGCCTCTGCATCAGCTTCTGCTTCCTGCCCTGTTTGAGTTCCTGTCTTGACTTCCTCAATGATGAACAGTGATGTAGAAGTGTAAGCCAAATCAACCCCTTCCTCCCTAAGTTGTTTTTGCTCATAGTGTTTCATCACAACAATAGTAACCTGACTAAGACACCATTCCTGAGAGAAAATCTACTAGTCTAGAAGAGTCCGTGGTCCTTCTTCCTGCAGTGAGGGATAGAAGCAACTCATCTTGGAGGAGCCGAGACTATAGAGTTGGAACCATGGGTTGAAGGGAGCTTTACAGATTCAGGTAACTACTTAACCCTGGCTTTTCCTCTTGACTACATCTTTTTTGTTTATTCACTCATTCATTGCCGCTTTAATCTCTGCCCAAATACAAGACATTCTTTCTCTCCTAGTGGTACTGCAGTGTGATGGGGTGCTGAGAGAGGAAAAGCTGTGGCTATGAAGAGAGACTGGTGCCCACCAGGTTGTGCTGGGTTAAAAATGCCGTCCCCAGAGATCTGGGGCTGCTCTGGCCAATAGGCTACGATGGAAATGACAGTACTCATGGGTGTGTCCACGCCTTAAAGAATGGTGGTTTTCGAGTACTATCCTCTTGTACACTTCCTCTTGGTATCCTGAGCAGCCACATAGCCATGTCAGTTATACTGAGCTGCTTTCTGAAGCCAGCCTGGTGTGGATAAAGTAGCCTGCTTTTCCCTAATCTCTTCTCCAGTCAACCTAGCCCGGGCCCCAGAAACACAAATGAAGGAACCTCCTGGGCCCGTGTCTCTGCTGCCACCTGACCCCGGGGGTGAGGACGGCCAAGCTGAGCCCATTCAGAGAGGAGAACCAAGAGCGGTGATGACTTGGTTCTTTAAACTGTTTAGTTTGTACTAGCTTGTTTTGCAGAAAGATAACTAGAACTCACAACCAGATTTCATTCCAGACTACCCCATAAAGGCAGATTCCTCCCTCCCCCAAAAAGGGTTAGTCAGTGAATGTAGATGAGGGAAATTACATAAAGCTAAAGTTGGAGTTGGATAACTAGAAATCAATTGTAAGGAAGATGGCAGGGGCTAGGTTAGGGGCTGTGGAAGGGAGAACCTCCCTTCCTTCCTTCCCTCACTTCCACTTCCCTCTTTCTTCTCTTTTTTCCTTCATCTCTTCCTTTCCTTCCCCCTTTCTCTTTCTTTCTTCCTGTATCGAACCCCGAACCTTATGCATGGTAGACAATAGTCTATGCCAGACCTGTACACCCAGTCTATCCATCTCTGTTTTATTCTTGTTTTTAAATCTTGAGACAAGGTTTCACCAAATTGCTCTTGAACTCATTCTGTAACTCACACAGGCTTTGAACGTGTGATTCTCCTGCCTCGGCTTCCCCAGTACCTGGGGTTATAGGTCTTACCACCAGATCTGGCTTTGCTGGTCTTGATTTCTCTTAATTCTTTTAAAATGTTTTAATTGAAAAAAAAAAACAGTGTTTTTAAACATAGCACTGCTCTATGGGCATCATGGTCATCTTTAATAATCGTTCTTATCTTATTTTTTTTTCAGACTTAGCCACTTCATGGCGTTAAATTATTATGAAACAGAGGGAAGTAAGGGAAATGAGACTGGGCCAGCAGGACCCCAAGGAGGGATAATAAAGACAGCCCAGAGAGCACTTACATTCTAGTACCAGCCTAAGTACTCAGCGGTATACATTCGTGCACTGCCAAGATTCAATCTCAACCACTTCCAGTTGCAGCAGTAAGGTATACCTTGCTTTAACACTCAGGGAAATCTGACGCCCCAAAATGTGGGGAAACCACTGTGAAGTCGAGGGTGAGATGGTGAGGCAAATCCAGCAGATGGATCTTGGGGCTGGAGCTGATCAGACTTGCCTCAACTCTTGAGCAAGGACAGACAGCACCTTGGGGCACTCACCTGGGCAGGAACCGCTGGCCCCACCTTCTCAGCGTCTCAGGCTGGAGGGCAGCTTCTACCTGCTGCATCTTCCCCGGGTCAGGGAGGACCAGCAGCAGCAGGGCCGTGCCGCTGTACTTGATCTGAAGGACAGTGCATGATGCCTCCTGGTCGTACAGGAACCTGTGCATTTCCTTCTGCCGCATCATGGGGATGCGGAGCGTTGTCCTCTGGTCTAGGAAGAAACTCTCCTGCTTCCGGGTCTGGTAGCGATCAAAGGGATGCTTCCACTTGGCTGAGGGTGCAAATGAACATGTGGGCAAGACAGCAATTCAGGGAGATCTCCAGAAGGCCATGCGGGGTGGTGATGTCCGCTGGAGTGTGTCAGAAGTAGCAGGGCCCAAAGCCAGGAGGGACTTACGTCCCTAGGGTCAGAGCTCAGTGACCTATGCTTATGCTACACTGCGAGATTTACGCACAAAGCAGACACAGGGCGCCTTCCTTGTACAAAGCCTGATTTCTCTCTTTTAAGCAAGATTTGTTTTTATTTTATGTGTGTGAGTATTTGCCTACCTGTATGTCAAGTCACCATGTATGTGCAGTGCTCAAGGAGGCCAGAAGAGGGCATTAGATCTCCCAAGACATGGAGTTACAATTGTAAACCGGTGCTAAAGAATTCAATCAAGGTCCTTCTGAAGAGCAGCCAATGGTCCTAACCATTGATCCATCTCTCCAGCCCCCAAAGAACTACCTCTTAAGATGTAAGTCATCAAAAATGAGTAAGAAAAGTGCATTATTAGTAATGTAGTGGGCATGAGTTGATTGATACACCCTGATTTTCGGAGCCATGATGGGTGTGAGTTGGGATTGGCTGCCTGATTCTGACAGCACAGCTCAGGTTGTGTGGGAGTGTGAAGTCAGACATTTGACCAGGTGGCTCAGCATCTACAAAGAGCTTCAAGCTGAGGATGGTGGCCACACCTGCAATGTCAGCACTTGGGAAGCTGAGGCAAGAGGATCACTTACTCATGGTGCCATCTCCTCGGCCCTCCATTCATTCATTCACCCATCAATTATTTCTTTCATTTATTCATTTGATGCAAGGTCTCTATGTAATCGAGGCTGATGTCTAATTGGAATGTTCTGAGCTGGGCAGTGGTGGCGCACACCTTTAATCCCAGCACTGGGGAGGCAGAGCCAGGCAGATCTCTTTGGGTTCCAGGACAGCCTGGGCTACAAAGTGAGTTCCAGGAAAGGCACAAAGCTACACAGAGAAACCTTGTCTCTGAAACAAAACAAAACAAAACAAAACAAAAACAAAAACAAAAACAAAACAAAACAAAACAAAAACTAATAGTTATTTTCTTTCCTCAGCCTCCCAAAGGCTGGGATTGCAGGAACATGCCACGACGCTGAACTAGATGTCCCTTTCTGGAAAGTCATGTCTTAACCCAGGTCATGGTCTATGTTGAGAGTTCTATGACGCATACTTACACCATTCCTCTGAACTATGCTTTCTCTTTCCTTACTTCTAAGCCACAGGGCGCATGAGCTACACAAGGGGAGGGGAACTGTCTTATCCATGAGCAGCAGGCTCCTGGCCAGCCACTGCAAACAGGATGGTTGCTCACAGACAGGGCAATAGTTCTGTCAGAGAAGTCTCACCTTTGAAGAAGATGTAGTTCAAGAGAACCATGAGGGTGTCATGGCCAAACTCTGGGAGACAGCCCACCACCTGCCCGTAGGTCTGCTTCCTCACCAGGTCGTTGATCTGCTGCCCTGTGGCAGCTGCATCCGTGAAGTTGGCAGAAAAAGCCAGCGCTCCATACAGCTCCTTGGCGCTGTCCAGAAAGCGCTGCTGAGGCTTCAGCTGCCTGTCTAAGAACAGGGAATGTCCCACTTTCAGCTCCAGTTTGGGGCTGGGCAGGTCAAGGGTGTGCAGGAGGCTCTGGAAGCCCTGGTGGATGTCAGCTGCTGGCGTCTCTGTGAGGTTGAAGCCCAGGCTCTCCAGAATCTGAGCCTGGGTGTCAGCAGGTGCCCCAAGAGAGAGAAGAGCCACAATGCTAGAGAGGCTCACAGGGGAGAAGAGAATGTTTCCGGGGACTTCCTTTGCTAGCTGCTTGTAGAGACGCAAAGCAAAATTAGTGATGGTGGGTGTGACCTTGCGATAGGTGGGTGCTGGCTCCGGGAGCTGGTGGCTGGCTGGTTGAGGCACCCCCAGACTCTTCTCTTCATGGGCAGAAAATGGTTGACAATGAACAGGGAGCAGGACCTTGGCTATCAGCAGCCACAGCCACACTGGTCCCATCATCTGAAAAGAAGATGGGGAGCATAGTTAGTCTTGGTAGATGACACCGTCACCCCCAGAGCTTACAATGAAGCCACCACCCATGCCTAATCCCTCACTGCCCTGCAGAGAAGAAGGGAAAAGGGGGCAACTGGGACCCCAGCTGGGAAATAGATCCTGCAATTCAGCCTTCTTCCTGCCTCCCTCCTTTCCTCCTTCCTTCCTTTCCTAGTTCCTTCATTCCTCCCCTCCTTCCTCCCGTCTCCATCCTTCCTCCCCTTTCTCTTCTTCATTCCCTCCCTCCCTCTTCTTCCTTCCTTCTTCTCTTCTCATCTTTCCATCTTTATTCTTTATTTCTTTCCCTCCTCCCATCCTTCCCTCCTTTCTTTCTTTTCTCCCTCCTCTCCTTCCATTTTATTTTTATTTTTTCTGGATTCTTTTGGACCCAGTTGTTGTTTTTTTAATCATATATAATGTCCAAGGCTCCATCGGCTCTAAAGGTGTTCTAGGCGCTGAGTATATTATGGAGAAAATAAGTGAACACAATCCCAGGATTCACAGAGTTTAGGGCAGTGGTTCTCAACCCGCCTAATGCTGCAACTCTTTAATATAGTTCCTTATGTTGTGATGACCCCAAACCATAAAATTCCTTGCTATTTTGTAACTGTAATTTTGCTACTATTATTTGTAATGTAAATATCTGATATGCGACCCAAGGAGCCATGACCCACAGGTTGAGAATCACTGGTTTAGGGCATAGTTGAGGCCATCCAGTGTTGGGCTAGGCAGATGCTTATGCGACACTTGTTAGAAACTAAGAGGATGCTATGGAGCAAATGTTCCATATGAACATGAGTGATGCTGAGCCCTTTGGGTGTGGCTATGAGATAGTGCAGTCAGTTGCAAGGAAGAGGATGGTGTACAATGCCTCCTTTAGGCCCCAAGGAGAGAGGCCCTTTAGTCTTGAGACCTTACATTAGCTTGGATCAACCATCAACCCCACAGAGATGAGGGCAGCCTCTGAGGGAAGATGAAGTAACAGGACTTATGGCTTCTAAGAGGAGAGCTGAAAGAGAGATGTGCTATGTCTCTATATCTCCACACCCCTGCTGCCTGGAAACCATCTACAGTTGTGTGCAGCCACAGAATGTCATGGATGCAGAAGTACCATCTACACTGTGTGCAGGGACAGAAACATCCATGTGCAGGGATGCAGAGGCTTTGGAAAGATCTGTCACAGATTGATTTGTGCCTGCCGCCAATTCATATGCCTATTTCCCAACCCCAAGACCTCATAGTGCTGCTTTACTTAGAAATGGAATCCTTGGCTGGGCGGTGGTGGTGCACGCCTTTAGCCCCAGCACTTGGGTGGCAGAGGCAGATGGATCTCTGTGAGTTTGAGGCTAGCCTGGTTTTCAGAGTAGGTTCCAAGACAGCCAGGGCTACACAGAGAAACCCTGTCTAAAAGAAGGAAGGAAGGAAAGAAAGAAAGAAAGAAAGAAAGAAAGAAAGAAAGAAAGAAAGAAAGAAAGAAAGAAAGGAAGAAGGAAAATGGAGTCCTTACAGATATAATTAATAAGATACAGTCATTAAAGCGGGTCTTTAACCCCATGTGACTAGTGTTCTTGAAAGAAGAGGGCTTTGGATTCTGAGAAGTACCCACGGAGGATATTGGGGAAGATGAAGGCAGAGATGAGACACTGCTGCAAACTACAAAGTGCCGAAGGTCACAGGGAGGGAGGGGCCTGGGATGGGTTCTCCAACACAGCCTCAGAAGGGCCCAGCCATTGCCTTGACTGTGATGCTGGACGACTGGTTTCCAAAAGTGCAAGGCAAAAATGTCTGTTCAAACCCCTCCTCCTGTGTGCAGGGGCGGCCCCTGCAGGCAAGCGCCAAACGTCTTCTGCTTTAGTTTAGGTTGCGAGACACGCCAGAATAGCCTTTGGTCACCTCCACAGGGTTCAAAGAGAGGCAGGAGCTGGAAGAGCCTTGGCTTGAGTGCAAGGGGAGCCTGCTGTGTAGACAAAGCTAGGCTCACTCAGCTTTGCATCCACTTCCTTCTTTTCCCTTGCAGGTGTCTCCCACCCCCACAGCCCTGCAAGGACATAGCGCCCCACCCCCACCCCCAGTCTGGATTCCTCTAGACCCTGATATCCTCCTGTGTCCCTCCAAACAAGCCCTTCCACTTTATTAATCCCACAGCCAGTAGCTGCAAGCTGATCCTTGACTCTAGGACAAACCCTGAAAGCATCTGCATTGTGATCAACACCTTCTGTACGATTTGCCCATGTGACAGCCTTTGGCTCAGTGTCAACTGCTTGAGTGATGAGTGGGAAAGCCTAGAACTGCAGGTGGGATACTGCCCCTGGCGCTCAGAATCCCCGCCAAATTACAAGAGCCATCTGCTCTCCGAAGGTGAGTGCTATGTGGAAACCCACGGTGGACATATCCTAAAGTCATTCTCCCGCCAGCACCAGCTCCATGGACAGATGAAGGGAAGGTCTATGTGCTTGGGATGTTCCTTAGATAGAAAAACTGGAAGGTGTAAAATAATTGAATAGTTGGTCTGTCCTTGATAAAGTAAGGGCAGAAACTGAGGGAGCCATTGGACTCAGCACCTTTTCCTACCCTGCTGCACCCCAAGGTGACTCTCAGAAGTGTGTGATTCCCAAGGAAGACTGAACCGTAGCCAGGCCTACCATAGCCTGGGCTTGAACTAGGGCTCTGCAGTTACTCACTGTGGGATACTGTCTCTGCAGTTCGGGGCCTCTTTTTGCAAAATTCAAATGGCAATGCCCCCCCCTTCATGATTTATGAAATCTGAAGTGCAAAATACCAGTGCAGGGGAAAGACACTGCAGGAGATTGTCTCCCACAGATACCAAGGCTGGGTGCAGCTGGAATCAAATGCACTTAACTGCATTCCCAGGCAGACTCTCAGAGAAAATTCAGGACACTGCTCCTGAATTATAAACCATTTGGAACTGTTTGCTGAAGTGCTGGGTACACTGGGCACATTGCATCACTGGTCTGCAGACAGAGGTGTTTACATATGTGTGGGGAGGGTGTGCGTGGGGGCGGCATCCCAGGTCTCTTCAGTGCCTGGAAGAGGAGGCATTACTGTTGTTACATGTGTGTGGGGAGGGTGTGTGTGGGGGGTGGCACCCCAGGTTTCTTCAGTGCCTGGAAGAGGAGGCATTACTGTTGTTTCCCAGCTGAGACTCAAACACCTGGAAGCTACTGAAATGCCAACAGTCATGGTCCTTCCTGCTCAAATACTGTGGCAGTTTGCTCTCTTTTGTTTAAATTAGTGCTCCTGAGACCCTCCAGTCACAAAGACTCTTAACCCAGTTGTGCATATGGGGAAACTGAGGCTTAGAGTTGGCAAGGCTCCAACTTGGGCTTCTGTGCATGGGCTTGTTGCCATAACTGAGTTCTTAGTAAAGTTGCCGATTTTTGCTTCCAGCTCTGTTTCCTTGTTGGTTTGCTATCGTACGTCATGATTCTTGATGGCTAAATTTTCCAGAGAAAGTGACTGAAAACCTGAGGCTCCAGCTTCAGAGGCAGTACTCAGCAGGGCCATCCAGGGGACTCATTACCCATTTCTGCCTCTGAGGCCAAAAATGATAGATAGATAGATAGATAGATAGATAGATAGATAGATAGATAGACAGACAGACAGACAGGCAGACAGAGGCCTATCTTCATTTGGGGTACAGTGCGTACTCACAGAGAAGTCACCCAGGTGGGCGCAGCTCCACGGTCCCACACGGCCTCCTGCCCACAGAGCAACAGTGTTTGAAGAGCACAGCAGCCTGGTCAATATTTGTCAGGTCAGTTCCTGGAACTGACAGGAAGGTAAATAGGACAAATGGGGAAAGACCTTTTTTCGATGTGTGTGTCCTGGCTGCTGGTCCCACAAACAAGCGAGTGACCTGTGCTTCAGGGCCCCATCCTGTGCGAGGATGTTGTGACACTGGTGACGGTGGCAATGGGGGCAGGGAGTGTGGGAGATGCTGGCCTGTGCACTGGGCCTTTGCAGGATCCAGCAGCCCAGGTGGGGAGACTGAGGAATGTGTGCCCATGCCTACTGCGCAGACGGAAGCAAGAGGCCCAGGGACTTGCTCAGAAGTCACTCCAAGCCTTTGTCTCCACACCAAAGCATCCCATTGTTTTACAGACACTTGAAATAAGTATGATCTGTATAGATCTTGGAAGGGGCTGGAGAGAAGTTTGGTAAATGTTGAAAGACCTAGGAAGTGGGGGCTGGAGCGGTGGCTCCGCGGTTGAGAACAGACGCTGCCTCTGAGTTCGGTTCCCAGCACCCACTTCGAGCGGCTCCCAACCGCCTCAACTCCAGCTCCAGGGGATCCAACATCCTTCTCTGGACTCTCAGAGGACCTAACCTCATGCAAACACACCCACGCATGAACACACACACACACACACACACACACACACACACACACACACACACAAATAGTACAATAATATAATAAGTATTTTTAAAAAGAAAGACCTGTGAAGTAGATGCTGTTTTTTTTCTCGTTTAAGAGATGGAGCAGAGGTGACTTTTGTGTTCTTGTAAGTGTGGGGGTGTGGGGTGTTGGGGGTGGGGGTGGATGGGGTGGGTGGGGGCGTGGGTATACCATGTGCGTATGCGCATGTCTAGGCAACAGCTCAGTCTCAAGTAATGTCCTTTGCTCAGAAGCCATCCACCTTGGTTTGTGAGACAGGGTCTCACGCGTTGGGCCCTGAGGTTCACTGATTGGACTACATCAGCTGCCCAGGGAGCACCAGGGCTCCACCTGTCTCTGCCTTCTCGGTGAGAGGCACAAATCACCACACCCAGCATTTTATGTGGGTGCTGGGAATCTAACCCATGTCTTCACGCTTACAGGGCAGCCCTTTACCAACTCAGCGGTATCAGCCTCAAGCCTCTTTGTAAGCTTTCATATTCTCCAGCTTCCTTACAGACCATGTGTCTTGATCTCAATAAAACGAATCAAATTTTCACATTAAAAAGTAGAATTCGTTTATTCTACAAGTAAATCTCATCAGCAAGGGTCATTAAAGTGTGAACTATCCCAGGAGACTGCCCCTGATTCTCAGTGGGAAGAGGGAGTCTGCCTTTGCCACACACTCCCTGATCCACCGACTGATGCAGCTTCTCCCTGGAGCATCATTCGGAGACAGCAGTAATGTCTGTCCCTCTCCTTATCTTGAATAGTCTCTCAGCGTCCTTCTCTCAGGGAGAGAGCAGGAGGCACTCTCAAATTCCTGCCACACAGAACCCACAAACAGCTGAGCGGGTGAAGGCGCTTGCTTGCACCAGGCCTGACCACCTCACTGAACAGGGAACTTGAGAACGGAAACCTGTGCTCTTTTCTTTCCCACCGTGGCTGCACACAGGGTCCTGTGGGGAGCAGAAGACAGTCTGGAAGAGACGGGCCCAGGCCTGAGCTCTAGAGAGGAGAGGCCATGTGCCCTTGTTCCCTCACCTAGGATCAGTCTCTAGGGCCTGCCCCACATTCTCTCTAGGGCACTGGATCTGAGCCCCATCTGCACGAATCCTCATCTCTCTATTATGTTACCTGCTGCTTCCTTGCCTCCTCATGCTTCTCCAGGCAGTGCTTGTCTGTTCTCCAACCTGAAATATGTCCATGCCCCCTCTACAGTCACCATCGAGACCCTTTCTCCCAGATGCTGGTGATGCTGTTACCGACCTGCCAACCTCATACCTCACCTCCCGCACCTGAAACTCTTGCTCCATCAGAACAATCATGATAAGCAAAGGCGCCCTGCTTTCTTTTGTGCACATCCTGTCCCCTGCCTAGAATGCCATCCCTGCCCCTTCTGCTTCCCAGGCTGACACCAGCCCCTACTCCTTCTTCATTCTTCGGATTCAGCCCAGATCTCTCCTGCAGAAAGCCACCCTAACAGCCTCCCTCTCCCTACCTGCCTGGGCTGTGCTAATTCTTCCCCTGGGAATGCTTGTAGCACTATCTATCACCCCACATTTCTCATGCTGGCTTGCAAAGTGCTTCATTTCCCTTGGTCTGTGAGATCTTCCTGGACATAACCTACACCTGATTGGAGCTTGTGTCTGCTGTGTTGGCACAGGGCAAGCACATGGGTGTTCTGCAAATACACACATGTTGTTTTCCACACAAAACCTCACTTTCTCACATTGATGACCTATTGGTAACTAACGGGTTCTGGAATAGGGGGTGGCACATTATCCAGCTGTGTACCCACGGGTGAGTGTGCCAGGCTGTGGTGGTGAGTTGGTTCCAAACTCAGGCTCACACAGACAGCCTTAGTTAAATTCTGTGGGACATAAGACAAAAGAAAAACTAGTGAATATTGGGAGAAATACTTGTAAGGAAGAAAGGGTGCTGGCTGGGATGAGAGGAAAGTGACAGAGGATGAGAGAGAGAGAGAGAGAGAGAGAGAGAGAGAGAGAGAGAGAGAGAGAGAGAGAGAGCAGAGTGCAGTGTATACATGTACAAAATTGTCTAAGAACAAACTTTATTTATTATAACAGAAACTCACATTCTCTTCCAGAGTTATGCCTCTGTCAGTATGGCATGGTCACCCATGACAGAGGAGAAAGGCAATGTGACTTATAGGCAACTTCTGAACAAGTGGCTTGTGACCTTGGACAGCAACAATGGCCATCCCTGTGCTGAGCAGAGCCTGTACCACACACTGGATCCCGTGCCACACACCTGCTCCATGTTATCACACCACTCTTCACAGCCATCACAAAGCAGATGACATGATCACTGTCCCCCAAACTCATTATACAAGGGCTCCTTTGGGCTGCAGAGAGGGGCTGTGTTATCACTGGAAAGCAAGCATGCACCACCGAGCAGAAGGGCACCCTCTTCTGCAGCCAATTCTGAGCTCCAGGTAGGATGGAGGAGGCCAGGTGTCGGGTATCATGGATGCTTCTGAGGATGGGGAAGCAGGGAGGTGGGTGGTGGGCAGGAGCCAGGATGACATTCTGCATAAATTTCTGCCTTTCTCCACAGCTCCCAGGTGGGGAATCAGCTTACAGAAACATCTTTGCTTCTCATCTTCCAGATGTTAGCTGTGATAAGAGCAGGCAGTGCTCACTTGGAACTGATTATCTGGGATGAGTCTTCCTCAGGATTCACAGTGTGTTTGCTCATTTGACAACCTAATGACATGGGCACCATGGATTCTTAAGAGGGCAGATGAAGCACATGGAGATTCAACAGAGTCCCAAAGGATGCACAGTCAGGGGCTGGGCTGGGCAGGACTGCCTTTCCACTCTGCCTGAGAAAGCCTGAACTGAAACCCCCTCTGTAGTCCTCCATCCTGAGCTTGGTCCCTTCTACCTCTTGCCTGCATGCTGGGTACCTGTGTTGCGTGTGAGGTCCCCAGAAACAGCTCTAACCCATGTCTGTGCGCTGCAGGGCAGAGACACAAGTTGAAGCCATATCACCGTACTTGCTAACCTTCCCAATGCCTTCCTCTCCTCCTCCTGCGTCACTGCAAACTCCACAATGTGGGAGTGATTGATTCTTCAGCACACCCCAGCCTCAGGGCTGCTTCTGCCCATAGTAGGTGCTCAGTTCAGTTAAATGCCTGCAGACTGATTCACTGAGTAGGTGGTGAAGAACGGACATCCACTTAGAAATTCCAACAGCCTGGTGCCCTGGGCAGGGTGCCCACATGGTCTACAATGCTTCTTTTAAATATTCCTGCACAGACAGGAATGGGTGGCCATTGTGTTTATTTACATTCTAAGGTGCTTAGTTAGTTGCCATGCAGTTGGCTCAACCATCCACCCTGAAGGCTGATTAGCACTGGAGAGCCCATATTATGCACACCGTAGCCAAGGAGAATACCCAGTGAGAGCAATGAATGGTTAAATGGAGAAAGGAAGATGTTCCATTGAGGAGATGCCTGGTGTGTAAGATGCAGAGCTTGGCTAGAGTAATGGTTCTTTGTCTTGTTGCTGTGGCCAGAAATCAGCCTGACAAAATCAGATTAAGAAAGCAAAGGTTCCTTCTGCTTCTTGGTTCGAGGTACAGTTCAGAGACGTCTCAGTGGCCAGAGCTAGAGTCAGGGGGTCACATTGCATTCATAGCCAGGAAGAAGAGAGCAATAAAAGCTTGTGTCTGGGTTTCTTCTTTATATTTAGTCGGAGACCTTAGCCCAAAGAATGGCATCCCTTCACATTAAGCCTTTCTACCTCAATGGATCGCATCTACATAACCCTCTTGAAAACATGCCCAGAAGCTTCTTTTTGTTTAGCTGACAATCAGTTCTAACCATCACAGCCTAAAACATCATATATGTACCTCTGGAATTGTATGAGCAGGCTAGTGCCTGGTGCTCTGGGTTCAGGACTGGGAATCTGTTTGTTCTGATGCTCTAGTCACCCTGGGTTCGATTACTATATCTACCTTTAGAATATTGTTAGTTGTCTTGGGTGAAACACTCATGCCAGGGTTAGTCATTCTTGACATTCTGTAGATGATGATTTTGAAGTCATGGGCCAGCCCATGCAACATTCAAGCCTTCCTACCTGCGTTTTGCTTCCTGTCCAGCAGAGGGCACCCCACCTGACTTCCTTCTGAAAGCAGGTGGTAGTCCTAAGCCTAAGTCTTTCTGGTCTGTTTCTTTCTGTGTATCAGAGCATGGGGAAGCCAGCCTGGGGTCTCTGTGTGACACATGTGGGGTGGTGGAGCACAAGTACTTCCATAAAAGGAACTCCAGCTTTGCTGGAGGCTGTATGGGACACGTCAGCGCTGAGAAATGAAGTGGCCAGGAGCCCACATAGGACACCTGGCAGTGGGGGCAGAAGGGACCGTGGGGAATGAGGCAAAGGCAGCTCACTGGGCCCAGGGCATTCAGTACGGCCTTCAGGATACACCTGACTATTGTCACTACAAACAGCCACAGCCAGGGAGAGGTTGCGTGCTCGAGGGCTGTGTCACAGGACTGAAAAGGTGACTGCATTTGGAGAGGTCTTGACAACCCATACTGCATTGACACTCACTATGTGCCTGCCCCAGAAACCCTGTGGGCTTGCTGTTTCCATCCCTTCCCTGGTTTAGGTGGTCTTCCTGGGAAGTGTGCGTTCCTATGCAATCCTCTCTCCGATTACCTGAGTGCCAGTGTCTACCTGTGCATCTCTGACGGATGCTCCAGCCACAGGGCCTCCCCACTGTCCCTCTGGTACTGGCTCACTGCAGGACCCCATAACACTCTCTTGCCTCTCCTGTGAGTTTCCTGACTGTCCTGTACAATCTTCACGGCACTTACCTGAATTTGTCACAACCTCTTTATCCACAGCTTCGTTTCATCCCTATTGAATGTCTCTCTCTCCCATCTAGACCCAGCATATCAGGAACCTTGTCCTTGAAGAGCTCAATAGGCTGAACTAACGAGAGCATCATGACTGACAACCCGGCCACTCAGAGGTGAGCCCTGCCTCACTCTCAGATAGGACCCTGTTGAAGGGTGTGGGGCGAGGTCTGTGGTCACTATGTTCACATCTCAGGTTTATTGAATGCAGTGCTGGAAGCCAGCGATAAAAGTAAGGACACAGAGCTCTGTGTGCCATCATTCCAGAGAGCTCGGAGGGATGGACATCCCCCCCCCCCGCCCCTGCCCTGCCATTGTCCCAGAAAAGGCTGTGTGGGAGAACAAGTGAGAGGGTCCACTGTTGGGGTGACCAGGCTCTGTTGCCACTGGGCTGATGGAGCCCATCCCTGGGCTCCAGAGTGCCATCCCTGAGGCAAATGTACCCCTGTTGGAGTCAAGAGAGCCTCAAGCAAAGAAGCAAGTCTTGGTATCACCCAGCAAGCACCACCTAATATATGCCTTGTTTCTTGTGCATCACCAGTGTGAGACCAGGCAACAGTTCACTTCCCACCTACATCTTCGTGGGATTTTCAACTTTCCCTAGAAAGAGAAGGGAGTCTGTACTTTTATCTGAAAGCAGTATCAGGAAGGGCTCATTGAAGGAGATGACCGAAGAAGGGGTGTCTCTTGAGCGGACTATAAGCTTGGTGGTGGTGGCAGCCGCAGCTTCTGTCCCCTCTTCACTGACGTCTAGCACAGCCTTGTGAGCAACCTGTAAAAAGGGGGGTTTGGCAGATGTCAGTGGCTCCCATAGAAGCTGTGACATGAGTCTGGTGAAACCAAATACTGATGGTGCTTTCTCTTCTAGGGAGGAGGTTTTAGCCTGAGACCGATGGTCAAGCAACAGGATGGGCTGGGAATGACCTGTGAGGACAAGCATTTGTTTTTCCAGGTACATATGAGTGTTCTCCTTGGGTAAAGCTCTGCTGGGCTGATCATATCCCATGAGGCTCTTTCAGCCAATGACAAAAACATCCCCATAAGCACATCTGACCATCACAGTCTATTATCAAATCAACGTATTAAGCCAAGGACCAAAAACCTGATGGATCTGGACTTGGTTATGGATTGAGGCTAGACAGTGAATGAAGAGACCTTCTGTGGGGTGTGGGGGTACACGGGTCACCTGCCAGGCTAAGAGTCTTCAGATGCAACAATTGCTATATCATGTGGCAACTGAATCAAGCAATTCCTCACAAGAGAACAACAAATCTGGAGTTTTAGATCCAGACTCCTCCCCCACTTCAGGACAAACATCCCATCCACAGGTACAAAAGGCACCTGGACAGTGCCTTTTATTACATGGGCTTGGGAGTTCAGCTGTTGGCAGGGAAGGAAGCGAGCCCGGATGCTCACTGTTCTTACACAGCAGGTATGTGGCCACAGTGTTGCTTGCTAGCAACACATTGGCTCTTCAAAGAAGCAAAGGTTATTTGCTTCAAGAGGGATTATGGGTACCTGTGAGTCAGATTGTGGTGGCCATAATGGCCCAGGCCTGGCAGCCATGAAGCTCGGCCTTTCCTATGTCCATCAAATACTTCAGCCTCTCTAGTCTGTCACCTTCTCAGTAAGATGAGAGTCCTTTGTTAGCTGTCTCTTCCAGCATGGACTTTCTTATAAACATCTCCATCAACTCACTTTAGAAACCTGCAGGAAGCGTGTCTTTGTAATTCCGGAAAAGTCAGCATTTGCGTCAAAGGCGTCGCGGATCCCCATTTTGGGGAGGATAGTTTCCAGGTTGTAGGAAGCAGAAATGGAAAATTTGGGGATGAACACTTTGATCCACCTATGCAGAACAGAAAGGGAATAGATGGGGTCATGATGTCTCCACCTCTGTTTCCATGTGGCATTTCTGCAGACTTTGCTTGCTCCAGCACATTGGTGACTGCTAAAGCAGTCTCCACATCCCAGTCCCAAACTGCCAGGCTGCTCTGTCTGTGAGCCTCCCAGCTGAGCAAGCCCTTCTCTGGGGATCAGAATAAAACATGAGAACCCTATAATCAAGAAAGAACTGGAGGTGAGATGATGGTTCAGCACGGGTATCACAGTAGAGGTCCGTGGTGACATCAGGAAGTGATGGTGGCTCACCTATCAGCCACATCACCTGGCCGTGCCCAGCAGGACTTCCTGAGACAAGAGTGCCCTGCTAATCTCCCAAAGAGACAACCCCCTCCCCCAGAATGTTGTACTGTTGCTGGGAATATACATACACCCTCCTTGTTTTCTGGGAATATACCTACTGTGGGATGGTCTGTATATCAAATTGCTCTGATTGGTCAATAAATAAAACACTGATTGGCCAGTGGCCAGGCAGGAAGTAGGTGGGACAAGGAGAGAGGAGAATTCTGGGAAGCAGAAGGCTGAGGCAGAGAGACACTGCCAGCCGCCGCCATGACAAGCAGCATGTGAAGACTCCGGTAAGCCACAAGCCATGTGGCAAGGTATAGATGTATAGAAATCGATTAATTTAAGATATAAGAACAGTTAGCAAGAGGCCTGCCACGGTCATACAGTTTGTATGCAATATAAGTCTCTGTGTTTACTTGATTGGGTCTGAGTGGCTGTGGGACTGGCGGGTGACAAACATTTGTCCTGGGCAAAGCAGGAAAACTTTACCTACATATACCTACACCTGTCCTGTCCAATATGGTTGCCACTGGCCACATGTGGCTACTGAACAATCAATCTGACACATGCCTACAGCAAACAAGGAGCTAAACTCTTACTTTAATTAATTTATTTGCTTACACTTATTGATTTGATAGGGCTTGGTGTCACGTGTGCAATAAATTGTGTGTGTGTGTGTGTGTGTGTGTGTGTGTGTGTGTGTGTGTGTAGGTCAGAGAACAACTTTTGGAAGTCAGTTCTCTGCTTCTAACTTCGGGATATTGGAGACCAAACTCAGGTTGTCTGGCTTAGAAGCAGGAACCTATAATGCCCGGGGGGCATTTCCCAGCCATCTCACTGTCCCTTAACTTTATTTTATTTTACTTAATTCAAATATAAATGACCGTATGTGGCTACCATATTGGATAGCACAAACCTAGACTTTGGCATGATATCTTCTCCTGCAATATTTCCTCACCCTGGAGCAAACACCACCACTTACTGAGCATTTACCATGAGCCACTATCCTGTGTACGTTCAGCAACATTTCTCTCATTTCTAGAGATGGTTAAGCTTAACTGTAGTGCTTTGTCTACGTGTATAAGCTTAGTTTCTCACAGATATAAAAGCCCAAGTTGTTGGAGAGATACCTCAGCCTTCATCTGTCAAAACCCCTTGACACCTAGGACTACAGATGACTCCCTCTTCTGCTGACCTGGGCATCTGCATTCTCTGGCTCCTTCTGGTCTACCTTCCTTCAGTCTTCCCCATACTGGGTCTTCTTCCTCCACCCAACACTGGTGCAGAGAAGAGAAGAAATCCTGAAAGTGCCCCTTGATTCTTCAGCTCCCATCTTTATCAGTGGTGTTGCCTCCATCAGAAATGCTGGCCCGCTCTGGTCTCTATGTGTTTGTGTCCCACCTGAGCCAAGCTCAGTGAACCGGGACACCACTTGACCTGGGACAATCCCCTCCAGAGAATGTATCTAGCAACCTATTGGCCACCAAGGACCTCTGACCTGCCAGAGTTGAACATACTGCTGCCTTAATCAATGGAATAATTTACTTTCCTTAAAAACCCCTTGATAACATGTCCCAGAACACGATCAGGAACTATGGGCAATGGACCTATCTAGTCTAGACTGGTTTGGGATGCATATTAATAAGGCAAACTATGTGAACTCTTAGGGAGAGCTCCCTATTTAGCAACTCATATCTATGCGTAACTGGGTATGCATGTGATTAAAATGAGATGCGCATACAAAGAGATATGAACAGCAAACAAATGATTGACTATCTGACCTAATCTATTAATCAAAATGGGGAACCACCCTTGCTATGCCCTTAAAAATCAAACTCCTCCTCCTCTTGAACCTCATAAAAGGAAGCCCCAAACAATCGGGCCTTTGAGTAGCCTCAGTTGTGTGACCCACTACCAAACTTGCCAGCCTGTTTCTTTCTGATCTGTATTATGGCTTTGCTTTGAAGAAAGTTTCCTTGCTATTTTGAAATCTATGTAGTCTTGTATTCCATTTGAATAAGAGGCCAGGAGTCTGGAAACATCTAGCCCAGACCCTGGCCATCACCACATGTCCATGCTTGTGGCTGGATGTCATCACTGCCCCCCTGAAGCATTCCCCTGCAGAAAGCAAGCTCCCTCTGCTCATGAGCTCCTGGGCACTTTGCCTGTCTTCCCAGGACATTGGTCCTTATCTTACTTAAATGCCTATTATTCTCAGAGTTTTCTTTTCTCTTCGATGACAAACACCTGAGGAGAATGAAGATGCCAGGGAAATCACACAAAGAGACCAAAAATAAATATTCAATAATCTTTTGTATCATATAATTAATTTCCTCTCTCTACAGTACGTGCAGAGCTAACAACATTGATGTTAGCTGATGTTCATTAGGCACTTACTACCGCCCAGATGTTCTCTACCACTTTCTAAATAGTAACGTGGCTTCAGCAACCTCTAACTCCAGTGACTCAGTGACATTGTGACCCTCACTTTGCAAGTGAGCACCAAAGCCTTGATTAGTTTGCTTTCTTGCTTTCATAAATATAATTTCATAAAACTAATATCACCTTGGCTTCGGGGGTGAACTCTGCTTGGGCATAATACCACAGTGACAGAACAGCTGTGCATTGTAACCTTGGGTGATTCACTGTGGTGATTTGAATGAGAAATGTTCCCCCACAGGCTTGAGCATGGAACACTTGGTCCCTGGTTGGCAGAGCTGCTTGGGGAGGTTATGGGGAAGGGCAGCCTTGCTGGAGGAAGTCGCTGGGGTGGGCTTCAAGGGTTTAAAGCTTTGCCCCTCTCTCAATTCATTCTCTGTTTCATGCTTGCAGTTGAAGTTACTGTCTCCCAGCTTCCTGTCATCATGCCTGCGGCTTGCTGGCATGCCTCCCTGCCGTGATGGACTCTTATCCCTCTGGAACTGTAAGTCAAAGTAAATAGTTTCTTCCTTTGGTCATGGTGTTTTGTCACAGCAACAGAGAAGTAACTAATACATTTACCGTCAAGGAGCCTGCTTCTGTCTGGGAAAGGGGGGAGGGGAGGGCAAGGGAGGAGAGGGGAGGATGATGAAACTGTTTGTGTACCAGGTGATGGTGCAGTTCATTTGGCGCTGTGTGGTCACAGTTCTAAATTCACCGTCCGGCAGGCAGTGGAGGCTTGGCACACTATTATTACTGAGTAGCTACTACCACATTCCCGCCCTCCACCAGCCCGTCCTTGGATGAACAGCTCATAGCAAACATGTACCTCTTCTGGAGTGAGCGGCTCCACTTTCTCAGCCTCCTGGCTGACAGGCTCTTCTCCAGCTCCCACATCTTGCCCTTGCCAGGGAGGATGAAGAAGGCCACGGCATCTCCCCTGTAGTCCAGCTGTAGCACAGTGCAGCCCAGCTCTCTGTCCACTCCAAAAGCAAACAGCTCCGTCTGTTGCATCATGGGAACGTGCACAGTGGTGCCCTCGCTCAGAAGGAACGGGAAGCTCTTGATGGTGTTTGCAGCACTGAAGGGCTGTGTCCAGTTGGCTAGCATGGAGAAAGGAGAGAGGGAGGGAGTACGTCAGTGCAGGAGAAGAGAGGGCTTTTTGTCCCTGCAGCCTGCCGGGTGAAGGCGGGGGTGGGGGTGTGGGAGAGTCAGAGGGATGAGGACCCCTGAAAACTCATTTCTCCATAAAAACAACAACTAAATCACCAGGCCCCCAGAGTTTAATCACCAACACACACACACACACACACACACACACACACACACACACACACACACCGTACCATACACACACCCATACATACATATGTAACATACATATACATACATTACATACATATACATAAAACACACCACACATACATACCACATACCATACACTCCACACACATGCACACACACAGAGGTACAAACACATGCAACACACATACTACACATACAACCCCCCACATATACATAGCACACACACCATCATATACTATACACATATACATACCATACACATATATCACATATCATACACATACCACATATCATACAATGCACACACATGCCACATGCCACACACCTACCACAATACCTCACATACCCCACCCACGCTTGCAACACACACACAAATACACCACACATACCACACCCACCTATCCGCACATGTGCTGTCACATACACACACCTTATACTACATACATATAACACTCCATACACACTTCCACACACACAAATACACCCCAAATATCATGCGCACACACACAGACACACAGAGAGAGAGAGACAGACAGACAGAGACAGAGAGACAGACAGAGACAGAGAGAGCCAACAATGGTCAGAATCAATTCATTTATAACCCTGTAAAATCCTTAAACCCTTACAGCTAACTGAGAAACAAAATATGAAAGAAAATAAACTGTGTCTTGCTAGAAGTTGTGAAACCTGTGACAATTCTAATAGGCTCTAGTACTAGACTATTCTCTGTTCTGTGTAGTCTTGAAAAATAACAACCAGCATTTGCAGCGAAATCAAGACAGGGCTGGACCACTTTAAAGACACTTTCATGAGTCAGCATAGTGGCCCACACCTGTAATCCAGAACTTGGGAGGCCGGGGCTGGAACACTGGGTTAGGGGCTGTCTCAGGCTACAGAAAGAGAATGCATTTCAAAACTACAACAGCCGTAGGCTCATTCCTGAAGAATTTCTTTTATCTGACCTGCCTCCTGCAATACCGAAAGAATGACTTATAAAATCTGTCTGTATTTAATCTGACTTGGAGTTCAGCCAAGGCAAATATCATTTCCCCAAGGACAATTGCCAAGACAGTGGCAGGCAGAACTCTGAGACACCTCGGGCAGCACCTAACAGCTGTGACAAATAATCCACTAACCACAAAGCTTCAGAGGACAAACTGGGAAACCAGGGGGAAGCCCCTACCAACAAAAATGACCGAGTAAGTCCCTCTACATGTCCACCCTTCCCTGAACATGGTCCCAGTCTTTCAGAACTGGGAATTAAAGCCCTGTGGTGATCCGAGGAGAGTTCATCGAGACAAATGGCTGAGTCTTGATGTGAACGGCCAGCTTGGTGATGCCTTTACTGGCACTAGGCCATCCTTTAGCCCTCCTACAGCTCGGCAGTAGTCTAGAGGGATTGTAGACTGGATTAATACAACCAGAAGAGAGGAACAGAGTGTGTGTGTGGGGGGGGCTATCAATGTGTCAAAGAACTACCATGGTGTGACGACGTGCGTGGGGTCACACAACTGATTGAGCTTACTCAGTGCCTAATGCCTTCTCCCTAGAGGTGTGGGAGTGTGTTTCAAATGCAATTGCAGGCAAGCTCCTCACTTCCTGGCTGCCTGGAGGGTGGATAAGAGACAAGGAGGTGGGAATAGGGGGTGGGTTTTGGGGGAAGGCTGGGGGGCAGGAGGAGGGAGGAGAGGGGGATCTGTGGTTGGTATGTAAAATGAATAGAAAATTTCTTAATAATAAAGAGAGATGAGACAACAGAGTAATGAAGAAATAAATATCTAAAGAATCAAGTGTTTACAGGAGATTTGGAAACTTCCAGCATATCTCAAACATGCAGAGGCCCCAGATATGAGTAAAGCTATCGGTGACTTGGGAACTGTCTGGGCATTTCAGAACTCTCACTGCCTGCAGACCTTGAGCTGCACAAGAGAAAATGAAGGGTGAGCCAAAGTTATAGACTGCCTGAGTCTGAGTGTGGATGGCAGGCTGCAATATGCAGACAGTGACCCTCTGCAACGATTGGGAGATCTTCCAGCCTAGAAGACATCTGTGGTTGTAAAGAATTCGTTTGGAAGAAACAGGAAACAGTTGCCACAATGAACAACAGCAACAAGGGTGGACCCTCCGGAAGGGGGAGTGCATGTCTAGAGCTGATTTGCACTATTTACAGTGCTGGGCTGAAAACATGCAAGGGGGCTAAGAGCACTCTCTGCTCTTCCAGAGGACCCAGTTCAGCTCCCAGTTTACAACCTCCTGTAGCTCCACTTCCAGGGGATCTGACGCCCTCTTCTGGACAACGCAGGCAACTGCACTTGTCTACAAATAGTTACCGCATGACACATATATGCACACACATAATTAAAAATAAATGAGAAAATTAAAAAAAATAAACAAATAGGGAAATGAAAAGAAACAAGAAAGCAGGCCCCAAACATTAGGAGGTGTGGAAAGTTAATGAAAGTGTTCCTAAGGAAACCCAGATATGGCTCTTATTAATCACACATGCCAAAGCAGCTATTTTGAACATGCTCAAAGAGTTAAAAGAAGGTGTATTTAATTAAGCATCTGCTTACAATAAAAAAAATGATTTGAAGTCATTACACAGAGTCCAGAGTTAGAAAATATGGTAACAGAAATGAGAGTGTCACTACAGAGACTCAACAGCAGATTAGAGGTAATGGAAGACAATAGCCAGTGAGCTACAAAATGTATCAGTTACATGTATAATATGAGGAACACTGAGGAGAAAGATGGAGGAAGAGGATCAACACATCAGACCTGGGACACACCGTCAAGCACAGCAATACACACCTTATGGGACTCCCAAAAGGAGGAGAGAGAGAAGGGAGAGGGCGGCTATGGGAAGAAGTAGTTATTCAGAAGCTCCCCAAATCTGTTTGAAAAACAAAACAAAAACCTTGCAGCACAGTCAATGATTTCCAAACCCAGACATGTTATAATCAGTCAGAAGGCAAAAGAGCTTCACAAATGACTTGTCACACTTCAGGTGGCCGCAATAAGATCCACCGATGACTTCTTATCAGAATAAATGAGGATCACACAGTAGTTGGAGGAAGCAAAACAAATGGGCTTTTACTTGTGCTCTGGGAGCCTCTCAGGCTGGAATGAGACAGTAACAGAGCCATACAAACAAATACCAGACCTCAGTAAAGGAGAGCGTGCTGTTAAACACGAACCAGAAGCCTGGGAGCCATGTGGCCGGGAATCCTACTGCTTCATTTGCTTCATTCAGAATGCCTGAAATAGGCAGGTTGCAGAGACATAAAGTAGATTGCTGGTCTCTGGGAGGAAGAGCAGGAGTTGGGGAGCAACCCCCCTTATTGGGAGGAGATGGGATCTTCCTTCTGAGGGGGAGAACGTTCTGTGGAATTACAGAAAGTAACTGATATCTGTCTTCAAAGCTGCTGCTCATTGGACATCAGAACAGCACTCCGTAATACATTGTGTCCTGGTAAACAGCAGAGAACTAGACAGATGTGAGTGACAGTCACCTACTCCCAACCCAGCACGGCCTTGGTGAAGATGCCAGCAACCAAAGACACTGACTTGAACATTTTTAAAAGGTCTTATGCTGTGTGCATGACCTCTCATTAGAAACAAACCAAACTGGGTAATATATAGCAAACGAAGATAACTCATAAGTGAAGAAAAGCAGGTCTGTTCTCTTTCCCTCTTTTCTGTGTTTGGTGAGTGTGTGGATGGATAACTAAATTAATGGGCAGACTGGATTGGTTAATAGAAAAATGCATGTATGGAAGAAAAGTCGGATGGATGAGCTGGTGGTTGGGTAAACAGAAAGATGGAGGGAGGGTAGGAAGCACAGTGGGGAGGTGGAAATGGGGGGGAAGGAACCATGACACAGTGGCTCACACACTTCTGAAGTGCAGGCACTCAGTTTTGGGCATGTTTCTGTGAGGCTTAGTGTACTTAGTGATTGCTAGCCAAGCAACATAGACAGGCACACAATGAGCACTTAGTCCTTGGCAGATCTTTTCCAGCAACACACTTAGGACTGTGGAACAAGGGGGTGGGGGGTGGGGTGGCGGGGGCGGGGCTGGATGATTTGAAAGCCCATGCTCATACAGCTTGGGAACAGTGCCATTCATGATGGTGTCTTTGTCAACAGCTCTTGTGAGTGACAGACCAGCTTGTCCACATTTCCGAACCTTTGAAACTGTTCTCACTGTAGGGTTGGCTTTTTAAACCGGCCTGTCAGGGACCCTTGTGACACTGCTTTAAAGTTTATAGGGAGTAGTAAGGCAGGTGCTGGTGGCAAAATACAAGCCCTTTGTCTCCCAAATAGTTCCAGAGCACATTTTGGGGTCCTCTTTCCTGAGCTCGGTGCCAGCTAGGTCTTTAGCACAGCCCCTTGCTTCATGCTAAGACAGTCGCTGAATGAGGCCCCATGACAGTTAATAAATGGCAGCTGGGAGAGAGAACAGAAGTCTGCCAAGGATGTACAGGTAGCTGCTTGCAAAGCTGATGAGAACTCAGGCACACCCTCCCGTCTAGGGCTTGTTTTACATACTTGTTTCCTTGACTACACAACACCAGAAAGAAAAGAAATGTTGGGCTAGGGTTGCGTCTCCGTTGGTAATAGATTTGTGTGGCGCACACAGAGCCCTGGGTTCAGTCCCCATTGCATAAATGGGGCGAGGTGAACACACCTATAATCCCAGAACTAAGGAGGTGAAGGCGGGAGAATCAGACATTCAAGGTCATCCTTAGTTACACAGCATGATGGAGGCCATCTTGGAACACATACGACCCCAACTCAAGAAGCAAATGAACACCCAAGTAAATGGAAAGGAAAGGAAAGGAAAAAAGAAAAGGTAAATGAAGAAAAGAGAAATAAAAGAAAAGAGAATCTCAACCTCACCTTTAAAGAAGATATGGTTCACCAGGACCGTGGCGGTCTGAGAGTCAAGGTCTTGGATTACATCCACCACCTTCCCTTTGGTCTCCTTCTCCACATAGCTGTTGATCCGTGCCTGGGCAGTGACAGCGTTTGAGAAGTCTTCAGAAAAGACTTTTGTCCCATAAAGCTTCTTGACCCGGTCCAGAAAATTGGCCTGCAGCTGCAGCTCCTTCCTGATGAAGAGAACACTGCCCATCCGCAAGTCCCGGTCTTTGTGGCATGCATTCAGTGAGTGGACCAGGTATTCGAAGCCCAGATGGATGGTGGGCTCTGGCATGCCCATGAGGTCGAAGCCAAGGCTGCGGAGGATCTGCGTCTTGGTGGCTGAGCGGGCCCCCAGGGACAGCATGGCCAGGGAGGTAGAGATACTCACAGGAGAAAAGAGGACATTCTGACCTGGGCTTTCCTGAACCAATCTCCGGTACAGGGAGAAGGCGAACATGGTGTTGCTGGGAGACACCTTAGAGGCTGGGTTGCTCTTCATGGAGGGAGGGCGGGGGGACTCTCTGTTGCCGGGATTGGAATTGGATAAGGACACGCAGAAGATTGGAGCAGTGAAGCCAACCCATAGGAGAACTCGGTAAAAGGAAGGGCCCATTTGGAAGGAAGGAAGTCTGTAAAATAGAAGGGACCCATTATGGGGAGGTAAGCTGAGGGCCCAGGTGGGGCCTCTCACTCTTCTATGGAGTCTCCTTTGAGCTTCACAGAAATCCTGTGGAGTCAGTGCTGTGTACATTCTGATCCTACAGTGAGCAATAAGGCCTCCTAAGGGTGTGGCTGTGTAACTTGGCACAGGTCATAGGTGAGGCTCTGCACTAATTGGGGTACCAGTTAGGGCTCCATCCCAAAGCCTGGGCTTTTCACTGTTTCTGTTTCCTCCACTTATGTTTTCAACCATCAGGACACTGAAAGTGTGTTACCTTGCAAACATAAGGACCAAAGTCCTGATCTTCGAAGTCAGGAGTAACTGCCATCCCTTCGGAGATGCCTCTACATTTTCTTAGCCCTCTGGATGGATGGGGTCTTTGCCTCATTGCCCTGTCTATCCCCAACCACCTGCATTTCTTGATGTGTGCATGCTCCTGAAAACATGGAAACCAGGGCCTGGGGCTGTAGTTCAGTGGGTAGAGCATTTACCTAGCATGCACTAAGTTTTAGGGTTCCATCCCCAGCACCACATAAACTGGACATGGTGGCAAACACCTGCAATCCAAGCACTACTGGGAGGTAGAAGTAGGAAGATTAGAAATTCAAGGTCATCTCTGCTACAGAGGAGTTCAAGTCCAGCCTAGGCTACTCAAGACCCTATCCCCACAAAAGGAAAGAAAGCCAGCCTTTAGTTCCAGCACTAGGGAGGTAGAGGCAGAAGCAGGTGGATCTTTGTGAAGTTGCAGTCAACCTGGCCTACACAGAAAGTTCCAGGCCGGCCAGGGCTATATAGCGAGACTCTGTCTAAAAAAAGAGGCAGGTATGTATGATAGGGTGTGTTTGTAACCCCAGCACTGGGGAGGCTAAGGCAGGGGGACTGCCATGAGCTCCAGAGCAGCCTGAACTACATAGCCAGATTCTGTCTCAAAGTAAGGGAGGGAGGGAAGGAGGAGAGAGGGAAGAGGAAAGCATGGAAGGGAAGGAGAAACCCAGAACAAACTGTTCTTGGAACTGCGAGTTCCTGGTGCTTTTGAGTAGCTGGCTCCAGCCAGGGCTGCCCACTCTCCTCGAGCCTCAACTAGAAAGACATTGGAATGTGAGGAATGGGGGATCAAAGTGTTAGAGAGAATTAAGCTTGCTCTAAGTGTTTTTCCATACTCAGTGAACTGTAACCCAACTTGTTATGTAGACAGACTGTAACCCATCAGTGTAAAAAGCAGAGGGAGTGATAGCCAATCACAGACAGCCAACTGTTCAAACCATGGGCAGATCAGGTGGTCACAAACCAGTCAGGCTGCCCCCAGCTCACCTGTATTTTCTATAGGTCATCAGGTTGTCACTATGAATTAAACCTGTCCATGTGGATTTTATTTTATTGTATTGTTTGCTTTCTGAGAGATTCTCCCTGTGTAGCCCAGCCTGGCATGAATTTGTATTTCTCCTGCCTCCACCCCCCAAATGCTGAGATTACAGGTAGGTACCACCATGCCTGGTAGCTGGAGAACTCTGAATGGTTTCTTATCTGAACTATTGCCTAATTCTGTCATTATAAATAAAGTTGATTAAGGTCTGCAAAACCAGGGCTTGAGGAGTTAGCTCTCAGTCAGTGAAGTGTTTGCCTTACAAACAAGAGGACCTCAGCTGAATCCACAGAGCCCAGGTTTAAAAAGCCCAGCACATTGATGCAACCTTATAATCCCAGCTCTGGAGAGGCAGAGACCCATAGAGGCTTGGGGCTTGCTAGCCAGTCAGCCTAGCCTACTTGATGGATGCTATACCAGCAGGAGACCCTGTCTTAAAAGCAAGGTGGATGATACTACCCATGAGATGACACCCAAGACTGTCTTCTGAACTTCACATGCCTGGGAACACATTTGCATATACACTCATGCACACTCATATACCTGTATACACACACACACACACACACACACACACACACACACACACACACACACACGAGATATACAGAGTTAGATCTGCTGCCATCTTCTCTTTCAGCAAGAGTAAGTGCCTCAGTGGCAGTAGGAAGCTCCAGTGGAGTAGGACTGGGTCCACAGTAACTCTGACATTCATCACAGGCAAGGAACCCAGCCCAACCTCGGTCTTCAGGCTTGTTTTTGTAAACGGGAGTCAACCTTACAGGGTTAACCAACTGAGTACAGTGGGTGCCCTTTAAATGACTTCCATCATTGCGACGGCTTTAATTGACTTTGACAAATTTGATTTAGGGCGATTTTGTGCAGCAGTCATTCTAGGCGTCCCAGCCCTGTTCAGTTCCTAAACCATCCCCAAGACACCTATAAGAATTCTGCTTTAACACACTTATACAGAGGCCCTGTGGCTTGACGCTGAGATTCTGTGAGAGAGGAAAATAGAGGACTAAAAGGCAGCATGGGATCCGGGCCAAGTCAAAGAGGAAAAGAAAACAGCATATGTTCCAGCAAGTCATGAGCTTCTGAAGTCTATGCCAGAACATTCTCCTTATTTTATAACCACTTCTCTATGGTCTAGATAGCCTTCACTCTATCACCCTTTTATAAGTTCCTTACCCTCTGTCAAACTTTGCTCTCTGATCTTACACTACAATGTGAACAACTTCCACTTATTCTTGTCATGAGGACACCTTTAAATTTCACTTCTGACTGAGAGGGAATGACTTCCCTCCCCAAACAAGAATTTAGCCAACAAGTGAAACAATAATTTCATCAGACACAGGGAAGGGAAAAGGTAGGAGGTCCTTTGCAAAGAACCACAAAAATACCCACAGTTACTCATCTGTGTCAAATCTGGCCTGATGGGATGGCCGAGCACTTCCTGCAGCATCTGATATGATTAAACTTAGAAGGGTCTGCATGGAGAATCCTTTTACAAACTTCTAATTCTGCTTTGTAGTCTTGCATGTGTCTGTCTGGAAGCTATCTCTGCAAGCCACATTCTCTGGTCTCACTTCCTGGCTTCTTATCAGTCTGCTCTATGCTGACCCTAAGATGACCAAGCAGAGCTCAGTCTCTCCCTTCTCCAAGATACCATACTACAGGATACCAGCCAAGCTCTAAACTGTACTCTACTGCCACCTCTTTTCTCCCTTCCCCTCCTTCTCTCCTGCATTGTCCTGAAGGCTCTGTCCCCTCCCCTTCTGACTATGTGTCCTTCAATAGAATGGTTCCCAGAATCTCCACCATCTCTGCCTCCAGAGCCTCTTGGGTGTGCAGACAAATACTCTCTGAGGGTTGGCCTCTCCTTTCTACCTCGATGCTCAGTGCTATGTCCATCTGTTTGCCCATATTTGACAATAATAGCTGTCCACTGTTGTCAGGAGTTATTGTCATGAGCTATTGCAGGCCATGACACAATTACAGCTTATAGCAATTGATAATTCAGATGCCAACCCACCAGACGAATGGTTCTCTGATGGCAGAACCCTGTTAGGCAGGGTCCTCAGGGCCACAGGCTCTGAAAAATGGGTTGCTTTCATCTGTAATTTTACTTGTACAATAACAGCTATGATATCTCCCTATTATCATGCATTTTCATATAATGTGCACATGTAATCTCATGATTACATCTCAATCTTATGGACACACATATTTGTGGATGGTCAGAAAGATGACTTCTCATTTAGCTGTATAATTTTTGATGAGTAGAAACATTTTAAAATATGCTTCATAACTAGATCTATTGTCCCATGCGACTGTTAGACACTTAGAGGTCTGTTCCCCATCCTTGGCTTACTGACAGGGAAAAATGGCCAAATGAAGTGTCCTTGGGATAGATTAAAGGCAGAACTTTCACAGATTTTATTCATGAGTGAAATCGCAGATGTTCGGCCTTGTTTGGATCAAAGCCCTTCAGAAGACTTATGGCGAACTAGAGTGATAGTGTCTAATTAAGGTTATTAACACAAGCAGCCTAAGAAATCATGCCAACCCTTCACTTGCCAAGTCTAGCTGATAAAAGACTTATGTCTCAAGCTTATCTAACTGACACTGCACCACCGGGCTCTGATCAGAGTCTTACTCCTGAAACCTTGAAACCTTGTGTTGCCATGGTAAATGTGTTATTGCTTACCCAATGAGATGTAACTCTTGTAATTTCTTCAAGTCTCCGGAGAAAAGTGTATTTTCTCCGGATGGGCAAGAAGCTGGGGGATTGGAATTAGAATTGGGACAGAAAGTTAGAAAACTAAACAGATTTAGAACTACAGAACGGAAACTAAAGAAACAGAGCTAAGAAATCACAAACAATTGGAACAAGAGATTTAGAATTGAAGAAGATCAATAAAGAGACAGAACTGGAGCAGCACCCGTGTGAGTTACTCCGTAAACTCTCAGACTAGACAAAGCATAAGTTCCCTTCGCTTCTCTGTAGCTTCTGACCTCAACCCTGGAGGGGCTCTTAGGAGCTGGACTCCAAGGCCCCTGTTATACTGTGAGCTACCTCCCACCAGCCTCTCCGCTCCTTTGCCCAGCAGTATTGGTTCACTTCTCCATCACCCCAGTGTTCTCCACCTGACACGGAGGCTCTGATGGGAAGGGAGATGATGTCTGCATAGCGCCAAATGATGCATATGGAGCATTCATAACGGGAAGGGGCTTGAAACAGCTTCTCCTTCTTGCTTTGTACTTGGGAGCAAGAAGATACAGAATGTCCCTGACTATTCCTGACCATCAGAGAGGGGATGAAGCTGAAGAAAGAGAATATCGGCTGTACATATGGGAAGAGGCTGCCTCTGTCCCTTTGACCTCAGGCAAGCTGCTGTATCTTGCAGAAGCTCAGAGGAAGGAAGTCCCAAAAGGCCCTTCCTGAAAAGCCTGGGATCCTCAAGACCCCAGTTATCATAGTCTCGGAAAGCATCACTAGCCAAAGCTCATCCTGTTAGCTTTCAAATCCAGCCTCCTTCTCTTCGGTCTTCCAGAAGACAGCTGCGGTACTGCCACGGCTGTCCCAACTCTTGTCTCTCTCCTAGCCCTGCTAAGCCCTTTCCTCTGCCCTGCTGTAGCTCAGGTGTATGCACAGATCCTGCCAGTGAGCTCCACCTGTTGGGGGTGCCAGGGACACTGTCTTTCCTGGGCTTGTCCCATCTGGGCCCATCCCTCCATTAACCTGGCTTTGTTCCCACCCTCTATTGTCTCTCAGGGCGATTACTCAAATGCCTGCCACCCCTGTCACTCATCACACTACACACCAGGCAACTTCCTTATGTGAAGCTGGCATGCCACTCCCAGTTCCTCACAGTCCCCTTGGAGCTCAGAAGAGACAGCCAAGCTTCTGTTACGCAGGCTCCTTTGTTATATGCCCACTCTCACCTGCAGGTGCCCAGCTGTTCTGTCTGTCATTTTATAGGTGACCACAATTCCCAGTCTCAGGTGCTTTCTGACCCTGATTGGGTGCAGAGCGTTCCATCCAACCTGTACCCTTCCCCACCTGGTGACCCAGCTTCTGTAAGGTGTCCTAGCCTGGTGGGTCTCAGTCTGGAGAAGTTGGCTCCACTGCTGGTCTACTTACTTTCTGCAAGAAGACATCTTTCCAACAGATCTGTACCCAGAAGCAGGCACATGCAGCCATGTACATACACACATACATGCATGCAAATATGCGTCATTACCCACAGCCAGCCTTCCCTCCCACCCTGAATCAAAGACAGACCCTCAGCCAATGAGCTTCTTCAGCCTTCTGTGAGAGAGGATACTTTTCTCTCCATGTCCACTCCACCAGCTTCCACCCCCCTTGTCATCATCCTGGAACCCCCCAATTCCATCTTCTCTACTCAATCTGCCTTCTCTCCATCAATCTGGATATAGTCTTTAAACAAGCTCAAGTGTAGTCACAAGAAAGAACCCAACAGCCAGATGCCACCTCCCTCCTTTTGTGCACTCTGGTGCACTCCTTGCCCATCTTCAAGCACCCTTGACCCTGCACCCTCGTTTTAAACTCATAGTCTGGCTTCTATAACCATAGAAACCTGACCCACCCAGTGAATGTGTCTGAATGTTCACCTCACCTGCCTTCCTTGTAGTAGGACAACAAAGGCGACCTCAGCTCCTGCTCCAGTCAGCCCTTAGGCAGCTGGATTTTGTTCAAACCTCTGCTCCTCCTCCTCCTCTTCCCTCTCCTCCCCTTGATGGGGTCCAGTCCTCCAGCTGATCCTTATAAGCCAGCAGGCCTCAGCTGCTGGCTGGCAACTCTTTCTTCTCTCCCACAGATCTCACCACACCCACAGCTTCATTGTGAAGAGATGCAAATGAGAGAGCACTTTTCATCTTCAGCCAGGTCCCTTCCCTCTGAACTCCTGCATCTCTAACTGACTAGCTGCCAGCACCTCCTGATGTTACAAGCAAGTTCCAGCGCAGTAGACTAAACTGGAATCAACTTTCCCAAACGGCTGCCTGATGAGAGTCACAGACAAACCTTTATCGGCATCTGCATCAGTGGTACCCCATCCGCCAGGCTGCCTGATCCTCAGAACCATCCTTGCACCACCTCTTCCTTATTCCCAGTGTCATCCATCACCAGGCCTGTCAATAGAACTCAAGTCAAGTCATGGAGAATGAGGAAGCATCTATGCGCAGATGACTCTCAGGTAGCCTGGTGGATGGTGGTACATTGATGCAGCTGCACTGTAAGTCTTGTTGGGAGGGGCTGTCTCCCTAAAAAGTCTCAATAGCCTGCCAATCCTGGGATATCTGCTGTTCAACTGGCACAGTGGAGCCTCTTCAACTCTGTTGTCTCAGAGCTCCTCAATCTCAACCCCTTTAATCCTATTCTGCCCCATTTTGGGATAATGACTTTGATTTTGGTTGGACCCTGTTCCTGGAGTATCTTTCTTCCAATTTCCCCCCAGTGAACTCCTATGTGGTGTTTGGGTCCCAAGGCACATTACTGCCTCCAAGAAGCTGTCTTTGACGACACGCATGAGGAAAATGGCTCCCGTAGATGTCTCTATGCTACCATGAGCTTGTAGGCAAAACAATTACCACTGTTGTGATTTCACATCTGTGTGTTATTGAACACTGTGTGAGTCAGGGCTCTTGCCGGTCTTGTCCTCCCTGATGACCTACTGTTTGGCCAACACTAAATGTTCTGTGAGTGCTTGCTGAACGGGTCACTGAGCTGAAATTGAGTTAAATGAGCAGCTTGCCTCTGAGGAGTGGTGCTGACAGGAAATGGACGGGGAGATCAGGGTGATGAGAACGCTTTGGCTCCCTCAACGTGCCAGGAGCACAGAAAATGCATGGTGAAGTTTGGGTTACACTTTTGTCCAAAGCAGAGGAACTGAGATTGGACTTATAAATGGGTATAAACAGATCCCCACTCCCCACTCTACCCCTCCAAAAAATGAGCAAAAAATGTGTAGAACCACTGAGACACTAGGAAATGATATATTCAAGTAAGACCATCCAACTGGAGAGCCCATGGGAAGCTGGGAGATGTCACATAGTGTCATTGACACTGAGCTAATTGTGGTTTAAAGTTGCACTAGACTAATCCTAGAGCTCAACCACATGCCTTGATAAGACCAGACAGCAAAATAATAATGTCACAATGGCCAATATTCAACCCCAAATTTCTAGACAGTCAAAGAATAGTGTTAGCATAAAATCATAACTGTGCTTTACAGGAAATGTAAAAAATCACTTACTCTTAGCTATGGCCAGAAAAGACAGATCTAAGTGGCCCTGAATGACACCCTCCACCATGGAAAAGGCTACACATTATGGTCCTGTCAAAAAAAGAAAGTCCCAAACAGTTCATATACCAGTGGCTTTGTGGGATCCTTGACTAAGCTATAATACGAGAAAATCTGTTTTTATGAGATTCAGGTATTTGTCACAGTCTTAGTTTTGGAGTTGGTGGAGGGCTGAGGTCTGGCAAGATTAGCTGTGCATACCAACTGAGTGGGTAGCAGGATATAGAAGCTGATAGCAATTGCCTATTAAAAGGGACTATAAATAGTTGGGATTACTCTGGCCCTTGATCTGCAGCATTCCATTTCTCCACAATCATGATGTTCTAGTCACCCTGGGTCAAGCCCTTGAATATGCTGTGGCTTCTCCACAGAACTCTGGTTCACAATAGGAAAATGTTACTTGATGCCAGAAGAAACGTGAGGTGACAGGAACAGTCCCAGTCATGACTTTACTCAAGGAATTCACAGGCAGGATTTTAAAACAGTCTCTTAAAGTATACCTTAATATTTTTTTTTCATGAAAATGGATTTTTTAACAATATATTTTGATCACAGTCTCCCCTCCCCTAACTCTTCCAAGATTCTTCTTATTTCCCCAAGCACCCAAATCCACGCTTTCTTTCTCTCCCTCACTAGAAAAACAGACATCTAAAAATGATAAAAACAAAATAAGATTAAAAAAAAAGGATAGAAGAAAACAAACACCAGAAAAAAAAGAGTCAAAAACACAAGAAATATATACAGATGCAGAGATGCACACATTCACATACAGAGAAGTCCCATAAAAACAAAAAATTGGAAAATATAACATATAACAAAAGACGTGTAGTGGGAGGAGCTCAGAAAAAGCATTATGAGACAAACAAGCAAAAACAAAAAGATCTCCAAAAATATCATTGACTTTGTTTTGTGTTGGCTGTCTACTGTTGGGCACTGGACCTGCCCTTACGAGTGATTTGTATACCCAGTGAGACGCCATTGGAGAAAACTAGTTTTTCCTTTGCAAGTGATTATCACTTGGAGGTAGACAGGTTCTGGGTTAGGGATGGGGGCTTGTGTCCACTTCCCCTCTCAGTTCTGGGATCCCATCCGGTTTAGACCCTGTGCATTCTGCCTCAGTCTCTATGCATCATGTGTGTGTCAGTCATTTTGCTTCTAGAAGGCCTTGCTTCCCTGGTGTCTTCCAACCCCATTGGCTCTTACAATCCTTCTGCCTCTTCTATAGAGTTCCCTGAGCCCCGAGGGGAGGGCTTTGATGGAGACATCACATTTGGGACCAAATATGCCAAAGTCTTTCACTCTCTGCACATTTTCCAGCGGTGGGTCTCTGTATTTGTTCCCATCTACTGTACAAGGTGGCTTCTCTGATGATGTCTGAGCAAGACACTGGTCTAGTAGAATAGTAGAATGAATAGTGGTATTTGGTTTCCCCCTAGATCCATGTCCTATCTAGTCTTAGGTCTTTGGCCACCTGAGCATGGGTGTCAGGCATGGGTCCCATCTCATGGAGTGGGCCTTAATTCCAATCAGAGAGTGGTTGGTTACTCCACAAGCTTTGTGCCACTATTGCCTGAGCCTATCTTACAGGCAGGACACCATCGTAGGTTGAAGGGTTTGTAGCTGGGTTGGTGTTCACCTTTCTCCTCTGGTAGCAGCAGAGTACCTTCCAGTACCATGAACACTAGTCAACAGGTGTGAAGGCTCTAGGTAGGCACCACCTCAACTGCTTCATATGCAGTGAGTCACACACATGTTATCTTAAGCAATAGGGCCTTATCATCAGTTTGTAGAGAGTAACCTATAGCCTTGGCTATAGCTGAGTTGTTTGGGGGTTTCCATGTGGCCCATTTTACTAACAACTCAATTAGATACAATCCATTTCTGGCACTGGAGGTTTCATTTGGTAGCAAGAGATGTTTTGTTGGAATTCCCCTGCTATTTGGTGATTCCACTTAGACTTATGTCATATATGTGGATATTTCAGGAAGTGTCTACTGTGGCAAGTGTCCCTCAAATGACTTTAATTTCAGCTCCCCTTCCTCCCTCCTCCTTTCCATTTAATCCTTTCATTCCAGTCTCCACCCACCACCTCACCTCTGTCTCTCCATAACTATAAATTCTATTTCCTCTCCCTTGGGAAGTCCTTCCTCCCCTCATAGTCCCTTATTCTATGCTTAATCTCTGCAGTTACACAGATTGTAGCCTGCTGATCAAAGACTTAAAAGCTAATATCCACATATAAGCAAATACATACCATTTTATTGGTCTATTGGGATCTGGGTTACCTCAGTTAGGATGATTTTTTTCTAGCTCTATCCACCCTTAAAAATATATGTAAATAGGGAATATATTATAATATGAGAAAAAGATATAAAAAGAACCAACTTGAACCTCTTGAGAGGATAAATTTGATATCTGAGAACAGAAATTTATAGTGTGAATTTAAAACAGTAGAAGATCGATGAGCTTGGAAACATGTAGATAGATGGATCAGGAGAGATGGCTCAACAGTTAAGGACACTTCCTATTCTTGCAAAGGACCAGAATTCAGTTCCCAGCACCCATATAGGGCAGCTAATAGCAGTCTGTAACTCCATCTCCAAGGGATTTGATGCCCTCTTCTGGCCTCCTTGGGATCTACACACATAGGCACATACACACAGAGAGATACATTCACTTAAATAAAAATAAAATAAAACTTCTTTTAAAAGAAAGAAAATGTATCAGAAGGACCAGACTGGTGAAGACTGTTAGCTAGCTAAACAAACAAACAATAAAAGTGCCATGGTGATCTCGTACCACATAATCTTGTGAGGAAACAGGAATTGCTGACGTGTATAATTGGAGTCCTGGATGTGAAAGGGGAGAGGACACAGAGAATAGAAAAAAATGGTTGAAGAAATCTGTGTGCCTTGGTAGAAGACTGTATACACTGCTAACCCATGCTTTAAAAAGCGTAATAAAGACATAAACGTAATCAACACAAAGAAGGTAGCTCTGCCATTTCTTTCCTACTACATGATTTCTGACTACTTCCTTCCCATGGTTCTCTGACTAGAACCCCCCACATGACATCCTCCTTTCCATCCATAGCTACAGCTCAAACCCTCCCACTGCAGTCTTTCTGGACCACATAGTCTGCCCCTCCCATACCGACACCTGGAGCAAACCTTGGCTTTTTGCCTCCTTATGTGTCTGTCTTCTTGGCTACAATGTCTAGACATTATGTGGGTTCCCCAGAGCAAAGGTATAATGAGCACATTCTAGAGACAAAGGGGAGAGAAGGAGATGACTCAAAGAGAGTGTGAAGGTGTGGACGGCGTGGGAGGGTAGGGGGAGAGATGATTGGAACCCTAAGTGCCAGACCTGTTGACTTGTCCATTGTTACAACTGATGTGTGGACAGGAAGTCACCTTGAAGGGTTTGGGCTTCCCGAGTTTGGCTCATCAGCTTCTCCTCAGTATACAAGTCACCACACCTCACCCAGAAGCACTGAATCAGAGTTTCCAGAGAAAACTAGGAAAGACCTGACGGTAAGGAGTGAAGGTGTCCCCCTATCCCAGCTTCTATTTTTGACCCAGGAAGAAGTTCATCTAAGCTCACCTCCAGCACTGGGGTCTCAGGGCCACCTGGAAAGCAAAGGCCTATTTCATCTGCAATTCCTAAACCTAATCACAGCAGAGCAGTGAGAGAATAAGGGTCTACCCAAGGGTCATCCTCTTGAGATTGTTTCTGGTCCACCCTCCTCCATGAAGCCTCTTCAGTGATACCAAGGTGACAGGTGTCTAAAATCATCTGTCCTTGACTACAGTTACCATCCTCACACACTGTGATGTGTCTACTCCACTTCTGATTTTATAAAGATGTTTTCTCATTCAGATTCTGGAGATAGATTTGTGCTAAGGTAGTCCAGGCTGCCCTTGAACTAGAGACCCTTCAACCACCCAAGAGATTATAGATATGTGCTGCTGTGCCCTTTTAAAATATGTCTATAACAGCCAGTCATAGTGGTACACACTTTTTTTTTTAACTTTTTTTCTCTTTTCTTTTTTTTATTATATTTTATTTTATTTTACAATATAATTTAGTTCTACATATCAGCCACGGATTCCCTTGTTCTCCCCCTTCCCCCTCCCCTTTTCCTCAGCCCACACCCCATTCCCACCTCCTCCAGGGCAAAGCCTCTCTACAGGATTGAGATCAACCTGGTAAACTCAGTCCAGGCAGGTCCAGTCCCCTCCTCCCAGGCTGAGCCAAGCGTCCCTGCATAAGCCCCAGATTTGGTACACACTTTTAATTCCAGCTGTCATGAGGCAGAGGCAGGTGGGTCTCTGTAAGTTGGAGGCCAGCCTGGTTTACATAGCAACCTCCAGGACAGCCAGGGCCACATAATATTGAGGCTCTGTCTCAAAGTAAATAAATAATAAACTATGTCTACAGGTTGGTGAAATGGCAGGTAGGGGTATTAGCTCACAAGCTTTGTGACCTCTAGTCAATCCCTGGAGTCCATAAGTTAGGAGAGAACTGACTCCCGTAAGTTGTCTTTTGACTTCTACAAGTGCATTATGGCATATGTGTGCCCCAACACACACACACACACACACACACACACACACACACACACACACACACACACGAATAAACATCGTAAAAATTTTTAAGTTTAGCTACGTCTTTATCCATTTCTGTTTTATATCTGTGTATTTACTTCAACAGGGGAGCAGAGTGCTACTTCAAGGCTGAACCTGAACACCACCCAACTAGAAGCCTCTGCAGCTGAGGCCACTGTCCCCACTGTGGAGCTGCCCAGTGGGAGGTGCTCCCCAGAGCTTCCAGTGACTTCTAGCAGTGTGGCTCATTTCTTAGTCTTCCCAGTGGCCATCTCACTGCTAGCAATTGGGGACAAAGTTAGGGTGAGATGAGGAAAGGTTTGGGTCTTGACAGACCTCCAGGCCCCAAAGAATTCTCTCTGTTGCCTTTTCCACATGGTAGGACAGAAGAGATTCCTGTCCTGAGATCACCTTCTTCCTGGAGGAACACTTGTATAGAACCCTGTGCAAACAAAACATCAGCTCCCTGTGTGCCAGGTCATGAGACCTTGAAGCAGTCCTGATGGTCACTGAGACCAAGGAGGTGCTGTGTAGATATGTGACCGTATGTCGCCTGGTCCCCGATAAAGGCCCCTGTAGTAGATACTGAGAGCCCACCTCTCAGAGAACACCAACGTAGTCATATGACTTGCTGAGCATCTCATACCAAACAGATAACCCATCTGAGAGTTCAGCTTCATCTCATGTGACTCTGGGGCCTCCCATTCACCTTCAGCCCCTTCAAGGCCCTAGAGATACCCTTGTAGTTGTCACCCATTATATCACACACCCTGGATGGGATCCTGGAGCAGAAGGAAGGATGCTGATGTTACAACTGGTGAGACTCAAATAATGTTCACAGTTCACTCACAGGCGTAGTACTGATGTTTACTCCTTTACTGTGACCAGTGTCCTATAGTTATGGAAGATGAAGGCATTAGAGGAAGCTGCTGGAAACCATGATTACCTTAGCGTTCTATTGCTGTGAAGAGATGCCATAACCACAGCAACTCTTCTAAAGGAAAACATCTCCTTGGGGCTGGCTTACAGTTCAGAGGGTTAGTCTGTTATCATCATGGCGACAAGCATGGTGGCATGCAGGCAGACATGGTGCTGGAGAAGGAGCTGAGATTTCTACATCTAGATTGGCAGGCAACAGGAAGTGAATGATCCACTAGGCAGGGTTGAGCATCTGAGACCTCAAAGCCCCACTCCCTAGTGACACATTCTCCTCCAACAAGACCACACCTCCAAATAGTGTCACTCCCTATGAGCCTATGGGGGCTATTTCCTTTCAAACCACACAATGTCTTAGCTCCATCACTTTCCGTAAAACCCCAAACTTAAAAATGTATCCAAGGATGCAGTTTAGTGGTAGAATACTTGCTTAATACATACAAGGTGCCAGGTTCGATCCCTAGTACTGCCAAAGATTAAATATAAAAATAAAAGTTAACCAAAAGAAGCACAATGGTCAGGCACATAAGTAAGAAAAATGCTTCCACCTTGGTCCAAGGCCCAGCCATAGGGTCTACCTTTGAGCTCCAGAACTAAGATTCTCCTGTTGTTTCTGTCAGATCACACAGGTAGGGAACCTGTTGCCTACACGGAGCCCTCCTGCTGGAACAGGCCCTTCCAGATAGCAAATCCCTTAATGGAGAAGGGCTACAGGCAGGGCAAGCTGCTATCATCCTTGATGAACTAACCAGGCCTGTTGTTCTTCTAGACATGTCCTTGAGACTTCTCAAACACCTGCCTCGGCCAGAAACACAAGCAAACGCGGTGTCTCTTGGTCTAGTTTGGTGACACCAGCTGACCTCTCCCCTCCTTAGTCCCCACACAGGGATCTTTACAGGACCTGGGTCTGCTAGCGCTCCCTGTCCAGACTGAAGCTTCCTGCTTCAGACTCCACCAGCCTGCATTGCTGGCCGGCCTGAAGGATGTTTCCACTCTGTACCCCTCTCTTGAACCTCACCCCTTCTCCCAACCTAAATTCTAACTGTTTCTACCCAGGGCATGGAGCCTTGTGACAAAGTCTTATGACCTCTGTGATTTCCTCAAGGAGGAAGGCTCAGCTTATGGCCATTACTAACTTTATGATGGCTTTCCCAGGCTAGACCTGCAGCACTGACTCTTTTGGGTGGAATTTAATCTGCACGTGTTCTGTTGTCGCTCTGTAACTATCCCGATACAAATGAAGGTATTCTATACAGATTCTTGACCCCTGCCTTTGGCTATCAGACTATTGAAGCAGGGGACCCCAAGACATTGCAATTCCCTAGGAATGACTTGTTGGGAGAAGGAAAAGGCTGAAGCCTATTGCCAGCTGTAGAAGGCGCTTGTCTCCAAGCAGAGAGAGTTCACAGTTCTGAAAACTTGTCAGAGACAGACTGAAGCCCAGACAAAGATGGGCCAGTGTGTGTGTGGGTGGGGGGCACGCCTTCACCAAGACTATTTAGTTATATGTGCCTCTTTCCCTATTTATATTTCCCTATATTCTGGAGTCAACTGTCAGAACCCCAAAGATGGACTTGGGAGAGTCATCAGATCTCTTTGTCACTCTTCCCAGTGTGGCCACATCACACAAATCTCCTTTTTTCTGCTCTCCATCGTTGCTTACTTAATCAGCACATGGAGGATGGGTGGTTAACTTTTTAGGGCTTCCAGGGCCCAGGCTCTGACCCTAACAATTCCCTTAAGAACCAGCTCACCTGGGTCCATAAACTGTCCCAGGGTTTTAGAAGAAATTAGACCACGGAGATTGGTAAAGGAAACCAAGTAAGTTTCCAGTTTGGCTGAACTAGGGAGAGAGACACCCCACTCATCTCAGCCCTCTCAGGAGCAGAGTTACAGTTTTACGGAAAACAACGAAATAAGAGCTAGTACATACAGGGGCGTTAATTCAGCTGTGAGGTGATCTATGAGAACTCCCGCCCCTGCAACCCTGGCTGGCACTAGTGTCTCATCCTTCCTCTGCCCCAGCATGGAATACCTGGAGGAACTGCAATTCCTTGCCATGCACTGTTTTAGTGTGATAACCCTCCGGAGGGACACCAAGTCTCTCTTCCTCCAGGGGCCATGCTTCCACTGTTGATGGTGGTGTAATTAATTTCTGTCTGTGATAAAGTTGAATTAGTTTTCTATGTATGTCTTTCTGTTTAAACGACTTTATTTATTTTAATTTTTATTGCATTGATCAGAGAGAGGTGACTGGGGCTCACCGCAGTATGCACGTGGAAGTCAGTGAAAAGCTTTGGTGTCTCACAGCCACCTGTAACTCCAGCTGCAGGGGATCCAATGTCTCGGCCTCCATGGACACCTGTACGTGTGCGCAAATACCCTCTGCAGGCACATGTACTCATGTGCAAATACTCATGGAATGTGAACCCACACGTGTGCACGTGCACACACGTGTACATATACACACACGTACACATAATTTTAAAAATATTTTTAAAGTATTTGAAGTTTGTCCAAGAGGAATTCTAGGGATTATTGTGAGGATAGGAGAGTAGAAATTTGTTAGAAGAGGCCCAGGACAGACAGACAGACAGACAGACAGACAGACAGACATCAGCATGGCTGAGGCTCTGAGGACAGAGTTCAGGTCCCAGCACCAGAAACAGACAACATGGCAGAGGGCAGGGCTCTGAAGAACAGAACCAGGGCTCACATGGCAGAAACGGAGTCTCTGCATATGCTTTTCTGAGGATAGGGGAGATTTCACAGCACAAGCCTGCAGCCAGGTTCTCTGATTCCCAGGCAGGAGGAAGGGAAGGGATAGGGCACAGGATATGTGACCACCAATGGCCATTTGTTGTTGTTGTTTTGGGTTTTTGTTTGTTTGTTTTTTGTTTTTTGTTTTTTTGAGACAGGGTTTCTCTGTGTAGCTTTGCGCCTTTCCTGGAACTCACTCTGCAGCCAGGTTGGCCTCGAACTCACAGAGATCTGCCTGCCTCTGCCTCACGAGTGCTGGGGTTAAAGGCCACCACCGCCCGGCACCAATGGCCATTTGACATAACCCTCTTCCCTATGAGAGAAACGCTGGCTTGGGGAAGTCTGTTGGCTAGAGCCTCATAGTCTCAGTGGGGTGCCTGTGGGCATCTGTGTGTGTGTGTGGGGAAGGGCTGCTGCAGGAACTGCAACCAGTATCTGAACTCTAACATTGCATTCTCACAGTCAGAGGACAACTTATGAGAGTCCATTCTTCTCCTTCTACCGTGTGGGTCCTGGGGATTGAACTTGGGGTCATCAGCTCTGATGGCAACTGCCTTTACCTGCTGAGCCATCTTGCCAGTCTCAACTTTACTTTAGTTTAGTTTTATCGAGACATGGTTTCTCTGTGTAGTTTTGGTGTCTGTCCTGGATCTTGCTCTGCAGACCAGGCTGGCCTCGAGCTCACAGAGATCTGCCTGCCTCTGCCTCCCAAGTGCTGGGATTAAAGGCATGTGCCACCGCCACCCGGCCCCAATTTTATTTTTAATATGAATAATTTTAAAGATAGAACTTGTCCAATTAACACAGTTAGGATGTTTTGAACTCTATGAGGTGGCAAAAAATCTGTGAAATTCTACGTTTTGTTCATTTTTTCTAGACATGGAGTCTGTGTCACACCTTCCCATCACCTCTGCAATGAGAAGAAACAACCCACATGCTACAGGATGCTGGTTTCCTGAGCTGTGGTGCTCAGACAATTAGATGTCAGATATTTTCAACTTGGGGTGGGGTGAGCTCACTGGTATGGACCAAAGCCATAGTCAAGGAACGCCTGTAACTCAAAAGAGGAAATGGTTCAGCCAAAATTGTGCGGGTAGGTCAGAGATGAATGGAAGTCGGGGAACTGAGTGTGAATGGTGTACAGGCTTCCTAAAGAACAAAAACTGCCTTGGCCTTGCACACCTGTTGTAAAAGCTGAGCATCACTGTGGTGACCAGCAAGGCAGGGAGCTCTCTCCTTGGGCCTGACTCGGACATTAGGAGATGCAGGGGATTAAGGTCATGTGGTAATCTCCTCCCAGACTGTGCTTGGGCAGGTTCTCCCACTTCTGGTTTCGCTGTGTCTGGTACACTGTCTTGGTTCATAGCAGACGCTCAGTTGGCACCTGCTGATTCAGTGTAAGCCTGGATGAATGGCTGTTTGTCAGCTGGAGGGTTTTCTGAAGCCAGCCCTGTGGCTGCACAAATGGGAATGGGAGCCCAGGCTCAAGCTACACAGGGACACAGGCCAGAACACGGGGACTTCCCACTGGTGGCCCTCCCTGCCAACACATCAGCCTGCCACTCCTGGTGTGTCCCACAAAAACGACTTCAACTGGGGCAGGTGAAGTTATGGGCTGAGCTGGCACAGACAGAAAGCCAGATTCCTGGCCTGGCCCCTGCATGTGCCTGGAGAGATGCCCAAAAGCTGTGCCAGGTCTTCATGCACCCTGTGGAAGGCATGCTGAATCACAATGGGATTCTGGTATCAGGAATGTACATTGAAAGGGCTCATCTCTGTCTGGGTCAGCAGAGTACAGGCATCAGACCACTATGTGAGCAGCACCCGGGGCCAGCCATGTAACAGACTTTGCATTGTGGATCATTTAGCTGTTTAGGTAACGAGCATCCCCTGCTAGATCATGACCCCTCTACCACCACCACACGTATATACCACCAACACACCCAGGCAGCCACTTTTGCCTGCTCAGATAAATGTCTTCCTTATTGCATACCTTGCTTATATTTTGCCTTTCCAAATAGTTCAAAGCCTCCATGAGGGTGACTATCTTTGTAGATTTTTGTTAGCTGGTATAACTTAAGTTCATAGAACAATCCATGACACAAAGTGGATAGATGGGTGGTTGGATCAGTGCGGGGATGATGACTAGGTGGATAGATGGACAGATGGATAAATGAATAAGGGCTTATATGGATGGATTGGTCAATGGATTGGGTAGGCGAATAGATGCATGGATCAGTAGAATGGATAGGTTTGTGGGTACATGAATGGGTGGATGAATAGATGGATCAAAGAATGGATGGATGGATCAATGAGAAGAATATGTAGATGGACAGGTGGGTAGATGGATGAGTAAATGGATGGATGAATGGGAGAAGGATAAATAGATGGGTCAGTGGGATGGATAGATTGGTATGTAGGTGGATAGATGGATGGGTCAGAGAATGGATGATTGGGTAGATGGATGGGTAGGAAAATGAATGGATGGATGGATTGATGGACAAATGGAGTAAGAATGCTCACAGGACTTCCATTTTGTGGTTTTCTAGCTGTGAATCCTTGGGAAGGTTATTTGGTCTTCTTAAGCTTGAGTTTCCTTGTCAGTAACATAGAATGGTTTCATCATGGAGGTTGGTGAGTTTGAGGATGGATGAGCACACCCATGTGGTGTAGGCTTTAAGAATTGACTAAGAGGTGTCGATTACATCAAAGTCAAACCCACGGATTTACTTGCTCATTCATTCATGAGGTCAGCCAGTTCACAACCAGGTGGGCTGGGAAACCTTTGAGAGGGAGGACCTGGCTTTTTCTGGGAAGATGAGTCAAGATCTGAAAGGCAGTGGGGTGAGCAGCACCCAGGCAGGGTGGGATGGCTTGAGCAGACACAGGAGGTGCCTCTGCAGATGCTGTGAAGAAGTAGGGGGGACACTTCCCAGGGGACAGAATTGCCATGACTAGCACGGGCCTTCTGTCCCAGAGAACAGGGGGACTGGGTGACGGCCAGCTGTCTGCAAACGGGTGGCTGTGTGGCAGTTGCATCTCAGCACTACATACTGAGCACACACCTTGTAGCATGTACTAGTCTGGCACTTAGATGCAAGGACAGGTAGCCAACTGCTAGAGGGTCACCTTCGAGGCACAAGTTTGCTGGCACTGTTCCCCTGTGTGGGAAACAAGGCCCCCACCTATCGCTCCTGCTTCATTGACCAACTCTTCCTGCCTTATTGCTCTAGCTACTTGAATGCCGTTTTCGCTCCTCACCCATGCCGCTGACTGCAGGACCTTTGCACATGCTGTCCCTGATGCTTGAGTGGCTCCCTCTTCTCCTACCCTCACTTCTTCCTTTTTGGAAAAAACTTTAAACACACGATTTTTATAGTGAAGAGCAAACATGTGACTGTGAAGGTAAGAAACCATATTGAAAAATACTTAAGCAACAATCATTTTTAAAAGTCAAATGTCCAGTTTCTGTTTGGAAGACAAATCGGTATCTTGTCTCTTACTATGCTGGAAAAACATTGTACTTTTAATTTCTTTTCTTTCATTTTAAAATGGTATTGGTGTACCCAGGGCCTCAAACTTGCTGGGTAAGCACTATCCCATTGAGCTATGTGCCAGCCCTATAATGGGAATTAGTAGCTATAGCTGTGGTGGTCTCCAGATGTTATATCCCTGGGGGAAGCCTTTCTGAGGTTCCCAACTAGGATCAGACTCTCCTGCCATGCTCTCTCAAGTACCCCAGTCAGCCTTTCTTATGGCTAGTGGAGACTGCAAACATGAATTTAAAGTTGAATGACAACATATAGATATGAGTGTGGCAATTTTCCGAGACTAGACGGTAACTGTGTGGCTAGGAGCTGGGTCTATGTGCCTCAGCCACCAGCCCACAGTGTGCAGCTCTGAGAGACCTTGTGGAGCACTGATTGATTCAGCTCACATGGAAGCAGGGGACACTCAGACCCACCAGCCACTGATGAGCATAGACGTGAGCAATTTCCTTGGAGAAGGGCTGTGTGGGTGATACTGAGAAAGAAGACGAAATTCCATGAAGAGGTCATAATGAACTGGGCACTAGTGGGTGAGTAGCAGCATTAGAGGATAAGTGGGAATGTGAGGAGGGGGAGGAGGAGGAGGAAGAGGAGGAGGAGGAGGAGGAGGAGGAGGAGGAGGAGGGCATTTCCAGGGGAGTGTGGGGGTAGATATTTAGAAATCATCTTTCCAGGAAGCTTCTGGCCATCTCTGAGGCTGGAGGAGATGACAGAGACAGCAACCCTGGGTCTCACTGTAGAGCTCCATGGGACTCTTCTAGTCAACCTGGTCCCTAGAGGTATCTGTCATTATTTCCCCCAGGACATGCATTGGCCCTGGCTTCAGCCCAGAGTCTGAGTGGCTAACCTGGCTGTGCAACATCTCCAGCACCAAGACTTACATGCCATTCTGTAGTAAAGAGCTCACACGGAGCTCAGCCTCTGGTCCACTGGCTTCTCCCAACTCCCACCTGATGCAGGCTGCAGGAAAACGTAATGAAATTTAGCTACTATCACGAAAGCTACTACCTGGAAAAGTCAAGGACTTTTCCAAAGGTCAAGCCATGGCTTAAGAAGTCTTGGTGATATTTATATATATTAGCTTGTTCTTAAAATGATTTTCTTGTGTGCTTCCAAGAACTCCTGATAGTGTATTTATCTAAAATGCCTATCAAGCATCCAAAGCCAAGCGAAACAACACCTGTCTCCTAGGTTAGGCAGATAGCTTTATTTCTTGTGCAATTTAGGGTGAGACCCTCCTTTTTTATATAAGCATACTGATAGACCCCTAACTTCTTACCTAACCACTTCTAGGAATGTAGACTGAGCACATAGATCCTCTTTTTGATATACTAACTGGTCATTAGCACTCAGTTGACCTCCTCCTTTAACACTCCCATTTTGGGCTGTAAAAGAAAGCCTGATGGTCACTGTCTGAGGAAAATTCTTACCTACCTTTATGACCCCATAATAATTAAAGCCTGGTGACCTTGCTCAGCCAGAGGATTGCTATTGCTTGGGTTTATAACTGGATTCCTGAGAGACTTGGGGAGAATGGAGAGAATAAGGAGACGGAGAGGAGGAGAGAGAGAGGGGAAAAGAGAATGGAAGAATTATATGGGTAAGAACTGGAGAGGAATGGACTAGACAGGAAGAACTAGATTGAAGGGCTAAAAGAAAGTACTGGAGGAACAAGATGGAAGATGAGGAAGAGCCAGGTGGGGAAGAACAAGATGAGGAAGAACAAGATGAGAAGGAGATGGGAGAGGAGCTAAGATGGGAAAGAACTAGATGGATGAGAACCTAGATGGGGCAGAACTAAGATGAGAGAATTAAGATAGAACATAGAGGGGACAGCAGATAAATGTAGAGACAAATCAGGCAAGAAAGGAGCTAGGCATGAGAGCAGAGTAGAAGCTTGTAGAGAGAGAACTGACACAGAATAATAAAGTGCATGGACTAAGAAATTTTGTGTATGTAGATTAACTTCTTTTCATCAAAGATTAAATTATCAGCTGGCTGCAGATTCTTCTAGCACCTTGGGAGGGGGCTATTGAGGGGTCGGACCCCCTTAGTCCCCGATACCCACCCTCACCCAGAGGAACTGATGACTCTGTAACTTTGGGCTCACAGCCTTCAGTCCTTCTCTGATCTCTCCATAGGCCTAGCCTCCAAGGATCCTCACCCCACAGGGTAGAGGATGGAGGAGAGATGCTTGCTGGCCTCTTGGTGGCTGGAGCAGAGATGTAGAGCAGCCAAGAGCTTCCTACTACAAACTCCAATACTGCTGCCCAAGGCTTACTCTAATATCACCGGAAGCCACCTCACCTCTCCAAGCCTCCTTTCCTCTATGGGTTTGCTCATTTTGGCTGCCCATTGGGCTGTAGTGACCAAAACAAGAAGGGCACAGTGTTCAGAAAACTGCTAGGCAGGAAGTGGCAATTGCTGCTGCTTCATTGGTATCAAGACAGTCTGAACACCCCTCACCCAACACAGCAGGTGCAGGCCATTATAGCCAGAGGGAGAACAGCATCTTTCTGTTGTCCAGCCCCGATATCACTGGCCTAGCCCTTGGTGCCCCCTAGTGGCCACAAGCAGATTCTTCAGGGCCAGTTTTATGAGGCTGGTAGCGACCTGCCTTCTCCCAAAGGTACAATAGTGGAATCTGCCTTTGGCCATAGGCCTGAGGATCTCTTGGGCCTGAAAGATATCAGTCAACAAAGCTGGCAGTGACTCCCATCTTCTCCCGAAGGCAGCCTTCTCCTAATGCTGCACAAGGGGCTGGGCCACTTCCACGGTGCTCTTGGAGACCTGGCTGGGTGAACAACCCCACCTGGACACCCTGGGAGGAGGGCCATGTAGTATGTATGCCAGAGTTCCCAGCCTGGGACTCACAATGGAGAATGAATTCTGCTAGGGATTGGTACGTGTGTGGCTTCCCTAGTGACACCTCCTTCTCAGACGTGAGCCCAAGACTCTCACTCAAACTCTGTTTACTTTCTGTGGCCCCCGCCTTCCACGAAGTAGCTACCTGACAGCTTAAGGATGTGTCGGGGAGGCGGAGTTTATTAGATCACAGACACTCCCTGCCGGGTGGGGTGAAGGAGGTGAGGGGTTACTGGGGGTAGGGGTTGGCATTTAGTCCGGGGATGCTGATGCTTAGGGAAGGGATTAAGGTGGATACAGAGTTCGAAGCCCTGAGAGCCAGCTGAGCTGCTGGCTCAGGTAGCCGTGGGACACTGTGACTCTGGAGGATTAGGCTAGAGTGTACCTGTGGCCTCCTCCATGTCCCATGGGTGAAATGTCTCCAGCCCTAGGAAATGGGAGAGGTCTGAAGCCAACAGAGAACTCCCCTTTATTAACCACGAGGGTTATAAATCTTTGCCAAGAAGATCATGGAAGGCAGGGACTTCTCATAAAGCATCATCAGGAAGGGGCTGTTTAGCTTGATCCTTTGTGGGGTCTCCATGGGCAGTGTCTGGGCTCCAGAGCTTGCAGCTCCTTCCATGCCCTTCTCATCCATCTTCAGCTCAGCCTTGTGCACAGCCTGCGGAACCAAGAGACAGTCAGTGGCTGCCGAGCCTCTCAGGGGCTATAGCGGCCCGGAGGTGGGAAGCCCAGAGAGGGAGACACTGTAGCCGAAGTTGCCCAGCAGTCAAGAGGATGGCATTACCTTGGAAGTGAGGGAATGGGGAAGATACAAAGGGGCTTTCTCTTTTCTCTGATTTCAGGGCCTCACCAACAGTGAGGAGGCAGAAAGGGGCTGTTGATGTCTTAGAGCCACCTGGTAGGTAGTTGAGCACCTGTGTCATCTGCTCAGAGGACAGGATCCTTCCCACAATCCCCTACCACAGTCCCCCCCCAGAATGACTTGACCCCCCTCCCTTACTACACTTAGCACCAGCCAACTCCCCCGACCTCCCACATTGGCCACACCCTCCCTCAGATGGACACTCCCCTTCAGTAGAGGTTTGAATGAGAAATGTCCTCAGAGTTCCAGGTGTTTGAACACTTGGTCACCAGTTGGTGGCCCTGTTTGGAGAGGTTCACCAAGTGCAGCCTTGCTGGAGGGAGCATGCCACCTGGGATGGACTTTGAGGGTTTAGAGTCTCACCCCACTTTCTGTTCTCACTCTGTACTCCTGTATGTAGATGAAATGTGGTCAGCTAACTTCCTGCTCTGGCTGCCTGCTCTCATGCCTTTCCTTTTAAGGACCGTCCCTCTGGAACCACAGACAAAATAAACTCCTCTAGAAGTTGCTTTTGGCCATGGTGCTTTATCACAGGAACAGAAACATAACTACTAAGCCCATTTTCTCCTGTTTCTGAAATCTTGTCCTTCTATACCCTTTTAATCCCCAAACTGGGTTGCTGAATATATAAAACATCTAGTTAAATTATCATTTGTGATAAGCAATTATGTTCAAGTATGAATATGCCCCCTTGCAATATTCTGGACATACTTATACTACAAAACAAGTACGCATTATGTCTCTGAAATTCAAATTTAACTGAGAGTCTTATATTGTGTCCGCTAAGTCTGAAGACCCCATCTACACGGGCCTCTTTTCCTGTCCTGATAAGCAGGTTGCGACCTTGCTGCAGACCACAGCCACTGCCTGTCTGTCTCTATGGTGCACTTTCCTCCTTCCTTCTCAGGAGCCTGTGAGACCTTAGAGAGAAGGCTCTGGCCAGTCTCAGACTGGTTATGGGTCTGATCAATGTCCCAGCACTCGATCCCTAAGCAGAGCATTGAATCGAATTTCATTATAGACCATTGTGAGTGATGATTCTAGTGTTGGAGATTGGAATCAGAGGCTAAGGGGTGGTTCACCTGGGTCCACGGGGCTGGATGCTCTGATAGCAGCTCTGGCTGAGGCTGCATGAGGACCCCTGTGTGGGAGGGGACAGGGGTGCAGCCAGGTAGCTTACCTCTCCCACTTTCAGGCTGCGATGAGATGAGATCCTCGTGAGGTCACCATGCTCCTCAAATATTTTGCTGATGCCCAGGCGGGAGAGAACCTTCTTCATGTTGTAAGTAGAAGAGACATGGAGCTTGGGCACCCACACATCTACCACTCTGGAGCAGAGAAGGACAAGGGTAAATGGAAGGACTCTGTGATCCTTCAGAATGGACTCCTGAAAAAAATGGTCAATGAGACCTTTGTCTTCTCAGCATTGAGGCTCACAGGTCTTTCTGTCCTTGGAATGAGAAAGGCTCAACTCTGGGACTCAAGACACCTCATACTCACTGACTACATCCTACTTCCTGCCCTGCCTGCTCCTGAGCACTCACCCGCTGGAAACATCCCCATGCTCCTTCCTCATGTTCATGATCTCTCTGTAGCAGAACTGCCTGTACTGCGCCCTGAGTCAGTTTAGACCCCTGCAAGTCTGCTGCTAGAGACAGCAAAGCCTAAGACCTGGAGCTAGTCAGAGCTGAGTTCAAGTCCACTCTGCTTCTAGAAGCCCCATAACTGGGACAAAGGATCTTGGTTTTCTGAGCCATGCACATGAGGACGACTGACCTGTGGCCTTGGGTCCCCTTTTCTACCTTTACTTCTGGCTTGCTGAAGAATCTGGCTTGCTACTGTTCATAGGCCTGATCATTCTCAAACATACCTTTCTACTTATTTATTCATTCAACAAATAGTTTTTAAGCGCCTACTACACACACGATGAACAGTACAGGAAAAGCCCTTGCCTTTGCCCTGTGTTCCAGCAGGGGAGATGGGCACTGAAGTCAACACTAAGAAAAGCATAGTGTGGGCATTCACAAATACCGGTAGTGTGTAAAGAGGCAGGAAGTATAAAGGAAAAGGAGAAAACAGATCAACGTGTGGGACTCAGGACTGCTGGGGCTCAAATAAGAGGTTTGGGCCAACCCTGAAGTGGAGTTGGGCAAGCTGGATTTTTCTCCCTGAATCAATAGGGAGCCATAGCAGGATTTTGAGCAGAGGAGTGCCATGGTCTTGATTAAGATGGCTCTGCTGTTCTGCTTAGGATACACTCTTCATATTTGATACCGAGGACAGGCATGGTTGCCAGGCGATAGACAGGCAGTTTGTGTGGGAACCTCAGGATGGAGGCAAGAGGCTGAGTCCTAATTTGCTCCAATATGGGGCTAATGGAGCTTCCTAACACATGCAAGAGGAGTTGGGAGAAACTGATCAATCATGACCCAATGGGTCAAGCTTGAGTTAATGGAGGGGTGGAGTTGCCACAGAGACATGTGTGCCTGAGCGGATGTGGGGAGGTCTTTCTGAGCATATGGAGACTAAGATGCCAGCAGATGTCCAGGGACACTCTGGGTGAGTCAAAAGGAAAAGGACTCTGGCGTTTGTGGGAAAGGGAATTGGGGCTGAGGATAAGGATAGTGTCGTGGTTGGTATAGTGTTGAAGGCTCTGTGCCCGTGGCAGCTACCAGAGGGTAAATCTATATAGTAAAGAGCTTGAAGACTGAGCCCCATGGCATTGGGCTCTAAGGTAGGCATGGGGAGGGGAGTCAGCAAAGGAGAGTGGCCAGCAGAGCTGTGCCACATGGGGGTGCCCTGGGAGGAGAGGGTGTGGCTGGCCAGTGGGAAAGAAACACCCAGCTGCTCACCCTGGCCTCTGAGAAGAGGAGAGTGCAAACACCTGGCCAAGTGAGTTTGAGGAGGGGTAGGAGGCAGGGCATAGAGGTGAGAGCTTCAGGGCACTCACAGGGGAGAGAACCAAAGGACCTGAGTAGTGAGCGGAGCCCCTGAGAAGGGTTAATAGCATCAGGGGTTTCCCTCAGGCCAGCACAAGGAATAGGCCTACCAGCACGGGGGTGGGGGGTGGGGAAGGCATGCATTTGCCTCATGGTTGTTGTGGAGAAGCTGCTACTACTGTGCGCTGTCAGTCATCCTAGCCCCTCCCCCAACCCCCCACCCCGTGACAGTGACTGAATGGCAGGAAGTGTAATAGTGTCCTTCTGTCCATGACTCCAAAGAAAGCACAGACATTAGCTGATGTCAGGAAGCAAAGAGTAAAGCTCTAGAGAGATGTTCCTGAGTAGTAAAAGGACAAAGCGTCTCTGTACAAATATGGAGACTGTAAAAATGTGGCAAGACTTCTGTGCTTGTCAAGGACAAGACAGAACACACAGGGCACATCAACCAATGGACGAATAAAGAAAATGGGGTTCCTTATATATGCACAGCAGAGTTTTTATTAAGCTGTGAGAATGAAAGCATCACATTTGCAGGAAGATGGATGCAACTGGAGGTCATGTTAAGTGAAAGAAGCCAGACTCAGAAAGACAAGTATCTAAACCTGCCTGAACCAACTATGTGATGCATGCCTGTCATCCCAGCACTCAGAAGGTAGAGGCAGGAGGAGCAGAAGTTCAAGGTCATCCTTGGATACATGGGGAGTTCAAGGCTAGCCTGGGTTACATGAGATCCTGCCATAACAGACTGAGAAAGAAAAAGGAGGAAAAACATCCAAATATTAAATGTTTTCTCTTGTATGTGGCACTTAGACTTAAATATGCACATACATACACATATGTGTATGTATATATTTATGACATGGAAGAAGAAGACCAAGAGGGACTTGGTCCAAAGAGAACAGAAAAGGGAATAAGAGAGAGTAATTGGGGAAGGAAAAACAAAATAGCAAGTTTTTTCTCAAATACCAAATCTAGATTTGCACACATATGCACACACACACTCATAATGTGTGTGTGAGATGATACCAGAAAGGTTACTATTTGGGGGAAGAGGGAGGGGACCAGTGCACACGTATGTAAGTATACACACACACACACACACACACACACACACACACACACACACATATATATATATTTACACACAGATATATGTATACATATATGTATATACACATAGATGTGTATGCATGTATGAGTATATATATACATATGTATGTATTAAAATATCATCGTGGAACTCATTATTTTGCATGCTGACTAAAAATTAGTTTAAGATTTTTCAATGGAACTTTAAAATTAAAAAATGGAGAAGCAGTATTTTAGACCAAACTTAAAAAAGCAACAGCTATCTCCAACATCATTCATTCACTTTCTATATAGAATTTATGATAAGAATTTTAAACATGAAAAAGATAAAAACAAACCTCAGGCTGCTGAAGATGGATGGTCTCCAATCCATTCATGCAGTGGGGCAGGGAACTAAGGGCAAGCACAGACCCTGAAGCTGACTGATGGGAAGGTATAGGACCTTTGATGCTAACGGATGGAAAGGTATAGGACCTTTGATGCTAACGGATGGAAAGGTAGAGGACCTTGATGCTAATGGATGGGAAGGTAGTGGACCTTGATGCTAACTGATGGGAAGGTAGTGGAGCTTGATGCTAACTGATGGGAAGGTAGTGGACCTTGATGCTAATTGATGGGAAGGTAGGGGACCCTTGATGCTAACTGATGGGAAAGTAGTGGACCCTTAAAGCCGACTGATAGGAAGGTAGCTGTTTCAAAACCCCAGGCGCTTTGTGCCTCTCAGAAACGAAGCTTTCTGTTTCCTCTGAGGAAAACCTGAGCTTTTGCTCTGGAACTCTGAACAAGAGGCTTCAAACTCTATGAAGACTCTGCCTTTAGTGTTCAGGCCAGGCTGGAGGGTCCTGGTACCTGAATTCCAGATGTGTTCTGCACTCTTGGAAATCAGGAGTGTTGGTGGGAGATGTTAGGCATGCACTTGTTGATGTGGTCCCTTCTCTTAGAAAAGTGTTATTCTTCAGCCTCTCCTAGGCCTTCCATAGTGGGAAGGGGCTGTAGAATATACAGCCAGTCTCCTCCTTCACCTCCTCCTTCTCCTCCTCCATTGCCCAATAAGGGAAGATGAAGATTTCTAGGCTTTACTCCTTGTCTGTACTTCAAAATAACTTCACAACTACCTGCTAGACCAAATGGCTTGGAAAGCAGGGATGTTGGCCTATTGCGTGTGTCCTGATGAAATGAAGTGTTCTCTTCAGCAGATGTGGGCAAGTCCACTACCCTGAAAAGGGATGAGAGTCTCTGATAGAAGGGGGGACATTACTGGTGTTGGCTACTCCAGGCCCAGAAGGGGTGGGAGACAAGATGCATCTCTGCTGAGAGGGTCCCTTAGTCCCTTTGATACCCCAAGTGTCCATCCTTGGAGTCTCTGTGTGTAAGATTCCATCATACCTCTTCCTTCCCTCAGCCTTGAAGCTGTACTTTAAATGCCACCTCCTCTGTGAAGCTCTCTCTGATTGTCACCCTCCAGCAAAACTCTATTCTCTACACTCCCATAACCTCAGTGCATCAACCTCAAAGAGCCCGTGTCTCACCAGCTCCTGGATTTATTCCCAGGCTCCTGCCCATCTTTACAGAGCCCCAAGGAGGGCCTAGCTGTGCACTAAGGATTGAAGAAATGAAGGGAGTGGGAGAGAGGAGAGGAAGAAGCAAGAGTCTCTATGGACCAGGCTGCGACTTTACCTTTTGGAGAGCAGGCTTTTCCACTTGGCAAAAATGTCCACCTCTAAGCCTTGCTCTAGTTGCTTCATTTTGCCGCTGTCAGGGAGGATGAAGGTGGCCGTGATGTTTCCTCGGTAGGGCATTTCCAGGATGGTGCAGGAGAGCTCTCTGTCATAGGCCATGTCATACATGCCCCCTCGGAACATCATGGGTACCTTCACGGTCTTGCCTTTCTCTACGAAGAACTCTTCCTCTTTGGTTTCTTTTGGATTGAATTCATACTGCCACCTGGCTTAGGATTGAAAACACATCAAATGGTACAAGTGTCCAGAAGAAAATGGGGGAGGGGGACCAGACCCAACTGATCCCTGGCCACCATCCACATGGGTTCAGAGGGAAGTGATGGGGTGTCGAGGAAGGGCTCCTCAAGTCCTTCTCCTCCATGCCTGAAAGACCTCGGTGGGATGGACACAGGCCCAGGGACCTGATTAAAAGAGCCTGGGACTAGTGTGGCAGGGCTGTGAGGGCCACAGTACATTATCCTAAGGCCAGTTGCCCCTGAGGCTGAGACAGCCATAGCTGTACCTTAACAGAGCCTAGATTGCAGTTGCAGGGGTTGTTTGGTTTTGTGAGCGTGTAAATGTTTAAGTTGATATTCTAAAGCTGTTCTTGTGTGTGGGGGGTGGGTGGGTAGAAAACCACAGGGACAGTGTGCTGTGGGACCTTGCTGAGGAGCTCTGTCTGCATCCTCCCTTTTTCTCTGTCTATTTATTGTTTTTTTTTTTTTTTTTTTTTTTTTGTGTGTGTGTGTGTGTGTGTGTGTGTGTAGAGGTCTGAGGTCAATGTTGTGCATCCTTCTCTATTGTTCTCTACCTTATTCGTGAGTCAGGACTCACTGAGTCAGAAGTTCACTGATTGGCCAAAGAGCTCTCGTCTCTGACCCCCTACTCTGGGGGCTAGGGCTATAGATATGTACCAACTTGCCTGGATTTTCATATATTTGCTGGGAATGTGAACTCAGATCCTCATGCTTACAAAACAGGGCACTTCTACCTGAGTCATCTACCACCCCAGAATCCTTCTGTTTTTACCTAGAGACTGTCATGACATTGCACCTAAACTCATAGCTGTATAATCTCAAACCTGTTATCCTCAGAGCCTTGAGGGTCATCTCCTTGAGTCCAAATCCAGGCTTTGCTGCTCTGAAAGGATGATCTTGAACAAGGGTTGTGATCTCCCTGGACTTGAGTCCTTAACTTGTAGGGCGGAGATATTAGCAGGCAGGACAAAGCGCTGCTTGGGGACTTGGCAGGACGAGGCAACAGAGCTCAGTGGCTGTGTCTGGTGAGTGTTGAGGGACCGCTCCTCACTGTGGTCACTGCTGCCTCCAATGGTGACATGGAGCTGTTCCAAATTCCCCCTCATCCATCTCTGGTATGGGAAGACTGGTTTCAGGCTGCCACTGTCCCTTTTCTTTCCCTCACTAGTCATCAGTCTCTCTCCAGGGGGTCTGGATTTGGGACCACGTTGCTGAGCTGAGTGATGGCCTTGCCTGGGCTGAGGAGTGTTAGCCTCTGGTTTTCTTTTCTTTTTTTTTTCTGCATTTTTCTGCTTTTTCCAAACCCCATAAATGTGTGTGTATGTGGTGTATGTGTTATGTGAGTTCAGGTGTTGGAAAACATTCTTCCACATTCTTTTTCAGTCTTTCCCTTACACTTAGGGAATCTCTGAAGACTGATAAGGGGATGAAGGTATCAACCAAAATGGCCACCACCACTATCATCATCATCACTCTATCCCCGGATGACTTCTCATTATGAAGCAGAGTGGATAGCACTAGGCTCTAGAGAAGTGGATTCCAGTTCTGAATGACTAGTTTTGGAACTTGGAGTAGATAATCTCCCTCCCTCCCTCCCTCCCCCCCCCCCCCCCCCCCCCCCCCCCCCCCCCCCCCCCCCCCCCCCCCCCCCCCCCCCCCTCCCTCCCTCTCCTCTCTCTCTCTCTCTCTCTCTCTCTCTTTCACTTTTCTTTCTCATCTAAGAAGCAGAAACTCCAGCTTCTAAACCAAAGCATGTGAGCACAATCAGCCACAACACACACACACACACACACACACACACACACACACACACACACACCACACACCCAGGAGTAGTCTAGACTGCAAAGCTCACTTCCCCATCGTTTCTGCTCTGAATCTCAGTAACTCCTTGGTGGGTTATGTATCTTGGTGGTCAGTTTACAGCTGGAGGGGGCAGAGTCCTGGCTGGTTACTGACACAGGGATTCAGACTCACAGAGCAAGCAAAGGACAGGGTCAAGTTTCTAACCCAAGTCCCTCTACATTCTCCACACCAGCATGCTCCTAGTCTTACCTCGAAAGTAAATATAGTTTGCAAGAAGCATCACGGTGCCCGGGTCTATGGTTTTGACCAGGTTGTTGATTATGTTGTGGGTTTTCTGACTGACATATTTATTGATTTCCCTCTGGGCAGTTTCCAAGTTCTGGAAGTTGGTGAGCACCGTGTCCGCATCATACACTGTCTTAGCCAGTCTCAGGAACCTCTTCTGAGGCTTCAGCTTCTGGTCCATAAACAGGGCATTGCCGAGATTCATCTTTAGGTCTTGTGTCTCTCGGTTGAGCTTGTGGAGAAGGTAGTAGAAACCCAAGTGCATGTCGTTGTCTGGCAGCTTCTGGAAGTGAAATCCCTGCTTGATTTCCTCCAGTGTGGAGTTCTGGGCCCCCAGAGACAGCATGGAGAAGGCAGTAGAGATGCTCAATGGAGAGAAGAAGATGTTCTGCTGAGGGCTGCTGGCAATCAGTTTCTGGAGTAGGTTGAAGCCAAATTCCATGTTACGCCGAGCAAGTATTCGGGCATCTTTCTTGCCCCTCCACTCTTGGACCTTGACTGGAGACCCATACATATCTGGAGGGTCTCTGACCTGCAGGAAACCTTTCACAGTGAGAAGACCTGCCAGAAGCAGGCCCAGGCCCAGCAGGAGGTTCATTGTCCTTGGATATTATCCTGTTGAACAGTAGATCTGAGGTTAACATGAGAAAAGAACCCACGACCTCTGTCTTATTCACCAGGAATACTAGTGGGAGAAGACTGGCTGAGGGGTATGTAACACCATTGTTGAGTGCTTTGAGATTCCTGACAACATATAATCTTTGTCATCCCCCCAGGGACTAGAAATTATTGTCCCCATGTTCTAAATGAGAGGCCTGAGCATAGATCACCGTTCTCAATTTAATTTTTTTTTGCATTTATTTATTTATTGTTACAAGCATGAGTGTGTGTGTGTGTGTGTGTGTGTGTGTGTGTGTGTGTGTGTGTACAGACACACACATCAAAACACATGTATGGATATCAAAGGACATTTTGCAGCAGCTGGTTCCCTCTTTCCACCATGTGGTCCTGGTGCTCAAACTTAGGTCATCAAGTTTCAGACAAGTGCCTTTATTGCCTAGGCCATCTTGCTAGCCCACTACTCTTGCTTTTGAACCCCTCTCTCTTATCTTTGTGTGTGCGAATGTATATACGACGCACATGAACATGTACATGTATATTTGTGTAAGAGAGAGAGAGAGAAAGAGAGGCGAGAGAGAGAGAATTCATGTGTGTATGTGTAGGCACATGTGTCCCATGGTAGACATGTGGAGAGAGAGAGAGAGAGAATTCATGTGTGTGAGTGTGAGCACATTTGCCCCATGGCAGGCATGTAGATAGATAGCAAAGGACAACCTTGGGCGTCAGTCCTTGTCTTCCACCAAGCTCTCTTGTTGCTCACGGCTGCATAGGCCAGACTAGCTGGCCCAGCAGCTTCTGGGGATTCTCCCATCTCTGCCTGGCATTTTGCCATAGGAGCACTGAGATTAAAGATATTTCTTACTGTTCCTGGCTTTATGTGGGTTCTGAGGATTTAAACTCCGGCCCTCATGCTTGTGTGGCAAGTGATTTACCCACGGGGCCATCTTCCCAGGCCCTCCTTTCTCTTAAGGTAGCAATGTCTCAGCGTCTTTGAGGACGTTCTACCTTCCACAATAACAATACGCTGAGGCGTGGGTGTGTGACTGAGAACACGCCAGCACAGCACTTCATCCTTTGGCTACAACTGATTCACGAGTGAGAGTGGGACTCCACTCAAGTCAGTCAGTGATTTTTCTGGGGGACATGAAGTCCCCTTAAGAGTGATTGGTTTAATGGCATAGCCCCAAACCCGAATCTGCCCATGTCTCCCACAGGGAGATGGATAGAAGAGAGATAATAATGGAAAAAGGAACGAGTTGCATCTAACGACATCTTGAATCCCTGAATCAACCTTTACCTGGTACCTATCTGCCTCCGTTTTTTCAAACCAAGACAAAAGATCTCCATTTGGAGATTGGCTGGTTTGAGCTAGCTTTGCCTTTCTTGACTAATTCTCAGAAATCAAGCTCCCTGTAGAGGACCCCATGGCCTGCAGGAAATGAGTGGCCTCCAGAGAAGAACCTGGGTCTTCAGCGAACTCTCCCTCTGTCATTTCTAGGAGAGGAGAAGGGCCAGTGTCAATGGAGAGAACAGCTAAACCTGCCTGGCTCGAGGCCTGCCTCTCCTCTCACTGACCCCTCAGCCCCTGCATCCCCCAGTGGCACTGTGAACTTTCAGGAACAATAACTTTCCTCCGCGTTTTCCTTTCATTTCTAGCCCTGGGTCCCCACAGAGCTGCCTGAACCACGGCATTCCAGAGCACCTGTTTTCTCTAGCCAAGCCCTCGGTGATTTGGAGGGCTGGTAAAATACAGAGCAAAAGCCGGCCGCTGTGTCTCTCTCTGATGTGCCACAGTGTTTCCCTTTAATTCTTACTTTTTAGAGTCTAGGGCCCATGGGGAATGGCAAACCCATCGACAGTAAAGGCTATCTATCCCTGGTGGTGTGAGATGGGTCCCTAGATTGGAGGCAGGACTCGGTTGAGAGCTGTCTTAGAGTGAGAGCCTGTGGAGACGTAAGGGAACCATGACGAGAGGAAGGGACAGAACAAGGATGCCATCCAGGTGCCAACCAGCCTTGGTCTGGTCCCAAAGCAGAATCTTAAGAGGTTCTGACCCTTTGGGCAGAATTAGACAATGGGTGGCTATGGTCTGTTCCCAGGATTCAGGATGTGACTTACAACTTCCTGAGACAACTGGCCCCTTTCAGCCAGCAGAGAAGGAGTTGTGACCTTCATAGTTGCACTGGCCACTAACAAGGTCTGCTGCAACTAAGCCCTAGGATCTGGCACCAGGTATGGCCTTCTAGGTGACAGATGCTGGCATAGCATATGTACCCAGAGTTCTCCAGTCCCAGGTCTTCCTGTAGAGAAGGCACTTCAGCACGGCAGAGTTTATGGCAGAGTATTGGAGAATTCTAGTAAGCACTGCCTGTTAGGTCTCGAATCTGGAATGTTCCCTTGGTTTCATCATGATTTGAGCACTTTGTCCTCAGTTGGTGGCCCTGTTTGAAGAGGTTGTGTGTTTGGGGAGGTTCTTGTTTTTTTTGAGACAGGGTTTCTCTGTGTAGGTTTGGTGCCTGTCCAGGGGATCTCTCTCTATAGACCATGCTGGTCTTGAACTCACAGAGATCTGCCTGCATCTGCCTCCTGAGTGCTGAGATTAAAGGTGTGCACCACCGCCGCCGCCCGGCGATTGGGGAGGTTTTGTAACCTTGGACTTGATGTTACCACTAGTGGATAGACCTTCAAGCCCATCTCTGCTCCTGATATTACTCTCTGCTCTCTCTCTCTCTCTCTCTCTCTCTCTCTCTCTCTCTCTCTCTCTCTCTCTCTTCCTCTCCTCTCCCTCCCTCCCTCCCTCCCTCTCTTTTCTTTTCTTCTCTTTTCTTTCTTTCTTTTTGTTTTTTGAGACAGGTTTCTCTGTATAGTCCGGCTGTCCTGGAACTCGCTCTGTAGGCCAGGCTGAACTCAGAGATCGCCAGCTTCTGCCTCCTGAGTGCTAAGATTAAAGACATGCACCACCACGCCCAGCTGCTACCTGCTTTCTTATCCCACAAGATCTGAGGAGGCTTCACCTCAGGCTCCTGTGACCATGAACTCCCCAGTGCCTTTTTCCATGATGGACTAAAGTTGTGAATGAAAATCAAGCATTCCTTCCGGCCAGTATTTTGACACAGCTACAAGAAACATAACTGGCCGGGCGTGGTGGCGCACGCCTTTAATCCTAGCACTTGGGAGGCAGAGGCAGGCGGATCTCTGTGAGTTCGAGGCCAGCCTGGGCTACCAAGTGAGCTCCAGGAAAGGCGCAAAGCTACACAGAGAAACCCTGTCTCGAAAAACCAAAAAAAAAAAAAAAAAAAAAAAAAAAAAAAGAAACATAACTGATGGGTTATCCTAGTACCCATTCTTATTTTAGCTGCCTACTGGTCTCTGGAGGACTGCATGCACCCCAGGGACCAGGTTTCTGTCTGAACTCTAAGGGAGAATCCGGTGGAAGCAATCTCAACTCCCCCGCTGTGGCTGACTTGGGAGGTCGTCCTGAATCACTCAGGGCAAGTACTGAGACGTGACTGTACCCACCTGTGACTCCAGTGGTCCACTGAGAGAGAACCCCAGAGTCGTTTCTTGGTATGTGTTTTCTTTAAATGCCTTAATCTCTCCCAAGAATCCCATTTGGTAATGATTAAAATTAACTTGCTATTAGTGAGGGGCTGGGTAGAAATAGATTAGGGAAGAGAAATGATAGAGTCCACAAAGATGCTTCAGAGAAATTAAAGAAAATAGGACTCATCCTGGTGGTGGTGGTGGTGGCACATGCCTTTAATCCCAGCACTCCGGAGACCAAGGTTGATCTCCGAGTTCCAGGCTAATCTAGTCTACAGAGCAAGTTCCAGGATAGCCAGGGCTACACAGAGAAAAGAAAGAAAGAAAGAAAAAATAAAAACAGAAAAAAAAAATAGGACTGGAACTCAGGATCCCATGGGCTGGGCTGTTGACACAGGTGCCCAGGATTAAAATAGAGGTTTGTGTTGCTCAAAGCAGACTTCCACCCTGTGTCATTACCCAACGCTGAGAAGTGGAAAAGTTAAGACATGTCACTCACACCGCCGACAGAAAGTTCTCAAGAGAGGCTCTGCCAACCAACTTGGGAGTCAGGGCCATGGGCGAGCTGGCAGGAACTGGGTGCGAGTCAGAGCAGGCAGGACAGAGACCTGAGCCAGCCCAGGAAGGCAACTTCTGGCTAGATGCTCTTCCCCAGAAGTGATTCCCACTTTCAGCCAGGCTCTCTGTGGAGCTTCACTGCCGGGCCCTGAAAGGCTCTCTACGGTGCCAAGTTCCAGCTGTGAGGGCTGGTGGGAGAATCACACTCCTGGATGCTGGGCCTCCTTCTTCTACCCATGTGTTCTGTCAACCCTTGGGACATCAGCATCCTCGTGTGTTAAACCATGCTGGTAGAGGGGCCAAAATTGGTCTCTTCCCCACAAGACGCTATTGCCCAGCAGCTGCCTGCCCCACCCCTCAGGACACAGCCACACGCTGACCACACCTCCCACCTCTACAAGCCTATGTGTGACACTGCACTATGACCCCCTCAGGCCTCCTGCCCTGCCCTTCCGTGGCCAGCCCTGCCTTTGACCTTTTACTCCAGAGTAACCCACACTTGTCCCAAACTTCCCATCCATCTCCACAGACCCTAAACTGACCCAAATTTGTCAGATGGGTGAGATGTCTAAGTAGGCTATTCTTTTTTTTTTTTTTTTATTCTGGCAATTAAAATAGTAGGGCAACTGGTTATTTCCCAATAAATTGATGGGCCAGCTCTCTTGAGTTGAGTAACAATTTGTGGGGTTGTAGGTTGGAATGTGTGTATGGTTCTTTCTGTGTCTGTTTATATCAATGTGTGTTTGTTATCAAAATAAACCGGAAATATATAAATAAAAGCAAGAAAGAGAAGACAGGCACTGAAGCCTGTGGGACACACAAGAGACAGGAAAAGCCAACAATGGTATTTCAATTCCCTAGTCATTCACATCCCACTTTATCTGGGAAAACAGTTTTCTCTTCCTATGAATAAATTTACCTCCTGCTAATCCCAGTCACGGAGAAGCCACTGGGTTAAGTTACTTCACTGGCTTCAAACCTGCATGTGTCCAGTCCCTGCTGGAGGCCTCTCAGGCTCAGCTGAGGCCACTGCCTCTGCCTCCTCCCACACTGACAAAGCCACAAGGAAATGCAATGGCAGACATAGTCACTTTTCCCTGGTGATGCACATCTTTAATCCTAACACTTGGAAAGCTGAGAGGCAAGGAACTGCAAGTTCGAGGCCAGCCTGAGCTACATTGGGAGAGCTTGTCTATGTAAGTGTGTGTGTTTGCTCATGTATGTGTATAAATGAATGTATACACTCCCCCCCCTTGTTTTTAGTATCCTGGTGGGCTCAGTTCCTGTATATAAAATGATACGGTGTTCCCTGCGACCTCCACACATCCTCCTGCGTACTTCAAATCATCTCTACATTCCCAACAACTCCTACCCAGTGCATATTCTCTGGCGATGATCACCACACTGGCTGGTTTAAGCAATACAAGGGAAAAAGAGGTCTGCATATTCAGTGCTGGTGACAATGTTGTCTGCAAGCATTTGTTGGTCCACGGTTGGACAGATCAGTGGGTGTGGAACCTGTGGGCACAGGCACCAACTGCGGTACTGATGGATTTGCAAACAGCTTTCCTGGTTAATAGCAGATGGTTGGAGAAGCTGGTCATAATAACATGTGTGCCACAGGCTACCTACTCAGGGCAGGGAGTTGGAACCACTTCCTTTGGAAGAGGAGTCCTACACCCACCTACCTCTCTCCTAACACTGTGCCATGTCGCCATGTCTTTCCTTGATGAAGCTAGCTGGCCTGCTAGCCCTTCAGAGACACAAACTCATGTGGCTGCTTCTGACAAGTTCCCATCCACAGTCTCTTGAGCTTTAAGCATACTGCAGAGCTCCCCACTCTGTGGAGGCATCCCATGTTGGCTGTCTACCCCAAGTACTTCTTTCCAAGCCTAGAGGACCCTGCATCCTCTGAAGCCTCAGCTGTCCTTGGGTCCTTCCTGGTGTTTCTCCGATCTGTAGCACTTGGATCTGTCCAGTGCTCTCCCCTGAGCTGAGAGATTCAAAGGATCCTTCCCAAAGACGCACTAAAATACCCCAAAAGGGGAACAATAAGACATCTTGCACATGCTCTAGGGCCCACTGATAATGTTTTAAGATAAAATTACCTAGAGGCATTAGTAATAAAATTATTATTTTTCAAAGTGAGTTTAGAACTAAATGGAAAGACATTGTTTCCAGCTGCCAGAAAGAAACACCACAAGAGAACAAATGCACATTGCAATGTGCTTAGTTCTTCCTGGAGAACAGAGGCCGGAATGACTCCCACTTACCAATTTGTCCTATAGAATTTTGTTTTCATTCTTCTAATACATAGTTTGTTGATTGCTGAATGTAAAGATATACGCCTGTAATCCCAACACTCAGGAGGCCAAGGCAGGAGGGTAGACAATTCTAGGCTAGCCTGGGCTACATATTAAGATTTTGTGTGTGTGTGTGTGTGTGTGTGTGTGTGTGTGTGTGTGTGTGTGTGTGAGAGAGAGAGAGAGAGAGAGAGAGAGAGAGAGAGAGAGAGAGAGAGAATGCTAAGCAAGCAAGGAAGCAACATGTTTCATTTTCTCCAGGAATTTGTAGGTTGATGAAAGCTGTCTCTGTCCCACCCAGCTGCCTTAGCTCCTTAGCTCGGGGCAAACAGAGCCACCAAGACTAACTGAGACCAGTCAGAGGGCAAGGTGGACTCTGAGTAGGAGGGCTGCCTTACCTCTGAAGATCTCAGCCCCCCACCCCCCAACCCTTTTTCTTCTAGAAAATTCTCAGAAGTAGATTTTCATGGAAATGAACCAAGCTTCCATTGTATCTGCCCAGCACTCCTCCAGGGCTGCTCTTACACACATTAGAAACACACTAGAATTTTCTTCCAATGCACATGTGCTAGAGAGTACAATACCCTTCAGCCTCTCACCTCTGGAGAGTCTACTCATGAGGAGTAGACTATCTTTCCAATCTTTCTAGAAGGAGTTGCATACTCACAGTGCATCCAGGCGCCATCCAGGGCCAAAGGGACCTGCCTGGCTTGCTTTATTATTTATACTTCCAGGGCCTCCTGAAGAGGCAGAGTGTGACCAATTGAAGCTGCTGTCGGAGGGTCGGCCGATGGGCTTCCAGGATCGGTGGCCACACCACTTCCTCTGAAGGATCCTCCTCATCTCCAGAGCCTAATCACAGCGTGATATGTGCAGACCACGCCCACTGGGCGGGAGTTACCTTAACACCGACCACTCATATCTTTTGCAACGTTTTAGTTTCCCAACCAGTGGCTGGAGATTGGGAGAGTCAACAGGTGGACCCGCCTTTGGTATTGACATTGAAGAGTCAACCCCCAAATCACCTTTGTCCTCCACCGTAGAGGTTGAGAGCTGTGTGATTGGGGGGGGGGGGTCATTCCTTTGCCTTCACGCCTTTTGTTTTGCTGTTTTTCATGCTAGTCGTCAACTCTGATCCTGTAGCACCCATGAAGAAAGATCCTTTGGAGGAGTGGTCTGAGGATAGATGAAACCACATGCACCATTCCTGTTGTGTAACAGGGATCAAATACCTTGATGGTTGATCTTGACTGTCAACCTGATGGGACTCAGTAGCACCATGGGAATAATTCTGTGTAGGGTATTTGTATTAGATTAACTCAAGTGAGAAGGCTCATCCTAAATGTGGGCAGTAGCCTGTAGTGAACTGGGGTCCTCGATCTGATAAAAAAGAGAAACTGAGCTAAGTGCCACCGTTCTTTCTGCTTCTGTGTGGGTAGTCGCCTCCAGCTGCCATGACTTCTTCCCCACCATGGGCTGCATCCTCCTCCCACTGTGAACCAAAACAACCACTTCTTCCCTTACGTTGCTTTTGTTAGGTGCCCTGCCACAGCAATGAGACACATAACTAACACAAACACACATGCCAAAGTCTGGAGTCACTCAGGAAAGTGACTCCGTGTGTTTCTGTCACATATTTGTTGAGACTATGCTTGGGTTTTGTTCCCTTGTTTGCTTTTCTGCATTTCCCAGATCCGATACTCCTTGGGGAGTTACATTCTAAACACTTAGAGTAAAATGAAATTCTTCTTTCCACTTTTCTCACTTCCACCAAGTCACGTGGGTGATGTCAGCACCTTCCAAAAAGCCAATGGTCCTGGTTTGGAAGTGCAACAGGCCCATGGGTTCATTTCCAGTTCTGCTAATGAGCTGCTACATTACATACAGAAGAATCATTCAGGTTTTCCTTTCCCACAAAGTGACGATTTCCAGTAACTGCTGTGACCCTGATAGACTTGACTCTTATCTCCAAGGCTGTGCTGAGCAGGTGGTAATCCAGGGAAGGGTTTCCCAAGAAATCATTCAGCTATGAACTGAGGTGGTCATGACTGGTCATTGGGAATGTGGGACTCTGTGCTTTCAGCACTAGAAAGATACCCAAACCACCCCTCCCCCACGAAGCTAAGACTGCCTGGGGATATGTGTTGGAACCAGACACAGCATGTAATCTGAAGAGACAAAGGTCTACTCATGCTGCAGATGTGTTGGATGGAGAACAGGGTATGGCTAGGGCTGGTGGCCCCATCTTGGCAGGGGCTACAAAGACGGAGACTGAGAGCTATTGAGGTGGATGCTGACCCAGAATCAGAATCTATACTATGGCTTTGGGAGGGAAAAACCCTGCCCACTAATGACAGGGTGAGGCCTGTGTGAGTCCCATGGCCACACCTGCCCATCTTCTCTAGACACTCTCTATGCTCCAGGCCAAACTCCCACAGGAGACACACAGGGAGAGTCTCAGGTGAGAAGACCCACTGAGGTTTAGGCTGCACTGGGGGTGACTAAAGTCAGACAGTTCTCAAAGGCCTCAGCAGATGGAAGAACGAACCTCTTCCTTTAGGAGGATACACAATCATTAGAAGTCCAAGACCTGGACTCAAGGCTGCCACCAATCACACATATAACATGACCCAAGGGCTTGGACATGGTGTCTATCAGGGGTTAGAAAGAAGCAAAAGACTGTTCAGCTGGGGCCATTGCTAGACACTGATAGCTCAGATTCACTGGCCTCACAGGACTGTCTTGCGCAGGGATGAAGGGATCACAAAGAATTCTCAGTCTCTCCCTTCCTCCTTGGTTTTCCTAGGCAGACCCCACAAAGGACCTCTGAACATTGAACATCCTAGCCCTGGACTCCAAAGCTCTGATCTGATGAGAACATAGGAGAAGACAGAGGCACAAGCTGCGTTTGTTAAGGACTGAGTAGAAGAAACTCAGAGAAGCTAAAGGGTAGAGGAGGCACCTGATCCCACCTGAAGTGCTGAGGACTGCTTCACAGATAGGGTGAATGAAAGTTATGCAGGTGAAAACTTGGGGCCAAAATAACTCATCAGAAGTCAAGCATCCACAGCAAAGTAAGGGCGTGATCTAACTATGTCAAACATTGGAAATGTGACTTTGATCTTCTAGTTTCTTAGTTGCACATGGGGAGCACTCCATCTCTAGAACATCAATCTCTACTTCCACCTCTGCAGCCCCCCACCAGGGTGGAATGACCAGCTCTGGTTAGAGCCTGACATACCTGCAGCATAGGCAGAGACCTCAGTCTTTTCTGGTCACGCTCTGCCCTTGGAGCTTTAGATGAGTTGTTCTCCAAACATACCTGCTCTGGACTGAGCAGGTATGGGATGAGGCCCAAAATCCTCCCAAGGGCCATGATGTGTATACATGCAGGGTAGAGAACCTTTTTTCTCTGTAAGAAAGTTCCTCCTGGTGCCCCCAAAGCCATCTGGAAGGGACATCATTAAAAACCTCAGGGCTTAGGAGATGGCAGAGTTGGGGAAGGTGTTTGCTGTGCAAGCTTGAGGACCTGAGTTTAAGCCCTAGGAGTCATGCTTTCAAAAAGTTGGGAATAGCAGTGTGCTTGTAATTCTAGCTAGAGTTGAGGAGGCAGAGATGGGCAGATCAATGGAGCTTTCTGGGCCAACCAGCCTAGCCACTCAAGAAGTTCCATGCCAATGAGAGACCCTGCCTCATAAAAACAAGACAGTGCAAGGGATGTGATTCAGTCGGTAGAGTTCTTGCCTAGCATATGTTAAGCCCTGGGTTCAGTTCCACCAAAGTTAAATGTGGTGGTGGCTTTATAATCTTAGCACCCAGAAGTGGAGGCAGGAGGATCAGATCTGTGTCATCCTTGGCTTCACAGGAAGCTTGAAGCCAACCTGGGCTCCAAGAGACCCTGTCTTTGAAACACAAAGTGGTTGGCACAGCTGAGGTTGTTCTCTGACCTCCATTTCCATGTTTACATGTATGTGGAGACTCTCTCTCTCTCTCTCTCTCTCTCTCTCTCTCTCTCTCTCTCTCCTCTCTCTCTCTCTCTCTCAGCAGCAGTAGCAGCAGCAGATAGCTATAGAGCTATTGAAACCAAGACAGAAAGCACAGACCGGCCCATAGAAGAGACTAGAGAACAGGGGAACAAACAGGTGTCACCTGCTGCTCAGCTAAGTCACCATGTAGCTTGGTGTGAGAAGAACTGGTCCCTGGAGACACAATGCTGGGAACTCAGCATCCATATGGGGTAGAGTGATCATGGCCTTGGTCCATGATGCACATAAACAGAAACCAAAGGAGAATTCCCAGGTCTATTACATGGACCCTCACGAGACTGATGGCAACCGGTAGTATCACCCAAACCCGCACAATGTCAAGACACTCAAGCTTCTAGCAGAAAATGTGGGGACTGTATTATGGTCTTGAGCTAAGCAAGGACTTCCAAATGGCGCTCAGTGAGCTCCTAAATGGAACTGCCTTAACATGAAGAATGTTGGTCTGGGATGGGGAAATGGCTCCATGGGTCAAGTGTTTGCTGTGTGAGTGTAAGAACATGTTCAGATCCCCAGCATCATTATGGATTAGGTGTGGAGATATGTGCTTATAATCCTGGTAATGGGATACAGGATAGGTGGATCCTCAGGGTTCTAGCCAGCCAGTCTATCCAATCAGTGAGCTCCAGGTTTGGTAAAAGACCTGACAAAACACACACACACACACACACACACACACACACACACACACACACACACACACACATTTATGCACACACTCCAGAAAAACACACATAAACAACTCTGTTCATAAACCACCTGAGAGAGGTCAGAGGTGAGCCAGACTGGAGAGGAGGCACTTACAATGCAGTCTATGATAAAGGACTCATGCCTGATGTGAACAATAAGAAAAAGAGAACACTGGAAGCAGGCAAAGATTCGGATAACTACCGCACAGCAGAAGATAGTCAACTGACCAGCAGGCGGCTGACCAATTACCAGGGAGAGGAAAAATGAAACCACAGCAAAGCCGCATCACACACGGAGCTCAGAAGGATTGACAGGGCAGTGGTTGGGCAAGGGGGACCCTCCAGTGTGGGTGAGGACATCACTAGGGTTTGGGAAATCACTTGGTGGAAGCCATTCAAGCCAAGCCTTCACTTTCTGGATGACCTATACACTGCACCTATACACTGCACATGCTCAGTGGCAAGGAGGGTGTGGGGTTCATAAGAACACATATAGCAGCCACCACAGGTCCCTAAATTAGCTCCAACCTAGAAATGACCCAAATGTCTAGTAATGGGACTGTGGGGAGAGAGAGTCTCAGCCACCATCCCAGATCACAATTTCCATTTTCTTGGGTGACCCCAGTCTTTGTTGCCCACATGACCCCCGCAGGTGACACTCAAGATGGGCAGTCATGGAGCCAGTGAGCAATGTGACCATGGTGTAGATGACACCATACACTGTGAGCCACAGGAGAATAAATAAAATAAATAAATAAAACCAGCTGGGAGGCTATCAGGTTAGAATCAGCTTAGTGAAAATATCACTTGATTCATGGATTTAGGCTCCAAATGGGGAGCTGAATCAGTCAATGACTCAAATCAAGTGATTAAAATTAATAAATTTTTTTCAAGAACATTGAAATTTTAAAAGAAATCTTCAGAGCGAGAGAGATGGCTCAAGAATTAAGAGCATGCACTGCTCCTGCAGAGAACCCAAATTCAATTCCCAACACCCATGTCGGTTAGCTGACAAATGCCCATAACTCCAGCTCCGCGGCTGGGGAGTGGGGTTCAGTGCTTCTTCTGGCCTCTGCAGGCTTGGGTACTCATGTGTGTGCATGTGACGTGTGAACACACACATATAATTAATAATAAATTTTTCAAAAAACGATTTCTAATAAGATCCTGGACTATTCTGAAGTTTTAGAAAATGTTGAAAATCTTTCTAAATAAAATATGTTAGTAACTAAAAATGGAGTAAGATATAATTTTTTTAAGTGGGAAGCGTTCTGCATATAAGAACAAAATCTCCTCAGGTCAGGGCTGTGGCTCAGAGGTAGAGCAGTTGCTTAGAAGGCACCTGTGAGGAGTGAGCCTACAGCTCAGGGGTAGAGTACTTGCTAACATGGTAGGAGACCCCGACTTTGATCCCTAACAGTACCCCCCAAAAAAGTCACACTCAGTGCATTTCAAAGAGATCTGGATAAAGAGAGGAGGGGGAATCTTTTTCTGATGTTAGAGTGAGAACAGACTCTCTGAGGATGTGACACTGGCCAGATGCCATGGAGAAGGCAGATGGACCATGCTTCTGTGATGTTTCAAATGCATTGCATCAGACACCAGTAACAGTGAGTAACTAACCGAAAGGGGTACTGGAGACAGAATGCTTGTGTTCTCAGCCACAGCCGGTCCTTGTGCATCAGGGAGAACCTCCAGGGTCCACACAGGCTGGCTGGGAAAATGCAGCAGGCACACTTGGAAGGGTTGTGAGGGGCCACTCTGGATGTTCTACCCATCCTGCCCTCCTTCTGTCCTTCTTCCAGCCTCTGCAGAACAAGGCAGTCTCCTGGGCTTTGTCAGTAGGCATACTTGCTGATGATGCACGTGTTCTGGTTTCACCTGGAGTGTGAGTTCCGTGTAGCAGACCCATGTCCCTGTGAGAACACAGGTTTCTTAACCAGGTCTTCAGCAGACTCAGATCTGCATCTGAAGCCCTTGTTGGTTCACAGACTCTGAAAGGCCATGAAGAGCAGCTGAGGCCACAGCATTTTGGGGACCAGTTCTGACCTGTGTGACTCCTGCTTGAACCCCTAGAGCTAGGTATGGGCAGGACATGTGACCAATGTCTACATGATTGCCTAAGCCCTTGGTTCACTCTCTTAAGGCAATCAAACCAACCTACTAATAGACAAATAGATGGTAGATGACCATAATGACAGACGAATAGCCAGACAGACATGCACACATGCACATATGCATACACACATGAACATACTTACCATGAGCCCCAGGCCCTCTTTTCCCTCAGTTCCTCTTTCTCAACTCCCCCACAGCCCACACTGCTCCTCACTTCCTAGCATTTTCCTTTCTGTTCTTGTCCGATGACCTCTAGTTTCTAATGAGTTTCCTCCCCGGTACTGTAAGCTTCTGCCGGCTTGCCCAGCCTGCCTACGCCCCTCCCTCCCCTGGTCAGCCTGGCTAGCTGGCCCTATGGGTGCTACTTCTGCTTAGCAACAAGCCTGGGAGTTCCTCAGTCTTCAGAGAAGCCCAGTCTCCTTCTTCCATCCACCAAGTGCATGGAGCTCCATGCTAGGTCCGTTCAGGTGCTCTACAGAGCCATTAAAGGGGTCTGGCGTGCAGAGTTTAAGTGCTTGGTACTCTGAGCCTCACAGACAAAGGTGAGAGCATGCTGTCCAGGAACCAACCCAGGTTCCATGGTTCCATCCCTGAGATGTCTTTGAGCCAAATCATCCAACCTAGATTCCTTTCTGGGGACAGGAGTGGGTGTTTACACAGAGGTTTACCTCAACCCAGCCCCACCTCCTAAGTGCATGCTGAGAGCCTGCAGCTGAGCTGTCCCCAGCCCCAAATTCTGGGAGGCCCTGAGCCTGAATTCTAGGACCCAGGCACTGAAGACCACATGTGTCCTGTAGCTGAGGAAACTCTCCCTTGTCTGGTTTACCTGTCTTTATAGTGGGTAACAGGGAGCTGCATTAACTTACCTGTGTAGCCCATCGCTTGGGCATCTTGATGGCAACCGTTTTCACTTAGAATAATACAACCCAAGCCTGTGCTACCTGGCACACTAACCAGGACAAGATTCTAGGAGAAGAGAAAAGCAGAGGGTGTAAGGACAGAATTCTTGGAAACCATAATATGGAAGAAAAGTTCAAATAGAAATAAAAAAAATCACTAATTTAATGTTTCACTGTACTTTAAGATAAGACCACCAGTTGGAGTTCAGCATTATGAACACACACACACACACACACACACACACACACACACACACCACACACTTACACCAGACATACACACATCCCCCAACGCATACACACACAAACACCCCATACATACATCCCCCATATTCACACACACACCATACACATACCCTCACACATATACACCACACACACATACACACTCATCCCCCCCACATATATAGACACATACACATATACACACATCACACACATACATACACACATACCACATCACACATATACACACATATCCCCCCACATACACACATATCACTCACACAATACAGCACACACATATACCAGATAGCCCACACACACACATCCCCTACACACACATCCACACACACCTACACATAAAATACACATACACATACACACCGCAAATGCACATGCACACACATGCACACACATACATACACCACACACATGCATACCCCCCACATATATTTCCCTACACACATACCTACCCTTCCACATGCAACCCATCCACCCCACACTTAATTCTTAGCACTCCATGAGGGAAGGGTTACTGCCTCATTATACAGATTGGAAAGTTGAGGTTACTTAGAGAGAAGTCTGTTGAATATTTTTGCCTAGTGCATAGTTAATGAGGGGAGTTCATTCTTCTGGGACTATCAGAATATAAAATTCAATAATTAAATGGGTGGGGTGGAGACATGGCTTTATGGTTAAGAGAACTTGCTCATCTTGCAGAGGACCAGGGTTTGGTTCCCAGCACAAACACGGCAGCTCACACTTGTCAGGGGGACCCAACACCCTCTTCTGGCCTCTGTGGTCACCAGGTATATGGTGCACACACAGGCACATAGCTCATACACATAAAATAAAAATAAACGAAATCTTCTTTTCAGTATTAGAAGAGAACATTTGGAGAAATTGAGGGGAGTCCTGAGTATCCTCACACCGTGCCATGAAGCCACTACTGTTAAGCGCCAGGCACCAGTCCCATCTACAGCCTTGTCCTGGGGGGTGTACAGCCTGGCAGCGGTTGTAGGCAGGCACCACATTCCACTCTCTTCAGTAGTAGTCCACGTTCCTCTTTGGAGGCCATTCACTGTCTCCCTCTACTGACCTCTTGTCCTCTCTTTCCTTCCACAGTGGCAGAATGAAAGCTGATGTGTGTATTGAGGATCTAAAGTGATGGTCAACCAGACATGTATAGGGCAGAGGGAAAGAGCCCAGAGCCACCTCCTCTAAAATGTCACAGACTAAGGAATGTACAGGCACTGTTGCTATGCCTGAAGTCTGGTTAAACCCCTCAGACACCCCAGTGGGGCAATGCCTTGGTCACTTAGGCAAGCAAAGAGGCCTTCTCAGAGGAGGTTGCACCTGCCTGTTCGTATGAAGTCTGAGACTCTCCTGCTGTACCCTGGCTGCCCCAGCAAGGCAACTGCTGGGAGAAGTGTCCTTGTCAAAGCCACCGGAAGTACAGGACCCTCAGAGGCCTCAAAAAGTACTCTATGTACTCACAAACTAGGATGGGAGCAAGGGTGAGAAGGAGCCAGCAGGAGAAGGCAAGGGGAGCGGAGCCGGGCCAGATTCCCAGCAAGGGGAATCCCATGGTGCTCATGCGATTAGGAAGTACAAGCAGGGGGTTAGGGCTTCCCTACTCAGCCACTCAGGTGCCCTTCTCAGGGTCGTCCTGCAACACTGAGGTGGCCAGCAGTGTCCCAGTCGGAGCAGGTTGACTCCTATGCTGCCCGTGTTGAGCCACCTCACCCATGTGACCACACCTCTCTCGTGTCTCACTGTTTCCATTTATTGAATGGGATATATGACTGAAGCGCCTTCCTTGTCCCCTCCAGCAAATAGTTAGCAATCCTGTCAAAGGCCATGGCCCATCTGAAGGAAGCAAATTAAAAATAATTAGTAATAACCACAGTAACAGCAATAATAATTAATTATGCTAGTAATAATGAGATCGAGAGGGTGAGCTAGCTTTACTTACCCAAGTGACACACTTCGTCCAGTTGAAATACTCCTGCAACTACAGTATGTCCAGTATGTCTGTCTGTTCAGTAGACCTGGGAAGAACAATTACATTCTATCCAATGGGATATGTGCAGTGACTAGCAAGAAGGCAGGCCGAGGTCTGTATATAATTTGGTAGCACTGACTATCTTCTAGCTAGATGGCCCCTGACTAGCTTCTGAGCTACAGGAAAGGGATGGAGGAAGATCTCTTTGGACCTCTGGCATCAGAGGAGGAAGCATCAGAGAGACTCATCCCACAGGAATGCTCCAGGCACCCCCTAAGGGACCCTGAAACCAGCACCAGCAACTTTACAGGGAGGAGAACTCTTGAGTAGGGTGTGGTGGCACATCCTGTAACCCCAGCCAGCACTCAGGAGGCAGAGGTCAGAGGATTGTGAATTCAAGGTTATCCTGGGCTACATAGTGAATGTGAGTCCAGCCTGGGGTATATCAAAATCTTCCACCCACTCACTCCAGTTCAAAAAAAGGAAGAAAAGAACAAAGGAAGGAGAACTCTACTTGCAGTCATTCCATGATTGGAGAAGGAAGACTTCATTCCTCCATGTTTTCTCCTGCAGAGGTGGCGGTAGCAGGCAGGAATAAAACAAGCTGGCACTGAGAAGTAGGTCACCCCTGTCTGTGAAGATATGACTGGAAATGCCTTCTGCAGGGGACTGACTGCCTTGAGAACCTGAGAAGAAGTGGAAGAAAGTTTTGTTGAGAAACTCTGCTCCTTAAAAACTAAAGTGCAAATGATTTGCATCAGGAAAGAAACCAAAGATGGCAGAGATTTGAGGCATGGAGGAAAGATTTGGGTTGTTGGAAGAACACAGGACAGAGAAAGGGAGGGGTAGGGGCAGAGAGCTGCATCTGGAGTCAGTAATCCCATAGGCTCTGCCACTGCTCTGTCCCAGCTGTGTGTTCTCTGCTAGGGACTGCATCCCTCAGGACCTTGATTTCTACACCTAAGAAATTGGGGAAAGGCTTGAGAAATCCCAGCTATGAAGCTAGTGGCTGTGGAAGGGATGGTGTGAGCCACACACAGGCCACTCTGCTGCTTGAGAACTTCACAGGCATCTGGAAGGCCCAGAGCAGCCACTTGTGTTTATTCCCACTGAGGAGGAATGTGGATATTTTTTAACTATTTGTTTTATTTTCACTTAAGTTTATGTCTGTGTCTGCATATGTGCAGGTGCCTTTGGAGGCCAGAAACGGGTGTCTGCTTCCCTTGAGTGGGAGTTACACTTGGTTAGGAGCTGTCCATTGTGAGTGCCAGGAACCAAACCCAAGTCCATTCCTCAAGGAAGAGCTCTTAACCACTGTGCCATCTCTCCAGTCCAAGATTTAAGAAAAGCAGCTGGATGTGGGATGCAAGACTTTAACCCCAGTTCCCAGCACTTCAAGACCAGCCTGATCTACACAGTGAGCTCGAGGGCAGCCAGGGCTACACAGTGAGACCCTCAGAAAGGAAACAAATAAAAAAGACAAAGAAGTACAAGATGCTCAGTGGAGTCTAAAAAATAATAAGTGCTCAGTGTAGAGTCAGTGAAATACTCAGGTGCTCAGTGTAGAGCTCATGAGGTGCTAAGTGCTCAGTATGGAGTCCATGAAGGACTAGGTATACTAGGTGCTTAGTGTGAAGTACTAGGTGCACTAGGTGCTCCATGTGGAGTCTTTGACACTAAGATTGAAGTCAGCATCCCCCAGGCTGACAGAAGAGATAGGAACTTGGGCCCAGAAAAGAGAAGTGAGAGCAGGCCGAAATTCATAAGCAAGACATGGAAACTTTTAACTGGGGCTTCAGCTTACGTGGAAGGAGATGGCACTGACGGAGAGGGACCAGGCCGCTCTCAGGCACAGACAGAGGTGGAAGTTTGTTGCCCACAAAGATGGGCTCACATTTGGGAATTTTCATGTTCTGTGAACGAGGTTTAAGATGTTCCCTTGCATAGTGTTCAGGCTTTGAGGTAGCTGTTCATTCAACTCAGGCACTGTGAATTACATCACAGAGTCATATAAGCATCCTTGTCTGTCTGCTCTAGGACCAATGGTGAGGCAGAGGGACTATAGGGGCCTTAGCTGCTGAGAAAGCACAAGAGTGATGGAGAAGCACAGGATAGCCCCAGTGAGCAACAGGCCAAATTCACCTTGTATGACAGCCTCCCGCAAAAATACTTCAAATGACCAGCATGAATGAGTGCATGCAGAACCCAGTAGAGGCAGACAGCAGAGGGGCGGGTAACAGGATGATGAAAAACAACCCTTGAATCTCCTTTTTGCAACACATCTGTAGATATCTGGAGACTCCCACAAAAGTGTGTTTGCAGCTAGCATGACATCCAAGTCCCTGCAGAATAGCCCAGGCCACAGTTGGACCCTCACATCAGAGGTGTCCTCTACACCAAAGATGGAAGGAAACTAGTAATGTTCTGCTCGACTGTGTGGGCTTCAAAGTGGGGGACTGCTGTGGAGACAGGGTCTCAGCTAGCCCATGCTAGCCTACAGCTAAGAATGACCAGGATCACCTCAACCTCCAATGCCTAGAGTGCTGGAATTGGAGAATACTGGGATTACAGGTCTGGGCTGGAGCACTCCATGGCCACTGAATTGGCTGCTTGTTTTTGTCATGATCATTGTCACGTAGAATTTTAATGACCATTGCAGGGCAACTCTGATGATGGAATCACTTGTTTCGGGGCAGCAACTCCAAAAGGCTGGAGTCCGGAAAGCTGAATGTTTCCATGCACATGACCCTCTCACCGTCCCACACCCTCCTCACCTTCCAATCATGGCTGCCTCCGCCCAGCACACTATGGCAGCCTGCAGCATGCCGGACCTGGGAGGTAGCTAACACAGTCATGTGGTTTGAGTTGGATGCCAGAGCAAGTGGGTAGCCTCAGCCAGGCCATGGCAGCAGTGACTCACAGGCCAGTGACGACTGAAAGGGAGGGAGAGTGGTATTCAGAATCCACGGGGAAGGGTCAGACTGGCAAGGCTGGCTGGGCTCGGGTTCTTGGAAGATGGCTTTAATGGGCTTGACCTGGGAACTCAGGGCGGGGTGGAGTCCCTGATATCTGAGTCTATGCTGGTGTCCAGGCCTGTGGTCTCTAGGTAGGGCTGGATGTTCTCAGAGCCACTGTCTGCTCCCAGGATATAGCTCTCTGGTGGCTGATGGATAGATAGTACAAGATTGAGAAAATCCTGAGGAGTGGGATGACAGCTGGTGTCACAGAAAGGCCAGTGGTGGCTCTTTTGTGAGGGTCTCTGTAACAGAGAGGTGTCGGGGGAAGGAATTCAGTCTGATAGGACATCAGGATAGAGCGAGAAAGGCAGAAACTAGGTCCCACGACAGAGGAATCAAGGTGACCAGCGGGTGGGGTTACCTGCTGCTGGGCTCTAGCCTGCAGCCATGTCACCCCTGTGTTAGAGTTCGTTCTCATACATGGAACACAGGCTGGGAACAGCAGTGCCCAGGAAGCCTTGGCTGTCTGAGCTGGCTGAGGAGGCTTCCTGGAGAAATAAGACTCAAGCACAAGCCTGTGGGGAGGGCAGAGTTACCATGGGACCTCCCTTGGGAAGGGTCTGTGAGATGCAGGCCCACATTCTCACCTCAGCCTCTGGCGTTAATCTGCTCAGAGCCACCTCTGACTCCATATTGCAGGTGGAATGAACTTCAGCCAAGGTGTCATGTGATCTCAGCTGCTCTAGAAACGGTAAAGAAGTTTCTCTCCTGTCTACGCCTGTGCTGAGACTGCTCAGGCCCTCCCAAGAGCTTGCTGTTCTGCTCCCCAGGAGGCTATGCTAACTTCAAGGGTTCTCCCTGCTTTCCTGTGGCAGAAATATCCCCTCCCTCCTTTCCAAGGCTGTTGCAGCCCATGTTCGTTGCTGGGTTTGTGTCCGGTGATTTTGCATTTATTGCTTCTTCCCAAACACCATAGGAGAGGCTCCGGGTGCAACAGGGTGGGTTGTGCTTGTGCTCACGTGGGGGCTGCTGGGTGTTTGTTCACAGGTTCCTGTACCACTGTCACCTCAGAAAGGCTCTCTCCAAATTTAAAGGGGGCCAGTCTTCCTCGGCCTCACCTCTGCCTCATCACTTCTGAAGTGCTTGCCGCTTCTGCACTGGGGAATCTTCGTTGCTGGTCATGGGCTGATGCCTTTACTGGGGCTCAGTGCCAGGAAAATGCCATGACGGCAGACAGAGCAGTCTGAAAAACAGCCCTGTTCCCGGCCAGCTAGCACAGCCCTGGAAAGTTACTATCTCTTCAGGCCTCTGTGTCCCCAGTCTCTGAGATACAGATAGAGTTTCAACCGAAGCTGGGAAGATGGAAGGAGGTCCACTCAACGCACAGGCAGTGAGTGGCAAGGCTCCAGACTACATGTAGAGATGGGAGACTTCAGACAGGCCTCAGATGTGTGATGCTTCTAGAGTCTTCCATCTGCTTCAGCCAGCCAGTGAATGGGCATCCATTAGTCGTTCCTTAAGAAACTGGCTTCTTCTACCTCCCTCCCTCCCCCTCTGGCCCCAAGCCCAGCCTTCTACCAGGGCAGCAAAGCCACAGTGTCACATAAGAACAGCTCCAACAGGGTGAGAGAGAGCCTCAGGGTGGGGGCTTGTGAGGTTTTGGAAGCCAACAGATCCTGGCAGGGGAGCAGAGAGGCTCATCAACAGTCCGTGGGCATGGGTGGCACTGAGCTGGCATCTTTCTCCAGCCTGATGATTCAGCAGCCCTTGGAAGGTTCCGAAGCTCTTCCCCTGACCCAGGATGTGGAAAATCCCAGAGAAGAGCCACAGGTTAGAGCATCTTGGTTGGCGCAGACACTGCTTCAGAGCAGCAAGGGGTGCCGGCAGGCAAGGCAGGACACTCCACACCAACCTTAGAGCGGCTTCCACCTTCAAATCCAACACATGCTTCTCTGGTGACCTAGAAGCATGTGATGAAGGATCCCAAAGAACAGGATCCCTTCTTGGCTACACGACAGGCACCTCGAGGTGTTACCTCCCCCCACTACCTCCCAAGGGGCATATCTTACAGTTTCTGTTCCACACCTTCAACTTGACTCTCTCTGACCTGCCCCCTCAGCCCATGCCAGACTGGTCTCTGCGTGGTCAGGTGGCTGTCCTTGGCCACACAACTCTGGACAGCAGAGCACAGTAGAGACTCTTTAACGGCAGCTCCTTTAGACATGCAAGGACAGATAAGAAGGGTCTCGAGGCTGGGCATGGTGGTGGAGGTGGGACCTTTGAGTTCAATGCCAGCCATGTCTACAAAACAAGTTGCAGGCCAGCCAGAGAGCTACATGGTGAGACTCTTGTCTCAAAAAATGAAAATAAATAAATAAAATCTTGAAAAAGACAGTGAGGATGAAACTATGACAGGCCAGCTGTTACACACACATACACACACACACACACACACACACACACACACACACACACACACACATTAAAATCTTAAATGGAAGCCAGGCATAGTGGCACATGCCTTTAACCTCAGCTCTTGGGAGACAGAGGCAGACAGATCTCTATGAGTTCAAGGCCAGCCTGGTCTACAGAGCAAATTCCAGGTCAGCCAGAGCTGCATACTGAGACTGTCTCAATTTCCCCTCAAAACCAACAAACAAAAATCGTTAAGTGGAAATGTGGGGGAAGAAAGGGAATTGAAGAGAAGAGCCACAGTTCTGCAGACAGAAGGAGCAATGTACTTGCCTTTGGGGGTGTAACTGTGGGTGTTTGGGTACCAGGAGCTTGCAATACAAATATGAGTGTGTGTCACTGCCTCATGTCGCTGTGGGTACCAGGGTGTTGGGACAAAGCTACCACAGTCTGTGTCCCCAGAGGTGCCTGTCCCAGCAGGAAACACAGTATGAACTTAGTGGCGGCGTCTCTCAGGCCGGTCCAGACTTTGATATCTTTGTGTCTCTGAGAGAGCATGGCAGTATTACTTCCTTTCCTGTTATAGCGCCTTTCAAAGTGGGGCTAAATCCCCCTTTAACTGTCACTCCCTGTGTTCATTTACAAGCATCTATTTGGCACCAACTGCATGTCAACTCAGTCTATGGCCGCTAGGAGCTGATACCGGAGTCTGGGAAGGCCACACTGGGTAGTGATGACCTGGTGTAGCTAAATGAATACTGGACCCTCAAGGGTGCCTTCCTGCCTATATGCTGTCTCCCTTTTCCTTGTACTTTCTCCCATACTGAGTTATTTGTCTGGCCTCTCCAAGCACTGGAAGCTTTTGCTTCTCCTCTTGGGAGGAATGAACATCCTCCAGGCTTTAGAAGAAAAACCCTGGGCTTCCTGCTCCAGTGCAGAGCTGCTCTTTCAGCTGAAGAAGCTGGTTCCCAGGGGTGCCAGTGGGCTTCTCCTAGCAATGCAGAGCTTTGAGAGAGGCAGGATCATTCACAGCCAATCACCAGTCACTAAATGTCAATCTGACATGGTGACTCTCAAGTGTGTTGTCCCTTTTTGCTGCAGAAAGACACAAACATGGGCTGGAACAGGAGGTAGCTGTGGTTGAAGTGCCTTTCGGCCCATCTTTGGCTTGCTTTGTCAGTGTTGACCTTGGTTCATCTGCTGTCTACTAGCCCTGGCAGCTGGTGTCCCTCATGGACAACCTTGTGGGTATTACTGGATTCCAGCCTTGGCTGTTAATTATATTACACTGTCTTTTTGCTCCCGTTTTAATAGCCAGCTGCTAGTTTTATTCTGGGCCTCTTTTCCTTTGCTGCCTACAGGGAATTAACTCCTGCCTTACACTTCACCAACTTTGGCCCCTCCCACACTGTCAGCATCAAGCAGAAGGATGGTAAGAACTGTTTGATGAAGGGCTCAGGGCTTCCCTGACTACCCAGAGCGTTTCCCAGCTATGATCCCTCCTGGAGGTGCCCTCCAGGGACAGGACAGGCTGAAAGGCTGCCTGGAGATGTGTTGGGGTGGGGCCCTGCAAGAGCGTTTGAGGCTATCATGGTTTCTGCTAGGAAAAGCCTAGAGCCACCTGAATTCAGCTGGTGAGTCTCTGGTGTTCTCAGCAGAGACGAGATAATGCTGGTGAGAAATAGCACTGTCATTGCATTTAATCAGGGGAGGAAGCAAGTCTGAAAGTCTTGTCCCGGAGTGTACATCAGGTTTGATGTTTTCTGCCCACCCGCTGGCCCTGTGCTTTTGATCTCAGACGGCGTCACAAAGTGAAGAGCAGGAGCAGCCTGCTCAAATGCCAGCCACAGCCCTGGTGAGCTAGGCAGAATGTTTAACTTCTCCAACCTTCCATCATCTCTAAAAATAGATTTAATTCATCCACATGGGCCATCATTGGGAATAATTGTGCAAATGCCAGACTTAATGTTTAGAAGCTAGGAGCTGGAAAGATGGCCTGGTGGGTAAAGGGCGTGCTGCGTGGGTATGAGAACCAGAGATCCCGGCAAAAGCCGGGTATGGTGGCCACATCTCTAACTCTGGCACTTGGCTGGGGACAGGGTGTAGAGACATGAGGATTCCTGGAGCTACTGGGCAGCCAGTTGATGAGCTTCTCGTGCAATAAGATCCTGCATCAAAAGAAAAGGCGGAGGCTGATGGGGGAAGACCCCAGCACCAAGCTCCAGCATCCACACACATGTACACTCATCTACACTCACATGTACATGTGCACACACATACAACACACATGTATATATACACTCCACATACACAGAGAGAGACAGAGACAGGGACACAGAGAGAGCTTGGAAGCTATTTTGCTTTTACTGATAATAGCAAAATGATATTTGCTCATAACCTCCTAGGATTTGTGGGTTTCTGGTTTTTTTTGTTGTTGTTTTATTTTGTTTTTACCTGTGTCCTTTGAATCTTACACAGAGAGGCACTTAATATGTACCTGTTGAATAAATGAATGAATAATTGTTATTGCCTTCAGGTAACTATCTTGCCTGCCTATGAAAGAAAATCCAAATTAGTTCTATAGCAACAATAATAAACATTGAAGTGGCCATGTCACCACTAATGAGTGGTTCTTTCTCCTCCATCTTTCCACCCTGGAAGGGCAGAATCCTTGCTCCTTACCTCTGATTTGCTTCCTTTCCACCCGAGAAATTATTTTTCATCCTCCTCTAGGTGGCAATAAGGATAACAGAGGCAATGGTGGGGACTGTGGTAGTAGAACTGGTTGGTGATGGTTATGGTGGTGATAATGGTCGTGATGGAGGAGATGGTGGTGATGGTGGATAATGATGATGGTGGTGCTGATGTGACAGTGATGATGATAGTGATAGTTGACATGTTGATAGTTACGGTAGTGAAAGTAATAGTGAAGGAGATGGCAATAGTAGCAGTGGTGATAATGTTTTGATGGTGATTGTTATGGTAGTGATAACTATAGTGATTATGATACTAATGCTGCTGCTGCTGGCAATGATTATAGTAATTGTAATGATGGTAATGAAGAGGATGGTGGTGACAGTAGTGGTGGTTGTGATGGTTGTTATGGTGATGATAGTGACCATGACGGTGATGGTTATAGTCATGATAATGATTATTATGGAGGTGATAATGCTAATGGTGGTAGTGATACTGGAAGTCAGGGTAGCTGTGGTGGTGATGGTTGTGACGAAGGCGATGGTGCTAGTGGTAATTATGATGATGATAACAACAACATTGGTTTCGATAATGATGACAACAATGGCATTGATAGCAGTAGTCATGATGGTGATCGGGTAGTTGTGAAGGCCGTGGTGGTGATGATGCTATTAGTGATAACAATGCTGATGGTAGTGACCATGTGAGGATGATGGTATTGATGATAGAGATGATGAAGGTGGTCATAGGAGTTGTGATGATGGTGACATGCTGGGGCAATAGTACTGATCCTGGTAGCGCTATAATAGTTATCAAAATAGTGGTCATAGTGCTAGTGCTTGTGATGATGGTGCTGATGCTCACACCTAATACAGTTTCACCCGAATAATAATTTTATCTCAATATCATGTGGCCAAAATATCAAGAACTATTTTATGTACTCTTTCCACATTCCAAAATTTGAACACTTTTCAATCTTTAGAGACTCCATCTTGGTCTATTCTTGGTCATCTATCCCTGAGTGACAAGAAAGGGTTTGAAGGTCACCTTTGACAGCTGGGTGAGGAGAAATGGTAGAGCATCCCAGAGCAGGACAGGGCATTAAAAGGGAGCTCAGGTACCTAAAATAGTTATTTTTTAACCCTTCACTACAATTCACTCATTCATTCATTCAACCACCCAACCACTTCCAACTTTTCATGTACTAACTCCCCTGCACCTGGCACTGTAGACACAGTACTAACCAAGGCTCCTCAATACATATGTATCCAGAAACAGTACAATGGCTCCTGCTTTGTGTATTTGGGATCCAGTGACAGAAATATTTATACCCTATAGTGCGCTGACTTAGATAATAGAAACCCTAACCTGGGAATTTAACAAATAAAAAGAAAGGAAGGAAGGAAGGAAGGAAGGAAGGAAGGAAGGAAGGAAGGAAGGAAGAAAGAAAGAAAGAAAGAAAGAAAGAAAGAAAGATCCTTAATTTCTCAAGGGAACTTTCTTTTTAATTGATGGGGTTTAATTCTATAGCCCAGTGTGGCCTGAAAATTCTCATTCTCCTGCTTTAGCCTGAGTGTTGGAACTCTAGCATTCATCAGGGAGGCTTTTCAAATGAACCCTTATTACAGCAGAGGAATAACAATTCTATTCTAAGACTTTGGAAGTCATGAGAGCCTTAGGTGTTTTAGGCTTGGGCCTTGAGGGAGGCAGGAGGGCAGAGAAAAACAGTCAGGAGTGGCCATGGCGTCCTACTGGGATGAAGTCCTTCTGGGGCCTGGAATGTCATGGAGCATGAGATAGAGCCCTGCTGCTCAGTAGAGGTAGGGCAGCAGGGACAGAAAACCACGTGGACCAGTGGTTGTGTGAACTCCAGGATGAGGCAGGCTGCCTCCATCTCTAACCTTCAGGCAAAAGGTCCCATCAACTGTGTTCTTCCACCTAGAGGGCGACAATGACAGCCAGCAAGAATTGCTTCTGAAGACAAAACTCAGCCTCTGCAGGGCTGTGTTAGAGAGCAGGTTTTTCTGCCCCCTGGTGGACAGGTTTGATCACGTTTCCTTTCAGTGGTTTCTAAAGAGATGCCCTCCACACTCATTCTCGTGGACTCTGCCTCTCCTTTTTTAGATGGGACTTTAAATGTGGAGTGAGTCCAAAAAGAGACTCTACAGACTGTTTCCATTGTTGAGGAAGGGCTTGTTTACTCAACAAAGACTGTCGGGATGTGGATTCTCTGGACCCTGTCTGTAAGTGACCCACCTCTGTCCCTGTTTCTCCTGGGGCTACCCTTGGCCCTGTCTGCTGGTGGACTGCAGTAGGTGGACAGCCCTGACTGGGTGTGCAGATGGGTGGACACTCACAGTTCTCTCTGCAGTGGCTGTCCCTGGACCTGTGTGCAGGTGAGCTGCCCCCAACCTTCATCTGGACCTCTTTCCATGTAGATCTGGACCTCCCCTGCCTTTCCTAGAGCATCTGTATCACTGCTTAACTCCCGCCTCTCTTCCCATCACCCATCAGTATGCCCTTGCTTTTACATGCTCTGTTCTCCCAACTCCCCATGAATGGAATTCTTTACTCCATTTTCATCCCCCCGCTTCCTCAGAGTGTCTCCAGGTTCCTTGGAGGAGGGAGACCTGTGCCTTTCTCTCCTACACACCTGCATGCTTCCTTGGACACCTGTGTCATTCTCTCTACACACCTGCAGGCTCCCTTGGACACCTGTGTCTTTCTATTCTACATACCTGCATGCTTCCTTGGACACCTGTGCCTTTCTCTCTACACACCTGCAGGCTTCCTTGGACACCTGTGTCTTTCTCTCTACACACCTGCAGGCTTCCTTGAACACCTGTGTCTTTCTCTTCTACACACCTGCATGCTTCATCTAGGGGTGGGGTCTTGTGAGTTTTCCCCATCTGGGTAGGTATGTTGACTATTGTCATGCAGGTCTGGGTCAGGCAATCCTATCATCAGGACTTCATGTATGCAGCTTTCCTGTCAAGTCTAGAAGACATATCTCACAGCAGGCATTCTGGTCTTCTGGATTTTACAATCCTTATAAACCCTCTTCCACAATGTTCTCTGAGCCTTAGGTGTAGGAGTTGCACTGTAGATAGGGATTGGGCACCCAAGGTCATGTATTCTCTCTATTTTGAACAGTTGTGGATCCCTGTAACAGTCTCCATCTACTGATGCCAGGGGATAAAGCATCTTTGCTACAGGGTGAGTGTTATACTTCTCTGTGGGTATGGAAATGAGTGTTTAGAATATAGTTAGAAGTTATACTGGTTTAAGATATGGCAGGAAGTAGGTTCTCCTCTAGAGTCTATGGCTTCTCCCTTGTGGATAGCTGGGTAACTTACATTACATAGAATGAATTCCTTCCTATTGAGCAGACCCCAAGTCTGATTAGGCAGCTGTTGGTTGCCCCCACGATTAGGGTGCCACTATTGCACCACTGGGATATCTTGATGGACACAGTCATAGTTGTGGTTTATAAACTCTACAGATGACACCAGCTATCTTTACCATTCTTTTATTCGGTGAGTACTGCACACCATCCACATGCAGATGGCATACTGGGTCCCGAGGTTTAGCAGCCAGCAATGTGGGTTTCATGGACCAATAGTGAGAGATCAACAAAGTACTGTTAAGCACGAGAGTAAGATGGTGGAAAATATTTTGAGAAGAGACAGGAATATCAGATATCTTCCTCATCACTGCCACTGAAACTTGACAACAAGCAACTTGAGGGAGAAATGGATTCACTTTGTATGCAGTCCGTCATGGTGAGGAAGGCATGACGGCAGGAGTGGTCCACGGCTGTGGCAGCAGCAAGGTAAGGCTGCTTACTCACATCTCAGAAGACCAGAAAGCAGGACTGGAATATTAAGCTCAACGTTTTCCTCCCCACCTCCACCCCCAGAGATCTACTTCCTTTAGACAAGCCCCACCTCCTAAGGATTTTATAACTTCCCTAAACAGAGCCACCAAATGGTGACCAAGTGTTCAAACACATGAACCTGTGGGGGACACTGTTACATCTAAACCCTAATAACCAAGCAAAGAGACAGGGGATACTTGGAGGAATCACCTTGAATGCAGACAGGGACATGTGGCAAAGTGTCTCTGGGGAGAGATACTGATACAAGCGTTGGTGGTTGAGAGGGAGGCAGCCATGTGGGAACTGCTTGCCTAGCTGCCACACAGCTCACCAAAGGTTCCAGGTCCCAAGTAGCCCTAAGTGGCTTCCCCAGCTCCCATTCTTTATGGGCCACCCTTTGCCTGTGTTCATGATCTCAGTGATGCTACCACTGTCCATTAGCTACCCCACCCAGATCCTTGGCAGCCACCCTAGCACTCCCAGTAGGACCTGATGCCACCAACTTTCTGGGACAGCCACACCTCCAAGGCCATTTCTGGGCCTTATTTTGACCAGGTCCTCATTATTTAATGTAACACCCATCAATCAGTAGTTCTTGCCCAGATCCAGTGCCTCTCCTGTCTAACTAAGCCCTCGGTCAGTGACAAACTCACCTGCCCCCCAAACTCCTCTCACCTGTAGTGTGAGGCTGCAGGGCACCCTGAAAAAGCACAGTGGCTGGGGCCTGTGGTAAGTTCTCAGCATCTCATTGTTCTGGCAGGCGGAAGTGACCATCAGGCCATTGCCCAGCCTTGCTCCCTCTGAGACTCTGGGGAGGCTCCTTCCTGTCTTTTCCTAGCTGCTGGTGGTGGCTGGTCATCCCTCATCACTCCAACCCCTGACTCTGCCAACCTACAGCTGGCTTCTCAGAGTTCAAGGTCCTCTTTTGGGAAGGACACTAGTCACACTAGATTAGAGCCCACCTTCATCAGCTCATGTTAGTTTTCCTCTGCAAAGATCCTGTTTCCAAATATGGACCTCATCCTAAGGGACTAGGGTGTTGAGACTTCATAGCTCTTGTGCGAGGGAGGTACACATCTCCTCCCTAAGATCTGCCATGCCCTTACCTTCACCTTAATCACATCCTAGTATTCTATTCTTCCCAAGGAGCCATCTCCTCTCCATTGGCATCTGTTCTGTAATCACTTACTCAGAATTGAAACATTTCCTAATGGAGGGAGGAGGGGAGCTTATAAGACTCAGGGAGTTAAAGAACTAAGAGTCATGAGGTCCTTAGACAAGGAAATGGAGGCAATACATAATTGTTGGGGCGGGAAGACTCTTCAGTGGAGCTGTCTACAAATTGTGCAGGAAGCTCCCAGGATGCAGCTTTCCTAAGCTGTCACCCAAGCTGGGGTGAACTTTTCAGTGATACAGCTGTCTTCAAGTCACTCGTGGTCCTGTAAATGACCCCAGTCACCAAGCTGGACTTGAGTTGAGTCATTTCTTTGGTCTGTTGCTAGTGCCCTATCTGAGGTGAATACACATTTGTTCACATCTCCCCAGGAAAAGTCACATGACACTCTCCAACACCCTGATTGCCGGGGTTGATCTTACAGCATAGCCGTTCACTCAAGCTTAAGTCTACGTGGAGCCCCACTGAAGCAATGTGGAGCGATCTGTGGTTAAAAGGACATGTAGTGATTGGGAAGGTGGAACTCATATGCACGTACCAGCTATGAAGTGTTCATTAGCTGGTCTCTGAGGCAGCCAGGGTGACAGACCCACTGTGGAGAAACACTGCCTGTACCACAGCCTTTAACCAGCTACCACCTGAGCATCTCAGGCTTGCACCTCTGCTTCCTCTGGCTTCAACCCAAATGCCAGCTCCGGGGACCTCCCACTGTGACCTTCAACAAGCACTGGTCCTTTCTCCACCGGGGTCCTGCAAGGTACCTCCTTAGAGCTTGTTGCTTAGCAGCTGCCTGCTGTCTGTCTCCCACACACACTAGCATCACCTCTTCTAGGCCCTAAAACAGTGCCAGGCAGGAGTGTGTAGCTAGAGTTTTCCTGCCTGGCCCACAGTCAGGACAAATCTCTGTCACCCGCCAGTCCCACAGCCGCTCAGACCCAACCAAGTAAACACAGAGACTTATATTGCTTACAAACTGTATGGCCGTGGCAGGCTTCTTGCTAACTGTTCTTATAGTTTAAATTAACCCATTTCTATAAATCTATACCTTGCCACGTGGCTTGTGGCTTACCAGCATCTTCACATGCTGCTTGTCCTGGCAGCGGCTGGCAGTGTCTCCTTCCTCCGCCTTCTACTTCCCAGAATTCTCCTTGCTCCTTGTCCTGCCTATACTTCTTGCCTGGCCACTGGCCAATCAGTGTTTTATTTATACAGAATGATATCCACAGCAGGAATGGATGCTCAATAACTATTTGTCAGAGAGATGGTTAAACACACTTTGCTTTTAGTAGAGTTACCACGACATGTTTGTGCAGTCCAGAGAGTAAGCTAGGATGCCTGTGCTTTGGGTTTTGAATGAATAAGTTTGTAAAGCACACAGCAAGCCGAAGTAAAATTGAAGGTGTTTGGAGGAGGTCAGTAGACTTGGGCAGACCTGGGACATAGAAATAGGGCCCTCTAGAAGGAGCTGTTCCTAGCTTTCAGGATTGGTTCCCTCCCCCAACACACACACACACACACACACACACACACACACACACACACGCACGCACACTTGTTAGGAGAGAGCAGTGAAGGGAGAGAGTGGGGGGAGGGACATTCTGGAGCCTGTAAAAGTGGATTCCCATTTCTGGGGCCCACCCATAACGCCCAATGGGAGCTTTATGTCTCTCCAAATTAAGTTGATTGTTTTATACTTTCTCTCAGCGACCATTGCTTTAACAGGGTTCTGCTTCTGTCTCTCTCTCCCTCCCTTCCTCTCTCTTTCTTCTCCCAGCTCTTAGGCAGTCTGCCAGACACTCTTCTACCTCATTTTCATCTCTCTCTTGCCTGGCACTTCCATTCTTCTTTCCAAGACGTACAACCACCACAGCTCCATGAACTAAGTAATCTGAAACGAGTAATGGACAGAGAGAAGCCGCAGATGGTGACACGAAGATCCCCACAGAGCTGGACTCAGTCAGTAGCTCATTTTGGAGAGAGTGGCTCTCTGGAGCATATGGGAAGTGCTAAGAGTCTTCCATCAGACAAGGGTGTGTGGAAACTCCCCATAGGGGCCCATGAGGACCCAACATGGGAACTTCTGCTGGCTCTGGTCAGACCTGGAGATCCTTGAGGAGTAGGAGTAGAAGGAATCCACCCCTCTCCCCCCCGCCCCAAAATCTGGGAGACCCAGTTCTCCCTAAGGTCTAGGTCTAGGGATCTTGACTAGGAATGAAGAAGTATTTTGTTGGTATTTTTCTTTGAGGCAGAGTTTTGTTATGTAGCCCAGGCTGGCCTGGAACCCTGTATTCTCCTGTCTTAGCTTCCAGTTGGTGAGTTTAGAGATTACCAGTGTGTGCTCCCATGCTCAGTTCTTATTATTGCTAAGTACTGTTGGGAATACTAATTTTGTGTTCAGAGTATATTACATACACTCTTTTGGTGTTTTAAATAAGCAAAATTGTCAAAAAGGAAGCCAGTCTGCCATTCGATTGACAGCTGACAGACCCTTCTTCACAACTTGCGGCTGTTTTCACTGGGGATGGGAGGAGCTGCGTTTCCCCTCCCCAGTGACTCAACAAAAAGCCTGTGATTGGCACAAATGAGAGGCTTGGGGTTGGCACCACACATAAACCAGGCTGTGATTGCTGAAATGGAAGCTCTGCGTGAGTGAGTCACACCCACTTGTTAATGTATGTCACCAGCTAGATGCACAGGCTGGTTTTCAACAGTTTAGGGTCAGTAGGGTCAATGCGAGAGGCTTCTTGTAGGGTAGCAGTCGTGGGTCCCAACACAGGCTTCTCTCCACTCCTTTTCTTGCTGGCTTGCAGTCGTTTTCAGAGCTGGTGTGGCCTGGGCTGCTGTGCAAAGAGCAAGACCTTCTGAGGGTTTTTAGCAACAGTGGGAAGACAGACAAATTGTCCAGTAGAGCGGCCAAGGGCAGGAGCTATAAGGAGGTGTGGTAGTTTGAAAGAAAATGGCCCCATAGGAGTGGCACTATTAGGAGGTGTGGCTTTGCTGGAGTAGATATGGCCTTGTTGGAGGAAATGTGTCACTGTGGAGGTGGGCTTTGAGGTCTCATATGTGCTCAAGATACTGCCCAGTGTCTTGGACATCCGGGCACTGTCACCAGTAGGTGGCGCTGTTTGGAGAGGTTTTAGTGGAATAGAAGTACATCACTGAGGGCTGAGAAATCAAAAACCTCTCTCCAATTCCAGTTTACTCTTTTTGCTTTATGCTGTGGTTTAGGATGTGATGTCAGTTTCCTGTTCCCTCTGCCATGCCTGTGGCTTGCTGCCCTATCTCCCTGCTCTCTAGATCTATAACCCAACATCAATCCCTTCTTATGTCAGTAGTCTTGGTCACGGTATTTTATCATAGCAACAGAAAATTAATGGCTATATCCTTATTGGTTTTTCTTCACTATCTTTTCACTGCATTCTTAGAGGAGAGGGAGGTAGAATAACACCCAAGTTAAGAATTAACCATCTTGGAAGCTGGAGAGGTAGCTCAGTGGTTTAGAGCATTGGCTGCTCCTCTAGAGGACTGTGGTTCAATTCTCAGCACCCAAATGGCAGCTCATAACTGTAACTCCAGTCCCAGGGGCTCCAACACCCTAATACCAATGCACATAAAATAAAGTTAAATTAAAAGAAAAAATGGGGGGGCTGGAGAGATGGCTCAGAAGTTAAGAAACTGCTCTTCCAGAGATCCTGAGTTCAATTCCCGGCAACTAAATGGTGGCTCACAACCATCTGTAATGAGATCTGGTGCCCTCTTCTGGCCTGCAGTCACACATGCTGTATACATAATAAATAAATAAATCTTTTTAAAAAAAGAATTAACCATCTTGTCAAGGACTGTGATATGGTCACATAATTCATTTTCTGTTTCACAAGTGACTCCTGGTTCTTTAAATTTTGGACCCCTTCCCCTCCCCTGCACACATGCACGTGCATGCACACATGCACATACATCTCTTCCCTCAGGAAACACCTTCCAGGATGCTGCATGGGGACCTTAGCACTCTCACATCAAAGCTGAGCATCCCAAAGCCAGGACAGGATGTTGGGATTTCAGCCAAGCAGAATGTGGCAGACACTCAGTCAGAATACAGCCGTGTAGCTTCAAATGACTCAGATGGAGTAGTACTTCCTCCACACAGTTCTTCCTTGTTACATGTATCATATTGCACCAGAAGATTAAACCCAGAAGCTGCAGTCATAGCCAATCTTTCTGACACATAGTTCATTGTTTTCTGACACTTCCAAAGTGTCTTGATCCAATTTTCACAATGAAACAATTTAGACTTGTGATTTATGGGAAAGATTGCCCCCTCATTCGATCTTTTCCTCCCAGCATTCTGATGGAGGATCCAAAAAGCAGCTGACCTTCCCGCACTCGGTGCTGTACCTATGGCAAGCATTACTAGTCAACCCCAGAGTAGTCAGAGCTCCAAGCAGCTGTCAAAACAGCCAGTCAGGGCATTAAACCAACTACAGTTGTCTTCAGACCAGCAAGATCTGATCCACTCTCGTTGAGCCAACTTGTCCAGAACAGTCCTGCTGGCTGAAGGAAAGCCACACACACACACACACACACACACACACACACACACGCACACGCACACGCACACGCACATGGATGTGTACTCATGCATATACATAAGACCCTCCATTCTCTAGAATCCTGTGGTCCAGTGTTATGGAATATTTGTACACTGTGTGAAGGTGTATTGCTGTGATTGGTGTAATAAAAAGCTGAATGGCCAAAAGCTAGGCAGGAGGTATAGGCAGGATTTCCCAAGAGAGAAAGGAAGAGGAGGAGGAATCTAGGCGTGCAGAAGAAGCCAAGAGTCATGGAGAGGAAACAGAGTACAAGATGGAAGAGAGGTAATGCCATGTGATAGAACATAGATTAATATAAACGGGTTAATTTAAGTTCTAAGAGTTAGGAACAAGCCTAAGCTATAGACCCAGCTTTCATAATTAATAATAAGTCTCCGTGTCATTATTTGTGAGCTGGCAGCCCAAAGGAAAGTCTGACTGTAGTCCAGAGCAAGAAGAGATGAGGTAAGGGTACACTGTAAAACTACAAAATGGGATCATAGAAAAGGGCCAGCCTGGTCTAGGCCCTTTGCCGGGGCCCAGCCTCAGCAGTTTTGGGGGTCCAAAGGATGGGATACCTGGAAGGTGCAGTAATGACTCAGAGACAGTGCTCTCATGCAAGCTGACAGGGCACTCCGGGCTTCTGCAGTTGCTGAGTAGCTTCTCTGCTACAGTTTCTTTAGCTTCCTCTAGCTTCTTTAGCTTCTGCTTCTGCCCTGGTAATCTCAGTCTTTTATTATCATAAGTAAGGGGAAACAGAAAGAAAAGGGGAAATCACCCAATACAGAGTGTTCTCATGATTCCAAAGGTTATTCTTAGAAAATCACCCATATATTCTTCATCATCTTTTGCTAAACGCAGGAACTATCTCAGACTTAACACCAAAGCAAGCATAATCTATTTTTATTATTAATGATTATACAATATTCTGAGTACTTGACCCAGAGGCTAGCAACACACAATTTCACACACACACAAAAAAAAAGGTAAAAATAAGAACAGTGGTCTGCTGTGGGATGGTCTGTATGTCAAATGTGTTGCTCTGATTGGTCAATAAATAAAACACTGATTGGCCAGTGGCCAGGCAGGAAGTATAGGCAGGACTAACAGAGAGGAGAATTGAGAGAACAGGAAGGCAGAGAGAGACACTGCCAGCCACCACCATGACAAGCAGCATGTGAAGATGCTGGTAAGCTATGAGCCATGTGGCAAGGTATAGATTTATAGAAATGGGTTAATTTAAGAAATAAGAGCAGTTAGCAAGAAGCCTGCCACAGCCATACAGTTTGTAAATAATATAAGCGTCTGTGTGTTTATTTTATAAATGGGCTGTCGGACTGCCAGGGTTTGGTGGGACCCGGAGAGAAAACTCTCCAGCTACAGTGGTCAATGTACCAGACAGTCATTTCCTTCTCACACAGTCTGCTCTGACCTCAAGACTCCTGCAGCCGCCTAAGTTCCTCCTCAGCCCTCTGCAAACACCAAGCCCAATGGCTGGTGGGTCACAATGACCTCAGACAAGAAATCTGTCCCTGCAAGTCAGCAACTTCTGTCCTTCTATACCCAAGAATTCCAAGGAAGACCTGATCCAATTTTTAGAGTTTCCATGAAAGAAAGCTCACCTTTTCTGGCAGCTCTTTTTAATTTAGGAACCCAATAAAACTTGCAGCAATCACTCCATCAATTGTCACATTGTCTTCACACTCCTTCAGTAGGAATGAAAAATATCTGGATTAAAGTTGCCATCTCCCTTTCTTGGTGGAGGCCACTATTCTCCTCCTATTCTAGGTTCCCACACTTTTGGTTTGTCATCCCATCCATGTGTTACTCCGTCCACAGTCTTCAGCCAATACCCCTTAGGGTCTCAAGTATTACACAATGCCCTTGGAATATCCTCAGAAACTGAATTATTCATCATTCATCAATTTGAGTCCAGTGTGTTGATACACATCATACCATGTGCTATAGTTGACCACATATTTGGTACAGTTTATCCAAACCTAAAAAGCTTCCCCAGGCTGCAGGTTCTTTCCTATTAGCTGCATAACTGCCTTAATCCCCCTTTCCTGTATCACAGAAATCACCGTTGATCTAGGAACACAGAACATGAAGATCAGATAGAAGAAGAAGACTAGTATTACAAGAAGTATTTATATGGAGGAGGACATGACATGTGCATGCCATAAAGCATGACCTTGGGACACGTAGGTATTTCTTCCTTGGCCCTCTAGAGGCATGCTAAGCAGAAGATCCAAAGGGGAACACACAGAGGGTTGATGGTCCACAATCTCTGGTTCCCTTTTCTCCAATCTTTGCTGGCAGCATGGAGTCATGGAGTCAGTCTAGGCAAGGCATGGTCTGTCAACTCTTTCACCATCTCTGGGAATGAAAGTGGTGGGATGGATGACCCTGGGCAGGAGCTGTGGACATGAATGTTTGTCACCCAAGGACTTTGTGTCACTCAAACAGCCCATGGTACCCACTTTCTTTCTTGGGAAAGCGGGGCTAGAATTCAGAGCCCAGGCTTTGGGATGGAAAACAGCTCACATTCCTCCAGTGTCACCACCTGTTAGCTGAGTGTCCCCACTACCCTCCTTCATGGCTTTCTTTGTTTGTAAGAAGGAAGCCCTGGCCCCAGCCTTTGAGGCCCACGATACGATTTTGATAAGACTAGAAACTGTGCCCAGGGGAACGGGAGGTGGGGCATTAGGTTAAGACCTCCAAATTAGCAATGCCATTCCTCTATGTGTTCATTTGTTTATTTTAATTGTTTGAAGGCTTTATACATTTACATAATGAAGTGTAGTCTTTTCATTCCCTGTTTCCCTTCTCATTCCTTTTTCTCTCTGGATGGGATTCTTCTCAATGAGAGTCCCTCATCCATATTTTCATGTCTTCTTCTGTGCGATGTGATGACTTTCTGAGTTTGACTAGAGTTTCTTTTATTTTTATTGTTTTCATTTTTGGATTTTGTTTCCTTGAGACAGGGTTTCTCTGAGTAGCCCTGGCTGTCCTGGAACTCACTCTGTAGACCTGGCTGGCCTCAAACCCAGAGATTCCCCTGTCTCTGGCTCCTGAGTGCTGGGATTAAAGGTGTGCACCATCATGCTGGCTTAATTAGAGTTTCTTGCTGAGCGTGGGTGAGAGGTCTTTGCTGGAACCAAGGACCACTTACCAGCGTCTACATCACTGAAGAAAATGACACCCCACCTCCTAATAACTATTAATTGCCAATAGTCCCTATAACTCCTTCCCTATCCTTGGTGAGATGTTGAGGGGTCCAGTCGTAGGCAGGTCTTGTGCAGATATGAGTGTGATGGCTGCACCAAGATCAGGAACACTTTTGCTGCCTGTCTCCTCATCCTTGGGTTCTTATATCCTTTACACCTTCTCTTCTTCATTGTTCCCAGAGCCTGGGGGAGGGTGATTGATGTCCAAGTTATCACCAAGCATCCTCTGTCACTTACGTTTCTACATCAACGGCTTCCCGATACAGTAGGAGGTTTCTCCGATGAAGATTGTGCCCTGCTCTTATCTGTGGCCATAACCATGGTATCCAGGACAGTTTGACAACATGCCCTTTAGCAAAACAATGGTAGCAGGGTCCCCTCTAGGGCCCATGACTTCCCCAGCCCTAGTCTCTTGACTGGTGTTACAGAACCAAGCATGAGTTTCTTCCTGGGGAGATCTGTGAAATATTTAAGACTTCATAATACTATCAGTTCTAAAGTTGTCAGCTACATCTGAACACTTGATGTGTGTGAGAACCTTTATGGCTATAACTATCCCCAAGCCCACAGAGCTTGCATCCTGGCCCCCCAGAGTCTCCTACTGGGTGAGGGATGAAGGAGGTGGAGGGAGAAGTCACACACCTTGGGAATAGCCCATGGGTGTCTGCCCTGCTTTAACCTTCTCCCCTGCGCAGATTCCTGTTTCTCTCTCAGCCCAGGGCATTCCTTCACCCTGTTTTTCTCACTCCTGTGGCTGCCACACAGTAGAACTGTAACAAAAGGCAGCCTGTAACAGGAGGCTAAGCTCGGCTCCCTCACGAGGCTTTCTACTTACAACATGGTATGCAGAGAAATCATAAAGTCCTTCTCCCCGGCCCACAGTCACACCATGTGGCCAGACTGGGGAACAGCACACAGTAAAGCTGTGTTTTGTGTTCTCAGTTTACCCATCTGTGAACACAGATTTCCCAGCCTGGGCTTTGCCAACATCTGGATCATTTTTACCATAAGAGATAACTATCCTCTGCATTCCAGGACATTCAACAGCACCACTGGTGTGTCTCCTTATGAGAGGCCTGTAATGTTTCTCCCCAAATGTAGAAACCAGAAAAGTCCCCAAGTTACAAAGGTCACCTTGAAAGCTGTTTACTCGTGACTTTCAGGAGCCACTCAAGCCCAGCAACTTCGTGAGATTTTGAGATTAAGTCAGGAAAGACACAGGGAGAGACCGGCTTTGGCAGAGAGCCCAAAAGCACGCTGCTGCCCCCTGCTGGACGCCATCCTCTTTCTGTCTTGCGGTCTGCAATCCCTCTCATGCAAATTGCTGTCTAGAAGATGGACCTCCAAATGGACGGGAAAATACGAATGTGAGGTGTGTGTGTGTGTGTGTGTGTGTGTGTGTGTGCTCAGCACAAGAGTCAAGTCAGAGAAGAACACAGGCTTGGGGGCTAGTGTGGTCCTGCCTGGAAAGCTGCAGGCTTCCTTACGCATAGTGATGGGCAGTGAAGGGAGGGAGGCTGACTCTCAGGGGCATGACATCCACTTCCTGCATGAATAGTGAGAATAAGTCTTTTGACCATGGTCTCCTGGATGGGCGCTCAGAAGCAACTGGTGCTGCCGTACCTTGTAGCTTGTTAACACGCCCTCTGTGCACTCAGCCTTTCCCCACCCCCACCCCCCTCACCCCATGCTTTTGGATGTGGCTGTTTGATGTGCCCTGAGTGAGTCTTGAATTTACATAGGGTAAGTTCACCAACTTTCTCCTTTGTAAATAAATAGCTGCTCTGATCCTCTCAGATTTCATTTGGATTGTCCCACACACAGAGTACATATCTGAGAGAGAAGAATTTCATGTTCTCCTAGCCAAAACCCATTCAAACCAGCACTGTCTGATATACACAGTGGTTAAGTCATTGGAATTAGGGGCCTATGATTAGAAACTGGGATAGCTGATTTTTTAAAATCTAAATGTCTGACTTCCTTGAAGGACGGAGGTTGCTTCTGGAGTTGTCGTTGGGTTGGGTACACTAGAGTGGGGTTTCATCCATACCTTGCAGCAGGAGTGGAGTCCCATCTAAGGTGGCCAAGAGAATGCAGTTTCCATGACAGCAATGCAGCCCTGTCTGCTCAGTATCAGGGTCGGTAGCACCTGCTGTATCTAGGTGACTGCTGGCACCCGATGTGATGTTTAGGTACCGACCCAGGGGCTATGGGAATGCACAGCAGTGACAACTAGCGTTTAACAGGTTGACCCATCAGACACATGATTCCCTGCTGGGGGGGGGGCGCACTTGGCAAAGCTGTGGGGTTATTGACTATGAATGACTGGTTGTTTTCTGTCCACAACTTTCTAGGGGGTCACTGCTATGTCTCTAATAAGAACAGCTGTGGGGTTCTTTCCACAGCCTTTCAGTGGTATGCCTTACACTTATTTGGCACACATATAGCAGTGGATGTTTAGGAAGATGATTTCTGCTTAGGCGGTATAATTTTGATGTATAGAAATAAATATTAGGATGTTTTTACATTATTCAGACTGGCATAGGATTCTCAGTCATAAAGACGGCCTTTTACATAGACAGCTAACTTTGGACTTCAGAGAAGATTTAAAACAGACTAGCTGTCCCCGCAGAAAATACATAAAGATTAATTCCCAAGTGTTGTTTATTGCTAAATCAAGGCCAGACTGTTTACACTGAGATATAGCTCCGTGAAGTAATTCTCTTTCTGCACATACCCTGACTGCTCAAGATTCAGCCAATTGTTTACTGTCTGGATCCCTCGCCAACTGAGAGCTACATGCATGAGTCAGTGTGACATTACTAGCCTAAGAGAAACTATGTGACTTCTCTTGTGTTATGAGAATGAGTAGGGTCCTGAAAATATGACTTATAATTGTCCAGAGTTTGGCTGTGAGAGAGCAGATGTGGTATGGAGAGAGATGGCTGTGTAAAGCAATGTGAGAGCTGCTGAAGAATGTGAGTGAAGAGTGTGTGTGTGTGTGTGTGTGTGTGTGTGTGTGTGTGTGTGTGTGTGTGTGCTGAGTGATGGGTGTAGTTAAATGGGAAGAGAGAAAATGTAACACATAATTGTTTAAAGCTGGGCAAGAAGAAGAATGAGAATAAGATGAGAGAGTGAATAAATGTGAGAATGAGTGAGTAAAGAGTGAATACATGATGTAATAATATGTGAAGGAATGTAAGAACAGAGAGAAGAAATACATAGATATAACTGTGCAAAAGAGGTATATGGGGAGTTTACAGAGAATGTAACAATGTGGAATGTATTTATGTAGACAGAGATTTTCAGAGAAAGATTTTTCTAGATGAAGTAAAAGAGTAAGTTACTATCAGAAAGCATGTGTGTTTCCTTATTTTACCCCTCAGATAGATAGAAACTTATTTTTAAATACCCTCAGATTAAAAAAAAAAAAGTCTAGCCTCTAGATAGAAAAGAATTTATTCCTAATCCCTAGCTACTCTGAGGTCTTCTATTCACAACCCTGGAGCAATTCGGGGAGCTGGCCTCCTCCAGTCTGCAATAGCTCCTTCCTCCTCTGACATCCTTTTTCCACGTGTGCTGATGAATGATGTCCATCTGTCAGGTGAACTTGCAGTTTCTAAACAAATACACAAACCCACAAGGAGCAGACATGCCAAAAGCGTTCCTGTCCAATCCAGTGGTACACAGCGTTCATACTTCTCATAAAGATTTACGGCACACTTTGCCTCGCAGGAACACAGCCCTGGCACTCGCCGTATTCTGGGGAGTGAGGAGCTGAGTTCAGATCCCCCCAGGAAGCATACAATAAGGTTTCCACGAGCTACTGCGATTGCCTTATCGTCATTGCAACAACCCGGCTCTGAGACAGTATCGTGGGGACTCTTTATTTTCTGGGGAAATGTAAGGCAGACATGTGCGCGGATGGCAGCTTCCCCGTAGCTGCACAGAGGGAGCAGAGTGCCCCCTTCAGTTGACTGGAGGGGTCACTGCTGGAGACCATGAAGCCCGGTGCAGCAAGGGTAGAAGCTTGCAACTGACTGAAGTGCAGGATAGCATGGTCAGGATCTCAGGCAAGCCTCCAGTGACCCTCCCACTGTCTTCTTCTAGGAGAGAATATTCATGTCAACAGTCCTGATCTTGATGGTTTCCTCCCAGTTGTCAAAAGATGCTTTTATGGAAGGAAGAAGGAGAGGGAGGGAGGGAGGGAGGGAGGGAGAGAGGGAGGGAAGGAGAGAGGGAGGAGGAGAGAGAGAGAGAGAGAGAGAGAGAGAGAGAGAGAGAGAGAGAGAGAGAGAGAGAGATCCATGATAAATGTACATTTGAAACCTCGGCCTCCTGACACCTTCCCTCAGGTCCTCTGAGCCAGGCTCTCAGACTTGGAGGCTGTGGAGTATCCATCTTCCCGCTGCCAGGCTTCCTGCTCAAGTCCCTTCAGTCTCACTTAGAGAACACCACTCTCATGGCTGCCAGGATCCTAGTTCTGGGGCTGGTCTGACAAGGACAGGGAGGCTGTCAGGTGGTGCTAGCCTGCTTGGTTGAGAGAACATCTTGCCTTCCACAAAGGCTGTTGCAGTCCCTGCTCCTGCCCACGGAGCCTGCCCTATGAGCTGCGTGCCATTCTTTGGGTTGTTTGTTTGACTTTTAAACCTAATATGGTCAAAGTACCTTGAGCAGCTGACCTCACCACCTCTGGGGTGAGGCCCATTATTCCGGCTGACATGGAATGCCCAGCTTATCTGTTCCCTGGCTTCCCACTCATACACCCGTGGGAGGCTGGTGGCCTGTTTTTTTCTCTCCCAGCCTGGCCTGTGTCTGTCCAGTGTTCCATAGTGCTGCAGTGTGAGGAAGAGGGACTATGGCTCTTTTTGTTTGTTTATTTATTGTTTATTTATTTATTTACTTATTTATCTATCTATCTATCTATCTATCTATCTATCTATCTATCTATCTATCTATCCATCTATCTTGGTCAGAAGGTTTCCATGACAACAGGAGCTATTCCTTCTAGTGAAGCTGCGGCTGTGTCTTCTCTAGTCTCCCTAGCTTTCCTTGGATGTCTGGTCCAGCTGTCTTAGCTACTGACTTGCCATGCGTCCCAGCTGTGCCCTTTCTTCAGCATGGAGCATCAGCCATGCCTAAGGAGAGCAGCCACACAAGCCCACCCTGCAAGCTCTCCAGCTCCTTCCTCAGGAACTGCTGCTCCATAGAGCCTGCTCCAGAGCCTGTGATCTAACCCAGTGCCACGTGCCTGCGTAAGCACAGGGCAGGGTTCCGTTTCAGGACGGCGCTTGCTCAACTCGATGTTTCTGTCAAGCAGAACTTCCTTCTCCTCAGTACTGAGAATTCTCAGGTGCCAAATGCAGGAGGGCAGGCAGCCTCTTGCAGAAGGCTTCTCTTCCTTGACTCTGCAGGGAAGGCTCTGCTTGCAGAGGATGGAACTTCTGTGGTGAGGCCAGGGCTCTATCTTCTCTGTGTCCAGGCTTGGCAACTTCTATCCCTTTCTGTAGGAAGAGCAAAGAAAGGGGCCTGCAAGAGGGCTCAGCAGGTAGAGGTGTGTGGTAGTATTGTGTTCCCAAAATATTGTGTACCCTAATAAACTTATCTGGGGTCAGAGAACAGAACAGCCACTAGATACTTAGAATAGGCAGTGGTAGCATACACCTTTAATCCTAGCATTCCAGAGGCAGAAATCCATCTGTTCAAGGATACAGCAAGCATGGTGACTCACGCCTTTAATCCCAGGGAGTGAGGCAGAAAGCAGAAAGATATATAAGGTGTGAGGACCAGAACTAGAAGCATTTGGCTGGTTAAGCATTTGGCTGGTTAAGCTTTTAGGTTTTGAGCAGCAGTTCAGCTGAGAGCCATTGGATATGAGGACACAGAGGCTTCCAGTCTGAGGAAACAAGATCAGCTGAGAATTGGCAAGGTGAGGTTAGCTGTGGCTTGTTCTGCATCTCTGATCTTCCAGCATTCACCCCAAGAACTGGCCTCAGGTTTGATTTTATTGATAAGAACTTTTAAGATTCCTGCTACAGAGGTGCTTGCTGTGTGAGCCCAGAGACCCGAGTTTGATCCCTGGAGCCCTCATTAAGGTGGAGAGATAACTGACTCCACAGAGTTGTCCTTTGACTCCCCTAATTAATTAATTAATTAAAAACTAAGAAGTGTGGAGAGCCAGGTGAGCTTCCCATACCTCAAATCTCCCTTTTCACACAAAGACCCAGGATAAGTTCTAGGCTCACCTGAGGGTGCAAGAGTCACCCCACCCCTGAGGCTGAGTTGTTGAACTGATCCCCAAGTGCTTACTATGAGCTGATGGGGCAGCTATCAGACCCACATTGGAAGCTCCTTCACGACTCATTGCCCCACCCCCCACCCCCCAAACCCCGATGCCAGAGGCAGGTGTCAGGAGCCAAAGGCAGCCAATGTGTGCTCATAGTGGGGACATGCTGTGTGTCCTAAGAGAAAGAGATGTGGCAGATGCCAGGAAAGACATGGCTCCAATCTTGGGGCATGGGGTGGGGCCTGACTGGTGTCTGAGTTGACAGCTTCCTGGTTTTTGTGTCCCCTTTGTCTGATAAGAAACGCCCTCCTTGGGGGAGTGGGGAGGTGAGCAATGGGAAAAACATCAGCGAGACGCACTTCTCGCCTTATCCTGGTGTTCATGTGCTGGACCCCTGCTGCTGGCCCAGGGCTGCACTTGACCTACCCTCATTACACAGATCTCATCGGTTGTACTAGATGTACTGTCCTTAGGGCCCCACATATAACATCTCAGGGGGTCCAGTCTCACAAACTACAGTGGGGCTGGAACCGGGAGGCCCTGGGAAGTCTCTCACCCTCATTTGATGGCGTCTGACCTATGAGAACTGGCTCTCTCCAGGGACACATGGCCACCATTCCTCACAGTGACACTGAGAATGTTCTCATGTGGCTCATGATGTTCGCTGCCCTTGTTCTAGTGTGATCCTTTATTTTTGAGGTGGGAGTCAGCCAGCTGAAGCCCGGAAAAGGTGGGTTTATAATTCATGAAGCACATGGAAGGCCAGGTGAAGACCAGATTCTCTCAAGGTCTTTCCTAGGAAAACCTCTACTCATTGCGCAAACCCAAAGAGGCAAACTAGATTTCCCTGGGAGGGTAGAGGGGTGTTGTCCTAGAGGAGACTGGCTCACTTCCGGTGAGGAATCTGTGTTGTACCCATCGTCCTCTTCATTAATCATTAGTTGATTTGGAGGCAGCGGGCTGGGAGCAGAGGGCTTTTCCTTCCTGAGTGCCCCAAGCCACTCTGCAGCTCAGATAGCCACCCCAGGCCACTCCAGGACGGACTGTGTCTCGTGAGTAACCCAGGGATAAGGGGAACAATGTCGAAAGAGGGTCACTTGCCATCCTGGTTTGCCCCAGACCAAAAGCTCTACCTAGGTCACTGGACTTCAGAGCTAAAGCCAGGGCAGTCTGGGGCCAACCTGACAGCTGGTCACCTTCCCTACGTGCTAGAAATGCCGAGGCTGGATGGAAACCCTGGTGTGCCTGTGTCCAGGGCCCCTGCTCCCCTGCTAGGCTGCTGGTACTCAAGCCCCTAAAATTTCCACACAGCTAACTCAGGGCAAATATCAGCCAAATCTTGGTCTTCCGAAGCTCCCAGGGCAGGTGCTGTTGACATACCAGAGGGCATTCTGGGTAATTCACTTAAAGCCACAGAAAAGTGCATGGTTCTGGCGCTGGGATTCGGGAAGCTATGTAGGGAAGGGAGAGTCTAGGAAGCCAGATGTGTTATTGAATCCTCTCTTCCATGAAAAGCCAGGTAGAGAGAGCTACTGTTGTGGTTGTGTCCAAGGTCAGCGAAGAACAGTTCAAGTGTCAAGTGTGGTGCACTCTCCAAGGGAAGAATGCAAGATGTAGAATGCCAAGATGAAAGTTATGATTTGAAAATTGAAGTTAAATATAACTGTAAGAATGATCATTGAGCCATGTCGCTGAGTGTGGTGACCCCAGACTGTAATCCCTGCTACTCGGGACTCTGCCCTAGACAACTTAGTGAGAGCATCTCAAAACAAAACAGGAGGAAGTCAGGTGGGTCTTTTACTACACCCATCACCCCGTGTTCCCACGCTGTGCTAACAAATGTACTGTGGAGGAGAGGGGGGCTGGGGAGATGTCTCAAAAGTCAAGAGCACTCTCTGCTCTTGCCATAGGACCGGGGTTCTGTCCCCAGCACCCATGTCAGATAGCCCACCTGTAACTCTAGTTCTGGGTGATTCAGCACCCTTTTGACTCTTACGTGCACACAAGCTCGTGTGAAAACATGGCTAGGGATACTAGACTTAAAACGTAATGGTATGACATTTGCCTAGGGTACATGAAGCCCAAAGGTCAATTCCTAGTACAAGAGAAGAAAAAACAGGTAGACAGTGCTTTGTGACACTCTAAGGTTATTTGAACTCCAGACCACAGAGCCCACACGCAGAGTTTTGCCAAAAATGCTTGCCTTGCCCGCTGTTGCTTCCCAGTGTCCAGGGCAGAGTGAATCACGGCTGAAGAGACTGGGTTGCAAAGCCATGGAGGACACTCTCTGGCCCTTTGTGAGAAGTTTCTCAACCCTAGTCTGAGGGAGAAACATGGAGGCAAAAACAAGGATTCTTGTGTGTAGGAGATGAGTGGTCCAAAGAGAAACTCTCAGGACATGCTGTGGGAAGTGTGTATGTGGGGGAGAGGGTGGGGAGGGGGCAGAAGGCCAGAGAGATGAGCACGGTGGTCAGAGGGCTTTTAGCTAAGAACCTAACAGTGATAGGACCATTGGGTGGAACAAGGGTAGACTCAGTGTAGAAAACGGAATCACCTGTTTGGGGTAGGTCAAGTCCATTGTAAGAAGGGAATCAGTCTCGCCATTGTAACTATAGGCAAAGTCACTGACATTGCTTTCCTCTTCCGGATGGGACATGAGAGGAAGACAGCCCTTCCTATCTCCACCTGGGACAGAAGCTCAGGAAGTGAAGGACAGTGGCCTGTAGACTGGCAGCACAGGGACAGTGGCAAAGGTGGTGCTCACACCTTCACTGTCCTCTCCCAGGATGACTGAGATAGTCCCCGGGAAAGAGCAGGGCAGAGGAGGCAGTGCCTGGCCGAGAGGAAGTCTAGCTCCGGCTGGATTTGCAAGTCGGGTTTGGATCCTTCTTTCCTTCTGAGTCTAGGCAAGCTCACAGAGGTAGCAAATAAAATGAGATGGGCATTAAAAAATAAAGGACAAATACTATAGAACGGTATTAGTATAGAATATACTCATTCATAGGGACAGACAGATTAGACGCTATCTCAAGATGGAGAAGAAAGGAATATAGAGCAATGATTTCCTAAGTACAAAATCTCTGTTTTGTGTGATGGAAAAGCCCCACAAATGAACAGTGGTATCAGGACATAATATCATGAATGTACTAAATCAATATAATTAATGTAATTAATGAATATCACAAATATAATTATTGAATGAATACTGCGAATGTAATCAATGAATACCACAAATGTAATTAATATTATGAGTGTAAGTAATGAATATCATGAGTGTAATAAATAAATAAATAAATAAATAAATAAGTGAAATGAAATGAGATGGGGGCATAGGCGTGTGACCCGTGAATCTAAAGCTGTAGCACCAAATGGTAGCATTGCCACCCCACACGTGGTGGGTACTGGCATTCACTTGCCTTCCACTGACAGTACTGAGCACAAGCCTCTATCCCATAAACATGGAGAAAAAGGCGAGCCGAGGGGTTTTATTAGGAAATAGCAGGAGTGGTTGAGCTAGCTCCTGAACACTCTGGAGACATTTAGGCATCTTCTTATTGGAAAGACCTGTTGTTGCATGTAGAAGGAATCATATGTTGCATGTTCAAAGATGCCTCGCAGGAAAATCTTTGGATTTTGATTTGGAAAATCACAGAATTGAGCTTCCGTGTGAGGTTAATTCTAGGTCAGTAGAAGAGGGAATGGACAGCTCTGACTAGCTTAAATCACTCCCTTGATGGTTTCCAAAGGAGAAATTAGCAAACAAAGAGCAATTTAAATAGATATTTACAGATACAGTGATGTAATGTCATCTACAGGACCATCCCCACAAGCATAGGTGTTAGCCCCTAAAACTCTCTACCTAAAGATTGACTCTCCCCACCCCTGAGGCCAATGGCTGCCACTGTTAGCTCAGCAGGGGTCCTGTCTGTTGCTGGAATGTCTGTGGGGGTGGGGTGTCATTTTCTCTGCAGATCTGAGAGCTCCGGTATGCATTGCACTCACCGCCTGCCCCTTCTTCTTCTGGCTGGACTCCTGCTGCTTTCTCACAGCCAGCTAGTCCAAACATCCCAGGACACATCCAACCAAACCTATACAGAGTTCTCACCCAACCAAACCTATACAGAGTTCTCACAGTCGAACATCTCCAGCTACCAGATTGCCTCCGGCAATGCCAACTTTGCCTTCCGCCTCTACCACCTGATAGCATCCCAAAACACTAGGCAGAACATTTTCTTCTCCCCACTCAGCATCTCCTTCGCCTTGGCCATGCTGTCCACGGGGGCTGGTGGGGACACCCAGACTCAGATCCTTGAAGGCCTGGGCTTTAACCTCACCAAGCTGTCACTGCCTGAAATCCATGAGGGCTTCAGGTTGGTGCAGCACAGGCTAAGTCTTCCTCCACTCCACCGAGCCGAGCATCAAGGTAGGCAATGTGCTGATCCTGAGCCAGGACCTGCAGCTCCTCTCCGACTTTGTCAGTGCCACCAAAGCCTCCTACGACAGCAAGGTCTTACTCAGTAACTTCAGAGACACGGAGGCTACGACCCGGCTCATCAACAACTACGTCAAGGAGAAAACTCATGGAAAGATCAGGGATTTGGTCAGTGGCCTGAGCCCTGACGAAAGGATGGTTCTGGTGAATTACATCTTCTTTCAAGGTGAGCTTTCAAGGTGCCAACATACGCTCCTGCTCAGAGATGGGTGAGGGTGGGCTGCAGCACCCAGGCACCTCCATCTCTTTCCATGGAGACCTCCAGAGCTCAATGGAGCTCAGTCCACTTTTCAAACTCAGCTTTTCGTGTTTATTTTGAAAGGAGGAGTGCATGCATGCCACAACACACACATGGAAGTCAGAGAACATCTCATGGGAGTTGGTTCTCTCCTTTCATCATGTGTGTCCTAAGATCACACTCAAGTCATGAGACTTGGTGGTTGTGCCTCTACCCCATAAGCGATCTCCATGGCTCCAAATCACAAATTCCCAGACAATAACCCAGGCAAATTAGCCATCATGCCTGTGTGTCACAGTGACATTACTGACCACTTAAAAACAACTTCCTTTTAAAGATTCATTTTATTGGATTTTTGTTGTTGTTGTTGCTGCTGCTGCTGCTGCTGTTTGCTTGTTTAGTTGTATGTCTGTCTGTGGGTTTGTGCATGTAAGTATAGATGCTGGCCATAGCCAGAGGCATCAGATCACTTGGAGCTGGAGTTACATCTGGTTGTGAGCCACCAAGTAGGTGCTGGGAGTCACACTCTAGTCCTCTGGAAAAGCAGCAGGTGCTCTTAAGTGCTGTTCCATCTCTCTAGTTCAGTGGTTCTCAACCTTCCTAATGCTGCAACCCTTTAATACAATTCCTCATGTGGTGACCCCCCAACCATACAATTATTTTTGTTGCTACTTTATAACTGTAATTTTGTTACTATTACGAATCATCATGTAAATATTTTTGGACGTAGGAGTTTGCCAAGGAGGTCGTGACCCACAGCCTGAGAATCATTCTCCTAGATTATTCTCAGTTGAATCAAGCTACTGATTGAGATCAACCATTCCTCCTAGATGGCTTGAATGGAGCACAGTGACAATGAGGAAGGGGCTTCTGTGGCTATATCATGGCTCTAGGCTGCAGGTGGCCCCCCCTGAAGGAAGATTCGGCTACTCTGTCTCCCTTATGTCCTCAGGTCTGTGGAAGAAACCCTTTCCATCCTCAGAAGGCCTTGTCGGTGACTTCTACGTAGATGAGAACACTGTCGTGAAGGTGCCCATGATGCTGCAAGATGATCAGCAACACTGGTATCTTGATGACAGACATGTGCCCTGCACGGTGCTGCGGATGGATTACAAAAATGATGCTGTGGCCTTTTTCATCCTTCCTCAAAAGGGCAAGATGAAGGAGGTGGAGCAGGTGCTATCTCCAGACATGCTAACAAGGTGGAACCGCTTGCTTCAGAAGAGGTAATCAGGGTGCCACGTGGTGTTCAAGCTACAGGGCCACTTGCAAATGGGCTCATCTTATGAAACTCAGTCACTGGAGTGACCACTACTCTGTGAAGCCATTGCCCTGTCTTCGAGACTCTCCTTGGATCTTAGACAGCAGATTCTCCCATCATGCTTAGTACAGGGTCCCACTCTCATCGGAGAAAACCACTTTAGAGTTAGGGGTCTCAAGTTCTTTTCATTGCACGGGCCTTAGGTAGAGAGGCTTTGCCTCTGAGGGTCAATTTTTGTGCAGTGAATATGAGAACTGCTGCCTAAGCTGATGAAGAAGGGTTAAGAAAATTCTATCCACTCACCCAATTCCATACACAGAGAGAAAGAGAGAGGGGAGGGAGAGAGGAAGAGAAACTTCTGTGTCCCCTCCTGCCCCTTCGGGTACCTTTACAGAAAGGTTTTGTTGCATTTCCCCTGCTTCTCCATTTCAAATCCTTATGCATTTGGATGAGATTTTGCCTGACCTGGGCTTCCGGGACCAGTTCACCCAGCACTCTCACAGAGGTGCTTCTGGTAGCCAAACTCAGGTGAAGCGAAGACAATCCTTTCCTTCTGAGGAAGGCTCAGATTGGCTGCAGCCACAGCTGCGCCGAGCATGGCAGCTAGCTCTTCCTCCCACTGAAGATCTGACTGGAAGTGTTTCTAATCACGGAGAAGAAAAAGAGCAGCCCGAGGCTTCATCCAGACGAGAGTTCACATCAGCTGAGACAGAATCAACCGTAGTCAGACCACAGCAGAGGGGACCCAAATGGGGGCCTCCGAAGAGGCAAAGGCAGTCTGCCACATGAAGTGGCTGGCACCTGTCTTCCAGGGTACCTGTACACTTCCATAATGTAGCTTCTAGGGAAGATGAGTGTCCAAAGGCAATAACTACCCCCAGATAAACTACAGTCGACTCAGGAATGCTCAGAGGAAAATTAGTCGTCCCCTGAGGAGGAGTCCCTTAATTGGTTGTCCAGTACCAAGTGGTCGGCCCCGAAATCATATACACACAAGAAACACTAAGTGGAGGAGTTAGAGAAAGGGAAAAGGTGAGATAAAATGGTATAATTATATTTCAATAAAAAATCATTCCCCTAGACAGCTAAGTAGACATCTGGGGCCTGTCGCCACTTAGAAGCACCTAGATGAGGTGTTACCTGCCTCATGGATGCTTCTGGAAGTCACACTCAAGTGGCATAGAGTCACTTTCTTCTGGAGAAGGCTCAGACAAACCAGGGCCCAGCTGCTTCAGGAAGCTAATGTCTTGAGCTGGAGAGATGGCTCAGACAATAGAGAACCTGAGTCTGAATCCCAGAACTCACAGTTTTAAAGAGCCAGGTGTGGTGGCAGGTGCCTGTAGTCCCGGGAGACAGGTGGGTCCCCGGGGTTTGAGCACCAGCCAGCCTAACTCACCGCGAGTTCCAAGACAATGAGAGACCCTGTTCCAGTGACCTGAGCTTTGTCCTGTGCCTGCCACACACGTGCACATGCAGGAGAGAGAGAGAGAGAGAGAGAGAGAGAGAGAGAGAGAGAGAGAGAGAGAGAGAATCTAATGTGCCTCCTTGTGTGATTCTTCAGGTACTTTTACAGAAAGCTCTCACTGCAGTTTCCCAAATTCTCCATTTCAAATTCCTACGCGCTGGATGAGATTTTGCCTGACCTGGGCTTCCAGGACCTGTTCACCCATCATGCTGACTTCTCTCATATCAACCAAGATGAGAAATTGCAGTTATCCAAAGTAAGTAATAAAGGGTCAGTGACCCTATAGACCTCTGTGGGAGACTTCTGCCCCCCGAGAAGGAGGTGGGCAATGGGCATGGTCTCTGGGAGCCTGAGTGTGCTCAGCCTTCCAAAGGTATGAGCATCTATTCAGCGGCACACGAGCTGCTGGACACAGTCTCAGTGTGGAGATGATATGACAATGGCCAGCCCATGCCCTCAGACGCCTCTGAGTCAGGCCAAGGGTCTGGTGCTTGGGTATGTCAGAGCCACAAAGAGTGAGGACCCCACTATAGGAACAACAAAGGGAGGAGGCTGAAGCCTGTATCTGTGTGTTCTTATAGGAGATCCAGAGATGAATTACTTTAAACATGGGGAGTAGACATATTAATGGGTACACCCTAGGAGAGGAGTCCGAATTTCTGTTGCTCCTCACCTTGGGATATTGCCTGATCTTCGCTTTAATTATCCTTGTCTCTAAAGTGCCATAATGCTACGGACCTCTAGGAGGTGACATACATACATAGGGACACCGAGGGGCTCAGGAGTGACAACTGTCACTGCTGTGCATTTGGAGAGGCTGTGAAGCCTGTGTTTTCTCTCTTAGGTTTTCCATAAGGCTGTCCTGGAGGTGAATGAAGTTGGCACGGAGGCTGCAGCATCCACTGCTATCTCGGCCATGTTTTTCTCTGCTAAGCCCAAGAAACGTGTCCTTGTATTCAACCAGCCATTCTTTGCAGTGATCTATTCCACCAGCACCCAGAACATCCTCTTCATGGGGAAGGTGTTTAACCCTACAGCATAGCTGTCCCAGGACTAGCGGGTCTGTTACCAGCATGAGGATGTGGCTCTCCTGGGAGGGCTGGGTATGAATAGCTCTGCAACCATGACTGAGGGCAGGGAAGGGTCCCTGACTCCAGAGAGGAGCCAATGATATAGGAAGCGGTACGGCAAGATGGGCTGGAAAGTGAGAGGCTCTCTTAGGAGGGTAACACTGATTAAACCAAATGACAGCTCTGAGACCCCGGTGTGTGTGTATGGTGCCTCACCTGTGACAGACACTTACATCTCCTTTGCCTGTCCCTCCAGGCCTTACCCTGTTAGCAAACCTGGTCCCAGACATGGAGTATGAGGTGCTCAAGTCCCATATGGCTGCCCAGGTACATAGAGAAGGGAAGTCAGTTGGCTGAGTCGAGTTAGTGTTGTTTTGTTTTGTTTCCCCAGAAGAGGGACTGAAAATGCTTTGGTAAGAGGACTCTCAACAGAAGCAGCATGTGCTGCTTGGACAAGGGCCTGGGATCTCTGTTATCTTTGCCCCACGGTGACCACACCTACCAGAAGCAGCTTGAGGAAGGATGGATTTATGCTGGCGTGTTGTTTCAGAGGGCTTCTGTCCATGGCGGCAGGGAAGGCCTGGCCACAATCTCAGTTCATGGTGGTGGGGGAGGGGGTGGAGGGAGAAGGTTGTTCCTATCATGGTGGACCAGAAAGCCGACAGTGAAGCCAGAACCAAGGGTCAGATCCTATTTTCAAAAGCTCACCCTCAGAGACCCACCTCAACAAACAAGCCCCAACAGTTAGACATTCCACAGCCTCCTAAAACAGTACCACCAGCTGGGAAATATGTTCAAAACATAGTCTGTGGGGATGTTTCTGATTCTTACCATTTATCCAGTGAGGAAGGCTCAGAGGGACGTGCTGCCTATGGTCTGAGATATGACTAGTGCCACTCACAGCATAGACAGCTGTGGCCAGCAGCATGCTGCAGGAACATGAGCTGGGGGCCAGGAGCAGCATTGTTAATATATTGGCCATGCTGCTGATGTGGTCTGGGACTTCAAGAAAGTGCCCTCCTTCTTGGGGCTCAATTTCTCCACCTGAGTAATATGTTATGCTGCTCTCCCCTCGATCTGGCTCAGATCATTTCAGAAGCAGAGTGAGTTCTCTAACGAGGGACGCTTCTAGCATCTAGGAGTACAAAACCCTAACCATGGAGGAGGCAGGCTGGCAGGAACTGGTTCTGTCTGCAGCAAACCTCTGGTTTCCAGAAGATGCCTTCTCTAGGCCACACCCTGGGGGCTGACAGGGGCTGGTGTGACTAGCACCAGGCTGAGAGTCAACATGGCCTCTCTGATGTCAACATGGAGCTCCAGGACACTGAGAGCCTAGAACAGTGCACCCAAGAGGGACCCTTACCCGTTCTTTTCTTGATCCAGGTCACGCTCTGCTTTTATGTTCAGGGCCAGAACTCCCATAATGCTTTGCCATCAGCTGATCACACTTTATCTACAAGCTAGGTGACTCATTTTACTTCCACTTATTTCACATTCAGTGTTATAAATGGTGGGTTCTGATTTTACTTCTCTGGACCTCAGTACCCTCACCTGTGAGATGGGACAAGTAAAGCTGCCTCTGCCTCCTGGAATCACACTACCTATATGTGGGAGACCTTAAAACGGGCCTATACATACACCGGCCCTGTTACTTTTTCCATGAGCCCCACATCCAGATACCCAGTGCTGCTCTGAGCTTCCATTTGTCCCCACCCACCTAGGCCAGTTCCCCTTATGCATCCCAGGTCATTCGCTTTTGGACATACTTGTTATTCAGACATAGATATGAAATCCCAATGGGGTGTGGTTCTAAAGTTGAGGACATTTTTCTTGGCCCTTCTCTTTCTGTTATCAGTTCTTTTCCTGATTGAGCTTCCAGAAGGTTCTAGATCAGTACTCAGCTCCACACTCCTCCCCTTTTTCTCTGTAGGTCAAACTGAGGTAGAACCTCTCTTCTCAGTTTGTTCAGGGTGGAAAACTGGGGCTGGTACCCTGTGGCCAACTCAAGGAATTTTCCAGACTTCAAGATTTGGAGGCCACTGACCACACCCACTCTGAGGGACTTCATGGTGTCCAGAGCACCTAGAGATAGTTCTGAAAACTCAGTCTGTGGCTGGAGAACAGGTCCCAAGTTCCCTGACCCTCATCTGTGGCGTACAAGAAACACCATATCCCAAAGACAGAGTAGTCACTGGTGACCCAGAAGAGCCCCCTCCAGCTGGCACCCAGTCAAAGTCAGGGTACATCAGAAACTATGTGACGTAGTCATGGCCCCGGCAAAGTCACAAGCCCAGGAACAGGCTGGGTGCCAGGAAGCCAAGACAGAGAGCATCCTCCACTTACAACAGAAAATGTTGCCAAGGGAGGTGGTGAAGGCAGGACTAAGGAGGCTGTCCTCCACTCAGACCTCTAAAACACAGCTTTGATAGGACCCCAGTCAGCATCGGGAGAACACTGACAGAGGAGGGACCCATAGGGGGCCATTGCTGAGAGGGATAGTTCTGGGGCTCGATACTCCACCAGGTTATACTCACAAGCACATATAAGTGCTCATAACTCAAGAGGCCCTGCAGATCACAGAAGACTGCATGGCTGAGCTCAGGACAAGCTGGGTTCTGGTTTTCAATATCTCTGTAAGAGGTAAAGTTAGGCCCAGGCTGGCTTATGGCCCTCTCAACCCCACAGACACAGGTGGGTGAGTGAATAGAAGAAGGCAAGCTGCAGGCAGTCTAGGTTTACATAGGGCAACCACCCTGGCAGAGTGACATGTGAATGCGTGAGACCCTGGTGTGATGAAGGGGAGAAGCTGAAAGTACCTTACCCTCAACTCAAGGAGATTGAGGCCTCCTTATGCTGACAATGTGTTCCTTCCTTTCTCACTCTAAAACATTCAGTTGTAACTCCAATCATTAGAAGGTCTTATTAATAACAACAAACCCAGGGTCAGGTATTGGGGTGAATGCTGAAAGATCAGAGAAACAGAACAAGCCACAGCTTCCTCATCTTGCCAACTCCTCAGCTGGTCTTGTTTTCCTCAGACTAGAAGCCTCTGAGTCTTCATCCGAATAGATCTCAACTGAATAGATCTTGCTGCTAAAAGCCTAAAAGCATAACCAGGCTCTAGTTCCTGGTCCTCACGCCTTATACTTTTCTGCTTTCTTCCATCATTTCCTGGGATTAAAGGTGTGTGTCACCATGCCTGGATGTTTCCAGTGTGGCTTTGAACTCATAGAGATCCAGGTGGATCTCTGCCTCCCAAGTGATAGGATTAAAGGTATGTATGCCACCATTTTCTGGCCTCTATGTCTATCTAGTGGCTGTTCTGTTCTCTGACCTCAGATAAGTTTATTAGGGTGCACAATATATTGGGGAACACAGTATCACCACAGTCTGTGGCTCCCTGTTGAATACAAGTTCAAAGTCCTCTATTAATAGTCAAGGCCTCTGTGATCTGATACTAGCTGCTTCCCCTGTGCCGTGTGTCACGTGCTATTAATCACAGGTCTTTTTCGCTGCCCACTTCTGCTACGGCCTCTCATCTGCAGGTCTCTCTCTTGCAGGTGCTTATCTGAGAACCCACACACCACCAGGGTTGTTCATAAGCCTCCTCAGGCCAGACTGCCCTCCTGTCATCATTCATGGCTAGCCTGAGCATCACTTTGTCCCCACCTTATCCTAGTGCCCATCAGATGGGACATTGTAGAGACAGGCCCTTGTTATCCCCAAATTTCCAAAGCTCCCCTAGCCTTAGGTAATCTATATAGCATAGGCCCAGCCAGAAAAATGAATGGATGGATGAATGAATGAATGAATGAATGAATGAATGAAAGGAAAGGTAATGGGTGGAAGTTTTCTGAGTTATGTTTGCATCACCTTTGGCCTAGGATCAAACAAATATTGAATTCAGTTGCTCAGGTTTCAAAATATTCTTTGCTTTGAAGCATTGAAAAAAAAAGTTAAATAAATCCTTAAAGACTCCATGCAAGGTATTCTAGCCAGCTACTGTATCTTGTTACATTCAAGAGGCCCAAAGCCTGAGCTCTGGCCATGGTGATGTGTACTTAGAACACCAGCACTAGGAAGGCAGGAACAGGTAGATCACTGGAACTTGCCGATCAGCCAGCCTAGCTTACTCGGTGAGCTCCTAGCCAAAGAGACACCCTGTCTCAAAAGTGCAGAGTATATGGCTCCTGAACCATGTCCTCTGCCACACACACACACACACACACACACACACACACACACACACACACACACACACACGGGAGGAACCATGTTGGATTAGAGAGTCTCCTGGTCCAGTATGACCTTGTTTTGACTAATTCCATCTTCAGCAAGGACCCTATTAGTAAATGAGGTTACTGATGCCCTTGGGGTTGATACATCAAAATTTGACCTAGAAGAAGGAATAATTCAGTCTTGAAGTCATGGAGAGGAACAGGGAAGCATTCTGAAGGCATGTGGGGGCTTGCTGGGCTGATATCTATCAAGCATAATTTTCTCTTTCATACCTATCCCACATTTGGATCTACCAGCTCTACCTTGTGCAAGCAGCTACAAGCCTCCAGCATGGGGACCTTGGAAATATCACAAGGTCTGAGCCAGCACTCTGCTCCATCTTGGAAAGAGTCAGCGAGTAAACCCTAATTTCAAGAGAGAAAAAGTCAATCCCACAAGTCCCCCAGAAGTCCCGGGTGTACCTCTGTTCTGAGCCAAGAGCACTGGCCTTTAAGTCACTGGCCTTTAAGACACTGAGGTCCTAATCGGATGCTTGACCTAGAACATTCCCTTCTGCCTCCTGGGCCTCAGTTGGGTTCTTAGGATACACAAGATGGACACAATGACCCCTGTATCTCTGCCACTGCCAGACCTCCTCTTTGTAGTCATTATCAGACTTCTGGGTTTGTTATGTGGCAAGCACACAGGCCTGAGAGAAGTGGGTCAAAGCCCTTTCCCCCCTGAAATTGGCTACAGAAAATGAAGGAGTTGAGCCTGGAAAAGGGCTGGTGTTCTGCTGTTCCTTGCCTTTGCAATGTCATTCTACGGCAGCCTGGCACTCTTACCTCCCGAGTGCCCTCCAAGCCAGGCAATGGTGATGGAAGTGGGTTTGAAAAACAGCGACGGGGGACCTGATGAGAACCTGCGTCCTGGGCCATGTTGCCTGTTGTCTGGAAGCCTTCTAGGACAAGGCAGTGAAGCCTGGGGCAGTGACTTGGACCAGCAGGTTGCTCTTCAGTGACAGGGTTCTGAGAGGACCAGGGAATCGGAAGACAGAAGACAGAGAAGAAGAGGTAGTTTGGGATCAAGAGGTCTTGCACAAGCTCTGTCCTATGCCAAGAAAACGTCTTAAGAAGTACAGCTTCTTATATGCTATTTCCAGGGAAGAAAGAGCCAGAGCCAGCAGAAACTATCATGCGATGGGACTAAATCAGAGAGGAGCTAGTCAAACAATGTTGCAAAAGGGGAACAGGATTATCTCAAGAACATTAAGATTCAGCACACAGCGCCTTGAGACTGATAACCCCCTCCTCAGGGGAAAAGGCCAAGTCCCTAGAACAGAAACTTTAATTCTTCTGAGGCCCCGGGCCTGAACCCCAGACTGGTCTTGACAAGTCCACTCCTGAGCAAGGATGCAAAACTATGTTCCTTTTGTCCTTTCATCGGGTCTCTGAGCATCTTTATCTTGGTTTGAAACTTTAAGGACTATGCCTTAGTTGGGGGGAAGGGAGGAGTCCCAAGACTGTGGGGTGGGGAGATCTCACCCTCAGGAATAGGCAGCAGGTAGGGAAGCATAGGCTCTTGGTTAGTAGGAATGCTTATCTGGAGTCCCCCTGACCTGCGACAGGTAGATCCAAGTCATGACTCCCTGACACTGAGAAGAATTTTTGAAGTTTTCAAGAGAGATTAAAAAAAAAAAAAGTAGTTATGTAAACATTACCATTGTCCGTAATCTGCACTGAAATTCTCTTTGTGGAAAAGGCAGTAGACCCACACCCTTGAGTCATAGCAAAAGCCTGGGGACCCCAACATGTTTCTGAGTTAAAAGCATTGACAGTCTTTCCTTGGTCCAGAGGGCTGGATATCAATGAGAAGCACTTTTAAGTCTATACTTGGGAAACAACCAAAGGAAACGTAAATTTGATTAATGTTAAAACGCTGAACTTTAAAAGTCTTAATATAACAATAGCATTTCCTTTGCAACTTGCCCTCACATACCTTATAACATTCGTTCATAGACCCTCGAAACTTAAGCTTTTACATCCCCAGACCTTTATAACTTGCATCTACATACCTCAAATTACTTTCTTAGACTCCCACAACTTACAAACTTCAAACCTCTTCTTTCCATCCAATCATGAGACCTAGGTGGTTGGTTACTGAGAGCAGTCATTGTCAAGAGAGTTCCTTTAAATAAGGAAATGTAAAAGGTTACATTGAAACTTGTTTTGTGAGTTTATCATTCTTTTAGTGTGAAGTCTGCCAGAGAGGTAAACTTGTCTGTCTGCCTTTCTCAGCAGGAGACCTAGCAGCCCTAGGAAAAAAAAACAAGGCCAGATTTTTACATAGGAAATGAACTGACCCAGCGCTGCAGCTTTGTGGGGAGGAGCTAGGGACCTGCCACTGTTAAACTGGTGAAGCTACAATTAAGCATCAGACATCATCAAAGATCTGAGAACGATATATCTGAACAGTAAGTACAAACCAGATGGCCTCTGTATCAATTAAAATGATAGAAACTTCCCAGGTACCCCAGGCTCCCGGGACGGTCTAGGTGGCTTCATTGCGGGCAGAGGTCAGGCTTGAGTCGTCACACAGGACAGCATTACATCTTCAGCTGCTAAACCCAGTAGCTCTGAGAGATTTTCCTGTGGAAGAGGAACTTGGGAAAACTGACCTACTTTGGTGAGGCAGAGTGAGGCAGTCAATATAACAGTGTCTACAGTTTGGACAGGCCTTGGAAGTGAGTGGGGCATAGAGCAATTCTTCGCCTAGTGGTTAACATTACCACAATTCAGGTGGAGGGTGTTAGTTATTTAGCTGCGTTGTGTTCTTACCCTGCAAGGAAATGCCACGAAACACGACAGAATCCGCTTATAGGTTTATTAGAGATAAAGGGACAGAGAGTGCTCAGGCCTGTGGGAGAGACACGTGCATGGAGAAGAAGGGGGGGGGGACTGGGAATCATGGCGCTCCGCTTTAAAACCGGCTGGGGGCGTGGCCAGGTCACATCACTATTCCACGCGTGTGCGTAGATCACATGGCCACGTTGCGGGCTTATGTGGCCATGTAATGTCACGGATCCCGGTTACGCGAGACGTCTTGACCCGGAAATGCCTATCCTGACCTGGAATTGGCTAGGCGGAAGTGTCCGTCCGGTATATGCGACCGTGGGGGTGTGTTGTGAACCCTTCAGAGGGAGCTCTCTGTGCCCCATCAGCTTCCTTAGAGATCTTAGGGTCACTGCTAGGAGCTGGCTGTTGGGTCCTGGAGTTTTGCAAATAAGGGGGACCAGACCACCCAAGTCTATTAACCAGAAGCAAACTTGATTCCAAACACCATGGGGTACAAAACCTTCCAGCTAGCTAGGGCCACAGACAGAACTCAGGCTCCTGACACTGTGACGGTGGGGGTGGGGTGGGGGCAAAACAGCTTGGCCACACAGCTGCTGTGACAGGCTTAGAGGCCCAGACACAGCTTCTGGCAGGCAACACCTGGACCCAGAAAAAGCTATAAGCTGACCCTACCCTGGGAAGGCCTGAATCTAAGAGGAACTACCTGACAATCCAAAGTGGGGCCTACATCTAAGGGGAAATACCTGACATTCCAAACATTCCCTATACCCCTAGACAAATGTCAGCTAATCAGGGTCCTGAACCCTGAAAATCCCCTCATCTCAACCTCTGCTATGATAAAAACCCCACCCTGCCTGGGCTCGGGGCTCAATATTGCATCAGACAGAGAGTCCAAGCTCTGAGCTTGAAAATACAGGCTTGTTGGGCAGTGGTGGCTCATGCCTTTAATCCCAGCACTCAGGAGGCAGAGGCAGGCGGATCTCTGAGTCTGAGGCAAGCCTGAGCTACAGAGTGAGTTCCAGGAAAGATGCCAAAGCTACACAGAGAAACCCTGTCTCGAAAAACCAAAACAAAAAAGAAAAGAAAGGCTCTTTTGGGATTCATTCTCCATGGTGGTCTTTTGGGGGTCCCTGCGATCTGGGCATAACAAGAGGAGGTTTCAAGCCTCTTCTTATAGTAAAAACTACACACCAGGTGGTAGGGCAAAGGGACTTTTACAATCTTGAGGTTAGGCCTTGGGGACAGTTAGAGGAAATTTTACAATTTTGAATTTAGGCCTTGAATCACATTACAGTCTGAGATTTACAACTTTTGATTACAGGATGTTAGTTTAAGATATTTGTGAAAGGCTGTGGTTATCTTGACACAGGTGTCTTCCCTGTAGCTGAAAGGAATATAGGATAGGAGGGTCATACAGAGTCAGCTGTTAAGAGTTAACCTTTGTCCACAGCAGCTGTCAGCTTCCACTTTCCTAGAATATGTGAATAGGCTATGGGCATACAATTTCTCATATTCCTGGGCTCTTCACTGGCATTTCTGTCTATCACCGGAAGCTTTTTCATTAAGCACTTAAAATGCCATACCCAGCAGATCTCTGAGTTTGAGGACCATATATTAAGTCCATCTGATTTTAAATAAACTTTACATGCTTTTTGTTGTAGTTAGTTGTGGGAGAGAAAAGTTGCACCATGAAACAGAACTCGCGTGGGAGGTTTATTGGGGAAGGAAGGAAGGGGTGCAGAGGCCAGCCTCTGGGGAGAAGTGGCGGGAAAAGGAGCTGGAAACGGCGGTGGAGGGGGTGTGCAGCTTGCTTTTTAAGGGAGTATAGTGCATGCACAGGGGGACTATGTGGGCGACATAGCAGCTGTAGCTGATGACATATTCTAGCAGTGTTAGGGAATGTACGGCGGGTCCCCCAGATGCAGTGGTGGGCTGGTGGACAGCCCAGTCCATATGGGCATGGTGGCGGAGCGATGGGTGGAGATACACAACCCAGACGCTGCATCTGTGTGGAAATGACTTATTATAATAGTGAGATGAAGAGACAGAAAGAGGGAGACAGAGAGAAAGGGGGAGAGAGAGAGAGAGAGAAAAAGAAAAAAAGAGAGAGGGATGGGGGCGAGTGGTTAGAGAGGTGCACACCTAGTGGGAGGAAAGCGGAAGAGAGAGGAAGGGACAGAGTTTTCCCTTAAGAATAGCCTTCTACATCAGGGTATAGGGTGGTGGCAAGGGGCGGGATCAGAATGTTAACAGTCAGGACCCTGAGCAGGCCAACGTAACTGCCTGAGTACTGAGAGAAGCCCATGAGCACAAGGGGTGCTCTTAGTGGCTGCAGCTGAGGACCCTGAGGGCAGGCCAGTGTAATGCCTGAATGCTAGTGAGCACATGTGCACAGGGCATGGCTGTAGCTGATGATGTATTCTGCCCGGTCACAAGGGCAGGCCAGTGCATGTGTCTGAATGCTTGCTTTCCTCCCCTTTGTTTATTATAAAAAGGTGAGGAGTTAGAAAGGAGGTAGCAGCTGAGGTGGGAAGGAGGGCACTGAGTTCTCGAGACTGCTTCCTGCTGACCTGGAGGGCATCAGTCATCGTTGGGGACTTGAGAAAGCTGGGATGCTGAGATGGCATCCTGTGAGAGCTGGTTGTTTCACTGCTGTCCAGGCTCTGTGGAACTGTCTGGTACCACTTGGACCTGACAAGATGCTGGCAGAGCAGAAGATAAAGTTAAGTTTAGGAGGAATTTTTTTTTCTTAGGTCTGGTACTCGAGGGAGGGAGTCCAAGACCAGGGAAAGGTGACAGTACTTACCTGGAGTGCATCTGACCTGTTTGAGTTGGTTCCAAGTCGACTCCCTGGAGCTTACAAGAATTTTTTGAGTTTGCAAAAAGATAAATTTTAGACATATTAGCATTCCCACTTTTTATAATCTGTGCTGAAATTTACATTGTGGAAACAGCAGTATACTCATACAAAAGAATTTAAAATCCTGAGCTTGTGGCTATGATCGTATAGTGGTAGTATAGTAGTTTGTACTCTGCCAGAAATGGATTAATTATCAGAATTCCATCAATTAATGTTAAGGCTATGAACTGTTGGAATCTTACATTAAGATACTGTTACATTAACAGTAGCAAAGAAAGAGAAGTCCGGAATATGCTTCATTCTTTTCTACATCTCAAATCACTTTCTCCTTATCACTGATAAGCTTTCCTATCTTCACATAAGCCAACCTTAGAGCACCTGGCCCTTTCCCATCACCACGGCATCACCTGGTGCCCTCTTTCTATCCAATTTACCAGGAGACACAGGGGGTTGATTCCTGAGGGCAGTAATTGTAGGGAGTGCCTTTTAAATAAAGGAGTAGTAAAAAGTTACATTGAAATCTGTTCTGTGAATCTCTTTTTTGAGTCTGGGGTTGTGGATCTCTCTGGGGTGCTGTTGGTTCTCACCACCCAGGCATGTTTGGTGGTCTTTACACCTCCAGCTCTGTGGCTAATGGTTGGTAGTCCTGTAACAATGGCCAATTAGTTGTTTAATTAGAGATTTTGAATGTGTCATGGAGATACATAGAGAGGAAATTGATGAAGAAGGGTGTAATTAGTAGAGACAGGAGAACGTGGAGAAGGGTCAGGAGGGAAGCATCCATTTCCATATAGGGTTCTCAATCCAGTAGAGTTGAGCATGGCTGTTGGGTGAAGCCTCAATCTTCTGGAATTGGGGACAAGGAAGTTGAACCTGGTGTCCTCTGAAAATTAAGGGAGCAGAGTCCTCTTGGCTTTGATGTGTATGAGGAAATATTATCTTGAGGTGAAGGAGTAAAGGGCTTGAGGTGGGATAAGTGAATCCAATGAGAGAGGCCCTCAAGCTTAGCAGCTGTGGGGTTACAAGAATTACCTCGAAGGGGCCCTGCCATTTAGGGGAGAGGGGTAAGGGACATTGGTCTGGAGGAGAGAAAAGGACCTGACCCCCAATGTTCTGGAATGGACAGGGGTTGGCACATGGTCAGAGTAGGCTCGAGTGGTCAGTAAAGTTCCATAGGAGAAAGCAGAGACGACAGAGTAAGGGAATGAGTAGGCGATCAGGGGAGGTTAGGGTTTGGCTGAGAGACTGGGGGTTAGAACTGGCCGCCCATACATGAGCTCAGATGGTGAGACAGGAAGGGATCACTTGGAGGAGAGCCTGGAGCCTGAAAAGAGCCAGAGGCAAGAGCTTTACCCAACCGAGGTGAAGTTCCTGTGATATTTTAACAATGATGATTTTCAGGAGTGGTTAGTTTGTTCTATCTTTCCTGAGGACTGCGGATCTTATGGGATATGAAAATGCCAAGGAATGTTGAGGGCTTTAGATAAGGTTTGGAAAATCTGGGAGGTGAATTCAGGGCCATCATCTGACTAGAGGGAGGCAGGGATTCCAAATCTGGGAATGATCTCCCAGAGAAGGAGGTCAGAGACTGTCTGAGCCCTTTAGTTAGTGGTTGGGAATGTCTCCACGAAGCCCGAGAATATGTCCACTAAGACCAGGAGGTACCTAACTTGTCTGATTGTGGGCATGTGGGTAAAGTCAAGTTACTAGTTAGTCCGCTGGCTTGGTGGATAGGAAAAAAAGGACTGCAGTACCTGGAGTTGAGGTCTGACATTTGACGGATTTTACAAAAGACAGTAATAGTCCTTAAGAAATGCAGATCCTCAGGGGTGGGCTGCAGGTGGGCCTTGACAAAGTGAGACAGAGCTTGGTTATTAGGATGGTAGGGAGGACAGTGGGGGTGTGGGTTGTAGTGCAAGGATTCCCTGTGGCGGGTGAGGTGAGTCTGGGCCTAGGAAGGCTGCAGCTCTAGCTGCCTCGTCAGCTTGGTTATTTCCCTTAGAGATGTTGTTGGTCTGGTGAGACTGGCAGTGGGTAATCCCTATAGCTGTGAGGAGATGGGAAGCTTTTAGCATGGCCGTAATTTGACCTAATTGGTTATGGGCCCTCCTTTTGTTGTGAGTAGTTGGCACTCCTTCCAGATGACAGCATGGGGCAGGAGGCTATGAAAAGCATATTTGGAGTCTGTGTCAACATATAGGGATTGTCCTTGTGCCAATTAGGAGGCACAGGTGAATGCTATTAGTTTAGCCTAGTGGTTAGTGGTGTGGGCAGGAAGGGCCTGTGCCTAAATCACCTCAGTATCTGATGCTATGGCATTGCCTGTTTTTCAGATCCCCTCATGTAAAAAGGAGCTGCCATCTGTGTACCAGGTGTAGATGTCCTGAGGCAATGTGCCTCCCGTGTGTGTGAGGGATTGGGGCAGTGGTTCCTTAGGATTTCAATGCAAGAATGAGATGGGGAGTGGTTAGTGTTTGGTTGAGGAAGATTTGAGATATTGAGGGTGGGCAAGATCGGAAAGTAAGTGTGGCATCTTCCACTAGTGCCACCTGAAAAGAAAGAACCCAGGAAGGAGGTAGAGTTTGTAAGCCTTTATAAGTTAAGAGGTGGGACAGGTTGTGAGGGGAGAAGATAGTGGTGGGTGACCCAAAGGTTAGTTTTTTGATTCATGAACAAGGAGCTCAGCAGCTGCTAAAGCACATATGCAGGGTGCCTATCCCTAGGTGGTGAGGTCCAAGTTTTTTGACAGATATGCTACTGGTGCAAAGGAAGGTCCCAGTTGGCGGCCTATGAGCCCAGGGCATATCCCTCTTTTCTGTTACATAGAAGGAGAAGGGACGGGTTAGATCTGGGAGATGTAGTGCTGGGGCCTGGAGGAGGGCCTGCTGGAGCTTCTGAAAGGGCTCAGTAATGGGAGTGAGAAGAGGTTCATGTGAGGGCCAAGGGCTGCCTCATATAAAGGATGGGTAAGGAGGGAAAGAGAGGGGATCCAGGACTGTAAGAAGCCAGCTATTCCTAGGAACGATAGAATCTCCTCTTTAGTAGAAGGGACTGTGAGAGACTGGATTAAGTGTTTTCTATCCAAGGTAATGGCTTTGTGGGTTGAGGAATGGTTAGTCCCAAGTAGGTGACCTGAGGAGTGGACAGTTGGACTTGGAAGGTGAGAGCCCTCTATAGCCCTGGCTGGACAAGAAATTTAGAAGAACAGAGGTGTCAGTTGGCTAATTTGTAGGGACTGACTGCAGAGGAGAAGGTCATCTGCATACCGTATGAGTTTAGATTTGGGGAAAGACAAAGAGAGTAGATCAGAAGCCAGGGCCTGGCCAAATAGGTATTAGCTGTCCCAGAACCCCTGAAGTAGGACAGTCCAAGTGAGCTGGGTGGAGAGGTGGGTGTCAGGTTCAGTCCAGGTGAAAGCAAAGATGGTTTGTCACTGAGAGGGACAGAGAAGAAAGCATCCTTGAGATCCAGGACTGAGAAATGGGAGGTCCCTGAGGGGATAGTGGAAAGGAGTGTGTAAGGGTTAGGCACCAAGGGGTAGAGTGGGACCACTGCAGAGTTAATGAGCTGGAGGTCTTGAACTAGGCAGTAGGTCCCATTGGGCTTCTTAACTGCAAGTATAGCGGCATTAAAAGGAGAAGATGAAGGATGAAGTAGTTTTTTCTGAAGAGGTCAGAGATGATAGGTTTAAGTTCCCTGAGGTTCTGGAGTGAGAGTGGGTACTGGGCTTGGATAATGTACTGGGTAAGATCCTATAATTGGATGATGATGGGGGAATGGTGTCTATTAACAGAGGGGCTTTGGGTACCCCAGATTTGGGAGTCCACCTGGGAGGCTGGCAGAGGAAATGACATGTTGGAACCAGTAGGGTGAGTGGCTAGGAGGAGGAGGAGAGGGGCTGGTGAGTCTGGAGTCAGGAGAATGGGGGAACAAAAGAAATAGAGGCCCCACTTTGGCTAAAAGATCCCTTCCCAGTAAGGGGAAAAGACTAGTTGGCAGCATCAGGAAGGAATGAGTGAGAGGAACACCCCTGAAAATGCAGTTGAGTGGTGGGGTCTGGTGAGGTAGGTAAGGCTATTCCACTACCCCAACAACAGGGAAATGAGAAGGAGAGGTGGGTCCCTAAAACTTCTTCAGGACTGAATAAGTCGCCCCATTGTCCAGGAGGAAGGAGATGGACCTCCCTGATACCTTGATGACTGGCCAGGGCTCCCTATCAGAGATGACAGTGATCATGTCAAGGGAGCCTGGGTCCCTTCCATTGTCTATGGTCAGGCCTAAAAGGTTGGCTGGAGGGTGGTCTGCATCTGATGTTCCTATGCCACAAGGAACATGTGGGCAGTCAACAGCCAGTGTCCTTGTTGGTGGCACCTTGGATGTGACCCAGGTGGCCTGTGGGGATTAGGGCAGACCCAGTCCCTGTGACCCTCCTGACCACATCTGAAGCAAGGACTCAGTGATCCTTGAGCCCCAGTAGGCAAGGGAGCCCAGGCAGTCACCAAAGCCTGTCAGATGGCCTTGGCCAGCATTTGGTATTTCTATTTATAAGCTTTTTCATCTCTCCCATGGTACACCTTGAAGGCCAGTGCTCAGACTTCTGCCTGTGGGGTTAGGGGTCCTCTCTCCAGGTGCATAAGCCTGGCCCTAATGTCAGGGAAGCTCTGGGAAAAGAAATAGGTCATAAGGAGTTGTCTGCCTTCTGGGTTTTCGGGGTCTAGATCATTTGTTTATGCAGTGGCTGAAGTTGTTACCATATCAGAGAATTTGAAATTGAGTGTATCATTCTTTGAATATTGAGCTCTACTGAGACCAAGCTGTTTACAATAACATGATGAGGCTTTAAAGAAATCTGAGTCTGAGAAGGAGGAGAGAAAGGGTTTATAGGCCTAGGAGGGAGTAAGGAATCTTGGGCATCCCCAAGTAGACTGAGAGACTTGTCAGAGAGAAATATCCCAAATTACAGAGGAGAGGTGTTAGCATTCAGGCATTGACGCTGGTCTGCTATCAGGGTTCTGCCAGAATACATCATCACTTACAGCCACTACATATTGCTCTCCCTATGTGCATGTGCTGCATCCCCTTATAAAAGGCAAGCCCCCCCCGTTCTCACTCTCAGAGACAGGTCTTTGTGTCCCCTCCCCTCCCCCCAGTAAACATCCCATGTGAGTTCTGTCACTTTCCTTCCACCTTTAAACTACAACAGTGGTGTTGAGACTCTGGCAGGCTCTCCTGGCAGTCCCTCCCACCCACAGGCGATCTGAGGTACACTGGTATCGTTCCAAGTCTACCTGCAACAGCCTCAGTTTCCATCTAACTGATCACTGAGCTTTCCACCCCCAACACCGGCAATGATTGGTAAGTTCCCCTTCTCTCCACTTGGTGTAAACATGGGAGCGACCGTTGAGTGTCTGGCACTCCTCTGGTGTTCTTGGAGGCAGAAGAATACCCAACCATGGTCTTTAAGGCTACAGTTGACCCTCTTTGCTGACATTCATTCTTGGCCATTTGCCAAGAGTGAGGCTTACTCTCTTAAGCATGGTTTCTTGCCTTTGGGCCCTACCCACAAGCTCTGGTACCAGGCAACCATGTCTCTCTCAGGCTTGAAGCCCTCAGCCCCTGTTCTTTGTATGACAAATACTAAACAGCTTGTGTCTGCTCAGCCCTTGGCCCCTGTTCTTTGTATGATGACGTACTGAACAGCTTGTGTCTACTCAACCTGATCCTCCCTGGATTCCTAGGATGCTAGGAATTTCAGGCCTTTAAATCTTATTTCTCTACCTCATTCCTGAGAACCGTGTCTTCCACCATACCTCCAAACTCTCCCTGGGATGCCTCTTGGAAACCCTCAGACCTCTACACTTAGCACCTGACTTAAGGGCTTCTAAACTTATCCACCTTTGCAGTCAAGTCTGGTCCAATACCCCTTAGATAATCAATCCAAATGGCTACTTGGTGGCACCCTATATTCCGATATTTTATGGGACCTTTGCAACTTTTGCCAGCAATTGGATAGATGAAAGGGGGTACCCTATGTCCAAGCTTTCTCTTATCTTCGCTCCAAGCCCTCCCTCTGTTCTTTCTTTCTGTTCCTCTACTCAGCTCCTGTTAGCTATGAAGCCTGTTAAGGTGCGTGTCCCCTTTTCGTTAAGTGAACTCTCAAATAGAGAAAAAAAACAGGTTTTTTTTTTTTATTTATTTAAAGAATTCAATGTGGGTTGCAGCAGCAGCAGCAGCAGCAAGCAGCAGCAGCAGCCTGCCTCTGCAGCCAAAGCAATGGCATCATCACCTGTCACCAGGTCCCTTTCCACCTGTACAACATGTGCAGTGCACCCTTTAAAAGTGCCCACCAGGCACAGCTCGCCCTCTTTGCCTCTTCTTTCCTCTCTTTCCTCTTTTTTTGTCTCTTGCTTCTCTTCCTCTTGTCTGCCTACCTCTCTCAAGTGCCCACTCTGATGCAGACTTTCACTCTCCTCCTTCTCCAGTAAACCTCTTGCACTGACTCTGTTGTGTGTGGAGTGTTTGCTTAGTGGCATACTGTGGCAGGGCCCACTGAAAGGTACCCACTTCATGCTGGGACCCTACCTCCCTGCTCCACTCACACAGACCCACTCTTCCACCTGCAACAAATCTGCTTTCTCATTCACTGACAGCTTTGCCTTCCACTCAATACCAACAATTGGGTCTCTGGTGAGGCTACCTGCCTCTGATCATTCCCTTGGGTGTGAGACTTCATTTCTTGAGCACAGTCTTGCTGTGGGATGTTCTGTATGTCAAATGTGTTGTTCTGATTGGTTAATAAATAAAACACTGATTGGCCAGTAGCTAGGCAGGAAGTATGGGGGATAGGCAGGACAAGCAGAGAAGAGAATTCTGGGAAGTGGAAGGCTGAGACAGAGAGACACTGCCAGCTGCCACCATGACAAGGGAGATGTAAGGTACTGGTATGCCACGAGCCACGTGGCAAAGTATAGATTAATAGAAATGGGTTAATTTAAGATAGAAGAACTAGATAACAAGAAGCCTGCCATGGCCATACAGTTTGTAAGCAATATAAGTCTCTGTGTGTTTACTTGGTTGGGTCTGAGCGCCTATGGGACTGGTGGGTGAGAGAGATTGGTCCTGAATGTGAGCCAGGCAAGACCAGAAAAACTCCAGCTACACAGTCTTCTCGCCTTCTGGCTCTTCTCAGAATCCTGGTACCAGGCGACTGTGTCTCTCTCAGGCTCAGAGCCCTAGGCCCCTGTTGTTGCATGACAACGTACTGAACAGCTTGTGCCTACTCAGTGAGAACCTGCCTGTATCCCTGGAATACCAGGATATCCAGACCTTTGGATCTTCTTCCTTTGCCTCATCCTTGGGAACTATGTCATATACCTCCAAGCTCCCCCTTGGGATGCCTTTTGGAGACCCACTGACAACTCCTTTTAAATCAAATCTGGCCTCAGTATTCCTTGAACCAGGTAGTTGAGGAACCAAGAAAGAATTCCCCACTTTCTTTTACTTTGCTCCAAGACCTGCTTGTGTCTGTCTGCTCTCCCTCTCTAAATGATCTGTCTATGTTTGCTGCAATATGGAAGTCAGAGATGGAGAAGCCAGCTTCATCTTGCTCAGCATACACTGAGAGACATGCCAGCTCCTGGCAGCACCACTATTTCCTCCAAAGATGCTGGATGGGTAGACAACTTACTTTAAATGTGGCAGTGCCAGCCACTGAGCAAAACAAAACAAAACAAAAACAAAACAAAACAAAACAAAACAAAACAAAATAAAACTAAACAACCTGCCTTTCACTTGAATTGCTGCCAAGATCCTCTCCAGACTGTGAAAAACAGGACACTGGGAAATCGATTGCCATGTTTTGCCTAGACAAGGTAGGCTGCACCCCCACAAGTTCCTACTCTACAGGAAAGTCTGTTGGGGACTTGGGGGACTGGCAGCTAAAGACTGATGCTTCCCTGAGACCTCTGCCCCCAACAACTATCAAAGACTTTGGGGTGGCTGTCTAGGTAGCCAGTAAGTCTCTGTCATTTTTAATAGATTTGGAAGCTGCTTGCAATGCACTCCTGCTTTATCAGGTAACACTTCCTTCTCAGAACTCTGATGTTTTACAATTAGGTTAGTGGTAGCTTTGTCAGCTTAACAGCAGCAACCAAGGCTTCAGCAGCCTTTCTCAGTTCTCTGTGTGTGTGTAAAATTCAGGCCATAGGTCTCTCTTTTTCCTAGAGCCACTACTAAGTCTGGACACAATTTACCTTGTTACCACCAGACTCAGAAAAGAGAGAAACTCACAGAAGAGATTTCAGTGTAACTTTTTACCACTCCTTTATTTTAAGGAACTCGCGTTAGAGTGACTGTTCTCAGTGGCCAGCCTCCTGCATCTCCTGGTGAATTAGATAGAAAGAAGGTGCTCTAAGGTGTGAAGTTTATAGGAAGACATGAAAACTTAAGATGTGAGGATCTAAGGATGTTTTAGGGTCTAAGAAAGTGACTTAAGGTGTGAAAATGCAAGTTATACAGGTCTGAGGATGAAAAGTACTACCACAAGCTCAGGATTTTAAATTCTCTTTGGTTGCTTTCTAATGACTCAAAGGTATGAGTATACTGCTGTTTCTACAATGGAAATTTCAGTACAGATTATAAACAGTGGAAATGCTAATATGTCTAAAATTTATCTTTTTGCAAACTCAAAAAAAAAAAAAACAACAAAAACAACAAAAAAAACTCTTGTAAGCTCCAGGGAGTCGACTTAGATCAACCTCAGACAGCTCTCAGTTGCACTCCAGATAAGTACTGTCACTTTTCCCTGGTCTGGGGACTCCCCTTCCTCAATTGCGAGGACCTAAGAAAAAATTTCCCCCTAAACTTAACTTTATCTTCTGCCAGCATCTTGCCAGGTCCGAGTGGTGCTGGTCCACAGAGCATGGGCAGCAAAGTGAAACAGCTGGCACCCCAGCTTCCTCAGGTCCCCCAAAGATGCTGAGGCCTCCAGGTCAGCAGGAAGCAATCTCGAGAACACAGTGCCTGCAGCATTCCTGACTCATCTGCCACTCCATCCTATTTCCTCACCCTTTTATAATAAACAGAGAAATTGTAGCATTCAGGTATCTATGCTGGCCTGCTATCAGGTCCCGACAGAATACGTAATCAACTACAGCCTCTTGTAGAGCTTTCCCTATGCACATGTACTACATCCCTTTATAAATGGCAAGCCCCCCTGCCTCTGTCTCTCCTCTGCTGTCTCCCCCAGAGGCCAGTTTCTGCACCACATCCCTTCCACCCAATAAATTCCCCACGTGAGTTCTGTTGTATGGTGTTACTTTGCTTCTGCCACCTTTAAACTACGACAAGAGGTGTCCCTTTCCACATGACAGGGGCCCAGTAGGGTGAAAGGAGAATCCTGGCACACCAATGTGGCTTTGGCAGTAATCCAATGGAGACAAAGCAGGCAGCTCCAGGGTGACGCTTACCCAGTAGAGGAAGAGAGACAAGTGGTTAGAGCAGACAGAGGGGAAAATAGCTGAAGTGGTGGACTGAATGAGGCTTTGGGAACAGGGAGGGTTTCAATAGAGGGAGAGGGATAAGTGTCTTAGTAGAAAGATGCCCATGGCTTCAAAAGCCAGAGAGATAGAGAGGTGTGTGATGAGTGTCCAGGAGGTGTAGCAGGCTACGGGAGCTAGAGAAAACACTGAGTAAGGGAGGAGAGGTGAATGGTTAGAGCAGGTGGAGGGAAGAATCGGCTGAAGAGGTGGACTCTAGAATTTAAAGTTAAGTATGGTGGGTTGAAGAAGCCAGCAAAAACGAACGACCCATACATACCTTAGGAGAGTTGAGTCAATAGCTCGGTTCAGTTAGGAGAGGCTGAGCTCCTTGGAGGAAGCTCATATATGCCCCTCCTGGTTTTCAAGCACCAGACAAAAGCCATTCCAAGATTGAGGAAAAGTTTTTTTATTGTAGATATGAAGGAGAGTATGGCCTGAGGCATCTGGAAGAGTCCAGAGCAGGGAGAGAAAGTAGTAGACTGAACATAATCGGTGAGACCAGGCATGAAGTGGGGGTGGGGGAATCAAGAGGGGAAGAGGGAGAAGAGAGGAGGAGGGTAACCAGCATGCACCATAGTTACACAGTTAGCCATTTTTCCTGAGTTTCTTTTGGACCTGACACTGAGAAAGCCCTGGATTGATCCAACTATCAACAGCTCCCTTCTTAGTTTTCAAAGCCAGGCTTGCGCCTGACTTCTAAGACTCTTATTTTTCCTAAACCAACAGTTGTCTCCTAGAATAATCGAAAGGATCATCATGTAAGCATTCCAGTCATAATACTGATGAATGCTGAAGGATGATAAAGGGGTTGAATTTTGTTCAGAAGGGAAAACTACACAATTAGAGAGGGAACCATCGATACAGGTAATTTAGAAGTGTCCCCCATTCTCTTGAATAGAGGGACTCCAAGTGACATGGTTAGCATAACCAGTTAGAACAAACATAAAAGGGAGTCCATGTTACAGTTGTTTATCTTTTTCAAAAGTCCTATAGATGATCTCCTTGTCCAGGTCTGTAGCTAACATCCAAAGGTTCAGCTGAGTCTTTTTTTCCCCCAGGAGACATTATAATAGGACATGGCCAATGAGGGGAATCCCAGGAAGTGATCTTTATACAACCCCAGTTGGCACTTCTGGGACAAATGGACCAGACCTCAGGCCATCTATTTGGAGGCACAGAGTTCTTTAGAACTGTGGACTGTACCACTCAAGGGGACCTTCCATTCTGAAACCAGGGCACTGAATTTTCACTCTATACTGGGAGATAGCCATGAAATGGGGAAGCCTATGGGTGATTAGAGACTGGAAAATTCAAGTGATGAATGAATTGATGATATTTGAAAAGCTGTACATCCTACCACTTTCCAGGCCCCAGAGCCATAAGCCTTATGAGTCACTCAGAAGGGGACACATTTGTATTGACCCACCAGTGACAAACAAATAGGAATAGTGGGTGGTATCCAAGTATAGTTAAAGAGAGCAGTTCAGGGCCCCACATGAGAAGCACTAAG